>NC_135234.1:414546203-415171203 GCF_051348905.1 Ranitomeya variabilis
GCAGTTAGGATGCCAAAAGCACATTCCACTACTCTTCGTGCTCTGGTTAAGCGGTAATTAAACATTTTCTTCCTCTGGGTCAGTCCACTACTTCCAAAGGGTTTAAGCAAATGTGGGGAAAGCTGGAAGGCATCATCTCCAACGCAAACAAATGGTAACGGTGGACCGGTGGTTCCAGGGAGAGGTCTAGGGGGCGGAAAGTCAAATGTCTCTCCATACAACCGACGCCCCATTGGTGAAGTTTTAAAAATCTGTGAGTCATTTGCGCGTCCATACGCACCGATATCCACAGCGATGAACTTGCAGTGTGCGTCGGCTATGGCCATCAATAAAATTGAGAAGTACTTCTTATAGTTGTAAAATTCTGACCCAGAGCCAGAAGGTTTGACGATCCTTATATGCTTCCCATCGACTGCTCCGACACAATTTGGGAACTGGCATATCTGTTCAAAATTTTGTACAATCTCCAGCCACCTCTCCTGTGATGGCTCTGGAATGTATTCCGCTTGTAAGCACTCCCACAATGCCCGGCAGGTATCTCTGATGATCCCTGAGATGGTGGATATCCCAAGCCTAAACTGAAAATGTAGCGATGAGAACGACTCTCCAGTTGCAAGGAATCTGTTAACAAAAGGAAAAGACAATAATTAATAAAAACTTCAAAAAACAACATTGCAATTATAAGTCTGATGAATGAGAATCATTTAAAAAAAAAAAAACTTACCGAATAGTCACCATGAGACGCTCTGCTGCTGATATGGAGAAGCGCATCTGGGTGTCTCGTCTCCGTATAGAGTCTTCCACATGGCCCAATAAAATTTCAAAATTTTCGGCTTTCATCCTCACATAGTTGAAGAACTTCTGAGGGTTTTCCCTCAGTTCAATGTAAAGTGTGGAATAAACACCACGGGTCATGCGTTGGGCTGTGATGGGATGGATCCACAGCCTTCCCTTCCGCTGCTGCTGCAGGATGCGCAGTCTTTCCTCCTCCTTGTCCCGAACGATGACTGCCAACCGATTTGCCTCAAAAGTAAAATCTGCGCATATCTTCGCTATGTTTGCCAGCACCCCTTCCATCTTTGCCACTTTCTGTACAACCTTTCAAAGATGTGATGTAAATACACTGTATATATAGTTTTCCAGTAGTTTCCAGTAGCCAATCACATTGAGATCCTCCCTTTTTAAAAAACGGATCCGCCAAAAAACGGTTCCAACGGATGTAAAAACGGTTGCAACGGTTACAACGGATCCGTTTTTTCAACAATTGTGACGGATCCGTCGACCGTCACGATGTCGGAGCTGACTGACGCCAAACAACTGAAGTGTGAAAGAAGCCTAAGCTATTTGCTACAACTTGCTAAAACTAGACTAAAGTTACATGCTTATAATATAAAAAACAGTTTCTAGACGATCCCCTACCTAGACACTATAAAGATGTCCATAATGGTGATATAAGAGGAACTTCATTCTGGGGAACGGAAAGGGTCAAACAACACTGGAGAGAGTGTAATTATGAACACCTAATGTCCAGAATACTAAGTAAATGGACATTTCAATTGAACACCTTAAATCCAGCAGGATTAGATAGCAAAGTAGAGCTATTTGCATCCATGAATTGAATTGTGGGGGAGGGGAAAAAGGAATTCAACTGGTCCTATAATTATCTGAGGCAGGGTCTATCTATTCAAGTCTACTGGATCCATAAGACCTCCCTGATGAAGAAGGATGTTTCCTTTTAAACACGTTGGAGATAGATCCTGTTTTTTCAGACTTTCCTGCACCTATTGTGGCGCATGTGTTCTAGTGCTGCCGGTCGGACCACTGCCCAGGTACTTTGTATATGTACCATCAACAGATCAAAAACGCCCATCATTGACAGACCAGGAAAGCGACAGATGATTGGCGAATACGTTTACTTCTATTTTTCCATTCACTGGAAGCCAGATTGCTGACATATTGGAGTACTTTTACAAGCTGAGTATCAATCAGATTTAGGTAGGACATTTATCTGCATATCTACCTACATTATACATGCAGGTTTCCTTGCAGAAATATTGTTTTGATTGTAGGAGCATTTTAGCACGGTTTTCTTTATTACATCAGTACGTTAAAGAGTTTTTCTTGGGAAAAATATACAGCTGTAAATAGTAAGTTTGTATTTAACTTAAAAATATAGTCTAGTCTATATCCTAGATGTCTGATTAGCTTGTGGCTGATCCTATCCCACGCGCTTCATATCCGGTGCCATGGAAGTCGGATTAGTTATTAAAATAAGCTGTCAGCTGACTTTTGTTAAACACAAGATCAGCAGCAAAGCGGTCATGAACCAGGGTGAAGTAGCTGCTTAAGATTTTGGGTCTCTGGGTAAAATGTCAAAAGTAGAATACAAGTCTGTAATATATAATGTATAACCAAAATTAACAATTATGGGTTATCTTCAACAAATCATGATGGGAGATCCACACGATAAAGAAACATATTTGTGTGGAAATTGGTCAACATGGTAGATGGAATTTTGGCCATACTCAAACAAAGCAGTTAACTGAGCAAGAACATAGCACAGCTGTGTACACAGTGACAGTATGACAGTAAATTGGGGCTAACTGTGTCCTAGTTATGGAGCCACAGGTTCACTATGTGCTGCTATTTCATCAAATCCCATATATTTATAAAAAAAACATGGATATCTCTGTATGGCTCCATAGGAAATCTGTTATATGCGGAAATACAGTAGAGAAAACTAAGGAACCATTTAAATGGGCAGATTATCGGGAACGTGTATTCCAAGGAAGGTTCGTTTCACGATTATTGGCTTATCTAAACAGGCCGGCAGTCACTTGATGAGCAAGTAAAACGCTCATTTGTCAAAAAGATTATTTTTAAGCAAGCTTAAAAATTATCATTCTCATCAGCTCATCGTCCGGTGTAAACAAGTCACGAGCAGTAGAGAAAATGATGTTCTATGCACCCAGAACAATCATTCTGTGAGCTGTGTCAAACTGATTGTTGATTGTCTGCCTATTGGCCAATCAGCAATTGTGTAATGGCCGTGATCTTCTAGTCTAAATAGACCCTTGTATACTACCACAGAGGTTTTATTCAAAATTGGCATGATATTGAGGATTGTTATAGATTAGAAGGAGATCAAAAAATCTTTGGAGCTGAAGTGTGTAGTAAAAGCATAATTAGTAGATTACGACGCATCACACAGGAACAACTGGTACAAACACGTCTACTATTTATTTTTATGAAGTCATTTTAATGACTTGACTATTTCCTGAGGGCAGAGACTTGACCTGAATGTGGAGCAATTAATCTGGAGCAATTAATATTTTATTTGTTTTGGAGAGTTTATATCAACTGAAAATAGCAACAATATAATATTTAACCAAGGTAAGGGAAGAAGAAACAGAACAGAACGAGAAAGATGCAGTCCTGTAGAACAGCAATGTGGTGCCTGGCGATACTTGTAGTATTTGGTGCCTCCACTGTACATGGCCAGGGTAAGTTGATTTCTCATTTTATTTTTTCCCTTAGTTTTGCTATATATATATATATATATATATATATATATATATATATATACATACATACATACATACACTATATATACAAACAGTATAAGTCCGGGTGTGTGGTATCTGTTTTTTTTCTTCATTGCAAAAAACACTGATGACTGATGGTCCAGAACACTGACTGTCACCTATACCATTTTTTTCACGTACATGTTTTATACAGACATGTGAAGGAGGGTTAAAGTATGTATAAAATATGTATGTGTATGTACAGTGTATATACCTGTTATCATACTGAAATTGTAGTGTCAGCATTAGGGTCTTAGGGTCCAACTGTAAACAAAGTTTATGTCTAATTTCTGCTTTTTACATCTGAATCCCCTAAGGAACTATAGACCGCAATGACAGGAATGGAGTTCGAATAAACTCCATGTGTGATTTTGTTTTACTGATAATGTCAGAATTAATTTCAACTCCATTTGTATCATTGCGGTCTATGGCCACATTGGGGATTTGTCTGAATCCTGTTTTAGGGGGATGCAGGCAGGACCCCCGTACAGACTGTAGAAACAGAGTGTGGACAGAGCTTAATATAATAATGTATAGAACAGTGCAGTCCCCTATATTATTCCAAATTATCCCAATATACCTGCCAGCAGCAGCCAGAAGACACAAAAAAAAATCTGCAGCTTATCAATTGTTTCAGCTTTTTTTTCCTGTTTAAATGAATGGCAAACAATAACACAATTGAAAATTCTGCAAAAACACATATAAAAACAAATAAAATGTGTGCACTGTGTGCAGAATTTTTCCTGCCAACACTTTCGTTTTTGATGTAGAACAATCTGCAGCAAAAATAATTTGTGTGAACAGACCCTAAAGGGGTTTTCTAAGAATATAAATAAAATTAACATGAAATGATAAATCGATACTGCAGTGGTCTCTGTCAGTCCTGGCTTTGTGGCTTTACCTTATGTTATAGATTTGGGGGACATATAGGACTATTATTTTTCACCAAGTGGCAGGATTACTGTTTAATTACTGATAGATTTCAGTTGGTGATATGACTTTCCTTGGCATTTTGCATCTCTCTTGCTTTATGTGTTCAATTCTTTTTCCCTGTGTCATTTCTCACTATCACCCATAACTAGTGATGGGGGAGCACTAAAATGCTCAGGTGCTTGTTACTCGAATCGAGCAAATCGTAATGCTCGGGTGCTCGTTTCTAGTAACGAGCGTAATGGAAGTAGTTGGGAAAGTAGAGCATTTTTCCAGGCTGATATTTTAAAACTGGTAAGGTCCATAGTTATTGGCCCCTTCCCATCCTAAGAATAACAGTCTGGCGCAATGTCTCAGCTCTTCCTGATTGCCCTAGTGCAGTGGTAATCGGGGTAATGGGATTTGGGGTTGATGACAGCTGTGATTAGCCAAAAATCACAGCTGTCTGTCAGACACACCCATCATTAACCCAGTAAAAAAAAAGGAAAAAAACATGCACAAAAATCCTTTGTTCATAAAAACACTCCCCAACAAAAGCCCTTGTTCTCCAATTTATTAAAAATAAAACAAATCCCATGCAGTTCCGAAGTAGTCCAACGATTCCACACTGTCCCACATCGACTGAAGCACATGAAGCAATACAATGACACTCCATAGGCTTTTGAAGCCTTCGCTGCCAGACATGCTGCCCCACAAGGCCCGCAGTGAGGTTACATCAGTTCACAACTGCCTCAGTCTCACAGAGCACTGCCACAGGTAGTTCTGCAATCCGCGTAACCTGGCAGAAGAGCTGTAGTACGTCAGACTGCTGGACTGCGCTGCCACCATTCACACAGAACACAGTCCGATGTACTACAGCGATACCGCTGGGTCACACGGACTGCACTATGCCTGACACAGCGACTGTGATGCCCAGTAATCTTAAGGGAGTCTTTAAGGTAGACTTTAAGGTTACTGGAGTTCCCAGCTGCTGGAAAACCTAGAGTCTGTAAACTCTGGTAACATTAATTCACAGCCTCCATGTGTCCCAGCAGCTGGGAAATCCAGCAACCTTAAAGTCTCCCTTAAGTTTTCTGGGCCTCACAGCTGTCATGAGACCTGGTGGCTGTGAACTCCGGTAACCTTAAGGCTACCGCCGGTCAAGACGCTTTTTCTCTTGTATTAACCTTCCTGATGTCACCATTTGTCACAGATGCTGGCTCTCACGCTACTCTCAGAGTCAGAAACGGCAGCGGATGCTGCAGCATATCAAGCTTCGTTCTGTGAACGAAGCTTCATATGCTGTGGACTTCGGAGTGGTGATCGTGGTGGTGTGGAATACTTGACCAGCGCGGGACCTTTACTTTCAAATAAATGGGTAAATGAGGGGCATTATCAGGGAGTGTTTTTTTAAATATAGGACTTTTGTTTGCTTTTGTTTTTAACCCCTTAGTGACCTGGCTAAATTTTTTAAATCTGAGCAATGTCGCTTTATGTGACATAAATCCAGTGATATTGAGATTGCTTTTTCGCGGCACATTACAATTTATGAAATTGGTAAATTTAGGTCAATATGTTTTGTGTTCATTTATAAAAAAAAATCTGAAATTTTACAAAAATGTAAAAAAAAATGCAATTTTCAAACTTTGACTGATTGTCTCTTGAATCCAGATAGTCATACTACAGAAAAACATTAAACAACATTTCCCACATGTCTGCTTTACATCAGAACCATTTGTAAAATGTAGCAGTAATTTTTCAAGGAAACTTACTAAATTTATTGTTTTGAGGGACCTTTCCAGGTTTGACATGACTTTGGGGGTCCTATATATTGGAAAACCTCCAAAGGTGATACTACTTTGAAAACAGCTGACAAATTGAAATCTTCTGTCAGGTAGTTTATTAACCCTTCAGGTGACTTTCAGGAATTAATGGAAAGTGACATGACAGGAATGAAAATGTGTATTTTTACCACATAAATGTTGCTAACTTCTGAACAGGCCGCTATAGCTGGCAGACTCTAAGGCCAGTATTTGGCTGTGAACAGCCATGGCAAACATCAGGACCACACAATCATGATCTCAGGGTGCCAATGGGGATAAAGGGGACGTTCCCACACTCTGTTAACTATTTATATGATGTAGTCACTATTGACAGCAGCATCTAAGGGAATAAACAGATATGGACGGTGCCAACACTGATCGTGGCTCATACAGCAAGTTGTCAGCTATAGTGTCCAGCTGACAGCTAATGGATGTCATCTGTCTTAGGATGCTATTCTCTTATATCTCAGGTTAGTAAAAAGATGTATATAGTCATTAAGGGGTTAAATAACTCATCTGCCAGTTAAGCAGATGCAAATGCTTAATTCACTGCTTCTCCCCCCAATCTATCTGCGCTGCAAGGTGGGGGGTGGAAGCAGCGAATATTCATTTTATCTCTGATATCAGAGGTCAGTGGGCCGAGCATCGGGTCCCCGGGTCTTAGACAGACCCGACAACACAATGTGGCTGGCCAATCACAGTAATGCCTGTAGCCAATATGGCTACTGTATTACTGTGTATGGCAGGCAATCCTTGCATGTTGATTGGCTGTCTAACAGCCACAAAACATGAGGGACAGGGACTTGAGCATTGCACTTGAGAACCCCCGATACTTGGCCAAGTAATGAGTGTGCCCGAGCACCCTCATTCTCAATGACATCTAGCGAGAATTGCATGTCAAGAGCACCTTTAGAATTTTATTTACTTAGAAAATTGATGATTTGTTCAATATTTATTTCACCAGCTGCATATCTATATATCTATAATAATAATATACAGTATGTACTGTATATGTATAATATGTATGTATGTATGTATGTATTCATATACAGTACAGACCAAAAGTTTGGGCACACCTTCTCATTTAAAGATTTTTCTGTATTTTCATGACTATGAAAATTGTACATTCACACTGAAGGAATCAAAACTATGAATTAACACATGTGGAATTATATACTTAACAAAAAAGTGTGAAACAACTGAAATTATGTCTTATATTCTAGGTTCTTAAAAGTAGCCACCTTTTGCTTTGATGACTGCTTTGCACACTCTTGGTATTCTCTTGATGAGCTTCAAGAGGTAGTCACCGGGAATGGTTTTCACTTCACAGGTGTGCCCTGTCAGGTTTAGTAAGTGGGATTTCTTGCCTTATAAATGGGGTTGGGACCATCAGTTGTGTTGTGCAGAAGTCTGGTGGATACCCAGCTGATCGTCCTACTGAATAGACTGTTAGAATTTGTATTATGGCAAGAAAAAAGCAGCTAAGTAAAGAAAAACGAGTGGCCATCATTACTTTAAGAAATGAAGGTCAGTCAGTCCAAAAAATTGGGCAAACTTTGAAAGTGTCCCCAAGTGCAGTGGCAAAAACCATCAAGCGCTACAAAGAAACTGGCTCACATGAGGACTGCCCCAGGAAAGGAAGACCAAAAGTCACCTTTGCTTCTGAGGATAAGTTTATCGGAGTCACCAGCCTCAGAAATCGCAGGTTAACAGCAGCTCAGATTAGAGACCAGGTCAATGACACACAGAGTTCTAGCAGCAGACACATCTCTACAACAACTGTTAAGAGGAGACTTTGTGCAGCAGGCCTTCATGGTAAAATAGCTGCTAGGAAACCACTGCTAAGGACAGGCAACAAGCAGGAGAGACTTGTTTGGGCTAAAGACCACAAGCAATGGACATTAGACCAGTGGAAATCTGTGCTTTGGTCTGATGAGTCCAAATTATAGATCTTTGGTTCCAACCACCATGTCTTTGTGCGATGCAGAAAAGGTGAACGGATGGACTCTACATGCCTGGTTCCCACCATGAAGCATGGAGGAGGAGGTGTGATGGTGTGGGGGTGCTTTGCTGGTGACACTGTTGGGGATTTATTCAAAATTGAAGGCATACTGAACCAGCATGGCTACCACAGCATCTTGCAGCGGCATGCTATTCCATCCGGTTTGCGTTTAGTTGGACCATCATTTATTTTTCAACAGGACAATGACCCCAAACACACCTCCAGGCTGTGTAAGGGCTATTTGACCAGGAAGGAAAGTGATGGGGTGCTATGCCAGATGACCTGGCCTCCACAGTCACCAGACCTGAACCCAATCGAGATGGTTTGGGGTGAGCTGGACCACAGAGTGAAGGCAAAAGGGCCGACAAGTGCTAAGCATCTCTAGGAACTCCTTCAAGATTGTTGGAAGCCCATTTCCGGTGACTACCTCTTGAAGCTCATCAAGAGAATGCCAAGAGTGTGCAAAGCAGTCATCAAAGCAAAAGGTGGCTACTTTGGTGAACCTAGAATATAAGACATAATTTCAGTTGTTTCACACTTTTTTGTTAAGTATATAATTCCACATGTGTTAATTCATAGTTTTGATTCCTTCAGTGTGAATGTACAATTTTCATAGTCATGAAAATACAGAAAAATCTTTAAATGAGAAGATGTGTCCAAACTTTTGGTCTGTACTGTATATATGATAGTATGAACATTCAGTACTAAGTTGGGAAAATTACCTGAGAACCTCAATTATGTATACCATGATCCTCTATGTCAGGTATGTGATCAAACTATTTTTCCCTCACTTATACCTGTCTGGTAATTTTCTTCTTTAGTTTTTACAATAACCTGTCCTCCGACCCTGGTTTCATCTGAGCTACTTGGAAGAATCACGAGTAACACATTCACATTACAAGACTTTTGCTGCCTTGTTCAGAATCCTCAAATTCTTCCAACTGACAATATAGTAGTTCTAGTTGGATTAAGCAATGGTAAGTGAAATAAAAAGACATATAATATATATGTATATGAAACTAATATTAAGATGCTTCTAGAATTTTCACCAAAAACGTAGTATTGGACTTTTTTTTTAGTAATTAAAAAAGAAGTAATGAGGTTGGAAGCACACATAGTGAATAAAAGTCAACAATGCATTTTCTGACTCAATAATTGCAGTGCCTAACCTTCCATTAACATTGGCACAAAAACTTTCCACCAGGAGCTTCATGGCATTGACTTCCATAATAAAGTAGTTACATACCGGCATTACATCATAAAGCACATTGCCAAACGCCAGGTGGATTGGTGCAAAACATGCCACCAATGGACTCTGGAGCTGTGGAAACTTGTTCTGTGAAGCGATGAATCATGTTTAGCTGGCTAGCTTACAGATGTGTCTGGGTTTGGTGAATGCATTGAGCACTTTACCTGCTGACTGCATAGTGTGAACTGTAATGTTTGGTGGTTGAAGGATAATGTTATGAGAATGCTTTTTAGAGGTTGGCCTAGCCACCTTAGTTATAATTAAGGGAAATCTAAATAATTTAGCAAACTAAGATATTTTAGTCAATTGTATGCTTCCACCTTTGTGGGTATCGTGTGGAGAAGACATGTTTGTAGTGTTCCAGCATAACTGTACCCAAAAAAATAAAGTCCATGAAGGCATGGTTGGGTAAGTTTTGGAGTGGAACGTGACTGACCCATACAGAGCTATGACTTCAATCCCTTCTAACACCTTTGAGATGAACTATAACAGAAATTCCAATCGTTTGTCCAACATCAGTGTCTGTTCTCACAAACATACGGTAGTTGTGGATGAATGGGCAAGAATTCAAACAGATATACTCCAATGTTCGTTAGAAAGCTTTACCAAAAGAGTGGAAGCTGTAATAGGCTCAGTGGGGAGCTATATCCATATTAATGCCTATGAATTTAGAATGTGATTTCATAATAGCTCCTGTAAGTTTAATGTGCATGTGTCCTAATACTTTCATCCATGTAGTGTGCATATATTTCTCTAAAACATACGTTGTATTGTATTGTATTGTATTATTGAACATTTCCTTCCTATGAATATGTGGGATTTCTTCCTGTTTTTCAGTTATCAACAGTCTTAATCCCGGAACCATCAATATAAACAATCCAGCATTATACGCCAATTTTTCTCAAAGTGGGTACTTTGCTGCTCTAAATGTTCTTGCTGGTTCCCTTTGCACCTTACCAGCAAATCTAGGAGGAATACAAATTGGAAGTAATATTTTATGCCTAAATTCAATCTTACCATTTTGCAATGGCCCCCTACTTATAGTAGGGCCTTACAGGTAAATATTTGTAAATGGTTATTGATCTTTAGACACAATGTGCCTGATTCATCAAGACTAGCATTATTCAGGCCGGTCTTGATGAGGGGGCATGCTGGAGCTGAATCTGGAGCATCTGATGAGTGTTGCCACGTCAGAAATTTTACTCCAGTCAAGGACTGCGGTAAGATTCCTGGTGTAGGGAATACCACAGCTTGTCAAGAATTAGCCGAGATACAGCACCATGCCCATGCTGCACCCATGTACTTCATTCATCAACTCTTCGTAAAAATAAAGTATTCATTAACCTATGTTAGTATTTTAATTCTGGGCTTATTTCTTTCTGCCATAGGGTAATAATATATGTTTATCGTAACGGCACACTTATAGCTGTAACTGACCCATCAGCTGAAATCCTCCTAAGGAGCCGTGAGTACACATACAAGTTATATTAAAGTTATATGCTTAATGAAGAATACGATTAGTATTGATTTTATGTGTGAAATATGGTCCAGTGCCTTTTCTTTGTTGCTCCCCTCCAGTCTTTGTAGGGCTGCAGCATCTACAACACTTAAGCAGTGCAGCCAATCACTGGCCTCTGCTGTACTGTGCCCAGACCAGTGATTGTCTGCAGTGATCATTTTTTGTAGCTGGGGTATAGCCTCTGCACCACCACAGCATTACCACTAGAGTTTACAAACGACGATGTCCTGCCAAGAATAATCATTTACCATCAAGCTTGAAAATAATTCTACTCAATCAACGAGCATTTTGCTCGTTCATTTGTTGACCCACAACCTGTTTACACTTGCTGATTATCATTAAGTGAGCGCTTCTAGTAATACTTGTTCACAATCATTAGACAGTGAAAATGTACCCTTACTTCATGCACGCATCTTGGAAATTGGGAAAACTGTTACAGAAAATTTAGTATCTTTTGATTACATTCTAACATTTTTTTAAGTTTTTTCTAAAAACCAGAATCTTCTTTTAATATAGTAAACTAGGGAATACACTGAGCACCTATTTGGAATTCCATGTTTCTCCTTGTATAAAGTATTCATGTAGTTTCTAAAAATTAAAGGGGTTATCCGAGACTAGCTTTTTTCCCCTATGAGGCTAAGAACTGATACTCAGGTTGTTGCTAATTCTCTACCTGTTCTACCGATCTCTCATGGACTGCTCCTGCCGGCAATTCTGTGGCTTCCGCTGACATCAGGAGGCAAAGCAGCTTATTCTCGTAAGCCATGCTCTGTCAATGACGCGTCACTGCTGATGTCAGTCTGATTGACGGCTGGCTCCCCACTGCCTAACTGTAGGGAGTTTTCTGTCATTCAACATGACTTCAGCAGTGACATCCATCAACAGAGCAGACTGGAAGAGCTGCTCGTTGACGTGAAGTCAAATTAACTGGCACGAGTGGTCCGTGATAGCTCCTAGCCAGCAGAGTTTGGCTCTGGGTAGAACAGGCAGTTGATTACCAATTACCTTCCTGTAAGTTCTTAGCTCTTTAGGGAAAAATAACCAAAGTCCTGGATAACCGCTTTAATTTACAACTCTGAACAATGAGGGTATTAGGATGAGTGTATTATATAATTTATGGAAAAGGCAAGATGTGGCCGGCACTCCATGTTCCCATGTGGTGCTCGTGGAGAAAGTATAAATCGAAAGGCAAAGAATCCCGGCACTCATGTATTGAGTAGTAGCCAGAGGCGTAGCTAGGTTTTGGTTCAGGGGGGCGAAGCTTCTGAGTCAGCCCCTAACCAGGTAACCTTGATTACAACTGGGTGATGCACCCTAATATTGGATGTAGGAGAACCTCAGCAGATGACTGTGTTGTTACTGAAAATAATCTCTATATAAAGACCAACATTGATATTACCACCATATGGTCAGTGGTAGATACCAGTCCTGCAGAACATATGACAGATCAAAGTACAGTAACAGATGGTGACTTTCAGCTGACGTTCATTCTGATGGTATTGTTCACTTTTCCTGTCTTTTCCATTTGGCCCAGACCGATACAACAACTTCTTCCACCTATGACTCGTCTGAAGAGATTACAACAAAGACTCATTTCACTTCTCATATTTTTGAGCACCGTCCCCATCTATTCCCAACCTGCACAAACTCCTCATCCTGCTGATACCCCCAATACTGATCCGCTGCTGCTGTATGTGTCCCTATTACTGCACCTACTGTGTGGTCCTCTGTGCCCTCTAAAATCTAAAGCAAGCCACTAGAATATAGTAATGCTGGGAGCAAGTGCCCTAGAAAACAGTGCCCACACTTTGCCCCCTAGAAAGTAATGCCTTCTGTGTGCCCCTTTGATAGTCACAGTAACCTGAGTTCCCCTATAACAATAAGTGCCCACTTTACATTGAATAATGTCCTGAGTCTCTGCCCCGTACAGCTTCTCTATACATAGTATGATACTCTCTTATACTGTACATAACATGATGCTCCCTCACTGTAATGTACCCCCACACAGTATACTGACCCCTTAGTAGCCCCCAAACTGCATGATGGCCCCCACACTGCATGATGGCCCCTTCACTGTAATCCCCACACTGTATAATGGCCCCCTAGATATCCTCCATATAGTATAATGTAACAGATAGTCTTTAATATAGTATAATGCACTCCCCATAGGCCTGTATAGTATCATGCTCTCCCCATAGGCCTATGTAGTATAAAGCATTCCCCATAGGACTGTAGAGCATAATGCTCTCCCCATAGGCCTGTATAGTATAATGCACTCCCCATAGGCCTGTATAGTATGTTGCTCTCCCCATAGGCCTGTATTGTATAATGCACCAGATAAAAAAATTAATCCAATACTCACCTATCCTCTCCTTCTTGTTCCCATGGTGCTCTGAGCGCCTGCACATATCCAGACAGCGGGCGCTGAGTACTAACGTCAGACGCTGAGAGCGGGATGATGGGAGAGGGAGCGTAACGCTTCTTCTCTCATCAATGCGGTCGGCTGTATCATCAGCTAGCCGATACAGTTGCACTTGCGATGACGGGCGGGGGGCCAACTGCTGGCACCAGGCCCCCCACCTCATCAGGTGCCCCATAACAGCCAGGCGGCAGTGCAGGGAGATCGATTCTCCCTGCTCTGCCACAGAATACAGTCACATAGCATAGCTCCGGGTGGGTCCCCTCAGAGCGTGGAGCCTGGAGAGACCACCCCCTCTGCCCCACCGGTAGCTACACTACTGGTAGTAGCTGTTTATTGCAATCAAAGCAAAACCATAGACGTCTTAGCCCATCCCTGGCTTTTATCAATAATGAAGGTGGAATGCAATTGAAAATTTATATACGGTACATTCACATAAAGGAAATGCCATCACAATAATGACCGTTATATTAACATATGAAATAAAACAAGTAATTTACAATAATATGTAAAAAACATGCACATAACAAATTGTGATAGTCCCAGAGTAAAAAAAAAAAGTAAATCAAGAAATCATAATGTATAGTATACAAATGATTCCTTATTGAAAGGTTATCTCTTCCCCTGAAAAAAATATACATATATATATAGACACACACATATACCACGATCAAATGAGGGAAAAAAATGAAATAAAGTCAACATTAAAGGGAATCTGTCACCTCATTTTGCCGCTATAAACTGTGGCCACCGCCATTAAGGGCTTATCTACAGCATTCTGTAGATAAGCCCCCAATGTAACCTGAAAGATAAGAAAAACAACTTGGGTACGGTCACACAGTGGCACTTTGATCGCTACGACGGTACGATCCGTGACGTTCCAGCGATATCCATACGATATTGCAGTGTCTGACACGCAGCAGCGATCAGGGACCCCGCTGAGAATCGTACGTCGTAGCAGATCGTTTGGAACTTTATTTCGTCGCTGGATCTCTCGCTGTCATCGCTGGATCGTTGTGTGTGACAGCGATCCAGCGATGCGTTCGCTTGTAACCAGGGTAAACATCGGGTTACTAAGCGCAGGGCCACGCTTAGTAACCCGATGTTTACCGTGGTTACCAGCGTAAAAGTAAAAAAAAAAAACAGTACATACTCACATTCCGGTGTCCGTCAGGTCCCTTGCCGTCTGCTTCCCGCTCTGACTGACTCCCGGCCGGAATGTAAGAGCAGAGCACAGCAGTGACGTCACCGCTGTGATCTGCTTTCACTTTACGGCGGCACTCAGTCAGAGCAGGAAGCAGACGGCAAGGGACCTGAAGGACACCGGAATGTGAGTATGTACGGTTTTTTTTTTTTTACTTTTACGCTGGTAACCAGGGTAAACATCGGGTTACTAAGCGCGGCCCTGCGCTTAGTAACCCGATGTTTACCCTGGTTACCCGGGACCTCGGCATCGTTGGTCGCTGGAGAGCGGTCTGTGTGACAGCTCTCCAACGACCACACAACGACTTTCCAACGATCATGGCCAGGTCGTATCGCTGGTCGTGATCGTTGGAAAGTTGCAGAGTGTGACAGTACCCTTAGATTATACTTACCCAGGGGCAATCCCGGTTCTGGTCCGATGGGCATCGCAGGTCCGGGTCCGGCACCCCCATCTTCATGCGATGACGTCCTCTTCCTTGCTTCTGTTGCGGCTCCTGTGTAGGCGTACTGATTTGCCCTATTGAGGGCAGCATAAAGTACTGCAGTGCACGGGCGCTGGGCCTCTCTGACCTTTCCCGGCGCCTGCGCACTGCAGTACTTTGCTCTGCCTTCAAAAGGGCAGAGAATTACGCCTGCGCAGGAGCCGCGACAGAAGCAAGGAAGAGGACGTCATCGCATGAAGATGGGGGTGCCGGACCCGGACCGCGACGCCCATCGGACCAGACCGCTCACCGGCGAATATAATCTAACTTGTTTTTCTTATCTTTCGGGTTACATCGGGGCTTATCTACAGCATTATAGAATGCTGTAGATAAGCCCCTGATGGCGGTGGCCATAGTTTATAGCGGCAAAATGAGGTGACAGATTCTCTTTAATGTACTATAACGGTAGAGTATATCATTCCTATATTCTATGAAATAAGGTGTTGAGACAATTACTGTTCTCCTTCTTTATACATATAAATGTATCCTAGATTTTATTCTCGTACACAGAAGTTTTGTAAAAAAAGTTTTTAATTTTCTTATTGTTTTTTTATTTTATATTTATCATTATTATTACATTTCATCTTACGTTTAATGTTATGTATATATTTCATTGTTTTTGAATTATACAACCAGAATATTGTAAATTGGAGGTTCATGTTTATCTGCAAAACATTAATTCAGGAAAAACCTGCAAAAGAGTTACAGGCACTTGTGTCTTCAACTAGAGAAATCTATCAATCGTGGATCTACGTACAGAAGACGTATGCAAAATATTAAGAAAAAAGTGACTACAATTAAAAAAAAAAAACAACTTAAAAAAAAAACTCCAATAAAAATTTAGCTGAAAATTAGAAAGGAGATAATTTATATAAGAATAGAAAGAAATGGAAAAAAGTAAAGTGGTTAGGAGACAGAAAATAAAATGGTTGACTTCACATGATCCTGTTCAATTCATAATCCTTATTTAAGTCATTAGGAGATAATGTATTCAGCCGATGTATCCAATACGCTTCTCTCTTGAGGATTTTTTTTATATTACCACCCCTCCTAGGTGACGTTATTTGCCCGATAACTTTTCTCTTAAGCTGCACAATTGTGTGATTCCTAACTTTGAAGTGGGTAAGAAGTGGTAATACCATATCCCCACAACAAATTGTTAATATAACGATCATTTTTGTGATGTAATTTCTTTGATGAGAATGTATATAAACTTTCAATTCTATTCCACCTGCATTATTGATAAAAAGCCTAGGATGGGCTGAAACATCTATTATATAATTTATAACTTACCATGAGTTGTTACAAAACTGAACTTATTGGTCATTTCATATTTCTAATGCTTACGACTTCTGCCTTGCAGCTACAAATTTCCGTTCAATTGATACTTCAGTGAAGAATCGCAGTGCTGGCATGATTGTCATTACTGCCCTCCTGCCTATTCTGTTTTCACTGTTATTCGTCATCTTTACTACAATGTTATTCTTGAAATGGTAAGTACTGGTGCTATCTAAGACTCTTCTAGTTAGGGCCCATAATACTCAAGAAATTGCCCTTCTTTGAACTCCTAGTAAGCCATCAGCAAAAGTTTGTATCACACACCCATCTGCAATAATGGCTTCTTTAGGTAATATTCATGACCTAAAAAGTAACGCAGTTGCCGCAACCTACAACTTTAAAGATTGCAAATCATAACTGTAAAGTCAACTTGGCTCAAATCTTTGACATTGTGTTCTATTCAAGGATTTTTAACTTAAAGGAGTTCTCCAGTGAGACAATAAATTCAGCAATGGGCAGTCAGAGGGTGTTATGACAATTATAGACTGCATTTCACACCCATGATAGGTTCCCTTCTCCACTGCTGCCATTATGGTGGCTCTGGTGTGTTTGCAATGGTGAAGTTATTGGCCACCAGTCAACTGCTGCAGGTTTAGGATTGGCCAATCATCAGCGCAGTGGTCAGATCACTGGTGGTCCTCCATGATGTCACCACCACTAGCCTTGAGAGCCTGAGCTCTGGAATAGGGAGCTGGGTATGCATTATTTCATTATTTTTACCCTCTGGATTTTCACTGCTAAATTTACCTTTTGACTGGAGAACCTTGGAGCAGATGTTGCTCCTACTGTTTCTAGTTAATTATGGTGGCTCCAACAGGAACGGAGTTCAACAACTTACATTGTTGGACAAAAGATATCATATAACATTTCAATGTTGAAACTTACTAATCTTTTAAAGCGGTTCTTTACTTTGGTCAACCTCTAATTTTAAAAGGGTCCCTTAATAAGCCATTCGCTAAGTGTCCTTATGATCGGTCCATCAGCTATCAGCTGTAGCCAGTGGTAAAATCTGGCTGTACGTATTCAATCCCACAGGGGAAAAATACGTATTCCAAAATTTCCCCCAAATCAGTGGGTCGTCTGTATAATGGTGGACATGTCGTTCAATGCAGGAGGGTCAAAATCCTTAGAACCCAAATCATCATTAACTAGGAAAAATCTGCTAATACAAAGTAAAATGTGCAGTTCTCAATTTTCTTTATGATGATTTCTATACTTTACTAATGAACAGTACAGTGACATGGGAACCAAGCATACTAGTAGTAGGAAAGAAAAGAAAAGAAAAAGCTTCTGATTACGTTAATAACATTTTGTATCTTCAACGTTTAAAAAGTAAACCTGACTTTCTATGTGAAATATGTTTCTTCTCTTTTAGTTGCTGTTGCCGTATCTTCACACCAACAAAATGTCAGCAGGAGTCGTAAATAAGAATAAACGCTCCCGAGTTCCAGCAGCAGCAATCTGCTAGTTTTCTTTATTATCTACGTGTACGTGAAGCAGCCTAATTAATTAGTGCTTTAAAAAGAAATGGATTTTAGCTCAACAAAATGGCATATGTGAAATATTTGTTATTCATTCTATTTTCCACATATTATAACAAAGGTGCCCAAACTTGTATAGGACACAGAGAACTTTTTAATATGAAAGGTGTTCATTTACGCAAAATACTAATGTGACCGTCCAATACCAGGAAGGTAATTCTGACCCCCATTGATCTACTTTAACATTGGTGAGTGTCA
This sequence comes from Ranitomeya variabilis, assembly GCF_051348905.1. Taxonomy (NCBI): domain Eukaryota; kingdom Metazoa; phylum Chordata; class Amphibia; order Anura; family Dendrobatidae; genus Ranitomeya; species Ranitomeya variabilis. The sequence goes on from NC_135234.1 coordinate 414,564,471, forward strand.
AAAAGAAAAAACATTACTTGCCTACACTCCAGACACTACACACACTACACCCTAGTCCATGCCCTCATCATCTCTCGCCTTGACTACTGCAACCTCCTGCTCTGTAGCCTCCCCTCTAACACTCTCACACCTCTCCAATCTATTCTAAACTCTGCTGCATGACTAATGCACCTGTCCCCCCGCTATTCCCCGGCCTCTCCCCTCTGTCAATCCCTTCACTGGCTCCCTATTGCCCAGAGACTCCAGTACAAAACCCTAACCATGACGTACAAAGCCATCCACAACCTGTCTCCTCCTTACATCTGTCACCTCGTCTCCCGATACTTTCCTACATGCAACCTCCGATCCTCACAAGATCTCCTTCTCTACTCCCCTCTTATCTCCTCTTCCCACAATCGTATACAAGATTTCTCTCAGGTATCACCCCTACTCTGGAACCCTCTACCACAACACATCAGACTCTCTCCTACCATCAAAACCTTCAAAAAGAGTCTGAAGACCCACCTCTTCCGACAAGCCTACAACCTGCAGTAACCACCGATCAACCAAACCGCTGCATGACCAGCTCTACCCTCGCCTACTGTATTCTCACCCATTCCTTGCAGATTGTGAGCCTTCGCGGGCAGGGTCCTCTCTCCTCCTGTACCAGTTATGACTTGTATTGTTTAAGATTATTGTACTTGTTTTTATTATGTATACCCCTCCTTACATGTAAAGCGCCATGGAATAAATGGCGCTATAACAATAAATAATAATAATAATAATAATAATAATAATATTGCTTCTGCAGAATGAGCCAGACAGGCAGATGCTGGTGCGTGACATAATAGGTGGCTACATTCACTTATTTTACTGGCTTATATAGCGCTATTGATTCCATAGTGCTTTACAGACATCACTGTGCCCATTGAGCCTACAATCTAATTTCCTTATCAGTATGTCCATGGAGTGTTCGGAGGAAACCAGAGAACCTAGAAGAAACACATAAAGGAAACCCACATGAAGAACATACAAACACCTTGCAGATATTGTCCATGGTGGGATTTCAACAAAGGACCACTAACCACTGAGCCACTGTGCTGCCCATTTAGACTGTGCTTATATTTAATAAGTCTATGGCTTCCTCCACATTACTAATGAGTAGAAATGTGAGACTGAAGGATAAGGCTAGCATGAGTCTACAGAAAACATGATGTAATAGCTAAATTTACAGGGTGGGCCATTTTTATAGATACACCTAAATAAAATGGGAATGGTTGGTGATATCAAATTCCTGTTTGTGGCACATTGGTATATGGGAGGCGGACAATTTTTCAAGATGGGTGGTGACCATGGCGACCATTTTGAAGTCAGCCATTTTGGATCCAACGTTATTTTTTCCAATGGGAAGAGGGTCATGTGACACATCAAACTTATTGAGAATTTCAAAAGAAAAACAATGATGTGCTTGGTTTTAACATATCTTTATTATTTCATGAGTTATTTACATGTTTATGAGCACTTATAAAATGTGTTCAAAGTGCTGCCCATTGTGTTGGATTGTCATTGCAACCCTCTTCTCCCACTCTTGGCACCCTGATAGCAACACCGCAGAAGAAATACTAGCACAGGCTTCCAGTGTCCGTTGTTTCAGATGCTGCACATCTCGTATCATAAGGCATTTGTCTATGCTGTGAAGATCCAAAATGGCCAACTTCAAAATGGCTGCCATGGTCATCACCCATCTTGAAAAGTTTTCCCCCTCCCATATGCTAATGTGCCACAAGCAAGAAGTTGATATCACCAACCATTCCCATTTTATTTAGGTGTATCCATATAAATGGCCTACCCTGTAGATAGTCAGTCCTGACATCATATTTTAAGTGACTTCCACATTGGACTTGTGCTTTGAAAGGTGAAAATCCGCTGGTAAGGAAACATTGGAATCTACTATGTTGACATACTGTAAGTAATACATTTGGATTCTATCATGATAGCCTACGTAATATATTTGAATCCTGCAATCATGGCCTAAGTCATAAATTTAAAAATACATATACAAATGTAATACTGAGGTCATTATATTAGAATTCATCGAAAACCTCTCTCTCTCTCTCTCTATGTATATTTCTATAGTGAATATTTTTTATTTATATCTATATATTAACTTAAGGACACTCATCGTCTAAAGTGGTTAATCTGTATGTATATATGTCACGTAGATGAAAAACTATGCATACATGCAAAGGATAGATAGATAGATACATTAATCCCTTGAGAAAAGGACACTTCCTGAATTCCAGTACATCTATTGCTTCAATATAGTTGAATCTTTTTCTCAAACTTTGTCTTGTTGATTTTTTTGTACATCTGTTTCATATAGCTGTGCCATAGAGAATTAAAGTAGTCAACTAAAAATACACAAATATGGTTTTTGTGTGTTTTACACATAGGTGAATGTAAAAACTGTGGTGAATCCAGTCAGAACGACTTTAGAATGATGTCACTTATATGAGAATGTAAAAACTGTGGTGATTCCAGTCAGAAAGACTTTAGAATGATGTCACTTATATGAGAATGTAAAAACTGTGGTGATTCCAGTCAGAAAGACTTCAGAATGATGTCTGTAGAGGTTTTAGAGGGAACCCGGGCTCTTAGGCCTGCAGGAGATCTTATAGTGAAAACAGCCTCCACGTGTGTTCTCCTCTCCCTGAGGGCATCCCTCAGACAAAAGAACATTCTAGACTTGCCTGGCAAATAGCTCCTCCTATTGACCATGTGACTAGGAGATGGCCAATAGGACACCGGATTCATATCTCAGATCCTTACAAAACAATAATTATGAGTCATTGTACACTTTCACCATCAGATGACGCCAGAACGCAGCAAATGAGAAATGCATTGCATCTAAAATAGAGGTGACTAGAAATGGAGAATTACAGCTCACAAATGCAGGGGATTATGTAGAGGGGCAGTTAGAGAGTGAGCTGTAGTGTACAGCAGCTACTCATAATGCAGGATTACTTAAAGGAAAGGACACACTCTCGACTGGGTCACTACACCATGTCACACAGGAAAAGCCTCTGAGTTGTCAGGACTAGGGTTGAGCGACCTTTAGTTTTTTAGGGTCGAGTCGGGTTTTGTGAAACCCGACTGTCTTAAAAGTCGAGTCGAGTGAAATCAGCCGACCACCGTGAAAAGTCGGGTTTCGGCCGAAACACGAAACCCAATGAAGGAAATTATTATTATTTTTTTTTTATTTTACTTTATTTTATTTTTTATTTTTTTATTTTTTTTTCCCTCTCTCTCTCTCTCTCTCTCTCTCTCTCTCCCCCTCCGTCCCAGCACAGAAAATTTCGTATTGCACATTCCATGCGCACAAGCGATAACATGACGATAGGCATTCACTCCCCTAAGACCTATGCCATCACTCTGCCCACGCTCATTCATTGGCTGAAAAAATGGCGCTAAACGCGTCATACGAAACGCGACTTTGGCGCCAAGATCGCGTACCGCATGGCCGACCCCGCACAGGGATCGGGTCGGGTTTCATGAGACGCCGACTTTGCCAAAAGTCGGCGACTTATGAAAATGAACGACCCGTTTCGCTCAACCCTAGTCAGGACAGCAGTACCTTCATAAGTGACCCCAGTTTACAAACTACACCTTTTACAAACTACACCTCTTAATAAAATCATCTCGGGGAGCAGTGATCATATTGATACCACATGTGTTTCACAACATTTTAAACCATTGAGCAGTGAAGAGAAAAAAATGTACCACTCTAAAGTTGTTTTAACCTCAGATTTTACATTTTCACAAGGGGAAATAGGTAACATAACCACATAATTTGTTACACAATTTCTGCTGAATGAGCCAGTACCCGATATGTGGCTGTGCAGTACTGTTTGGCTACATAGCGAAACGTGGAGCAGAAGGAGCGCTATTTGACTCTTGGAGAACAAATTTTCAAAGAATAGTTTGTGGACTCCATATACAGAGTGTCACGCAGTGACTGTCCTAGAGTGACACAAATCGACGAAAGATTGGTCACAAAATGGCTAAACACACAAGGGTACACCGGGGACACTTTAACAATGGTGGGCCCTGTCGGTAGGGAACGGGGAATAGACACCTCCTACACTCACCTGATGATGAGCCCTGCTCTTACTACCGACCCTGTATGGGTTCTTTCAACACGTCACCAACCAGGATACCTAGTCCCTCACTTGCCCTGCACCAATCCCTAATTAGGGAACTGGCAAGAGAGAGCACTGGTCCCACCGCTACACTAATACAACACAAGGTAAAGTAAGACAAACACTAGGGGAAAAGGAAACACAAAACAACACTTAGCTTTGTCTGCTGCATTGCACCGCACAGTAGAGTAAGGCACCAAATAGCAGAATACAACAGAAGCACCACTGAACCCAGCAAGCTTCTGACTCCAGCTTGGTTTGTCTCCCAGAGGACCAACAGTCAGCTGATGCATCAGGTGACCTTATGAAGGATGGTGGGAGTGGTCACCACCACATCAGCTGACCCAGCAGCAATGCAATGCAATAACACCAGTGGCCAACGGGGGGGAAACTGCATTAACTCCCGATGACAGAAAGGAAAAAAGGTTTAAATCAGAGGAAAACCAGATCTGCCACAGATCCAAACATGGATCGTGACAGTAACCCCCTTTCAATGAGAGGCCTCTGGACATTCAACACCGGACCTCACCAGATAATAACCTACGGTGAAGATGCCTCGATCCACCAGAGTTCACCTCGGCAGTCACCTGACTCTCAGGTTTATGGCAAATGCGGCCTGATGAAAATGCCAACAACGTAGGCTCCAGTGGAGCCACAAATCTCCAGAGTGCCAACTTGGGGAACGAGTTGTGTACATGCATAACTGGAGGTAACTCCAACTGAAAAGTCCCCAGGCTGAGAATGGCCGACACCAGATATGGCCCAATCACCCCGGAACTCCAGGTCCCAGTTGCACACTTCCACCTGATGTTTTTGGTGGACACCCATAGGTACTCATTCACACACAGGTCCGGACCTAAACGTTTATTTTCATGCAAATGTTTGCCACAAGACAGTGAATTCTTAGAGGAATTGACAACAGAGGCATCCCCCTGTGTCATTACACTCACACCCCCGCAATGCTCAGGGGAAACCACCACCCTCCCTTGACCCCTCTTCCTAAGGGAACTGAGATACACAGGATTAACATATGGTGAGGGTTGAGTCCTGCTCCTACTCCCTGGCAGCACCTCTGCTGCCCCGCTGGAGAAGAAGGGGTAGGTTGTAGAAGGATAAACAAAAACAGTTGCCACTGGGCAGCAGCCCTCACATGATCCCAGCTGACCACTTCGCTTAACCTCCAATCTATGACCAAATTGTGTTTTTTCAACCAAGGGAGTCCTAAAACGATGGGTGTTGGTATTCCCCCCAAGACGTACCACGACAGGGACTCCTCATGACAAGTCCCTATATGCAGATGTACATCATCCACGACCTGGGTCACCCACCCCTGGCTGACTGGTATGGAGTCAATGGCCTGGATTCTTAGGGGTTTAGTTAGTGTCCTACACCTCAGGCCATGGGTCTGGACAAAGTGAGCATACATCAGATTGACATCTGATCCACTGTCTACAAGCACCGGTATACACTCAGTTACCCCACCAACCACCACTTCAGCTGACAAGGTACACTGAGGAGAAAAAATGGAGTTAATATACACTCCCTGGTCGCCTCCCTCCACACGACCAGGGGGAAGCGGCTTCTTACGTGATATAGGTATATTGGCGTGAGCTGGGCAGACACCGATGAAATGACCAGTCTGCCCACAATAAAAACATGCCCCCACACCATGGCGAACCGCAGGTAACCTCATTTGGGAACCAACTCCTCCCACCTGCATGGGTTCGTCCATCTGCTCAGGTGTGTCCCCCTCCCTAGCAAGGACTACCGGGGGCACATTGGTGTATGTCTCTCCCTCAAGCGTCTATCAACCCTGAGGGCAAGAGACATGGCGGCCTCCAATGACCTGGGGGAGGTGTACTGCACAAGAGTATCCTGCAACCTTGGAGACAGACCCTGCCTAAAATGGCTCCTAAGGGCAGGGTCATTCCACTGTGTGTCAGTGGCCCACCTCCTGAACTATGAGCAGTACTCCTCAGCCGGCCAACCCCCTGCTTGATTTTACGCAGTTGGGATTCTGCCAGGGAGACACCATCTGGATCCCCATACACAAGTGCCAAAGCAGCAAAAAACTCATCCACCGACCGTAAAGATGGAGAACTGTCCAGCAGGGAGAAAGCCCAAGATTGGGGATCACCCTTAAGAAGGGAGATTATAATCCCCATATGCTGTTCCTCACTCCCTGATGAACGAGGGTGGAGCCTGAAGTATAACTTGCAGGCTTCCTGAAAAACCAAAAATGTATCTCTCCCTCCAGAGAACCTGTCAGGGAGAGAAAACTTGGGTTCTGGTTGAGCATGTATTTGAGCCAAAGCCAAAAATCCCACCAACTTCTGCAGCTGCTGCACCACCTCTCCACTCAGCACCTTAAACTGCTCGGTGAGGGTCTGAAGCCGTTGGGCAAAGGCCTGCATCTGAGCCATGGCTCACCAGAAAAAATGGGTCAGTTGGTTATAATGTCACGAAGTGACTGTCCTAGCGTGACACGACTGTTGTGTATCCGCTTTTTGGGCTCCCCTGGTGGTTGCTGGTGGTACTGGTGACTTGTTTGCACTTTGCTGCTTCTGTTCACCTGCTTCCATCAGTGTTTGGGAGTTTCCTATTTAGCCTTGCTCTCCAGTCTTTTCCTTGCCGGTCATCATTGTAACCAGAGCCTTCGGTTGCATGTTCCTGCTACTTGTCTGCAGATCAGCTAAGTGGACTTTGTCCTTTTGTTTTGTACCTTTTGTCCAGTTTGCAGTTTTGTTATTCTCTGTAGCTGGAAGCTCTTGCGGGCTGAAATTGCCACTCCTGTGTCATGAGTTGACACAGGAGTCTTAAAGTAATTTCAGGATGGTTTTTGAAAGGGTTTTCAGTTGACCGTGAAGTCCTCTTTTGTATCCTTCTGCTATCTAGTAAGTGGACCTCTCTTTGCTAAATCTACTTTCATACTGTGTATGTCTTTTCCTCTTAATTCACCGTTATTACATGTGGGGGGCTGCTATCATCTTTTGGGGTATTTCCCTAGAGGTAAGCCAGGTCTGTTTCTTCCTCTACCAGGCGTAGTTAGTCCTCCGGCTGGCGCGTGGCATATAGGAAGCCGTAGGTATGCTCCCTGGCTACTGTTAGTTGTGTGGTAGATTTAGCTCACGGTCAACTCGAGTTTCCATCACCCGAGAGCTCGTTCGTTACTTATATGTTTCTTACGTTCCCTTGCCATTGGAAACCATGACACACGACCCAATGAGAGATTGGTCACAAAATGGCTAAACACACAAGGGTACACCGGGGTACACACTTTAACAACAGTGGGCCCTGTCGGTAGGGAACGGGGAATGGACACCTCCTACGCGCACCTGAGGATGAGCCCTGTTCTTACTACTGTCCCTATATGGGTTCTTTCAACCCATCGCCGACCAGGATACCTAGTACCTCACTTACCCTGCACCTATCCCTGTAGGGAACTGGCAAGTGAGAGCACTGGTCCCACCGCTGCACTAATACAACACAAGGTAAGGTAAGACAAACACCAAGGGAAAAGGAAACACAAAATAACACTTAGCTTTGTCTGCTGCATTGCACCGCACAGCAGAGTAAGGCACTAAATTGCAGAATACAACAGAAGCACCACTGAACCCAGCAAGTTCCTGACTCTAGCTTGGTTGGTCTCCCAGAGGACCTGTATAACCAACAGTCAGCTGATGCATCAGGTGACCTTATGAAGGATGGTGGGAGTGGTCACCACCACATCAGCTAACCCAGCAGCAATGCAACAGCACCAGCGGCCACCGGGGGGGGGGACCTGCATTAACCCCAGATGACCAGAAAGGAAAAAAGGTTTAAATCAGAGGGAAACCAGATCTGCCACAGATACCATGGATCGTGACACAGAGCCCCTAAGTGCCAGAAGAGCAGAATCCCCCTCAATTGACCCCAATTTCAAAATTACACCCCTCTGGGAATTCATCTACAGGTTTAGTGATGATTTTGACTCCATGTGAGCCGCCTGCCAGGGCCTTGGGGTACCCGGTACCAGGTCCAGTGTTCACAAGGGGGATGTCATGTGGCGGTGACCCGTTCCGTGGCACTGGGCGCTCATGTGAAAGGGGAAAGGTCTTTAAAGGGATTTGGTGAATACATTTTATGTTCATGATGCCACCTGTGGTATTCGGTCAGTGGGGACCGATGCTGCTTTAAGTAGTCCTCTGGGGTGATGTTATCGCAGCTAGATGGTATAACTTCCTACAGGTGAAGTATATCCCCAGGGCTCCCGGTGTGTAGGTGGAAGATGGTAGAAGGTGCAGTAAAGAACAAGGACACAGGTTTGCAGTCTCTTTACCTTGTTTACTGAAGACTTCAGGCAGTCACAGCCCAGGGCTCCAGATCACTGGGCAGGCAGGGTCCGGCTGGCTTGGAGGCAAGTTGGGAGTCCCCTTATCCAGGTGAAGATTAAAGCCTTCCTCTAGCATGGTGGTGTTGTAGTTCCTTACTGCCTATGGCTTCAGATAAGGTCCTCACAGATCATCTCTGTCCCCCATATAGGATAGGACAATACTTGCATGACAGGTAAATCGAGCCTTTTTACAGGGACTCTAGCACGCCCCGGGCTCTATGTGTTACTATGTCTCAGGTGTGTGTGGCGGACAGGTAACTTGCAGTTCAGCTGTCCTGCCGGTCTCTGATGTAAGTCGTGGAGTCCCTTACAACCTCGTTGTTCCGGCTACCGGTGTCTGCGCCTCAGAAGGAGACAGCCTGCTCGTGGCTGGTCTCCCACTGGTCTCCTCGCCTGTGCTCCTCTCTCCTACAAGCTCACTGCAATATATTCGGCTTTCATATAATCTCTTCCCAGGAGCTGAAGCACTGCAGCTACACAGCTCGGTACACCTTGTTCTGCCTCAGACTGCTCCAGTCTGCTTCCTTGCACAAACTAACTAACTTTCCCTCCAAACTACCATATATATGGGGAGTCACCTAGTAAATAGGATCAAAAGCTCCCCCTGGTGGCCTGGAGTGTGAACATGTTGCATGCTTGTGTTTACCTGGTGACAGTTATCCTTCCTTGCCTCCAAATGTAACATCACTCTCCCCATGAGGAAGGCAATGTTAGTGTGGCGACCAGGACCCTGGGGCGCCACACATGCAAGAGCCTTTGCACTACCAGTAATGCTGAAACACCCCATAGTTCTGTTAAAAGATGACTAACCTGAGTGGGGAATTGTTTTTTTGTGGGTTGAGTAGAAGATTATATTGGTGGCATTTTGGGGTACAGAACATTTTGGATCAGTTGACATTTACCCAGTGCTCTACGCTGAGCACTCACATGGGGGTTTCTATCTAAGGCTACTTTCACACTTGCATCGTGTGACTTACGTCACAATGCGTCGTTTTGGAGAAAAAACGCATCCTGCAAAGTTGCCCGCAGGATGCGTTTTTCTCCATAGACTTGCATTAGCGATGAATTGTGACGTATGGCCACATGTCGCATCCGTCGTGCGACGGATGCGTCGTGTTTTTGGCGGCCGCGACGCACAAAAAAAATTCAATGTAACTTTTTTTGTGCGTCGCGTCCGCCATTTTCGACCGCACATGCGTGGCTGAAACTCCGCCCCCTCCTCCCCGGACTGCAGAATGGGCAGCGGATGCATTGTAAAACTGCATCCGCTGCCCACGCCTTGTCGTTATTTCACAGCGTCCGTCGGTACGTCGGCCCGACGCATTGCGATGGGCCCGTACCAACGGAAGTGTGAACGTAGCCTAAATCTACAAAATACATGATTTGGATGAAACTCCAGAGGGATTCATTTACTAATGAGGCAGCAGAGATACTGTGGACTGTCTGATTTCTGCTTGGTGATATCTGGCTGTTCAGAGGTGCACAAAAGTGTGGTAGACTGCGCTTTTATGCATGCCTAAAATGATGGGCACCGCTGGATCATAGGCCAGACAATGTCCATAGTGTCTCCATCTGCTTCTGTCTTAATCTCCAGTTGGTGGTTGCGTCTACGTTTCACAGATATACATGGAAATCCCAGTGTAAGCCGAGCCTTACTGCAATCAACAAACAAATCAGCAGCAGGTCAAGAATTGGTTTTATTTATTTTTTGCGCCATTCCTCATGCAGTATAAGTGATTAGACGACTTTATACTTTGGGTTGGTACGATTACACACTAAAAGACGATTTTTTTTGCAAAATAAAGTTTTGCATCGCCATGTTTTGAGAGATATAATTTTTTTTATTTCTGTGGACATACTCATGTGTGGACTTATTTTTTGTGGGACGAGTTGACATTTTTATTGGTACCATTTTCAGGCACATTACATTTTTTGATCGCCTTCTATTCCGATTTTTGGGAGACAAAAAAAAGCAGTTCTTGAATTGTTGGTTTTTGTTCATTCTTTTTTATGCCTTTCACCATGTTGTAAAATTGATAAGACAACTTTAGTCTTCATGTTAGTGCGATTATAGTGATACCACATTTATATAATTTTTTTTATGTTTTGTCAATAAAAATAATTTTATTGAAAAAATATTGTTTTTGCATCGCTATATTGTGAAAGCTATAGCTCTTTTATTTTTCCACTGATGGTGCTAGCTGTATGGCGGCTTGTTTTTTGCAGGACAAAATGACGTCTTCAGCAAACCATTTTTAATTATATTCATCTTTTTGATTGTTTTTCATTCCACTTTTTTTCTAGAGGTATGATGAAAAACCATAGTTTTTTGCCATTTTTTTTATAGTGTTCACATAGGGGTTAACTAGTGTAACAGTTTTATAGATCGGGTTGTTCTGGACGCGGTGATACCAAATATGTGTACTTTTTTGTTTACATTTGTTTTTACATGAATATATGTATTTATTGGTGTAATATTTTTTTTAAACTTCTTTTTTATTTTTTTTACTTAGTTCCTCTACAGGACTTTAACTTTTATCATTCTGATCACTGGTCTCATGTACTACAATGCACTAGCACTGTAATGCATAAGACCTGTGATATTGCATAGGCAGATTGTCTATGGTTGGTTCTAACAGGCCACCGTACCTGGCACACCAGAAAGTCATTATTTAAGCTCCGGGTGACATGACAACCACTGGCTCCCTGTGATTTCGTCACGGGGGTGTCAGTGGGGGTGAGAGAATGAGCCCTCTCACAATCTTCCAAATGTCGCCATCGCTTTCAATTGTGGCATCTGGAGGGTTAATCAACTAGGGGTGGTGCGGGCACTGGCTCTGGCTGTTACTGCAAGAGCTCAGGTGTTAGCTGAGCCGAGCTCCTGCGGGTGATCATGTGGGAGGTGATGATAGTTCAGCACATCCTGCGCGATCATGCTGTGATCGATCAGTCGGATTGACTGACCAATCACAGCGATCTGAGTGCGGGGACCGATTGAATGTTCACACACGGTGACAGCATATTTAATTTCCCATAGGAGCATTGCGTGGCCTATAAGTATAGTTACCCTGGCATTTCAGGCATGTAATCTCCACAAGGAGAGGCGTTACACCTTAAGGTACCTTCACACGAAGCGACGCTGCAGCGATAGCGACAACGATGTCGATCGCTGCAGCGTCGCTGTTTGGTCGCTGGAGAGCTGTCACACAGACCGCTCTCCAGCGATCAACGATGCCGAGGTCCCCTGGTAACCAGGGTAAACATCGGGTAACTAAGCGCAGGGCCGCGCTTAGTAACCCGATGTTTACCCTGGTTACCAGCGTAAAATGTGAAAAAAACAAACAGCACATACTTACATTCACGTCCCCCTGCGTCCACTTCCTGACTGACTGAGCGCCGTACAGTGAGAGCAGAGCGGTGACGTCACCGCTGTGCTGCTTTCACTTTCACTTTGCGGCGCTGAGTCAGAGGAGGAAGCAGACTGCAGGGGACGCAATGTGAGTATGTACTGTTTGTTTTTTTTACATTTTACGCTAGTAACCAGGGTAAACATCGGGTTACTAAGCGCGGCCCCGCGCTTAGTTACCCGATGTTTACCCTGGTTACCAGTGTAAAACATCGCTGGTATCGTTGCTTTTGGTGTCAAACACAACGATACACAGCGATCGGACGACCAAATAAAGTTCTGGACTTTATTCAGCGACCAGCGACATCACAGCAGGATCCTGATCGCTGCTGCGTGTCAAACTAAACGATATCGCTAGCGAGGACGCTGCAACGTCACGGATCGCTAGCGATATCGTTATAATGTCGTTTCGTGTGAAGGTACCTTTAGACCTCCTTCCTTAAACACACACCTGTGTGGCGGCCTCATTGGCCACTCTCCCTTAATTGAAACTTCTACTTCTCTAGTTACAAAGGAAGGAAATGCTGTTGTGTCACCCTCTGGATTAGGAGATGCACAGCAAAGTTCAGTCAACAGTGTAATCTAAAGATAGAGGAAATCAGAACCAACTAATAAAAATCAAAGAAAGAAAAGAAAGCAGCAATATACATAGTTACATAGTTATTAAGGTTGAAGAAAGACTTTAAGTCCATCTAGTTCAACCCATAGCCTAACCTAACATGCCCTAACATGTTGATCCAGAGGAAGGCAAAAAAAACCCATGTAGCAAAGAGTAAGCTCCACATTGGGGAAAAAAATTCCTTCCCGACCCCACATACGGCAATCAGACTAGTTCCCTGGATCAACGCCCTATCAAGGAATCTAGTGTATATACCCTGTAACATTATACTTTTCCAGAAAGGTATCCAGTCCCCTCTTAAATTGAAGCAATGAGTCACTCATTACAACATCATACGGCAGAGAGTTCCATAGTCTCACTGCTCTTACAGTAAAGAATCCGCGTCTGTTATTATGCTTAAACCTTCTTTCCTCCAGACGTAGAGGATGCCCCCTTGTCCCTGTCTCAGGTCTATGATTAAAAAGATCATCAGAAAGGTCTTTGTACTGTCCCCTCATATATTTATACATTAACATAAGATCACCACTTAGTCTTCGTTTTTCCAAACTAAACAGCCCCAAGTGTAATAACCTATCTTGGTATTGCAGACCCCCCTGTCCTCTAATATAACACATTAAACTAGTCATAATAACATCTTCAGGAGGATGCCAATCACTTTCCTCTGCTTTACATTCAGAGCATGCATTATTTAGTGTCTGCAATGGACACATTATCTACATTACTCATCTCCTGGATAGCAGCTGTCCTGCCACTGATAACATTGTGTTTCATGCCTGTAATAAGTACTTGCTTGTACAGGTTCTAGATTTATTAGAGTTCTACAATTAGTGCCTTTCTCTGAAAAACAGAGATAAAATGTGTTTAACCTGCCATATAAATCACCTGTTGAAATGGATGACAAAAGGCTACTTGACTGATGGAGGGATAAATATATAGAACAACCATGCACATCAGTAATGGCAATGACTTAAGAGAACAAGAAAGAAGGATTTCACAGCAGAGAAAACTGGAGCATAAGGAATAAAGGTCAGTATAATATTAATATACTACTTATATATTTTCTAATATTTATATATGACACACCAAATGGGTAAGCAAGATTAAATATTATCACATATTATTTTCCAACAGTGTTAACATGCCAAGACAGTAGGGCTCCACAACACAAAACTTTCCATTATAATTTTTGCAATATAGGTTCCTGGCTTTGCCTTACCAATGCTCTTGCAAAAAATTTACAGAACCACTGACATGTGAAAATGTTCTCAGATTGTGCAGGGTCAAAATAAATAGTTTTCCAGCATAGTGATAAAAGAAAAACCTTATCTGAAATAGTATAATAAGTATTGGAAGTGGGGGTTACACAGAGAAGAGAGTAAAAGAAAGCGGGAGAAAAAGGAGATAAAGTAGGTTAGGTCTTTCCAAGGCTTCCATGTAGACAGCACTTCTACTCTTCAGTGCGTTTGCTTTTTTTTAACGGACTTCAGCTCAATCTTGAGCAAGGGTGACTTGATGGATGAATGATCTGTAGGAAGGTCGATCTTGTTCAAACCTAGATAGGTCAACCAGGGCTTTTCCATAGTTATCTTGATAGTAACAAGACATCAGGTTGCTGGTCTTCTTCTTCTCCTTGTTCCTTCTATTTTTACAACCATGATGTCCAGTGATTCCTCTTTTCGTATGATGTCTCGAAAATGGGAAAATCATAGTGACTTGTTCAAAAATTGGTTTATTTGTTTGTTTTTGCCCTCCATGGTATGATGACATACTTCTTCAGCACCACATTTCAAAGGTGTCGATTCTTCTTCTGTCTTGCTTCTTTATCATCCTGGTTTCGCATCCATATGTTAACACAAAACAACAGTGGTTAACCCAAACTAATTCTTCAAGACAGCTTATTTGAGTGAATTAATTTGTAGACATTTCAACCAACAAAATACATATTTTTTTATAAAAAGATAATGTTTGATAGACATGATTCACACCTCCTACAATGTTCTCATGATCCTATTACACTGAAAGGCTCCAAGGAAATTGTAATTTTGGCTTTTGTAAGACTTGTATACCTCTATTCTGTACAGTCATCACACTATGTGTATAATGACAATGAGTCCACAACCAGAAAAAACATAAAAAATTATCTTTATGTATCATAAACAGATACAGGCCATTACCTGCTGACCATATGAAAACATACAGAAACACTACCTAAAGTGCAAAGATATATATATTCATAAACACAGTCCTGTTTAAATATTATATATATTAAACAAGTAAAAAAGATCAAAAAGATGAATTCAGAATCAGAGAGAAATAATAAAAAAAAATATTAAAATTCAAATAATGACAGGAGAACAAGCAATATGGCAACACAAATGCGATATCTGCGCCTCTAATATAGGGCGTAGCAAGAGAGTGAAAAAAAAAGACTGTTCCACTAAGCATTCTTCAACCACTAGATGGCAACATAGTCTCAAGTTAAAAGACTTTAGCTATCATGGATTCTAGATTCTGTAAAACATATATTTGCTACTGTATTTAAACCAGCATAGGAAATCTTTCATATTAATGTTTAAAAAATAAGTTATAGACTCCTCTCCATTACTAAGCCCTGAGATTGATGTATACCTGACAATGCAAAGTGACATCAACCGCACAAATATTACCCCACTTGCCACCGCCACAGGGCAAATAGGAAGAGTGATACTAAGTGCCAGATTTGGTGCATCTTATGGATGTGCCATTTCTGGGGCAGCTGAGGGCTGATTTTGGTAGACTATAAGGGGCTATATCTCTGATCCCTTAATATACTATTAGTGTCAACCCACAGCTGTCTGTTTACCTTTTGCTAGTTTGAATATAAAGGGGATCCTCCGTAATTTTTTTTCTGGCGTTCCTCATAAATTCACCAGGAAAGGCTAACCAAACAGCTGTGAGCTGTTATTAATAGCATGTGAACCTTATGGGGCATTGTCCCTTGTCTCGGGTTATTTAAATCAAATCAGCCCTCGAGAGTATTCTTTCTCTCTGCTGGTTAGAACAATTGTGCAGGAGCCCATACTGTTTTTTAAGTCATTTCTTTATTCAATACAGGAGTTACCCAGCTGCTGCTGAATACAACTCCCATCATTTTCTCCTGGTCGCGCTGAGATTGAACCTAGCAGGAGACAATGATGAGAGCTGCCTTCAGCAACTGGCCAAGGCCTGGGATCAGAACAAACTGTATCACTTCTTCCCAGGCACTGTTACTTGTGCCATAGGCACACGTACAACCAGGGCTGCCATCAGTGCATTACTGCCCTGACTGGCGTATGGGGCCCAATGAGCAGAGGGGGCCCGCATCGGGCCCCGTCTCTTCTGCTCATCGAGCCCCAGTGGCAGGATTCTGCCGGTGCAGTTAAACTCTACACTGTTCCAAATTATTATGCACAAAGAGTTTAGGAGTGATAAGGTTAGAACTTTTTTGTTTGTCATTTTAACTCATTGATGGTGATGTGTGTCAGGGCTCTTTATATCACTGAAAGCAATTGCTGATACCTGTGCACATTAGTTTGGCAGGTGTGTCCAAATAAAGGCAAGACTACTTAAGAAGGCTGTTCCACATTATTAAGCAGCCTACATTTTTTGCCAAAATGGGAAAGAAAAAGGATGTGTCGGCTGCTGAGAAGCAACAAATTGTGGAGTATTTAGGTCAAGGCATGACTACAATCAACATTGCCAAGACAATTCATGGTGATCATCGCACAATCAAGAAGTATGTAGCTGATTCCCAGCACACACGTGTGCGTGCTGATAAGGAAAAATTGAGGACTCTTTCCAACAGGCAATTGCATAAGGTTAAAAGAGCAGCTGCAAAAATGCCTTGTCATAGCAGCAGAAAAGTTTTTGAAGCTGCTGGTGCCTCCAACGTCCCCAGAACAACAAGATGCAGGGTCCTTCAGAGGTTTGCAGCTGTGCATAAGCCATCTTGTCGACCACCTCTATCCACTGCACACAAGCAGAAACGGCTCCAGTGGGCCAAACGATACATGAAGACTGACTTCCAAATGGTTTTGTTCACCGATAAGTGCCGTGCAACGCTCGATGGTCCAGATGGATGGCTGGTTGATGGTCACCCCATGAGAACACGGCTAAGGCGCCAACAAGGAGGAGGTGGAGTAATGTTTTGGGCTGGAATCATGGGGAGAGAGATTGTCGGCCCCTTTATGTTCCCTGAAGGGGTAAAGATGAGCTCCGTAATCTATGTGGAGTTTCTAAAACAACACTTCCTGCCATGGTTCAAGAGGAAGAACCGTGCTTTCCACAGCAAGATCATTCTCATGCATGATAATGCACCGTCTCATGCTGCAAAAAACACATCTGCATCTCTGGCTGCTATGGGCATAAAAGAGGACAAACTTATGGTGTGGCCACCATCTTCCCCTGCATCATCAAAAGGAGTGTCTATGATGGCGGGTGGCAGTTCACATCTAAGCAACAGCTCTGGGAGGGTATTCTGTCCACATGCGAAACAATTGAAGCAGAAGCCATCCAAAAACTGACAAATTCAATGGACGAGAGAGTTCAGAAGTTTCTTTCGAACAAGGGGTCCTATGTGCAAATGTAACATCACCTACAATAAAGTTTTCACTTGAAAACTGTTTGATTTCATTTTGTAATAAGCTGATAATGCTTATAACTTCACAATTGACCATTTTTTTGTTCAAAATTAAAAAAAAAAGGTTGAAAACTCTGCTGTGCATAATAATTTGGAACATGCATTTTGAGTGTTTATTTTTTTTTAAAAGATACTGTTTTCATAGGCAGTTTGTTCCAAAACATTGCAATTATACTAGAATAGTAGATGACTAGAAAATAACAATGACTGCAATTCAGATAGGTAATTTAGAGAAAATATGAGGAAATATTATTTGCATAATAATTTGGAACACAGTGTATTGCTGTGCGGGCCCACACTTCAATAGTTAAAAGCCGCCAGCCAATCAGAAGCTGGCAGCTGACGTCAGCACGCGCGTCGCTGGCATATGACTTCATTGTCATTCGTCGGCGAGTCCGCGATTGAAATGCCTGGAGGGAACATCGCCGCAGAAAAGTGACCAGGTAAGGAGAAACTTTTTTTATTTTTATTGAAAGCGGCAAGCTGCAATATGTTTCGACTGCAGAATGGAGACATATGGACCGTATGTCTCCATCCTACCCAGGGCAGAATGGAGACACGGGGCAGGATGGAGGCACGAGGGCAGGACGGAGACACGGGGGCAGGATGGAGACACAGGGGGCATGATGGAGACATGGCGCAGGATGGAGATATGTTGCAGGATGGAGACAGATGGGGCAGGAATATGAGGCAGAATCGAGATATATGGGGCAAGATCATGGGGCAGAATAGAGACACGTGGCAGGATAGAGACACGGGGGCAGGATAGAGACATGGGAGCAGGATGGAAACACGGGGGCAGGATGGAAACACAGGGAGCAGGATGGAAGCACAGGGGGCAGGATGGAAACGTGGGGGACATGATGGAGACATGGTGCAGGATGGAGACAGATGGGGCAGGAATATTGGACAGGATAGAGACAGATGGGGAAGGATCATGGGGCAGGATGGAGACATGGGGCAGGATGGAGACACATGGTGCAGGATCATGGGGCACGATGGAGACAGATGAGGCAGGGTCATGGGGCAGAAGGGGCAGGATCATGGTACAGATGGGGCAGGATCATGGGACAGATGGGGAAGGATCATGGAACAGATGGCGTAGGATCATGGGACAGATGGGGCAGGAGGGAGAACATATGGCTGGAGCCGAGAATGAGACACATGGGGGCCAGGATGAGGGATATTATTACTATTGGGGCTAATGAAGGGATATTATTACTGCAGTGATGTCTTTATGTTACTTTTTGAGGATACTGTTTTAAATGGGGGAGTCCTGTTGCAGTGCAGAGCTACACTATGTCGCCTTTTTTTATTCACCTGGTGTAGTTTAGAAGTTTGGAAAAAAATTAAGTAATGTGTTCTGCAAGCGGTGCTCTAGATACCTGTGTTATTTCCTGCAGAGACGATCCCTGGCTGGAAGAAGTTATGGCGGTCTGTGCTGGATGAAGATGTAAAACAAAGATGAAGGACTTCACCTAGAGACATTATTGGTGAGCCAGTGTGTTACCTGTACACTGACACTATACACTGTACACTACATACGGCGGTCCAGTGTACAGTGTCACCAGTGATCACTGTATTACCTTTATGCTGACACTATATACAGAGCTACTGTGTATAATGTGATTGATCACTATAACCTGTACAATATATACGGCGCTCGTGTGTATAATGTCATCGGTGATCACTGCATGATACTGCCTGTACCACGTGCCACGCCAGAGAGGCAACGGGAGATTAGGGAGGTTAATAAGTGGCTCAAGAATTGGTGTAGGAAGGAGGGGTTTGGGTTCCTGCAGAACTGGGCCGACTTCTCAGTTGGCTACAGGCTCTACGCTAGGGACGGGCTGCACCTCAATGGGGAAGGTGCAGCTGTGCTGGGGGAGAAAATGGTTAGAAGGTTGGAGGAGTGTTTAAACTAGGGATTGGGGGGGAGGGTATTCATTTTATAGGAGGGGAAGATAGTGCAGATAGAGACCTGGGCACAAATAAGGAAGTTGGGGGTGGCGGTGGCATGGGGGGTGGGGTTAGAACAGTTAATAATTTAAGAAAGAATAGAGGTACAGAGAGTAACATCAAGTGCATGTATACTAATGCCAGAAGCCTCGCCAACAAAATGGACGAATTAGAACTAATGTTGTTGGAGCATAATTATGACATGGTGGGGAATGGGGATATCTGAAACATGGCTGGATGAGAGCCATGACTGGGCTGTTAACTTGCAGGGCTATAGCCTGTTCAGAAATGACCGCACAGATAAGCGAGGGGGAGGGGTGTGTCTATATGTAAAATCTTCCTTAAAACCCATCCTGCGTGATAATATAGGTGAATTTAATGAAAATGTAGAGTCCCTGTGGGTGGAGATAAGGGGAGGGGGAAAAAATAATAAATTACTGATAGGGGTTTGTTATAAATCTCCAAAACTAATGGAAGCAATGGAGAATATCCTCGTAAAGCAAATAGATGAAGCTGCGACTCAAGGAGAAGTCATTATTATGGGGGACTTCAACTACCCTGAAATAGATTGGGGAACAGAAACCTGCAGTTCCAGCAAAGGTAACGGTTTTTGACAACTATGAGAGACAATTACCTTTCACAACTGGTTCAGGACCCAACAAGGAGGGGGGCACTGCTAGACCTAATATTAACCAACAGGCCAGACCGCATATCAAATATAAGGGTTGGGGGTCACTTGGGGAACAGTGATCACAAAATAATAAGTTTTCATGTAACCTTTAATAAGATGGGTAGTAGGGGGGTGACAAGGACATTAAACTTCAGGAGGGCAAATTTCCAACGGATGAGAGAGGATCTTGGTGCAATTAACTGGGACGATATCCTGAGACACAAAAATACACAAAGAAAATGGGAGACGTTTATTAGCATCCTGGATAGGACCTGTGCACAGTATATACCGTATGGGAATAAACATACTAGAAATAGGAGGAAACCAATATGGCTAAATAGAGCTGTAAGGGGCGCAATAAGGGACAAAAAGAAAGCATTTAGAGAATTAAAGGAAGTAGGTAGTGAGGAGGCATTAAATAAATACAGAAAATTAAATAAATTCTGTAAAAAGCAAATCAAGGCAGCAAAGATTGAGACAGAGAGACTCATTGCCAGAGAGAGTAAAAATAATCCCAAAATATTCTTTAACTATATAAATAGTAAGAAACTAAAAAATGACAGTGTTGGCCCCCTTAAAAATAGTCTGGGTGAAATGGTGGATGAGGATGAGGAAAAAGCCAATATGCTAAATGACTTTTTTTCATCAGTATTTACAAAAGAAAATCCCATGGCAGCCAATATGACTAGTGATAAAAATTCCCAATTAAATGTCACCTGCTTAACCCAGCAGGAAGTACGGCGGCGGCTAAAAATAACTAAAATTGACAAATCTCCGGGCCCGGATGGGATACACCCCCGAGTACTGCAGGAACTAAGTACAGTCATTGATAGACCATTATTTTTAATCTTTAAAGACTCCATAATAACAGGGTCTGTACCACAGGACTGGCGTATAGCAAATGTGGTGCCAATATTCAAAAAAGGGGCAAAAACTGAACTCGGTAATTATAGGCCAGTAAGCTTAACCTCTACTGTGGGTAAAATCCTGGAGGGCATTCTAAGGGATGCTATGCTGGAGTATCTGAAGAGGAATAACCTCATGACCCAGTATCAGCACGGGTTTACTAGGGACCGTTCATGTCAGACTAATTTGATCAGCTTCTATGAAGAGGTAAGTTCCGGACTGGACCAAGGGAACCCAGTGGACGTAGTATATATGGACTTTTCCAAAGCTTTTGATACGGTGCCGCACAAAAGGTTGTTACATAAAATGAGAGTAATGGGGATAGGGGAAAATATGTGTAAGTGGGTTGAGAGCTGGCTCAGGGATAGGAAACAAAGGGTGGTTATTAATGGAGCACACTCGGACTGGGTCATGGTTAGCAGTGGGGTACCACAGGGGTCAGTATTGGGCCCTCTTCTTTTTAACATATTTATTAATGACCTTGTAGGGGGCATTCAGAGTAGAATTTCAATATTTGCAGATGACACTAAACTCTGCAGGGTAATCAATACAGGGGAGGACAATTTTATATTACAGGATGATTTATGTAAACTAGAAGCTTGGGCTGATAAATGGCAAATGAGCTTTAATGGGGATAAATGTAAGGTCATGCACTTGGGTAGAAGTAATAAGATGTATAACTATGTGCTTAATTCTAAAACTCTGGGCAAAACCGTCAATGAAAAAGACTTGGGTGTATGGGTGGATGACAAACTCATATTCAGTGGCCAGTGTCAGGCAGCTGCTACAAAGGCAAATAAAATAATGGGATGTATTAAAAGAGGCATAGATGCTCATGAGGAGAACATAATTTTACCTCTATACAAGTCACTAGTTCGACCACACTTAGAATACTGTGCACAGTTCTGGTCTCCGGTGTATAAGAAAGACATAGCTGAACTGGAGCGGGTGCAGAGAAGAGCGACCAAGGTTATTAGAGGACTGGGGGGTCTGCAATACCAAGATAGGTTATTACACTTGGGGCTATTTAGTTTGGAAAAACGAAGACTAAGGGGTGATCTTATTTTAATGTATAAATATATGAGGGGACAGTACAAAGACCTTTCTGATGATCTTTTTAATCATAGACCTGAGACAGGGACAAGGGGGCATCCTCTACGTCTGGAGGAAAAAAGGTTTAAGCATAATAACAGACGCGGATTCTTTACTGTAAGAGCAGTGAGACTATGGAACTCTCTGCCGTATGATGTTGTAATGAGTGATTCATTAATTAAATTTAAGAGGGGACTGGATACCTTTCTGGAAAAGTATAATGTTACAGGGTATATACACTAAATTCCTTGATAAGGCGTTGATCCAGGGAACTAGTCTGATTGCCGTATGTGGAGTCGGGAAGGAATTTTTTTCCCCATGGTGGAGTTACTCTTTGCCACATGGGGTTTTTTTGCCTTCCCCTGGATCAACATGTTAGGGCATGTTAGGTTAGGCTATGGGTTGAACTAGATGGACTTACAGTCTTCCTTCAACCTTAATAACTATGTATGGCCACTATGTATGCATTACCTGTACACTGACACTGTATACAAAGCTCCTGTGTATAATGTCACCGGTAATCACTGTATTACCTGTACACAGACACTGCATACTAAGTACTTATTAGTAGGGTTGAGCGAAACGGATCGGTCATTTTCATAAGTCGCCAACTTTTGGCAAAGTCGGGTTTCATGAAACCCGACCCGATCCCAGCGTGGGATCGTCCATGTGGTACACGATCTTTGCGCCAAAGTCACGTGTCATATGACGCTTAAAGCGCCATTTCTCAGCCAATGAAGGTGCACGCAGAGTGTGGGCAGCGTGATGACATAGGTCCTGGTCCCCACCATCTTAGAGAAGGGCATGGCAGTGATTGGCTTGCTTTCTGCGGCGTCACAGGGGCTATAAAGGGGCGTTCCCGCTGACCGCCATGTTACTGCTGCTGATCTGAGCATAGGGAGAGGTTGCTGCCGCTTCGTCAGAAGCAGGGATAGCGTTAGGCAGGGTATATTAACCCCCAAACCGCTTGTGCTGTAGCGATTTCCAGTGGACAGTGGAGGCAAGATTTCTGTGCAACAGCTCTGTAGCTTATAAGGCTCCCTGATCGCTGCATTGCTGTGTGTACGCCGCTGTGCAAACCAAATGCTTTTTTAAAAGCACAAATCCTGTTGCTCTTTCCTTTCTGCACAGCTATCTTGTTTGTTTGTCCTCATTTTTTGTGTGCAGCAGTCCTTTTTATTGCTGCCTGCCATACTTTTCAGAGATTATTGTAGGGAGATAGTAATTGTAGTACGGTCCCTTTTTTTTTTTTTTTAATATCTTCCAGCCACTTTCAGCCCCTGAAATTGTGTAGTGTAAAACAGTGGTCCTGTATTTTTCTGCACTGTCCCACACCTAAGAAGGGAGATTTATATTGCCAATCAGTGCATCTGTGCCAGTGCTGTCTGTGGTATCTGTCATTCATTTTGTGCCACAGAAACTATACTGTGATATAGTGGGCCTGATTAAATCACTTGTCTCCCATATCACAAAAAAAAAATTAAAATAAAGGGAGAATAATCTTGCCAAATCTGTGCATCTGTGCCAGTGCTTTCTGTGGTATCTCTGTCATTCATTTTGTGCCACAGAAACTATACTGTGATATAGTGGGCCTGATTAAATCACTTGTCTCCCATATCACAAAAAAAATAAAAATAAAATAAAGGGAGAATAATCTTGCCAAATCTGTGCATCTGTGCCAGTGCTGTCTGTGGTATCTCTGTCATTCATTTTGTGCCACAGAAACTATACTATGATATAGTGGGCCGATTAAATCACTTGTCTCCCATATAAACAAAAAATAAAAGGGAGAATAATCTTGGCAAATCTGTGCATCGGTGCCAGTGCTGTCTGTGGTATCTGTCATTCATTTTGTGCCACAGGAAGTATACTGTGATATATTGGGCCTGATTTATTCACTTGTCTCCCATATAAAAAAAAATGTAAATAAAGGGAGAATAATCTTGGCAAATCTGTGCCAGTGCTGTCTGTGGTATCTGTCATTCATTTTTTGCCACATAAAATATACTGTGATATAGTGGGCCTGATTTATTCACTTGTCTCCCATATAAAAAAAATTAAAATAAAGGGAGAATAATCTTGCCAAATCTGTGCATCTGTGCCAGTGCTGTCTGTGGTATCTGTCATTCATTTTGTGCCACAGGAAATATACTGTGATATAGTGGGCCTGATTTATTCACTTGTCTCCCACATAAAAAAAAAATTTAAATAAAGGGAGAATAATCTTGGCAAATCTGTGCATCTGTGCCAGTGCTGTCTGTGGTATCTGTCATTCATTTTTTGCCACAGAAAATATACTGTGATATAGTGGGCCTGATTTATTCACTTGTCTCCCATATAAAAAAAAAATTAAAATAAAGGGAGAATAATCTTGGCAAATCTGTGCATCGGTGCCAGTGCTGTCTGTGGTATCTGTCATTCATTTTGTGCCACAGGAAATATACTGTGATATAGTGGGCCTGATTTATTCACTTGTCTCCCATACCAAAAAAGAAAAAATTTTAAATAAAGGCAGAATAATCTTGGCAAATCTGTGTATCTGTGCCAGTGCTGTCTGTGGTATCTGTCATTCATTTTTTGCCACAGAAAATATACTGTGATATAGTGGGCCTGATTTATTCACTTGTCTCCCATATAAAAAAATAAAATAAAATAAAGGGAGAATAATCTTGGCAAATCTGTGCATCGGTGCCAGTGCTGTCTGTGGTATCTGTCATTCTTTTTGTGCCACAGGAAATATGCTGTGATATAGTGGGCCTGATTTATTCACTTGTCTCCCATATAAAAAAAAAAAAATAAATAAAGGGAGAATAATCTTGGCAAATCTGTGCATCTGTGCCAGTGCTGTCTGTGGTATCTGTCATTCATTTTTTGCCACAGAAAATATACTGTGATATAGTGGGCCTAATTTATTCACTTGTCTCCCATATAAAAAAAAAAATTTAAATAAAGGGAGAATAATCTTGCCAAATCTGTGCATCTGTGCCAGTGCTGTCTGTGGTATCTGTCATTCATTTTGTGCCACAGAAAATATACTGTGATATAGTGGGCCTGATTAAATCCTGCATTCTCCCACACATAAAGAGGGAAATTTCTATTGACAGTGTGTGCATCTGCGTGCATCAGTCCTGTTCGTGGCTTATCTGCCAGCCTCTTTCTGCCAATCAAACTGTGTAGTGTAATCCAGTGGGCCTGATTGTTCCCTGCATTCTCCCACACATAAAGAGTGAGATTTCTATTGCCAGTGTGTGCATCTGCGTGCGTCAGTCCTGTTCGTGGCATATCTGCCAGCCTCTTTCTGCCAATCAAACTGTGTAGTGTAATCCAGTGGGCCTGATTGTTCCCTGCATTCTCCCACACATAAAAAGTGAGATTTCTATTGCCAGTGTGTGCATCTGCGTGCGTCAGTCCTGTTCGTGGCATATCTGCCAGCCTCTTTCTGCCAATCAAACTGTGTAGTGTAATACAGTGGGCCTCATTTTTTCCATCATTCTCCCACACATAAAAAAGGGAGATTTAAATTCACAACAAGTTTACGTACACCTTCTACCTGCTTGTACAGGACCACATAACGGTTGTTAGTTTGGTTTAATTTTTCCAAGAATGAAGAAGTCTGGTGGAAGAGGTCGTGGCTGTGGGTGGTCATTGCCAGCTGGTAATGATGGTGGTGGTGGTGGAGCATCTGGTGGTAGTGGGAAAAGCAAAATAGCACCTAAGTCTCATGTTGATGAGCCAGCATCATCGTCTGGCTACACAAGGCTTCGAAAGCTCCCTTTTCTGGGAGTAGGAAAACCGCTATTAAAGCCGGAGCAGCAGGAACAAGTTTTGGCTTTCATTGCTGACTCTGCCTCTAGCTCTTTCGCCTCTTCCTTGGAAAGTGCAAAATGTAAGAGCAGTGCGTCGTCAGTGGATGTTCCCAGTCAGGGACAAGTCGCTTCCTTGTGTTCTTCACCCAGAACAACAGAGAAGGATGCGTCAGGCGACACAACAGGTTACTCCATGGAGCTATTTACACATACCGTTCCTGGGTTAGAAAGGGAAATTGTTAACAGGCCATGCCCATTACAAGATGAATCAGACATGGAGTACACAGATGCACAGCCACAGCCAGATTATTATGCTGTTCCTTTGACTCAGATCAGAACATTGCCCTCGCAGTGTACTGATCCAGAATCTGACCCTGATGACACTATTAAGCCCCATCACGAACGCTATAGCACCGGCTTACACGGTGACCCAGAGGAAGGTGCCCAGGACATAGAAGAGGAGGTCATAGATGACACAGTTGTTGACCCCGATTGGCAGCCATTGGGAGAACAGGGTGCAGGCGGCAGTAGCTCTGAAGCGGAGGAGGAGGAGCCAAAGCAGGCATCAACATCGCAACAGGTTCCATCTGGCAGGCCCGTATCTGGTCAAAAACGTGTGGCAAAACCAAAACCAGTTGTAGGACAGCGTGGCCATCCGGTTAAAGTGGCTCAGTGTGCAATGCCTGAAAAGGTATCTGATAGTAGGAAGAGTGCAGTCTGGTATTTTTTTAACCAAGATCCAAATGATCAGTGCAAAGTCATCTGTAAGAAATGCTCAAGGACCTTCAGCAGAGGTCAGAATGTTGAAAATCTAAATACAAGCTGCATGCGTAGACATTTAACCACCATGCACTTGCAAGCCTGGACTAACTACCAAACGTCCCTTAACGTTGTAGCACCCTCTCGCAATGAAGCTAGTCAGCAACGCTACATCCCTTCCCTCAATGTAAGCCCACCGTTTACCACACCACCTGCAGTAAATGTGGCGGTTTCGTCGCAAGGTCAAAGCTGTCAGGGAATCACCAGGTTCGTGGTAGGAAACACTGTATGTAGGGCAACAGCAAGAATACCATCACCAACACTCTCTCAGTCTGCCATGTCCACCGGCACCCCCGCTAGTTCCACCCTATGCAGCTCTCCAGTCCAGCTCATCCTACATGAGACTCTCGTTAGGAAAAGGAAGTACTCATCCTCGCATCCGCGTACACAGGGTTTGAACGCCCATATTGCTAGACTAATCTCGTTAGAGATGATGCCCTACCGTTTAGTTGAAACTGAAGCTTTCAAAGCCCTGATGGACTATGCTGTACCACGCTACGAGCTACCCAGTCGACACTTCTTTTCGAGAAAAGCCATCCCAGCCCTCCACCAGCATGTAAAAGACTGCATTGTCCATGCACTCAGGCAATCTGTGAGTAGAAAGGTGCACCTGACAACAGATGCATGGACCAGTAGGCATGGCCAGGGGCATTACATCTCCATCACGGCACACTGGGTTAATGTGGTGGATGCAGGGTCCACAGGGGACAGCAATATTGGGACAGTTCTTCCTAGCCCACGGTCTAGGAAACAGTTGGCTGTAGGCGTTCGTCCCCCCTCCTCCTCCTCGTCCTCCAGCAGAAGCGAGAGCTCGTCCACAGACCGCAGTCGCATAACCACTCCATCCGCAGCTGCCACTGTTGCACATGAGGTGTCCCATTATGGAACAGCTAGTGGCAAGCGTCAGCAGGCTGTATTGGCAATGAAGTGTTTGGGCGACAACAGACACACCACGGAAGTTCTGTCCGAGTTCTTGCAGCAAGAAACTCAGTCATGGCTGGGCACTGTACATCTTGAGGCAGGCAAGGTAGTGAGTGATAACGGAAGGAACTTTATGGCTGCCAATGCCATAGCCCTTTCACAACTGAAACACATACCTTGCCTGGCTCACACCTTAAACCTGGTGGTGCAGTGCTTTCTGAAAAGTTATCCGGGGTTACCCGACCTGCTGCTGAAAGTGCGCAGACTTTGCTCGCACATTGGCCGTTCGCCCGTACACTCCAGCCGTATACAGAACCATCAGCGGTCTTTGCAACTTCCCCAGCATCGCCTAATCATCGACATTGCAACAAGGTGGAACTCCACACTGCACATGCTTCAGAGACTGTGCAAACAGAGGTGTGCTGTTATGTATTTGTGGGAGGATACACATACACGGGTAGGCAGTTGGATGGCAGACATGGAGTTGTCAGGTGTGCAGTGGTCGAAGCTACAAGACCTGTGTCAAGTCCTTCAGTGTTTTGAGGAATGCACACGGCTGGTTAGTGCAGACAACGCCATAATAAGCATGAGCATCCCCCTAATGCGTCTGCTGATGCAAAGTTTGACGCACATAAAGGAGCAGGCGTCTGCAGCCGAGGACGAGGGAAGCCTAGATGACAGTCAGCCATTGTCTGCTCAGGGAAGTCAACAGGACGAGGTGGCGGGCGAAGAGGAGGAGGACGAGGAGGATGATGGGGATGAGTATTTTTTGGATGGGAAAGCTTCTCAGGTGGCACCAGAAACTGCTGGCGTTGCAAGGCCGGGTTCTGGTTTTTTGAGGGAGACAAGTGACGTTGATTTACCCGAAAGTGCTCCTCAACCCAGCACATGCACAGATTTGACAACTGGAACATTGGCACACATGGCGGATTATGCCTTGCGTATCCTCAAAAGGGACCCACGCGTTATAAAAATGATGACCGATGACGATTACTGGTTGGCCTGCCTCCTTGATCCTCGCTATAAAGGCAAATTGCAAAATATCATGCCACATGAGAACCTCGAACAAATATTGGCAACCAAACAAGCTACTCTTGTAGACCGTTTGATTCAGGCATTCCCAGCACACAGCGCCGGTGATGGTTCTCACATGAGCTGCAGGGGGCAACAGGGCAGAGGTGTTAGAGGTTCACAAATCAGAAGTGGCGTTGGACAGAGGGGTTTTCTGACCAGGTTGTGGAGTGATTTCGCAATGACCGCAGACACGACAGGTACTGCAGCATCAATTCAAAGTGACAGGAGACAACATTTGTCCAGTATGGTTACTAACTATTTTTCCTCCATTATCGATGTTCTCCCTCAACAGTCATTCCCCTTTGATTACTGGGCATCCAAAATAGACACCTGGCCTGAATTGGCCGAATATTTATTGCAGGAGCTTGCTTGCCCAGCAGCTAGTGTGCTATCAGAAAGAGTATTCAGTGCTGCTGGTTCAATACTGACTGAAAAAAGGACTCGTCTGGCAACCCAAAATGTTGATGATCTGACCTTCATTAAAATGAACCACTCATGGATTTCTAATTATTTTGCCCCACCTTTCCCGGCTGACACCTAGCTTTCCTAAAAAAAGGTCTTGCTTTGGGACTGGTGTTACTGACTGTTCCAATCTCTAAATTTGCAGCTGCTGTTTGTACAGCATATGACATGTTTACACCTCCCTAAATGGCCTAACTCCCCCCACGGGGCTGTGGTCTCGCCACTTGGCGCAAGCACCCGTCAGAGTGCCGTTTGTCTGAAGAGGTGGGTGTGCCCACTTTTGGTCGACGGCACTGCCAATGGGTCCCTCATAGTACAATGAAGTGTCTCTGGTGGTGGTGGCGTGCACCCAACGTCAGACACACCATTGTAACATGAGGGGCCCAGGGCCTGTACCGCCGGCCACGAGAGAGTGCCCCCCCCAGCTCAAACAGTGCTCTACCACTTGTAAAATTATCTCTCGCTGCTCCACCACTGTTTAGTCTATGCGCTGAAATCCTTCAATGCCTGGCACTGACAATAACAATTTGTTGACATGTATGATGCTATGTAAAATAGGCAGGGGCCCTGCCCTAGTTTTACAACAGTAAATACTTTGCGCCAAATTACAATGTCTGAAAGTCAGCATAGGAGCCCACCCCTGTACCGAAGTATGCCCCCCCTTTTTTTTGGGGGGGGGGCGAGACATTGACATCTATTTAGTTTTTCGGAGTACTTACTGTCTGCGGTCCCTCCTTCGAATTGTCCTCCGCTGAGCACACCATTCCTGCCTGTGTACCCCTGCCACGTAAAGGAAGCTGCATAGAGCCTATTTTCTTATTTTAGGCCTACTAAGTCTGTCTGCGGACCCTCTTTCGAATTGTCCTCCGCTGAGCACACCAATGATGCCTGTGTACCCCTGCCACGTAAAGGAAGCTGTATAGAGCCTATTTTCTTATTTTAGGCCTACTAAGTCTGTCTGCGGTCCCTCCTTCGAATTGTCCTCCGCTGAGCACACCAATGCTGCCTGGGTACACCTGCCACGTAAAGGAAGCTGCATAGAGCTTATTTTCTTATTTTAGGCCTACTAAGTCTGTCTGCGGTCCCTCCTTCGAATTGTCCTCC
The DNA here is from genome assembly GCF_051348905.1 of Ranitomeya variabilis. Classification (NCBI taxonomy): domain Eukaryota; kingdom Metazoa; phylum Chordata; class Amphibia; order Anura; family Dendrobatidae; genus Ranitomeya; species Ranitomeya variabilis. Next base: position 414,594,516 of record NC_135234.1, read on the forward strand.
GCTGAGCACACCAATGCTGCCTGTGTACCCCTGCCACATAATGGAAGCTGCATATGCAGCGCCCCAGAGTCCTGGTCATTGAAGTACTGTTGCTCTGCCACTAAGGGGAGTGATGGTACGTCTGATTGCACTAAAGGAGTTCACCTGACCAGGTAACACACACCCACAATACACTTCACACTCCGGCCACCAGGGGGAGGTGGTTCTATCTATTAGACCACTCCTCACACTTGGGTAAAACTGGGGGTTGGACAGGAAGTGAGGGAGAAAGGAGCTGGGAAGAGCTCGAGAGAAGACCTGTCAGAGGTGGGATCCTGGCAGAGCCCTAGTGAACAGGAAAGAACGTTACGGAGCCGTGCCTGAGCTTACAGCGGCAGTCTCCTAGGAAAGGACAAGAAGCGAGGGGTATTGTGAAGGAGTGAGAAACGGGAATACAGCGCAGAGGTGATAGGACCAGAAGGAGTCGTGCTGTAAGATCGAGGCAATATCCTTCTGAGGCGCAAAGTCGGTGGCCGGAACGCCGAGAAAGTAAGAGACTCTAAGCATTACTTCAAACCACGGCAGGACAGCCAATTATAGGTTGGCTGTCTCACTTAAACACCTAAGCAGACAACGGAGGCAGCTGTGGGAGAGGGGCGACTCTAGGGTCCCGGAAGAACTCCAGGCCTACCCCGTCATACGGGTGCGTCCTAACCATATCATCTGGGGGACGGAGAGAACGAACATCAGAGACAGACACAACAGTTGTGAGGACTATCCCGGGGTGCTCAGCAGGGAAGGACTACAACACACAGGCGCTAGAAGGTAGACACTGATTCCCACCTGCTAAGGGAACTCCGGATGTGCCTTTGGACCGGCCGGTCTCAGCCAGCCCTGTTAACAGTGCTCTGGATTGAGTATCTCGAAACCTTCAGTAAAGAGGTAAAAAGACTGCAACTCTGTGTCCTCGTTATTCATTGCACCCCGCACCACACATCATCACTCTCAACTTTTACTGGACGCCCCTTAGCAGGGTCACGGACCGGGTCTAGCCACCGTGACAACCCCAGAACCGAGACAGAGAGGCCCGGTACCGGGTACCCCTCGGCCCTGCGACGGTGGGGGCGCACCACATAGAGCCTATTTTGTTATTTTAGGCCTTCTAAGTCTGTCTGCGGTCCCTCCTTCGAATTGTCCTCCGCTGAGCACACCAATGCTGCCTGGGTACCCCTGCCATGTAAAGGAAGCTGCATAGAGCCTATTTTCTTAATTTAGGCCTACTAAGTCTGTCTGCGGTCCCTCCTTCGAATTGTCCTCCGCTGAGCACACCAATCCTGCCTGTGGACCCCTGCCACGTAAAGGAAGCTGCATAGAGCCTATTTTGTTATTTTAGGCCTACTAAGTCTGTCTGCGGTCCCTCTTTCGAATTGTCCTCCGCTGAGCACACCAATGCTGCCTGTGTACCCCTGCCACATAATGGAAGCTACATAGAGCCTATTTTGTTATTTTAGGCCTTCTAAGTCTGTCTGCGGTCCCTCCTTTTGAATTGTACTCCGCTGAGCACACCAATCCTGCCTGTATACCCCTGCCACGTAAAGGAAGCTGCATAGAGCCTATTTTGTTATTTTAGGCCTTCTACATCTGTCTGCGGTCCCTCCTTCGAATTGTCCTCCGCTGAGCACACCAATGCTGCCTGTGTACCCCTGTAACCTACTTTAAACTGCATAGAGCCTACTTTCCATTGTAGGCCTACTACCTGTGTCTGTCTCGGCCAGTCCACTCCTTGCAGTTGTCCTCCACTGAGCAAAGCTATGCCGCCTGTCTACTCCTGTTACCAATTGTGAACTGCATTTATCCTACTTACTTATTTGTGCCTAGTAACTGTGTAAGCCTGTCATAACAGTTGTCCTCCACCACAGAACCCAGCTATGCCACATGTGTACTCCTTTTACCAATTTTGAACTTAATATAGCCTTCATTTTTATTTTGGGCCTACTTCGTGTGTCAGAGCCACTAATTACACATGCCCTCCTCCGATGAACCACGCTATGCTGCAAGTGTACTCCACTTACCAATTTTGAACAGCATTTTGCCTAATTACTTATTTAGGCCTACTTATTGTGTCTGTCTCCCATTACAGTTGTCCTCCACTGCACACAGCTGAGCTTCAATCTACAGGCTCTCATTAAGTAGTTGTTGTTAATATGTGTGGTTGGGGCCTACTAACGGTGTCTGACGCTCCCTGGTGTTGTCCTCCACTGTACCAAAGCTGAGCTTCAATATTCAGGCGCTCATTAAGTAGTTGTTGTTAATATGTGTGGTTGTGGCCTACTAACGGTGTCTGCCGCTCCCTGGTGTTGTCCTCCACTGTACAAAGCTGAGCTTCAATCTTCAGGCTCTCATTAAGTAGTTGTTGCTAATATGTGTGGTTGGGGCCTACTAACGGTGTCTGCCGCTCCCTGGTGTTGTCCTTCACTGTACAAAGCTGAGCTTCAGTCTTCAGGCTTTCGGCCTATAGTATCAGATATTTAACTGCATTTGGCCTACTTGTCTGGTTGGGCCCTACTAACCGTGTCTGCCGCTCCTGGGTTTTCTCCTGTTTGGTTTTCTTGAGCTTCAATCTTCAGGCTCTCATTAAGTAGTTGTTGTTAAGATAACAGTGCAGTTGGCCTATTATTTCGGTTGGGGCCTACTAACGGTGTCTGCCGCTCCAAGGTGTTGTCCTCCACTGTACAGAGCTGAGCTTCAATCTTAAGGCTCTCATTAAGTAGTTGTTGTTAAGATAACAGTGCAGTTGGCCTACTATTTTGTTTGGGGCCTACTAACGGTGTCTGCCGCTTCAAGGTGTTCTCCAGGTTTACTTGCCTGAGCTTCAATCTTCAGGCTCTCATTAAGTAGTTGTTGTTAATATGACAGTGCAGTTGGCCTACTATTTTGTTTGGGGCCTACTAACGGTGTCTGCCGCTCCAAGGTGTTCTCCAGGTTTACTTGCTTGAGCTTCAATCTTCAGGCTCTCATTAAGTAGTTGTTGTTAATATAACACTGCTGTTGGCCTACTAGTGTGGTTGGGGCCTACTAACGGTGTCTGCCACTCCCTGGTGTTGTACTCCACTGTACAAAGCTGAGCTTCAATCTTCAGGCTCTCATTAAGTAGTTGTTGTTAATATGTGTGGTTGGGGCCTACTAACGGTGTCTGCCGCTCCAAGGTGTTCTCCAGGTTTACTTGCCTGAGCTTCAATCTTCAGGCTCTCATTAAGTAGTTGTTGTTAATATAACACTGCTGTTGGCCTACTAGTGTGGTTGGGGCCTACTAACGGTGTCTGCCGCTCCCTGGTGTTGTCCTCCACTGTACAAAGCTGAGCTTCAATCTTCAGGCTCTCATTAAGTAGTTGTTGTTAAGATAACAGTGCAGTTGGCCTACTATTTTGTTTGGAGCCTACTAATGGTGTCTGCTGCTCCAAGGTGTTCTCCAGGTTTACTTGCCTGAGCTTCAATCTTCAGGCTCTCATTAAGTAGTTGTTGTTAATATGACACTGCTTTTGGCCTACTAGTGTGGTTGGGGCCAACTAACGGTGTCTGCCACTCCCTGGTGTTGTCCTCCACTGTACAAAGCTGAGCTTCAGTCTTCAGGCTTTCGGCCTATAGTATCAGATATTTAACTGCATTTGGCCTACTTGTCTGGTTGGGCCCTACTAACCGTGTCTGCCGCTCCTGGGTTTTCTCCTGTTTGGTTTTCTTGAGCTTCAATCTTCAGGCTCTCATGAAGTAGTTGTTAAGATAACAGTGCAGTTGGCCTACTATTTCGGTTGGGGCCTACTAACGGTGTCTGCCGCTCCAAGGTGTTGTCCTCCACTGTACAGAGCTGAGCTTCAATCTTCAGGCTCTCATTAAGTAGTTGTTGTTAAGATAACAGTGCAGTTGGCCTACTATTTTGTTTGGGGCCTACTAACGGTGTCTGCCGCTCCAAGGTGTTCTCCAGGTTTACTTGCCTGAGCTTCAATCTTCAGGCTCTCATTAAGTAGTTGTTGTTAATATAACACTGCTGTTGGCCTATTAGTGTGGTTGGGGCCTACTAACGGTGTCTGCCGCTGCTTTCTGTTCTCCACTGTACAGAGCTGAGCTTCAATCTTCAGGCTCTCATTAAGTTGTTGTTTATATAACACTGCAGTTGGCCTACTATTTTGGTTGGGCCTAGTAACGGTGTCTGCCGCACCTTGGTGTTGTCCTGTGTTATTTTCCAGAGCTTCAAGCTTCAGGCTTTCGGGCTAGATTTGTAATATTAAACTGCATTGGGCCTACTAGTGTGGTTGGGCCCTTAAAACGGTGTCTGCCGCTCCTGGGTTTTCTCCTGATTTGTTTTCCCGAGCTTCCATCTTCAGGCTTTCGGCCTTTATTTGTAATATTAAACTGCATTGGGCCTACTACTGTGGTTTGGCCCTTAAAACGGTGTCTGCCGCTCCTGGGTTTTCTACTCCACTGAGCAAACCAATGCCACCTGGTTAGTCCTGTTACCAATTTTGAACTGCATTTAGCCCACTTTATTATTTGGGCCTATATCTGTGTTTCATCCTCATCCTGCCCATAGCCCAGCCAGTGCTAGATGAGTCTTGTGGTACATTGACCCAGACCACTACATTCCCCTTGCACGCTACACAGCCACAATCTGACCCTGCTGAAAGTCAGGTTCCCCTTCCCGCATACTATACCACCTTACACAGGGACAAAGAGGAAGATGCAGATGAAAGTGCAGGTTCCTTCATCAGGTGGGGGGGCATACTCGTTGGCGACATCACAGGCACAGGGCCCCTCAGAGTACGCAGAAGTGTCGCTGCCGGTGGGAGGCACCCCCGCCGTGCAAACACACGGCCGTACTTTGAGGGGCCCTGTGCCAGTGCCAATGCCAACGAGTGGGCCCCCCCTGCTTGCTCAGGATCACAGCACTTGCAAAGTTGAAATACTTACCTCTCACTGCTCCACCGCCGTGACGTAGTCCACGTTTCCTGGGCCCACTAAAAACTTGAACCAGCCCTACCCCCCACAACTTTAGCCAAATGACCCCCAATTTCCAAAGCCCAACTATTATTATAATGTTAATTAAGATTGACAAGCTTCAGAAACAAGAATGGATGTTTTTGCCATTAAAATGGGCACTGTAGGTGTTTTCCTGGCCCCCACTCACTGCCGACTATGCTTCCCCATTGACTTGCATTGGGTTTCGTGTTTCGGTTGATCCCCGACTTTTCTCGCTAATCGGCCGATTGCACTCGACTCGACTTTTGAGATAGTCGGGTTTCGCAAAACCGACTCGACCCCCAAAAAGTAAAAGTCGCTCAACCCTACTTATTAGTATTGTGGTTTATTTTATTAATGATCAGTATTGTAGTAATCACTCACTATGTGGTGGTAATATGTTGTCCGGCCATGGTGTGGCAGTATTTGTTCCTTGTATGTGCTATTATTCGGTCACTGTGGTGGTAACATGTGGCCTGGTCATGGTGTGGCGGTATTTGTCTCTTGTATGTGATATTATTCGGTCACTGTTGTGGTAATATGTGATCTGGTCATAGTCTGGCGATATATGTTCCTTGCATGTGGCATTATAGGTCATGTGGTGGTAATATGGTGTCTTGTCATTATGTGGTGGTATTTGTCCCTTGTATGTGATATTATTGGTCATTTTAAAAATTTAAAAATAAATAAAAATATACCTAAATTGTATTGGACATTTTAACAAATGTTTAATACGTTAGAGTAGAGTAGGGCCTGGCCAAAAGAGTCTACCTTGTCGTGGTGGAGGCTTAAAAAATCTTTTGGCCAAAACAAAAGCTGCTGGCTATATGTGTGATCTGGTGATGGGAACTGTTAATGTGTGATTGGTGAGAAGTGGAGTTTTTCCAAGAGAGAGTGGTGGGACTATGGACAGTTCGAGGGGTGGAGGCGGAGCTGGGGTGGAGCCTGGGTGGAGTCTCAAGGGGGCCCCAAAAATTTTGTCAGTGTGGGCCCCAAAATTCCTAGTGGGTGTGAAGCATACAACACACGGATGTGAAACATCCACACAGGAACACACAGACCATGGACAGCACACTGATACACTGATGCCATATATGTACATATGGATGGAGCATGCACACGAACCTCAGTACTGGTTTTTCCTGTACAGCAATCACTGCGACCTATGAAAGAGGCCTTTTGAACTTAAGAACTGCCAAAAATCTGAAGGAAAAGGTACTCTGATACACCCTGTATTGGATATAAAGGAGGGCCTCATATACATTCTGTTAACATTGTTAGGCCTGTCCCACACGTCCAGATAATTCTGGTACTGGAGAAATTGGTACCGGAGTTATCCGTGTCCGTGTGTCCGTGTGCTCACGTGGCACATCAGTGTCGCCCGTGTGCCGACTGGGTACCACACGGACCGTGCAGGAGACAGCGCTAGAGATAAGCGATGTCCCCTGCATCTGGTGCTGAAGCCACCATTCATTTCTTCTCTCCAGCAGCGTTCGCTGGAGAGAAGGAATGAAAAATCATTGTTTTTTTATTATTTTTGTCTTTAAAATAAAGATCCTTGTCACCACCCCCCTCCCACCCCCGTGCGCCCGCCAGCTGGAAATAAAATACTCACCCGGCTCCCTCATTGCTTCCTCTCAGCGCCGCAGCTTCTTCCTGTATGAGCAGTCACATGGTACCGCTCATTACAGTGATGAATATGCGGCTCCACCCTTATGGGAGGTGGAGCCGCACATTCATCACTGTAATGAGCGGCACCACGTGACCGCTCATACAGGACAAGCTGTGACACAGAGAGGAAGCAACGAGGGAGCCGGGTGAGTATTTTATTTCCAGCGGGCAGGCGCACAGGGGGTGGGAGGGGGGTGGTGACAAGGATCTTTATTTTAAAGACAAAAATAATAAAAAAAACAATGATTTTTCATTCCTTCTCTCCAGCGAATGCTGCTGGAGAGAAGAAATGAATGGCAGCTTCAGCACCACAGGCTGGGGGGACAGCGCTTACTGTAGCGCTGTCTCCTGCACGGCACACGGACGGCACACGGACAGCATCCGTGTGCGGTACATGTTTTACACGGACCCATTGACTTTAATGGGTCCGTGTGATCCGTGCACTCCCACGAACACTGACATGTCTCCGTGTTTTTCAAACGGACACACGGTCCGTGAAAACAGGCTGACATGTGCAGAAACACATTGATTTTAATGTGTCTACGTGAGTCAGTGTCTCCGGTACGTGAGAAACCTGTCACCACACGTACCGGAGCCACTGATGTGTGAAACCGGCCTTAGGTAGTGGGACTCAGGGCTGCCACTAGAAATTTCGGGGCCCCATACTGGCAACATTTTCAGGGTCCCCTTGAGACTCCGCCCAGGCTCCACCCCAGCTCCTCCTCCACCCCTCGAACTGTCCACAGTCCCACCACTCTCTCTTGGAAAAATTTCTCACCTATCACACATTAACAGTTCCCATCACCAGATCACACATATAGCTGGCAGCTTTTGTTTTGGCCAAAAGATTTTTTAAGCCGCCACCATAACACGGTAGACCCTTTTGGCCGGGCCTTACTCTACTGTAACCTATTAAATATTTGTTAAAATATGCAATACAATTTAGGTATATTTTTATTTATTTTTCAATTTTTAAAATTACCAATATTATCACATACAAGGAACAAATACCGCTACACCATGTCCAGACCACATATTACCACCACAGTGATCGAATAATATCACATAGAAGGAACAAATACCACAACTGTTGTGAATTCCGTCCTCAGACTCCCTCCTGTGGTCATGAATGGTACTTTGGTTAGTTCTGCTCTTGGACTCCCTCTGGTGGCTTTGAGTGGAACTGCTGGTCACTGAGGTTGGCTTCCTCAGCTGCCCTCGTTTATTGCTATGCTGGCTTCCCTATTTAACTCCACTCAGATCGTTACTTCATGCCAGCTGTCAATGTCTCAGTATTGGTTCAGATCTCTCTTGGACTTCTCTGAGGACCTGTCTACTCCAGCAGAAGCTAGGTCCTTGCTAGTTCATTTGTCGTTACTGCTTCCTGAACATATTTCTTAGTACTGCTAAATTCTAGTCCAGCTTGCTATCATGATATTTCCTTGCTAGCTGGAAGCTCTGGGGGTGCAGAGTGGCACCTCCACACCGTGAGTTGGTCTGGAGGTCTTTTGCTTACTCTGCGTGGTTTTTGTAGTTTTTTGTGCTGACCGCATAGTTCCCTTTTCTATCCTCTGACTATTTAGTGAAGTCTGGCCTCCTTTGCTAAAACCTGTTTCATTCCTGTGTTTGTGACTTTCCTCTTAACTCACAGTTAATAGATGTGGGGGGCTGCCTTTACCTTTGGGGAATTTCTCTGAGGCAAGGTAAGGCTTCTATTTCTATCTTTAGGGGTAGTTAGCTCTTAGGCTGTGAAGAGGCGTCTAGGGAGAGTTAGGTACGCTCCACGGCTATTTCTAGTGTGTGCGATAGGAGTAGGGTTTGCGGTCAGCAGAGTTCCCACTTCCCCAGAGCTAGTCCCAATTTCTAGTTTACTCATCAGGTCATTCCGGGTGCTCCTAACCACCAGGTCCATAACAGTACAGCTGGCCCACAAAGTGTTAATGCATCTCAAAAGAGGGATAAGAGAAGTTCTGAACCCATTTTTTTTTCTTTGCAGTGTGTTTTGTCTCTCTTTTCCCCTTAACCTCTGGGTGGTTCAGGACTCAGGTGTAGATATGGATATTCAAGGTCTGTCCTCTTGTGTGGATCAACTCACGGCAAGGGTACAAAACATTCAAGATTATGTAGTTCAGAATCCGATGTTAGAGCCTAGAATTCCAATTCCTGATTTGTTTTCTGGGGATAGATCTAAGTTTCTGACTTTCAAAAATAATTGTAGATTGTTTCTTGCTTTGAAACCCCGCTCCTCTGGTGACCCCATTCAGCAAGTAAAAATTGTTATTTCTTTGTTGCGTCGCGACCCTCAAGACTGGGCATTATCCCTTGCGCCAGGAGATCCTGCATTACTTAATGTAGATGCGTTTTTTCTGGCGCTTGGATTGCTTTATGACGAACCGAATTCAGTGGATCATGCAGAGAAAATCTTGCTGGCTTTGTGTCAGGGTCAGGATGAAGCGGAGGTATATTGTCAGAAGTTTAGAAAATGGTCTGTGCTTACTCAATGGAATGAGTGTGCCCTGGCAGCAATTTTTAGAAAGGGTCTTTCTGAAGCCCTTAAGGATGTTATGGTGGGGTTCCCCACACCTGCTGGTCTGAATGAATCAATGTCCTTGGCCATTCAAATTGATCGGCGTTTGCGCGAGCGCAAGGTTGTGCACCATTTGGCGGTGTCCTCTGAGCAGAGGCCTGAGCTTATGCAATGTGATAGAACTTTGACCAGAACTGAACGGCAAGAACACAGACGTCAGAATGGGCTGTGTTTTTACTGTGGTGACCCCACTCATGCTATCTCTGATTATCCTAAGCGCACTAGGCGGTTCGCTAGGTCTGTCAGCATTGGTACTGTACAGCCTAAATTTCTTTTGTCTGTTACTCTGATTTGCTCTTTGTCATCCTACTCGGTTATGGCATTTGTGGATTCGGGCGCTGCCCTGAATTTGATGGACTTGGAGTTTGCCAGGTGCTGTGTTTTTTTCTTGGAGCCTTTACAGTATCCTATTCCATTAAGGGGAATTGATGCTACGCCTTTGGCCAAGAATAAACCTCAGTACTGGACTCAGTTGACCATGTGCATGGCTCCTGCACATCAGGAAGATATTCGCTTTTTGGTGTTGCATAATTTGCATGATGTGGTCGTGTTGGGTTTGCCATGGCTACAGGTTCATAATCCAGTATTGGATTGGAAATCAATGTCTGTGTCTAGTTGGGGTTGTCAAGGGGTACATGGCGATGTTCCGCTGGTGTCAATTTCTTCTTCCACTCCTTCTGAAGTCCCTGAGTTTCTGTCGGATTACCAGGATGTATTTGATGAGCCCAAATCCAGTGTGCTACCCCCTCATAGGGATTGTGATTGTGCTATAAATTTGATTCCTGGTAGTAAGTTTCCTAAGGGCCGACTTTTCAATTTGTCTGTGCCAGAGCACGCCGCTATGCGGAGTTATATAAAGGAGTCCTTGGAGAAAGGGCATATTCGCCCGTCTTCATCACCGTTGGGAGCAGGGTTCTTTTTTGTGGCCAAGAAGGATGGTTCTCTGAGACCCTGTATAGATTACCGCCTTCTCAATAAAATCACGGTCAAATTTCAGTACCCTTTGCCTCTGCTGTCTGATTTGTTTGCTTGGATTAAGGGGGCTAGTTGGTTCACCAAGATAGATCTTCGAGGGGCGTATAACCTTGTGCGTATTAAACAGGGCGATGAATGGAAAACAGCATTTAATACGCCCGAGGGTCATTTTGAGTACCTGGTAATGCCATTCGGGCTTTCTAATGCTCCATCTGTGTTTCAGTCCTTTATGCATGACATCTTCCGAAAGTATCTGGATAGATTCATGATTGTATATTTGGATGATATTTTGGTCTTTTCGGATGATTGGGAGTCTCATTTGAAGCAGGTCAGAATGGTATTCCAGGTCCTTCGTGCTAATTCCTTGTTTGTGAAGGAGCTGATACGTCATTTTTCTTCGGCCCCTGTGTTGCGTCAGCCAGATGTTTCGCTCCCTTTTCAGGTCGAGGTTGATGCTTCTGAGATTGGAGCAGGGGCTGTTTTGTCTCAAAGAAGTTCTGATGGCTCTGTGATGAAGCCATGTGCCTTCTTTTCTAGAAAGTTTTCGCCTGCTGAGCGTAATTATGATGTTGGCAATCGGGAGTTGCTGGCTATGAAGTGGGCATTCGAGGAGTGGCGACATTGGCTTGAGGGAGCCAAGCACCGCGTGGTGGTCCTGACGGATCACAAGAATCTGATTTATCTTGAGTCTGCCAAGCAGTTGAATCCTAGACAGGCTCGATGGTCGCTGTTTTTCTCCCGTTTCGATTTTGTGGTCTCATACCTTCCGGGTTCTAAGAATGTGAAAGCTGATGCCCTTTCTAGGAGTTTTGTGCCTGACTCTCCGGGAGTTCCTGAGGCGGCTGGTATTCTCAAAGAGGGGGTAATTCTGTCTGCCATCTCCCCTGATTTGCGGCGGGTGCTGCAGGAGTTTCAGGCTGAAAGACCTGACCGTTGTCCAGCGGAGAAACTGTTTGTCCCTGATAGATGGACTAGCAGAGTTATTCCTGAGGTTCATTGCTCGGTGTTGGCTGGTCATCCTGGAATTTTTGGTACCAGAGATTTGGTGGCTAGGTCCTTTTGGTGGCCTTCCTTGTCACGGGATGTGCGTTCTTTTGTGCAGTCCTCTGGGACTTGTGCTTGGGCCAAGCCCTGCTGTTCTCGTGCAAGTGGGTTGCTTTTGCCCTTGCCGATCCCGAAAAGGCCCTGGACGCATGTTTCCATGGATTTTATTTCAGATCCTCCTGTCTCTCAAAGGATGTCCGTCATCTGGGTGGTTTGTGATCGCTTTTCTAAGATGGTCCATTTGGTACCCTTGCCTAAATTACCTTCCTCCTCTGATTTGGTGCCATTATTTTTTCAGCATGTGGTTCGTTTGCATGGCATTCCGGAGAACATTGTGTCGGACAGAGGTTCCCAGTTCGTCTCTAGGTTTTGGCGGTCCTTTTGTGCTAAGATGGGCATTGATTTGTCTTTTTCTTCGGCTTTCCATCCTCAGACAAATGGCCAAACCGAACGAACCAACCAGACTTTGGAAACCTATCTGAGATGCTTTGTTTCTGCTGATCAGGATGATTGGGTGACCTTCTTGCCATTGGCTGAGTTCGCCCTTAATAATCGGGCTAGTTCGGCTACTTTGGTTTCGCCTTTTTTTTGCAATTCTGGTTTTCATCCTCGTTTTTCTTTGGGGCAGTTTGAGCCTTCTGACTGTCCTGGTGTGGATTCTGTGGTGGACAGGTTGCAGCAAATTTGGACTCACGTAGTGGACAATCTGACATTGTCCCAGGAGAAGGCTCAACGTTTCGCTAACCGCCGTCGCTGTGTTGGTCCCCGACTTCGTGTTGGGGATTTGGTTTGGTTGTCTTCTCGTTATGTTCCTATGAAGGTTTCTTCTCCTAAGTTTAAGCCTCGTTTCATTGGTCCTTATAAGATTTCTGAGATTCTCAACCCTGTGTCATTTCGTTTGGTCCTTCCAGCTTCTTTTGCCATCCATAATGTGTTCCATAGGTCGTTGCTGCGGAGGTATGTGGCGCCTATGGTTCCCTCCGTTGATCCTCCTGCTCCGGTGTTGGTTGAGGGGGAGTTGGAGTATGTGGTGGAAAAAATTTTGGATTCTCGTATTTCGAGACGGAAGCTTCAGTACCTGGTTAAGTGGAAGGGCTATGGTCAGGAGGATAATTCCTGGGTTGTTGCCTCCGATGTCCATGCTGCCGATTTAGTTCGTGCCTTTCATTTGGCTCGTCCTGATCGGCCTGGGGGCCCTGGTGAGGGTTCGGTGACCCCTCCTCAAGGGGGGGTACTGTTGTGAATTCCGTTCTCGGACTCCCTCCTGTGGTCATGAATGGTACTTTGGTTAGTTCTGCTCTTGGACTCCCTCTGGTGGCTTTGAGTGGAACTGCTGGTCACTGAGGTTGGCTTCCTCAGCTGCCCTTGTTTATTGCTATGCTGGCTTCCCTATTTAACTCCACTCAGATCGTTACTTCATGCCAGCTGTCAATGTCTCAGTATTGGTTCAGATCTCTCTTGGACTTCTCTGAGGACCTGTCTACTCCAGCAGAAGCTAGGTCCTTGCTAGTTCATTTGTCGTTACTGCTTCCTGAACATATTTCTTAGTACTGCTAAATTCTAGTCCAGCTTGCTATCATGATATTTCCTTGCTAGCTGGAAGCTCTGGGGGTGCAGAGTGGCACCTCCACACCGTGAGTCGGTCTGGAAGTCTTTTGCTTACTCTGCGTGGTTTTTGTAGTTTTTTGTGCTGACCCCATAGTTCCCTTTTCTATCCTCTGACTATTTAGTGAAGTCTGGCCTCCTTTGCTAAAACCTGTTTCATTCCTGTGTTTGTGACTTTCCTCTTAACTCACAGTTAATAGATGTGGGGGGCTGCCTTTACCTTTGGGGAATTTCTCTGAGGCAAGATAAGGCTTCTATTTCTATCTTTAGGGGTAGTTAGCTCTTAGGCTGTGAAGAGGCGTCTAGGGAGAGTTAGGTACGCTCCACGGCTATTTCTAGTGTGTGCGATAGGAGTAGGGTTTGCGGTCAGCAGAGTTCCCACTTCCCCAGAGCTAGTCCCGATTTCTAGTTTACTCATCAGGTCATTCCGGGTGCTCCTAACCACCAGGTCCATAACACACAACACCATGACCAGACCACATATTACCACCAGCGACCGAATAATATCACATACAAGGAACAAATACCACCGCACCATGACCAGACCACCTATTACCACCACAAAGTTACCAAATAGCAAATACAAGGGACAAATACCGCAACACCATGTCCAGACCACATATTACCACCACATAGTGACTGAATACTACAATACTGATCAGTAATAAAAAAAAACACAATACTATCACCATAAGGGCCATTATACACAGGAGATCTGTACTTAGTATGCAGTGTAATACAGAGATCACTGGTGATATTATACACAGGAGCTCTGTATATAATGTATAGGTAATACAGTGATCACTGGTGACATACACAGGACCTCTGTATATAGTATACAGTGTATAGTGTCAGTGTATAGGTAACACACTGACTCACCAGTGACATCTCTAGGTGAAGACCTTCATCTTTCATCCAGCACAGACCCCCATCACTTCATCCAGCCAGGACTTGTCTCTGCAGGAAATAACACAGTTATCTCGAGCTCCGCTTGCAGAACACATTACTTAATTTTTCCCAACTTCTACATTACACCACATGAAGAAAAAAAGGTGACATAGCATCACTCTACACAGTAACAGGACTGCCCCCCCATTTAAAACAGTATACTCAAAAAATAAAATAAATACATCACTGCAGTAATAATATCCCTTAATTAGCCCCTATGGTAATAATATTCCCCATCCTAGCCCCTGTGTGTCTCATTCCTGGCTTCAGCCATATGTTCTCCATCCCGCACTCATGAGTATCCATTCTGCCCCATATGATCTCCCCATCCTGCCCCATCTGTCTCCATTGTATCCATCCTGCCCCATGATCCTGCACGATCTGTCTCCTGCCCTGCCCCATCTGTCTCCAATCATGCCCCCATGTTTTTCATCCTGCTCCGTGTCTCCAATCATGCCCCGTATCTCCATTCTGCCCTGTGTCTCCAATCATACCCGTATCTCCATTCTGCCAACTATGTCTCCAATTGTGCCCCCATGTCTGCAATGCTGCCCCGTGTCTCCAATCATGCCCCCTGTGTTTCTATTCTGCCCCATCTGTCTCCAATCCGGCCCCCAGTGTTTCCAATCCTGCCCCCAGTGTCTCCAGTCATGCCCCTAGTGTCTCCAGTCATGCCCCCAGTGAGTGTCTCCAGTCATACCCCATGTCTTTCATCCTGGCCCGTGTCGCCAATCATGCCTCGTATCTCTCTTCTGTCCCCTGTGTCTTGCATTCTGCCCAATGTCCAGCATTCTGTCCCAATGTCAAGCATTCTGCCCCCGTGTCCAGAATTCTGCCCCCGTGTCCAGCATTCTGCCCCTGTTTCCAGCATTCTGCCCTCATGTCTCACAGTCTGCCCAAGGCCTCCCGGATCGCCGCTCTCAATAAAAAAAACCCCAAAAAAGTTCTTCTTATTTGGCCACGCTCCTGTGGTGAAGCTCCCTCCACACAGCTGAAGCATGCACTCGCCGGCGACTGACAATGATGTCAGCTGACAGCCTCTTACTGGCTGGCGGCTGTTAACTATTGACGTGCAGACGTGGGCCCGCAACCGCACGTCAATAGTGTTAAACTGCTGCAGCGCCGCTAACGGCCAGTTTAGCCTGCCAGTAGGGGCCCGGTGAGCAGATGAGACAGGACCCGATGTGGGCCCCCTCTGCCCATCAGGCCCCATACGCCAGTCAGGGCAATAATGCCCTGATGGCGGCCCTAGTGGGACCCCTTGACTCATAAAGACTATGCATTAAGTGCAAGGACTGAAAAACACTTACCTCTGTGTGGTATAGATATAAGAGAATTGTAGAGGCAGGCTTCATACACACCCTGGAAAAATTAATAGCGACAGTTGCATGATGACCCTCTAAAAATTATGAATGAGGGCCACCTGAGTACCATACCTTACTAAGACTATGCTATCTATACCATGGATGCACACAATGGATTGATGCAACTTTATCAAAATAGATATAGTCTGGGATATATATAGGTTTCACTGATGCCATCTAAAATAATCATACAGCCTTCCCCATGAGTGTATACACTCATTGGTTTATTTTTATGACCCTATGAAAATTATGCACGAGGGTCTCCTGTTTACCCTTTAAAAATTATGAATGAGGGCTGCCTGTTTACCCTTTAAAAATTTTTAGTGAGGGATGAATGATGATTCTGTAAAAATTTGGAATGAGGGCTACATGATGGCCCTGTAAGAATTTGTAGCGAGTTCCATTTATAACCCTGTAAAAAATTGGAGCGAGGGCCGCATGATGACAGTGTAAAAATTTGGAGCGAGGGCCGCATGATGGCCCTGTTGATATGGTGGAGGAGGAGAACAAGAAAAAGAAGCCATGAACCCATATACCCTTTTTTGGGTGGGAAGCAGTGCATGGGGATACACCTGGAAAAAAGAACATTTGAATTGGCTTTATGTTCTGTGGCTTACATCCGGTGGGGTTGAAATGTCTGGACCTATCCAGGCCTTGTTAATATTGATTAATATTAGGTTGATTTATATTAGGCCCTTGGCGGCACTAAAAACACACTTTCACAAAACGCTAGTGGCAGGGCAGGCCAGCACCTCCAAGGTATTGAGGGACAGTTCATGACATGTGTTCAGCTTGGATATCCAATAGCTGTATGGCACAGAGGAATCACTGAGGACGCTGGTACTCCTTCATTATCTTCAAAAATGTTTCCCGTCTTGTCAGACAACCTGGTGCATCAGAGCCTAGGTTCTGGGAGAGTCTAATGAAACTGTCCCAGGCCTTTTATAGTGTTCTCTTGCCTCTGTTGGACCTGGCGTGTGTCTCCCTCATCTCTCCTACTTGGTTGCCCAAGGATCTATGACCTTTGCCGCCAGCGTTGTCAGATGGGAATGTTTTTACTAATTGTTTGACTAGGGCATTGCACTATTTTACTAGCCATCTCCGCCACAGGAAGAATAGATGGAAAGTTCTCCTTGTAGTGTGGGGCGAGAAGGGTGAGCATCCAGTAATCAGTGTTGGCAAAAATGCATATAACGCGAGGGTCACGGGAAATACAGTGGGACATAAAGTCGACCATGTGTGCCAGAGTCCCAACAGGCAAGACTTCCGTGTTCCCACCAGTAGGACAACTCTCCATCTCCTCCTCTTTAGCTCATCCACGCTGAACAGATGGGATGAAGCTGGTGTGGGTAGTACACTCTGTAGTGCAGGCAACCATCTCCTGTTCCTCCTCCTCCTCAACCTTCTACTCCTTATTACCACCAAATCCGTGCTTAAGTAGTGATGAGCGAACATACTTGGATATGGTGTTATCTGAGCATGCTCGTGTGCTAACCCCGTGTCTTCGGCGTGCTCAAAAAATATGTTAGAGTCCTTGTGGCTGCATGTCTTAGCAGCAACATATGCAGGGATTGTGTAACAAACAGGCAATCCATGCATGTTTTGTGGCTGTTGAACAGCCGCGAGATGTGTAGCAATGGGGAATAGAACATATTTTTCATGCACGTCAAAAACAGTCGATTAGCACACAAGCATGCTTGGATAGTGCCTTATCTGTGCATGTTTGCTCATCACTAGCGCTGAGAAGATATAACTGGGCTGGGTAGTATCACCCTGTGTTCTTTCTTCCTCTATCTCCACCTGGTCCACATACAAAGCTTCCTCTTTAATTGTGAGCAGCAAGCATTTGAGTAGACACAGAAGCGGGATGGTTTTGCTGATTATGGCGTCATCGCTGCTCACCATCCTGATTAATTCCTCAAGGTTTTGTAGAACCGTACAGATGTCAGACATCCATGCCCACTCATCGGTTGTTATGTGCAGAGGCTTACCAGAATACCAACAGGCATGTTGTAGCTGATATTCAACTACTGCCCTCTGTTGCTCACAAAGCCTTACCAACATGTATAATGTAATGTCGCACACCAGTCGGTGAGCTGGCACTTGCAAGCACTGCCGTAGCACTGCCAGGCTGGCGACAACTGTAGATGACTTGCCGAAATGAGTGTACCTTAACAAGTAGCTCAGGCTAATCTGAGTAGGTTTTTAGAGAGTGCTGAACCACTAAATTTAGCATGTGGTCCAGGGATGGTATGTATGCAAGCTTGCCAAGTTTCATAGCCGCTACCAGGTTACAGCCATTATCACACATGACCATGCCTGGTTGTATGTTCAGCGGCAAGAGCCACAGATCTGTCTGATATGTTATACCTTTCCACATCTGTGTGGCGGTGTGCTGTTTGTCACCTAAACAAATTAGTTTCAACAGAGTTTGTTGTCGCTTCACCAAGGCAGTGCTTCCAGCTTGCGACTGATATGGACAACGTGCTTCGAGATGACAATTTGACACTGATGGAACCAAAGCCTGCAATCCTTGGTAGCCCATGTGTCATCCCATGATGCGACTTGGTCCTGTTCTCCACAAGGTTCAAAGCAATATGCCTTTAGGGAAATGTAGTGGCCCTGGCCATAAGCACTTTTCCATGTGTCTGTTGATAATTGGAACTTCCCAGTAACTGCGTTGGTCAGTGCATGGGTGATGCCATGGAACAAGTGCTGATGTAAGGCGGGGGAGGTGCACTAGGAAAAATAGAGTCACCTAGGGAGCGAGTACCGAGGGTTGGCCGCAGCGATGAGGTTGCAGAAAGCCTCAGTATCCACAAGCCTAAACTGCAACATTTCCAGGGCAAGCAGTCTCAAAATGTGCCTGTTTAGTGTTTGAATCTGTGGGTGGCTAGGTATTCATTTGCGTTCCAAGGCCTGGGGTAGGGGCAACTGAACACTGCACTGAGACAAAGAATTGGACGTGGTTGATGACAGCTGCAGGGCGGGAGACCTCTGTGCCTGCATTCTGGACAGAGGATTGGCAAGCATGTAGCACAGGGGAAGAGGCATTTGGCCCACCTAGTAGGGTGCTTTGATGACATGTGCCTGAGCATGCTAGTGGTGGTAACGCTGATAGTGGACCAGGCCCTGCTGATCTTTTTATGCACAGGTTGCAAATTACCATTCTTTTATCATCTGAACTTTCTTTAAAAAGCGCCAGACTGGGGAATACCTTGGCCTGGGAACTTACTGCATGTAGGTGCTCCGGGGAACAGTTGCCCACCTTTTCCCTCTAGCCACCCCATTGTCTCTTCCTGCCCATTGCAGTGCTGTGGATGCCTCCCATTTTGCGCTGCTATCCTCGATCTCCATGACAATTTTAGGTGTAGGGTGCACTACAATAGTGTAACATATTTTGTTAGGTGCTATATCCAGTAGTCATAAACAAGGATACATTGACCAGAAGGAGAAAGCACTACTCTATGATATGCACACTAAAAATTTGATAATGTAGAAAAATCTTTATTGGCCCACAATTACAACAATTAGAACATAAGTAAAAGCATGTGGGTCCAACCACTCAAGCTCATGCTCTCAATTCATAAGTGGAAATGCAGGAAGATCTGAGTATGTGGACTTCTGCGCCCACCAACAGAGACCATGGATCATTCAAAATAGTTGTAAATAAATTGACGTTCACAAGTGTCTATCTAATTAATAGAAAGTGAGCAATTTGGTATACTGACTCCCAAGTACAATACCTATAGCCCCAGATGAAAGAATAAAAGCACACAGCAACCCCTGTAGAGTAGCAAAGGTTAGCATAAATGAATGCATCATAATGGAATTTAGCTTCATGCTAAAATTAGCATAGGGTATATGCTGGCCAGGCAGTGTGCTGCAATAACCAGCACAGGCAGAAGGAAATGCCAGATCAATATAGTCCAGAGGCAAAATAACGAAGAGCTGCTAGCTGAAGGAATTGCAGCCGATAGGTGATGAAAGAACATCTAGTTGATGCTCACCAGGGATCCAAGAAGTGAGGCCAATGGGGGACCAGGAAGAGCAGATCCACGAGTGCAGGAGTGCAGGTGGGGAACCTGCAATGGGCCCACGCGTATCGCCATATCCGGTATGGCTTCATCAGGGGAAATCATCGTCGCACTGCATGGCAATTCCTCAGCTGGGTCAGTTACTTCATCATCCACCACCCCGTCTTCTACTTCTACACTCTGGTTCTCCTGCCTTGTTGACTTAACAAAATCACTTGTTGGAAACTGTGTCTCATCATCATCTACCTCTTGCCCATAACTGTGTTCTCACATATTCCATCCTCCCCCTCTTGCCCATATTGTCTTCTCATATACAGTTATGGCTCAGAGTGTTGGCACTTTTGAAATTGTTACAGAAAATGAAGCATTTCTCTCCGAAAATTATTGCAAATACACATTTTGTTATATACATATTTAATTTCTTTGTGTACATTGGAACAACACAAGAAAAGAGAAAAAAAGGCAAATTGGACATTGTTTCACACAAAACCCGAAAAATGGTATGGACAAAGTTGTTGGAACTTGGCACCCTCAACTTAATATTTGGATACACACCCTTTGGAATAAACAACTACAATCAATTACGTCCTATAACCATCAACAAGCTTCTTTCACCTCTCAACTGAAATGTTTGAACACTCTTTTTTTGCAAACTGCTTTAGATCTCTCATATTTGAAGGGTTCTTAATCCCAATTGCAATTTTAAGATCTCCCCACTGTTTTCAATGGGATATAGATCAAGAATCATTGCTGGCCACTTCACAACTCTCCATTGCTTTGTTTTTACCCATTTCTGGGTGCTTCTTGAAGTATGCTTTGGGTCATAGTTAGTGATGAGCGAGTATACTTGTTGCACGGGTTTTCCCAAGCATGCTCGAGTGGTCTCCGAGTATTTGTTAGTGTTCGGAGATTAAGTTTTCATCGCTGCAGTTGAATGATTTACAGCTACTAGCCAGCTTGATTACATGTGGGGATTCCCTAGCAACCAGGAAACCCCCACATGTACTCAGTCCGGGTAGTAGCTGTAAATCATTCAGCTGAGGTGATGAAAACTAAATCTCCGAGCAGTTACAAATACTCGGAGATCACCTGAGCAACGAGTATACTCGCTCATCACTAGTCATAGTCCTGCTGGAAGACCCATGACCTAGGGCACAAATCCAGCTTTCTGATACTTGGCACCACATTGTAAACCAAAATCTGTTGATAATCTTTAGATTTCATGATGCCTTGTACACAATCAAGACACTCAGTGCCAGAGGCCACAAACAAACCCCAAGGCATATTTGAATCTCGACCATATTTGTCTGTCTGTATTGTGTTCTTTTATTGCAGGCCTCATTCCACTTTCAGGAAACAATAGAATGATGCACTTTACCAAAAAGCTCTATCTTGGCCTCATGTGTCCACAAGATGCTTTCCCGGAAGGATTTTGGCTTACTCGTGTAAATTTTGGCAAACTGCAGCCCAGCATTTTATGTTTCTGTGTCAGCAGTGGGCTCTTCCTGGGTGTCCCACCATAGCATTTTATTTCTTTCAAATGCCAACGGATAGTTTGTGCTGACACTGATGCAACCTGAGCCTGCAGGACAGCTTAAATTTCTTCAGAACTTGTTTGGGGATGCTTATCCACCATCCAGACTATACTGCTTTGCACCCTTTCATCAATTTTTCTCTGTTGTCCACGGAGATTAGCTACCATGCAGTGGGTTGTAAACTTCTTGATTATGTTGCGCACTGTCGACAAAGGTACATCAACATCTCTGTAGGTAGACTTGTTACCTTGAGATTGTTGATATTTTTCAACAATTTTGGTTCTCAAGTTCTCAGACAGTTCTGTTCTCCTTTTTCTGCTCTCCATGGTTAGTGTGGCACACACAGACACACAATGCAAAGATTGAGTCAAGTTCTCCTCGTTTTATCTGGTTTCAGGTTTGATTTTCATATTGCTCACACCTGGTACTTGCCGCAGGTGAGTTTGAACGAGCATCACATGCCTGAAACATCATTGTCAGAACTATTTGGGGTGTTTTGTGTGAAATGATGTCCAATTTGCCTTTTTTTTCCTCTTATTTTATTGTTGCTCCAATAGACACAAAGGAATTAAACATGTCTATAACATGTATAATTGCAATATTTTTCTGGGACAAAAACTTCAAGGGTGCCAACACTTTCAGTCATGACTGTATTCCAAAATTTCCCCACCTGCTCATACAATCTTCTTACATATTCCGCCCTCCCCCTTCCTGCCCATACTGCCTTCTCACATACTCCAATTTCTCCGCTCCTACCTGTACTGTCTCTTTTAATGCTAACCTTGCCACGGGACATGTCCTCTGCAATGCAGAATTGACATTAGCAGCGTGATCAGCTGACCCACCACCCTGATCCGGGCTTCAATTATATGCTAAGAGCTGGCGTTTACACCTTCTCTGAGCTGAGGGGCGCCAAAATACAGCCACTTGGGAGATACCACAAATTGCCACATTGAGCGGCCCCCACAGTCAGGGCCAGCGTTAGTGGCAGGCAGACAAAACAGCTGCCAAGAGGCCCCTGTTCCCCCAGGGCCACCAGCCAGTTGAGTGCCATTAATAGTGGGTCCATCACATGGCAGCTATGGGGCCCGTGAGTAAGAGGGGCCCGGCACCGCCCCCTGCAGCACATATTCAACTTATAGTTGAAAGCAATAATGAAGGAGAGAGCGTCATATGACACTCCCTCTCCCATCACGCCTCCTCTGGTTGTGACTCAGCGGGTGCGCGATGATGTCACTTCATCATGCGCCAATCTGTGCCAGCAGTGGAGCTGATGAGACACACTGCAGAAGCCAGAGAAGCAGGGGAACAGAGAGAGGTAAGTATTTTATATGTGTGTCTTCATTATACTGTGTGTGTGTGCGTTTGTGTTAAGAGCCCTGCTGCAGACTTACAGCAGGAGTCTGGGCACGTATTACAGAAGGACAGAGAGAGAGTAAGGAGTGCTGCAGTGAGCTTACCTACTGGAGCTCAGGACCTGAAACATGTGACCTCCGGGAAGTGGACAGAGGCGGGGCCATACACCGAGTAGCAGTGGTGACCGGCAAAGCCAGAGAGTAGTCTGAATGTGCCGAGGTCAAGCCGGGAGGTAGATGAAATGCCAAAAGGGTGAGATGTAAGTGTGGTTGAGATGTAGCAAAAAGGTTGGGGTGCCGAAGATAGCGGTGCAGTACAAACAGGGCAGGCAGGAGTGAAGTTAGAGGAACAAGCCAAAGGTCAGAGCCAGAAACAGGCAATAAGCACAGAGTCACAAGGCAAAGCTCAGAACAAGAAAATAGGCCCAGTCATACACAAGAAAGCAATCGGACTAAACAGTATGCAAGCACACCAGGGGGTCAGACACACAGTCAAGATACAGTAGATGTATCACTGACAAGGATCGCCAGATGAAGGCAGGTAAATATAGACATCCGCAAACCAAAAGGAGGCTATACAAATTAACCCCGAAAGGACAGGGAAGGAACCCTGACCACAACCATGACTGTGTGTATGTCTATGAATGTGTACAGTTGTGTTCCAAGGTTTAAATACCCCGACAGAATATTTGCTTTCTTGGCCTTTTTTCAGAGATTATGAATGATAGCACCAAAACTTTTTCTCCACTCATGGTTAGTGGTTGGGTGAAGCCATTTATTGTCAAACTACTGTGTTTTCTCTTTTTAAATTATAATGACAACCCAAAACATCCAAATGACCCTGATCAAAAGTTTACATACCCTGGTGTTTTTGGCCTGATAACATGCACAGAAGGTGAAACAAATGGGTTTGAATGACTACTAAAGGTAACATCATCACCTGTGACCTGTGAAAAATGCCAGGAAAATTGTTTGGCATGCAAAGAAAAACCCACAAATGACATCAGCTGAAATACTAGACTTTCTGAAAACTATCGGTGTGGCTGTTTCAAGATGCACAATAAGGAGGCACTTGAAGAAAAATGGGCTGCATGGTTGCCAGAAGAAAGCCAAATGACCCTGATCAAAAGTTCACAATCCCCAATTTTTTAATACCATGTAATGCCCCCTATAACATCAATTACAGCTTGAAGTCTTTTATGGTAGTTGTGGATGAGGTTCTTTATTTTCTAAGATGCTAAAGCTACCCACTCTTATTGGCAAAAAGACATCAGTTCCTGTAAATTCCTGGGCTGTCTAGCATGAACAGTATGCTTGAGATCTCCCCAGAGTGGCTCAATAATATTGAGATCAGAAGGCTGAGATGGCCACTCCAGAACCTTCACTTTGTTCTGCTGTAGACAATGACAGGTCTACTTGGCCTTGTGTTTTGGATCGTTGTCATGTTGAAACGTCCAAGTACATCCAATGCGCAGCTTATGGGCTGATGATTGCAGATTTGCCTAAAATGTTTGCTGATAAAGTGCTGCATTCATCTTTCCTTAAACTTTGACCAAGTTTCCTGTGCCTTTGTAGCTCACACATCCCCAAAACATCAGCGATCCACATCCGTGCTTTACAGTAGGAATGGTGTTCTTTTCATCACAGGCCTTGCTGACCTCTCTTCAGAGGTGTAGCTAGGGTTTTGGTTCAGGGGTCGAAGTTTCTATTTGGGCCCCTAACCAGGTAACCTTGATTACAACTGGGTGATGCACCATAATAGTGGATGTAGGAGAACCTCAGCAGATGATCACGCTGTTGCTGAAAATACTCTTTACACAAAAACCAACATTGATATTACCGCCATATGGTCAGTGGTAGATACCAGTCCCACGAAACATATAAGAGATTACAGCACAGTTATAGATCGTGACTTACCACTGACGTTCTTTCTGATGGAATTGTTCACTTTTCACATCTTTTCCATCTGGTCCAGACCGACACGACAACTTCTCCAGCCAGGATATTACAACACAGACACATTTCACTTCTCATATTTTCAGAATCATCACCATTTATTCCCAACTTGCACAAACTGCTCATCCTGTTGATACCCCAATACTGAGTCGCTGCTGCCGTACGTGTCCCTATTACTGCACCTGCTGCGTGGTTCCCTGTGCCCTCTAAATTCTAAAGCAACTCTCTAGAACATAGTAATGCTGGGTGCAAGTGCCCTAGAAAACAGTGCCCACATTTTGCCCACTAGAAAGTAACAGTGCCCTGTGTGCCACTTTGATAGTCACAGTAACCTGAGTTCCCCTATAACAAAAAGTGACCACTTAACATAGAATAATGTCCCGAGTCTCCACCCTATACAGCTCCCCTATACACAGTATGATGCTCTCTTATACATAACATGATGCCTCTTCACTGCAATGTACCCCCACACAGTATACTGACCCCTTAGTAGCCCCCAAACAGCTTGATGGCTTCAAAACTGTGTGATGACCCCTTCACTGTAATCCCCACACTGTACGATGGCCTCCTTATAGTATAATGTACCAGATACTCAAAATAATATAATACACTCCCCATAGGCCTGTATAGTATAATGCACTCCCCATAGGCCTGTATAGTATAATGCATTCCCCATAGGCCTGTATAATGTAATGCTTTCCCCATAGGCCTGTATAGTATAATGCACTCCCATAGGGCTGTATAGTATAATGCACTCCCCATATGGCTGTATAGTATAATGCATTCCCCATAGGGCTGTATAGTATAATGCACTGCCCATAGGGCTGGATAGCATAATGCACTCCCCATAGGGCTGTATAGCATAATGCACTCCCCATTGGGCTGTATAGTATAATACACTACCCATAGGGCTGTATAGTATAATGCACTCCCCATAGGCCTGTATAGTATAATGCGCTCCCCATAGGGCTGTATAGTATAATGCATTCCCCATAGGCCTGTATAGTATATACATTCCCCATAGGGCTGCATAGTATAATGCACTCTCCATAGGGCTGTACAGTATCATGTATTCCCCATAGAGCTGTATAGTATAATATAGTATAATACCCAAAACATCCATATGACCCTGATCAAAAGTTCACATACCCCCATTTCTTAATACCATATATTGCACCCTCTAACTTCAATGACAACTTGAAGCCTTTGTGGTAGTTGTGGATGAGGTTCTTTAGTTTCTCAGATTGCAAAGCTGCCCACTCTTTTTGGCAAAAAGCCTCTAGTTTCTGCAAATTCCTGGGCTGTCTGTCATGAACTGCGCGTTTGAGATCTCCCCAGAGTGGCTCGATGATATTGAGGTCAGGAGATTAAGATGGCCACTCCAGAACCTTCACTTTGTTCCACTGTAGCCAATAACTGGTTCTCTTGGCCTTGTGTTTTGCATTGTTGTCATATTGGAACATTCAAGTACGTCCCATGCGCAGCTTCTGGGCTGATTATTGCTAATTTGCTTCCAGTGTTTGCTGATAGTGTGCTGCATTCATTTTTCCTTCAATTTTGACCAAGTTTCCTGTGCCTTTGTAGCTCACACATCCCCAAAACATCAGCGATCTACCTCCGTACTTTACAGTAGGAATGGTGTTCCTTTCATCATAGGCCTTGTTGACCTCTCTCCAAATGTAGCATTTATGGTTGTGGCCAAAAATTTTGGTCTCATCACTCCAAATTATCTTGTTCCAGAAGTTTTGAGGCTTGTCTCTGTGCTGTTTTGCATATTGTAGGCGAGATACTTTGTGGCATTTGCGCAGTAATGGCTTTCTTCTGGCTTCTTGACCATGCAGCACAATTTTTCTTCAAGTGCCTCCTTATTGTGCATCTTGAAACAGCCATACCGCTAGCTTTCAGAGTGTCCTGTATTTCAGCTGATGTTATTAGTGGGTTTTTCTTTGCAATCTGAACAAATTTCCTGGCAGTTGTGGATGACATTTTTCGTTGGTCTACCTGACCGTGGTTTTGTTGATACAGAGTCCCTGATTTTAAACAGTTTCAATGCAGCTGACTGGCATTATCAATTCCTTGGATATCTTTTTATATCCCTTTCCTGTTTTATACAGTTCAACTACCTTTTCCCGTAGATCTGTTGACAATTATTTTGCTTTCCCCATGACACACAATCCAGAAACATCAGTGACTGGATGAAAGATGCAAGAGTTTGTCTGGATCCCAGAAACTCACTCAGCTTTTATGCACACACTGATTACTAGCCAACAGGTCACAGGTGAGGATGTTACCTTTAGTAGCCATTCAAACCAATTTGTGTCAATTTCTGTGCATGTTATCAGGTCAAAATCACCAGGGTATTTGAACTTTAGATCAGGGTCATTTGGGTGTTTTGGGTTGTCAGTATGATTTAAAAAGAGAAAACACAGTAGTTTGACAATAAATGGCTTCAAATATGCCCCTAAAATATAACTTTTATTTAATCAGGTAAAAATGACCTGTTAGGGTCAGGAGACAGTAATTAATTAACCATATAACTAAATACTAAAAAAGGATAGAGGTAATAGGTGAGGGGGTGCTCTCTCCCTGACTCACACTACCTTACCGCGGAGGTTGGCACCCTAAGTTCGACATGGCGCCCCCACTCAACGACGGCTCTCCCTTAAGACCCTAGCGGGGACTTACCAAAGAAAACCACCACCAACACCAATAATACTACTCAATTAAAGTGCTAATGTGCTAACAAAGTGTTTAAATAACACCTGCAGGTATAAATCGGTTTTGTCATATACCAGACGTTTTTGTTTCAGGATTCATTAATAAGAGTCCTGGTACTTAATAACTCGGGTGCAATTTGTGAGCGGGGATCGATAGCTTTTTGTGCCTGGTATTAAGATAGGTATTTAGAGTTAAAGTTGATACATCCTATCTAAAGCCAGTCTTAGGCTAATAATCTTATCAAATATAGATGTTAGATGATATGCAAGGACAAATATTGCCAATATAGGGTAGTGGCACTTAAAATCTCAAAAAATAGATAGAGATATATTCATAAATGTCAGAACACCATCTTATTCAGAAATGCTTGTAAATTACTTTTTATACATCACAATAGTTTGTGTACCATAATGTGAATATATAATAGCCAGCTAGTGATTCAATACATAATCACACTGCCCCATATAATAAGTCAAAATATAGTCATAGCTGTAAAAGGCACAAAAACCGCTCACAAGGACTCAATCAGAGATAACAATAAAAACCCAGTTATATGACACACTGCAGGGATTTTGGTGATCCATAGTTAGATCATGGTCATAGAAAAATAGTACAGATAGTACTTATCGGTTTGTTGCCCATCCCGACGCGTTTCCCCCCGGGGTATAGACCAGGGTTCATCAGGGGACCAGAAAAAGGGCTTGTTTCCCGAACCGGGGGCTGCTACAATGCGCTGCACCTCGTCCTGACCGCTTACTATGAAGGGTTACCTGATCCTCGCTATCCTGTTTAAATAACATCCGCCGCCATATTCAGCGTGTCCTCCCGCCGGAAATGACATATCGCTAGTACAAGCAGTGAGGCGATCCTACGGTGGGAGGCGCTTGTCACGAGAGAAGCTTTTCCAGTAGCACTCGGCATTGGAACGCTATGCGTACCACCTCGCGCAGGCGCATTGGATATATGACGTATCGTAAGTGTACAATCTTGCAGAGAGGGAAGCATAAGTATACCTGCTTAAGAAAAGTATTGCAAGTCCTTTCTTAAAGACTCTACTGCATTGCGCAATGAGAGGGAAGGTGCCCCTAACTGATTTTAAAACAGATTGCTTATATTGGAGAATTAATTCGGATACCTTCCTAAAGACTTAGGGGACACATTTAATAAGTCATATATACCATTTTATACAGGACTTTAGTAAGGAGGATTGGCAACCCTTCATAAACGGTCATATCAAAAAATATTTCTCTAACCACCACTAGAACAGTGGGGTCAACTCTGGAAGACCAATATGATAATGCTTCACTAATCAAGCGAAAGCTAATTACGTGGCCATTAGACCTATACATTCTCAGTTTACTGTCACTATAGACCTTGCGAACACAACCAAAAATACTTCAAATAAAGGTGGTAAAATTGAGCTGCTCATTCAGACCTGAAGGAGACATGGAATCCAAAAGGTAAATCCACCTTGTCTCTCGTTGGAGTATTTTTCTATCCCAGTCGCCCATCCTGACAGGTATGGGGATGGTCTCTATAACCTGGAACGAGAATGAATCAAGATCCCCCCCATGTTTTTCCACCATATGTCGTGCTAGCGGGGTCTCGCGTTTATGTTTAATGTCACCCACATGCTCGCCTATCCTGATCCTCAGCTGTCTTTTTGTCTTCCCGACATAGTTTAACGGGCAGCTGCATGTACAGAGATAGACTACTCCCATTGTTCTACAACTGGCAAAGTCCCTATTCTTAAAGGTACGTCCTGTGGCTACACTGTAAAACGTATTTGATTGATTGATCAATTTACAGGTTTTGCAACCTCTGCATTTCGGCGGGAGGACACGCTGAATATGGCGGCGGATGTTATTTAAACAGGATAGCGAGGATCAGGTAACCCTTCATAGTAAGCGGTCAGGACGAGGTGCAGCGCATTGTAGCAGCCCCCAGTTCGGGAAACAAGCCCTTTTTCTGGTCCCCTGATGAACCCTGGTCTATACCCTGGGGGGAAACGCGTCGGGATGGGCAACAAACCGATAAGTACTATCTGTACTATTTTTCTATGACCATGATCTAACTATGGATCACCAAAATCCCTGCAGTGTGTCATATAACTGGGTTTTTATTGTTATCTCTGATTGAGTCCTTGTGAGCGGTTTTTGTGCCTTTTACAGCTATGACTATATTTTGACTTATTATATGGGGCAGTGTGATTATGTATTGAATCACTAGCTGGCTATTATATATTCACGTTATGGTACACAAACTATTGTGATGTATAAAAAGTAATTTACAAGCATTTCTGAATAAGATGGTGTTCTGACATTTATGAATATATCTCTATCTATTTTTTGAGATTTTAAGTGCCACTACCCTATATTGGCAATATTTTTCCTTGCATATCGTCTAACATCTATATTTGATAAGATTATTAGCCTAAGACTGGCTTTAGATAGGTATTTAGAGTTAAAGTTGATACATCCTATCTTAATACCAGGCACAAAAAGCTATCGATCCCCGCTCACAAATTGCACCCGAGTTATTAAGTACCAGGACTCTTATTAATGAATCCTGAAATAAAAACGTCTGGTATATGACAAAACCGATTTATACCTTGCAGGTGTTATTTAAACACTTTGTTAGCACATTAGCACTTTAATTGAGTAGTATTATTGGTGTTGGTGGTGGTTTTCTTTGGTAAGTCCCCGCTAGGGTCTTAAGGGAGAGCCGTCGTTGAGTGGGGGCGCCATGTCGAACTTAGGGTGCCAACCTCCGCGGTAAGGTAGGGTGAGTCAGGGAGAGAGCACCCCCTCACCTATTACCTCTATCCTTTTTTAGTATTTAGTTATATGGTTAATTAATTACTGTCTCCTGACCCTAACAGGTCATTTTTACCTGATTAAATAAAAGTTATATTTCAGGGGCATATTTTTTGTCCTCTTTGGTTGTAAAATAATTATATGCTCCGAATTTATTTTGGTTTGGTTTTTCTCAATAAATGGCTTCACCCAACCACTAACCATGAGTGGAGAAAAAGTTTTGGTGTTATCATTCATATTCTCTGAAAAAAGGCCAAGAAAGTAAAAATTCTGCCAGGGTAAACTTTTGAGCACAACTGTATTTGTATTCATTATACTGTGCGTGTGTATGCATTATACTGTGTGTGTTGGGGGGCTGCATTATACTGTGTGTGTGGGGGCTGCATTATACTGGGTGTGTAGGAGGCTGCATTATACTGTGTGTTTGTGAGGGCTGCATTATATTGTGTATGTGGGGGGCTGCATTATACAGTCTGTGGAGGGGCTGCATTATATTGTATGTGTTGAGCGCCGCATGTTTGTGGATGGCTGCATTATGCTGTGTGTGTGGGAGGCTGCATTATATGGTGTGTGTGGGGGGCTGCATTATACCGTGTGTCTGTGGGGGGCTGCATTATACTCTATGAGGGGGCTGGATTGTACTCTATGAGGAGGCTGCATTATACTGTGTGTTTGTGTGAGGCTGCATTATACTTTATGAGAGGGTTGCATTATACTCTATGAGGGGGCTACATTATACTCTATGAGGGTAGCTGAATTATATTCTGAGGTGGAATGCGTTGTACTCTATCAAGGACCATTAGGAGTGCATTTTACTATATGTACTGTGTTATGATCCTAGTGGCTGAGGATCACAAAACGGACTAGCTAAGTTAATGAACATAGACACGAGCTCTAGGGAGGTGGTAACTGGACTGACCGCAAACCTGATCCTAACCAAACACACCAAAGGTAGCCGGTGAACGTGCCTAAAATCCTGGACGTCTCGACGCAGCCTGAGAAACTATCTACTCCTGGAGGGAAAGAAAGACCTCACTTGCCTCAGAGAAATCACCCCAAAGATATAGAAAGCCCCCAACAAATAATAACGGTGAGGTAAGGGGAAAACACAAACGTAGAAATGAAAACAGATTCAGCAAATGAGGCCCGCTAATACTAGATAGCAGAAGACAGATAGGGAACTGTGCGGTCAGTAAAAAACCCTATGCAAAATATCCACGCTGAGAATACAAGAACCCTCACACCAACTAACGGTGTGAGGGGAGAAACTCAGCCCCCTAGAGCTACCAGCAAGCAAGGAAATCACATATTAGCAAGCTGGACAAGAAACAAAAATAAACCAAGAAACATGTGAACACTGATGGTCAATAAATGAACCAAGCAAAACTTAGCTTCTCTTGAAGAGACTGATAATGAAGGACTGCAGGAGAGCTCCAAAATAGCACTGAAGACATTGCCAGCAGGCAACAACTGAGAGTCCAGGTGAACTAAATAGGAAACCAGCTAACAGATAACGAGACAGCTGATCCAGCCTCTTACCTGCAGAATGACACAAAGAGCCACCAGAGGGAGCCCAAAGACAGCACTCACACAGTACCACTTGTGACCACAAGAGGGAGCCCAAAAACAGAGTTCACAACAGTACTGTATGAGAACTAAATTATACTGTATCGAGGACTATGGGGAATGCATTGTACTATATGGAGGACTATGGGGGTGCATTATACAATGTGGAGGACAATGGGATGCATTACACTGTATGGAGGACTATGGTATGCATTATACTATAAAGAGGACTTTGGGGAGATCATTTTACTGTAGGCAGGATATGGGGAGAATACTACACTATACGGAAGACTATAATATTTGCCATGTTTATGGCCAAAGACATAAGCTTTCAGTACCGCTGTGTTTTTTCTAGCACTGTTGCAAATAAGCAGCTTAAAGTGAACCTGCTCAGTAACCTACAGACACTGTCAGTTTGTTGCTGTTATGCTGATTAAAATGATACTTGGGTTGATGAAATATGTATTCTGTTTGTTGTTTAATCTTTATTTGTAGTTTTCAGTTAATGAGATTCTAATGCCCCGGGGCGGCCTTTGGGGGGTCTTCATGTGGTGCTCTGCTTATAAATGTATCAGTATGGGCTTATGACAGGTCACTGATCCTTCAGTGACCTGCCCCTTATTTTACATAAAGATTGTATTATTGTGGAGTTACAAAAAAAAAATCAACTTCATCAAAATGGCACAGGCGGAGGTGCCTGCGCTGTAGCATGATACATGCCAATATGCATTTATGCTTTATTTCTAAATGATCTATGCCTATACTATTGTGGGGTAAAAAAAAAAGCATCTAGAGTATTTAATCCCTTTCTGATTTTGTAAGTTTGCCCACTGACAAAGACATGAACAGTCTATAATTTTAAGGGTAGGTTAATTTTAACATTGAGAGATAGAATATCAAAAATAAAATCTAGAAAATCACATTGTATAAATTATATAAATTTATTTTCATTTTACAGTGAGAAGTAAGTATTTTATCCCTCTGGCAAACAAGACTTAATACCTGTTGGCAAAACCCTTGTTGGCAAGTACAGCAGTAAGATGTTATTTTTAGTTAATGGTGAGGTTTGCGCACATGTCAGGAGGAATTTTGGTCCACTCCTCTTTTCAGATCATATCTAAATCATTAAGATTTTGAGGCTGTCGCTTGGCAACTCGGAGCTTCAACTCCCTCCATAAGTTTTCTATAGGAGACTGGAGACTGGCTAGGCCACTCCATGATCTTAATGTGCTTCTTTTTGAGCCACTCCTTTGTTGCCTTGGCTGTATGTTTTGGGTCATTGTCTTGCAGGAAGACCCAGACACGACCTGTCCTGGCAGAGAGGAGGTTGTCACTCAGGATTTTACGATACATAGCTCCATCCATTCTCCCATTGATGTGATGAAGTAGCATTGTGCCCTTACCAGAGAAACTACCCAAAACATAATATTTCCACCTCCATGCTTGACAGTGGGGACAGTGTTCTTTGGGTCATAGGCAGCATTTCTCTTCCTCCAAACACGACGAGTTTAGTTAATTGCAAAGACCTCAATATTTGTCTCATTTGTCCACAGCACCTTCTCCCAATCACTCACAGAATCATCCAGGTGTTCATTGGCAAATTTCAGACTGTGGTCCCATTTGCCTTGAGATCATTAACAAGTTCCCCCATGTAGTTTTAGGCTGATCTCTCACTTTCCTCATGATCAAGGTTAACCCACGAGATGAGACTTTTTATGGTGCCCCAGATCGATGTGGATTGACACTCATTTTGTATTTCCTCCATTTTCTTACTATTGCACCAACAGTTGTCTCCTTCTCACCCAGCATCTTAAATATGGTTGTGTAGCTCATTCCAGCTTTGTGCAGGTGTATGATCTTGTCCATGACAGCCTTATAAAGCTCTTTGGTCTTTTTTTCATGTTGTAGAGGTTAGAGTCTGACTGATAATTGAGTCTGTGGACAGGAGTCTTTTTTTATAAAGGTGACTATGTAAGCTGTCTTTAATGCAGGTAACGAGTTGATTAGGAGCGTCTAAGGCTACTTTCACACTAGCGTCGTGCACTGCACGTTGCTATGTGTCGTTTTGTAGTGCTTGCAGGATGCATTTTTTCTCCATTGACTTGCATTAGCGGCACAGTACGACACATTGCCACGCGACGCAACCGTTGTGCGACGGTTGCGTCGTGTTGCGTCGGTCTGTCGCCACCAAAAAACGTTGCATGTAACGTTTTTTGGTGCGTCGTGACCGTCTTTTTCGACCGCGCATGCGCGGCCGGAACTCCGCCCCGCCTCCCAGCACATCACAATGGGGAAGCGGATGCGTTGAAAAACAGCATCCGCTGCCCCCGTTGTGCGGCGCTTTCACTGCTTGCATCGGTACGTTGCAACGACGCAATTCGCTAGTGTGAAAGTAGCCTAACTGGTCCGTAGGAGTCAGAACTCTTAATGGTTGGTAGGGGATCAAATACTTATTTCTCACTGCAAAATGTAAATAAATGTATATCATTTATACAATGTGATTTTCTGGATTCTATTTTTGATATTCTATCTCTCAATGTTAAAAAGAACCTACCCTTAAAATTATAGACTGTTCATTTCTTTGTCAGTGGGCAAACTTTCAAAATCAGCAAGGGATCAAATACTTATTTTCAACTGTATTGGAACGTGATAGATGCTACTCTGCAGGTGCTGCCGCTGACACCATTTTGCTAGAGGAAAAATAATTCTGGTTCCATCAATTTTTTTTTTCTCCAGCAAAATGAAGCTGGCAGTGGCGCTGTAGATTTTATCGAGTTCTGATAGATGCAATTGCGCAGGTGCCGCTGTTATCTTGATGGAGCCAAATAATTTTTTCTCTAGCAAAATGGTGCCAGCGGCAGAGCCTGAGCAGTAGCATCTATCAGAATGCGATAGATGCTACTGCACAGGTGCTGCCAGCACCATTTTGATGAAGATAATTTTTTTTACCCCACAATACTATAGATATAAAGCATAAATGCATATAGGCATGTATCCTGCTACAGCTTAGGCGCCGCCGGCAGAGCCATTTTGATTAAGTTGAATTTTTTTGTAACCCCACAATAGTATATGCAGTATATAAATAGGGGGCAGGTAACTGAATGATTAGTGACCTGTCATAAGACAGGATAACAAAAAGCCCACCCACAGACCCGCCCCAGAGCACGGGAATCTCATAAACTGAAAACTGCAAATAAAGTTTAAACAACAACCACAAGATGGATTTCTTCACTCCAGGTATCATTTTAATCAGTATAAAAGCACCAACCTGACAGTGTCTGCAGGTTCATCGAACAATCCTGCTGAGTGCTGACAGGTTCGCTTTTAAAGGACAGTACTCCCACAGGTGAGGGATGCAGAGTACGCACAGCGACTTTTAGGCTAAGCGCACACGTTCAGGAATTTTCGCATTTTTTTCATGTTTTTCGCTATAAAAATGCTATGCTCCCATTCCCAATAATGCATTGCGAGAATGACCTGTGATGACATAGCGGTCTCGGGAGACCGCTACATCATCTGGGGTCATTGCCACTAGGCATTATTGGGAACGGGAGTAACCGGGAGCATCGTGAGGAGCAGGAAGACTGCCAGGGACGCCGGAAAGTGAGAAAATCACGTTTTTTTTTTAAATTATTTTTAACATTAGATCTTTTTACTATTGATGCTGCATAGGCAGCATCAATAGTAAAAAGTTGGTCACAC
Organism: Ranitomeya variabilis; assembly: GCF_051348905.1. Classification (NCBI taxonomy): domain Eukaryota; kingdom Metazoa; phylum Chordata; class Amphibia; order Anura; family Dendrobatidae; genus Ranitomeya; species Ranitomeya variabilis. The sequence continues at coordinate 414,629,384 of NC_135234.1, forward strand.
TTGTCAAACACTATGTTTGACAAGTGTGACCAACCTGTCAATCAGTGTCAGGACTCTGAACATTTTTATTACTTTTTGTGCATTACTGCCCTTTTCCAAGATGGTGCCTTTGGTCTCATGTGCACTGTGTCTACCTGCTATAAAACTCCACCCCAGCCTTCAGTCTGTGCTAGAGTATTCTGCCTTGCATCCAGCTCCTGACTCTGGTGACTCCCTGGCTATATACCTGCTCCTGTGAACCTGTGTGGTGATACTGCTACTCTGCTCTGAGTTCCTGCTGCATACACCAGTTTCCAGTAATCCTCCTTCATCTGCTGCTCGTGTTTACTTCCATCTGCATTTGCTGGACATGTAAGCTGTTGCTGCTCTGCAAAAACCTGAGACTATTAACCAGGCCTCCCTGGTTGAGCTAAGATATTATTTGAACTGCCTTATAAGCATATCTATCTGTGTTTGGACTAAGACAAGGACTTATTCGTGTCAAGTATCCTCAAGAATAACTGTGCTTCATAGACTTTCTGCTTGATTGCATTTTCCTGTGAAGTTTCCTATAGACTGTTAAGCTGCGTTTAATATTTACACCGTGTTGTAGACTTGAGTTTCTCTCTGCACCTGTTTGAATCACTGTGTGATAATATAGACTTTACCACTTATAAGAATGTGTCCTGTAGTTGTCTTGTTCCACGCAAAGAGTCTCCTGAGTTGTCCCCTATAATTATTACAATCAGTTTTCCAAGCGATGCTACAGATCACTTGGAATACGCTAGCATTCTGCAAGCTAATTACGCTTGTAAAACGCTAGTATTTAGCGGGAAAACGCATGCCAATTCCGCATGCATTTTTCTCATGGCAGGGAGTTCTGGAATTGCGGCGGAAATTTCTGAGGCAATTCCGGACATGTGCACATAGCCTTACTATAGAAATATCATAAATAGGGGTTGCAGAGTACACACAGCATTGTGTTTCCAGAGTGCACTCAGAATCTGTCCTTCACTCCAGATGCATCCTGTCCCTGTGTAGGGGGATGAGATAGTTTGATGCCGTGTTCCCCTCCCCTCAACCCACTTGTCCACTTGTCAAGTGATACTGCTACATATTTAATGTATTATCACTGTGTCTTATAATGAGTACTGCTACGCATAAACCATATTACTCTTGTTATATATATGTTTGAATGTTATGCCATTACATGTTTTTGCATCCTGTTGTTGTTAGGGAAAGTAAGTGCCCAGGCCCGTACAGTGTTAGGGGAGCAGTACCCCAAGTTGGCCACTAGATGGGGGCATCATAGATATTAGGTATAGCATAGGGATTAGTTATGATAGGAGGGGCATGATGGGGATAAGATAGTGAGGGCTTCCTGTTTTAGTTCAGTTGGGGCCTGGGTGCCCACACAGCTCACAGTGGGCTGGCTAGCCCAGGTGCCCCGCAACATTCTTCTAGGAAGAGTGGGCCCAGCAGTAGTATCCAGGGGGCCAGAACAAAGAACAGAGAGTACAGTAGCAGCAGAATCAGCAGTGCAGTATTAGTAGGACTGCAGCTTCTGGAAGAAGAAGGCTGAGCAAAGTGGGAGAAAGTGCACCAAGATGTGGCACGATTTTGCATGGGTACGCTATTCTCAGGACCAGGTCGAAACAACAGTGAATGTTCCCACGAAAGGCAGAAATACTGGACATTGAGGACACTGTGGGACCGTATTGTATGGACCATGCCGAATTCAGGCTTAGTGACAGGCAAGGGTCAGAGACACTGATGCCCGATGCTGTAACAGTGTGTGCCCTGGATGACAAGTTGCTGAGTAAACATGTTGAAGTTGAAGTGAAACCGGACGGTGACTATTTTTAAAATCATCTGCAGAGGTAACCATCCCATACCAGGAACACCCTGATGGCATAGAGGAGCAGGATTGAGGTACTTTAAAGGGACGGGACAAGCGGGTGATACAGGGATTACTGTCAGCCAATTACTGTCTGCCTCCCTGGCCCCTAACCCTTACACTTGGTGTAGTCGGGAGGATCTGACTGTCCCATATGGCGGTGAAGCTGGCGCGACAAAGAAGAAAGAGAGAACTGTGATTGATGTGACTAAAGATGAAACTCCAGGAAGAACGGATGCCCTGGAGGTGACAAGAACACTGGAAATGACTACTACTGATGTGACAAAGATGTGGCCAAGATGTCGGTGAATGGCGCCAAAAAGAACGACTATGATTGTGTCTGTATCCTTCGTGGGCGTGACCATGCTGAAATGGCACGAAGAACCTTCAGGCGGCGCCCCGGAGGATGCGTCAAAGACAACTAGCCCCACGCCTACTGAGACTACTGGAGAGAGAATGGGAGGAGGGATAGGAAGCGACCCCGCCCTGGAACTGGTGGGGCCCAGAAGAGATTCATGGGTGCAGCCTTTCAACAAGCTTTATGAGACTAGCGAACCCGAACAAGAAACCGGGCATACAGTAAAATGTCGGTGTTCGGTACGAACCAGAAACTTTCTGGTTCGGGTTCGCTTATCCCTATTGGGTAATGTAAAGAAAAAAAGTGGCTGCAGTATTTGGCCTGGACATGTGGCCCCTTCAAGCAGTTTGTCTAGGGTGATGCTAAGTGTCAGACCCCAACCTATCAGTTATTGATGGAATATTCTATGTATAGGCCATCAGTATTTTGATGCTGGAAAACCAATATGTTTGTCTATAGACACAAGCTATGGTTCTTCAATTCCTTACAATGTTATATAATCTAAATAAAGTTTATCATTACATTTACCTTATCATAGAGGAATAGTCTTAAGTGTAATTCATACTGATAAATTACTTGAGGTAACACAGCAGAATGTCAAACAGAAGAGCAGCAATCTCTCCAGGTTCACCTCTGGTGGGATGAGTCAGTGCTTAGCACATTTTATTTCCACTTGAAAGAAATACATTTTCAGTCTTCTACTATGGTATAACTAACATTACTGCCACAATTTATCCCATCAATCTTTTTCAGATTTTCTGGTCCATCTAAAAATATTTTCAATAGAAATAGAAAAGTACTGTAATCCCATAGAAGATTCACACAGAAAAGTGGTCAGTAGCTTGGGCTTTGCTCAATTGATTGTCTATAAATCACTTAAACTTCACATGCAGTGATCATAAAGGCTGAGTGGGAAAGTGTTCTGTGTTTTTCTATTTAAGACTTTTAGATTGGTACATTTAAAAATCAAGATTTAAAAAAAAAAAGTCAGACTATATAAAAAGAATTGTTAAATTGATGAAAAATAGATTATTGACCACAATAATAAATCCAAAATTGTAAAGAAATCCACAGTGCAGAATAAATAAACGCATACACACATGGTCAAAATTGTTGTTAACTGTCATTTAATGATAGAAAAACTCACAATGGTCACAAAAATAACTTGAATCTGACAAAAGTAATAATAAATAAAAAATCTATGAAAATGAACAAATGAAATTCAAGAAAAGCACATCCAGCCCATGAATGGCAGCGCTTCCCAGGACTCACATTCAAAGATGATATTTCATATTTTTTTATTTCATAACTTAAAATAGAAGAGATACAACGCGTTTCGGATACAGTATATATCCTTCTTCAGGTATCATAAAAACACAGTACAAATCCTACTAGTATAAAATTCAATTACACTTATATATAGTATCAAACCTTTTATCCCAGCCTCAGAAACTTGATTTGGGGTGTGGACCAAGTTCAGGAAAACACCCACTAATTGATACAGCCTTGTTAACATTGATGCAAGAAAGAGAGGAAGGGAAAAAAAAAAAAAAAAAAACTAAGAAAAAAACCAAAGGGGAAAAAAATAAAAAAATAAAAAAAATTTCGTAGGGATACTGTTAAAACCAAACCAATGTCAAAGGAACCAATCAGGAATAAAAACCTGATAGGTATCAATGAACCAACAAAGAAAAATCCTGGTAATTTAAGAACAGAAGTCCGGGTCCCACAGGAATTAGGTTTAAAACAAACAAGGACTATAATTAATTCAAATATAAAAAATATACATGATATTGAAACAACTATATCTCAAATTAAATTACCTCTAAATACGTCTACCCCCGAGAACATTCACACCATATTTAATAAAAATGCAAAGAAGAAAAAACCTCCACCCATTGAAAAAAACATTCCATTAGAGCCCAGGATCATTATAATGAAAAATGCTCCAACATTACCTCTCCCTAATCCTGGACTTCCCCCATTGGAAATTCCTACTGCTTCCCACAGGTTGGAAATTTCCAATGTTGAATTTGATATAAATGAACTAACTATCCATGATCACACGGAATCCTCATCTACATTTACCACAGTATTACAAGCGCCCACTCCATCACCATCCTCAGTAATATCCAACATCTCTTTTTTAGAGATAGGTCCCACACGTCCAAGCGCTTCAGAAATAATTTTACCACCACTAATCAGTTCTTCACAAACAGCTCAAATTTTAAGTCCAATACAAAAGAATCCTATTACAAATTACTTCGCACCAACGGTAATATCAAGATCCAAAAAAAGAAAAGTAGAGGAAGAGGAAAAAGAGGAAAGGGATCTAATAGAAATCTGAGAATATGTAAAAAAACAAGCAACCCTGAAACTAATAAACAACTAAATCCGCCTCTGGTTAAAATATTTAATTTATCATCCCATATTTTATCCTCCTCAGAAATGGAAATTTTAAGTAGGGGACTAAACTTCTGCCCTGCTCAAGATATGAATGCATTTGATCTTTTTCTCGATTTAAATGCGTACACTCGCAAACTCACTCTTAAAAGGCATTTCTTGTTGAACGAAAAAAATGGGGACATTGGGGATGCAAAAGAAATATTGATCCCAATAGAGACAAACAAAGAAAGGGAATATATCCACAAGGAGGTACACCCAAAATCTCTATTTAATCCTCATCAACACAGAGGACCAAATATAGACACTTTTTTTTCATTAGTATCTGAAGAATTTAGGAAATGGGAAAATAATAATAATAAACATACAATCCAAAAGCATGGAATTGGCAAAAATAAGATAAAAAAGGAGAACAATATCTCTAAAAGAGAAAAAATAGCATTGGAGGATTTGAGACAAAATACAGACATAGTAATAAGGCAGGCTGATAAAGGGGGGGGAGTAGTTGTGCAAAACAGATCTGACTATATTGAGGAAGCTTTGAACATATTGTCTGACATGAGATATTACAAAATTCTAAAAGAAGATCCTACACAATCCTTTGTTCGGGACTATCACCATATGATTAAGGAAGCCTATGAGAGGAACATTCTCAATAAAACAGAAAAAAGGTTTTTATCAAATCCTGCGCCAACCATGGCGTTATTTTATCATTTACCAAAAGTGCATAAGAACTGTGAAAAACCACCTGGCAGACCAATAATATCAGGAATAGGGTCTTTAACTTGTCATCTTTCTCATTATATTGACTTGTTTCTACAAGATCTAGTAAAGTCTCTTCCTTCATATTTGAGAGATTCCACACAATTAATCGAGGAACTGAGGGATATTGAATGGGAAGATAACTATTCCTTTATCTCATTGGATGTAAATTCATTATATTCCAACATAGATCACGAAATAGGGGTAAATGCGGTGAGTTTTTATTTAGCAAAGACAGATATGCTCCCCGAACAAAGAGATTTTCTGCTAAAGGGTCTGAAATTCATTCTTGAACACAATGTGTTCATTTTTGAAGGCGTACTGTACTTACAGTTGCTCGGCACCGCGATGGGGACTCGGGTCGCGCCAAGTTTCGCAAACTTATTCATGGGGCGATTCGAGTCCTCATCGCCACTTTCTAAGCCTGTTTTCTATGACAAAATAAAGCTTTATAAGCGCTTCATAGATGATCTGATTATCATATGGAAGGGGACAGAGGAGGAAGCGGCACAATTAATAAAGGAGCTCAATAATAACACCTGGGGGATTACGTTTACATCACAAATTAATAAAGAAAAAATGGTATTTCTTGATTTAGAGATCAGCCATAGTGGGAAAAAAATCATCACGAAATCCCACTTCAAAAAAGTGGATTCAAATGGCTTTTTAGATTTCAATAGTGCACATTACAAGAAGTGGAAGGTTAATATACCCCACAGCCAATTTTATCGCATCAGAAAGAATTGTACGAGAGAATCTGATTATGTAGCTCAGTCTAAAATTTTAAAAAGAAAATTTAAGGAAAAAAGATACCCGAAAAAATTGATAAATGGTGCATATAGGGACAACAAAATAAAAACACAGGAGGAATGTTTAAAAGGAAAAACCAGGAAGGGGGATACTTTGACTACTGGTAAGGAAAAAAGTGATGATCGCTGGAAATTGAATTTTGTGACAACATTCAATAGGGGAAATAAAGTCATAAGAACTGTGCTTTCTAAATATTGGTATATCTTGAAGCGTGACCCTGTCTTGGGAAAACATCTCCCTGATAAACCAGGGATTACATATAGAAGGGGGAAAACTTTGAAAAATTTGGTGGCCCCCAGTAAATTAAAAAAACTGTTGGATTCAAAAAGAAAAAACATTTATAAAAATAAGGATCAAACTTTATGTGGAGTTCTTCAAGGCACCGGAGTTTTCAAATGTAACTCCAAAAAATGTTGTACCTGTGGGATCCTAGATCATGGAGCTAAAAATATCAAATGCAATAATACTGGTGATGTCTTTGAAATCCCACAAAGACTCACCTGTAGTAGTGATCATGTTGTATATGTCATCACATGCAGCTGTGGTTTGCAATATGTGGGACGCACTGTACAGACACTGCGCTCCTGCATTAATGGCCACAGAAATAGAGCAAAAAACGGCTTTTTAAAACATAGTCTCTCAAGACATCTGCTACTTAAACATAATAAAATTTTTAACATAAAAGTAACTCCAGTGGAGCAGATACCCTCTGGGGTTGCAAACAGGAATTCTCTTTTAAACAGGAAAGAAACGTTTTGGATATATCGTTTGGGAACATTATTTCCAAATGGATTGAATGATATTATAGAGAGAGTGTAAAGGTTGCTTTTTTTTTTTTTTTTTTTTTTTTTTCCCCTTTGGTTTTTTTCTTAGTTTTTTTTTTTTTTTTTTTTCCCTTCCTCTCTTTCTTGCATCAATGTTAACAAGGCTGTATCAATTAGTGGGTGTTTTCCTGAACTTGGTCCACACCCCAAATCAAGTTTCTGAGGCTGGGATAAAAGGTTTGATACTATATATAAGTGTAATTGAATTTTATACTAGTAGGATTTGTACTGTGTTTTTATGATACCTGAAGAAGGATATATACTGTATCCGAAACGCGTTGTATCTCTTCTATTTTAAGTTATGAAATAAAAAAATATGAAATATCATCTTTGAATGTGAGTCCTGGGAAGCGCTGCCATTCATGGGCTGGATGTGCTTTTCTTGAATTACTCATCCTGTGTGAGCCTTACTCTGGCTCTTTCACTTGGATCCACCCGAGGCAAGCTGCAAGCCCTGTATATTGAAAAGTATCTCAGAGGGAATTCTGAGGATACATAATTTAAAGCCATTTCAGTCTTTTATCAGATGAGTGCATAAAATTGTGCACCCTTTAAAGACTATAATATTGTGTTTACGCACTTAGGGCGCCGCGATTTGTCTGTTCTTCTTTCCCAAACAGGGTTTTTTTGTATATGAACAAATGAAAGTCAGACATTGCTTTTCAACCATGTTTCCACAGTATTTAAAAAAATAATAAAACTCATGAAATAGGCCTGGACAGAAATGATGGTACCCCTGAAAATAATGTGACAAGGTGTGTCCACTAACTAGCATCAAAGGTGTCTACAATCTTGGAATCAGTGAGTGGGCTTGTATATAGGGCTACAGATACTCACAGTGCTGTTTGGTTACATGGTGTGTATCACACTCAACATGGACCAGAGGAAGTGAAGGAAAGAGTTGTCTCAGGAGATTAGAAAGAAAATTATAGAAAAACATGTAAAAGGTAAAAGTTATAAGACCATCTCCAAGCAGCTTGATGTTTCTGTGACTAATGTTGCTCATATTATTCAAAAATTTAAGATCCATGGGACTATAGCCAACCTCCCTGGATGTGGCTGCAGGAGGAAAATTGATGACAAATCAAAGAGGCAGATAATACGAATGGTAACAAAAGAGCCCAGAAAAACTTCTAAACAGATTAAAGGACCATCCGTCATTGTATGAGCCAAAGTAGACTTCATGGGAGACGACCAAGGAGGACACCATTGTTGAAAACAAAATCATAAAAAAGCCAGACTAGAATTTGCCAAACTACTTGATGACAAGCCACAAAGCTTCTGGGAGAATGTCCTATGGACAGATGAGACAAAAATGGAACTTTTTGGCAAGGCACATCAGCACTATGTTCACAGACAGAAAAATGAAGCATAACAAGAAAAGAACACTGTCCCTACTGTGAAACATGGAGTAGGCTCTGTTATGTTCTGGGGCTGCTTTGCTGCATCTGGCACAGGGTGTCTAGAATCTGTACAGGGTACAATGAAATCTCAAGACTATCAAGGGATTCTAGAGAGAAATGTGCTGCCCAGTGTCAGAAAGCTTGGTCTCGGTCCCAGGTCATGGGTCTTGCAACAGATAATAACCCAAATCACACACCCAAGAATGGCTAAGAGGAAAACATTGGACTATTCTGAAGTGGCCTTCTATGAGTCCTGACCTAGATCCTATTGAGCATCTTTGGAAACAGCTGAAACATGCAGTCTAGAAAAGGCAACCTTCAAACACGAGACAACTGGAGCAGTTTGCTCTTGAGGAGTGGGCCAAAATACCTGTCGAGAGGTGCAGAAGTCTCATTGACAGTTACAGGAATCGTTTGATTGCAGTGATTGCCTCCAAAGGTTGTGCAACAAAATATTAAGTTAAGGGTACCTTCATTTCTGTGCAGGCCTATTTCATGAGTTTTATTTTTTTTAATTCTGTGGAAGCATTATTGAAAAGCAATGTCTGACTTTCATTTGTTCATTTTCATAGATTTTTTTATTTATTATTACTTTTGTCAGATTCAAGTTATTTCTGTGACCATTATGGGTTTTTTGTCATTAAACGAGGGGTACCAACAATTTTGACCAAGCGTGTACATTAAAATATTTAAAAAAGGAACAAAATTACACAATCTGTTGTTAAGGTCCAATGCAGATAGTTTATATAATTCTTTCAACTACCAGCAATATACAGTACTCAAAATAATATAAATAATATGTGGATACAGCATGATTAATTACTAGCTGAGCTAGATTAATTATTAGCTGAAAGCAATCAACAGTCTGATCAGTGGCATACCACCCATGGCGGCCATGATTTAGATGGACGTCCCTGAGTCTGATCATGACATGATTGTAAAAGATAAACATCCAGTCACAACATTATTCTAAAATGATCTGTATTACCTGATGGCATGATGCTGATAGATTTGCACTTTCTAGGATAATGTCTTAATTGAAGTTTCATATTTCAGAATCATGCTTTGATCAGACTGTTAATTGTTTTTCATTAATAATTAATTATGCTGTACCTCATATTATCAACTTATTATAACTTAACATTTTGAACATATCTATTAATCTATTGTTGGTATTTGATATACTTACAGTATATACATTTTTTACATTGGAACTTAAGCAAGGTTGTGTCATTTTTTTCCTCTCTTTTGTTTTTTAATGTGATTTTTTTTTGGTCTGCATTGTAGGGTATGATAAAGTCACTACAGCGTGCCTTCTGTCCTGAGCACTGCAGAGACTGACGCTGAAGATATCCGACCTGCTAAGAACAAGAGAGTTGAGTATTTGAATTTTTTTACTCATGTAGCATTATATGTTGCCATTATACTGTATGTAGCAGTAGCATTATATGGGGCCATTATACTGTATCGAGCAGTATATGGGACCCATTATACTGTATGGAGCAATATATGGGGCCATTATTCTGTATGGAGCAATATATTGGGTCAATATACCGTATGGAGCACTATATGGGGCTCATTATACTTTAAGGAGTAATATATGGGGCCATTAAACTGTATGGAACAATATATGGGGCCATTATACTGTATGGAGCAATATATGGGGGCATTATTCTGTATGGAGCAATATATGGGGCCGCTATACTGTATGGAGATATATATGGGGTCATTATACTGTATGGAGCAATATGTGGGGCCCATTATACTATATGGAGCAATATAAGGGGGACATTATACTGAATGGAGTAATATAAGGGGCCAATTATACTGTAAGAAGCAATATGTGGGGCCATTAAACTGTATGAAGCAATATATGGGGTCAATTATGCTGTATGGAGCAACATATGGGTATCATTATTCTTTATGGAGCATTATATGGGACCCATTATACTGTATGAAGCAATATGTGGGGTCAATTTTACTGTATGGAGCAATATATGAGGCCAATTATATAATGTATGGGGCTATATATGGCCCATTATACTGTATGGAGCAATATATGGGGCCATTATTCTGTATGGAGCAATATATTGGGTCAATATACTGTATGGAGCACTTTGTGGGCCATTATACTGTTTGGAGCACTACGTGGTGCCCATTATACTTTAAGGAGTAAAATATGGGGCCATTATACTGTATGGAATAATATATTGGGTCATTATACTGTATGGATCAATATATTGGGGCATTATTCTGTATGGAGCACTATGTGGGCTTCATACTGTATGGAGTTAATGTAAAGCGACATGACAGGAATGAAAAAGTGTATTTTTACCACCTAAATGTCGGTAACTTCTGAACAGGTCACTATAGCTGGCAGACTCTAAGGCCTCTTTTTGGCCGTGAATTGCTATGGCAAACATCAGAACGACACAATCATGATCTCAGGGTGCTAATGGGGTTAAAGAGGAAGCCCCCACACTCTGTTAACCATTTATATGTCGTAGTGACTATTGACAGCAGCATCTAAGGGGTTAAACAGATATGGACGGTTCCAACACTAATCGTGGCTAATGCAGCAAGTTGTCAGTATAGTGGACAGCCAGCAACTGCAGGATTGTCACCTGTATGGGGATGCTAGTCTCTTATATCACAGGTTAGTAAGAAGATGCATTGGCTGTCATTAAGGGGTTAAACAGACATGTCAGGAGAGATGCCAGATCCTCATGTTACCATGCTCAGTAGGCAGCTGCAAAACCCTCTACAGGCTGTCTAGTTGGAGTTTATGTAACTTGCTCTGTCAGGACAGAGAAGTTTTGAATTATTGGAGAAAACTTTCTGAGCCTTTTTTTACAATTTCAGTAGCACTTATGTATAAAAAGATATACTTTGCTTGTAAAAGCTTGATATGGAGATAGTACGGTCATATGTGTATAATGTTTATATTTAATGTATTTATATATTTTTCTTTTTTACCTTACACAATGCAAACTCCACCAAGACAGGAAGACTGAATGCAGGGTTATATACTCTTGACTTCAAATGACCTTCAAAATGCAACATTTTATCAACATAGAAATCCTTTACACCCGCTGCCTAAATAAATGAAGAAGGAGCCGAGTCCATTCATAGCCATGTGTAAGAGATTCCGCCACCGGGGGATGTTGATTGGGACTCTGAAGAGGACACGGGATATATTAGGCCACGGACTTGTTATTTATACTCTTCTGCTGGGAGCTATTCTGTGCTGTAAGTTTATGACCAATGTTTTCTTTTCAAATTCTAAAAATGACTGACGATAAACCGGCAATCATCCATGAACGTATAAATTCTGCAAAACGAACTATTTCTGATTGTTTTATTTTTAGAAAACCTGTAAAGTCCACTAATCGTTATTGAGCACAATAAAATACTAATTCACCGTCTATATTTCAATTAATTATATTTATTTATCCATAGAAATGACTAACAGTCTTCTATCCCGATCTACATCTCACATTGGTAACGCCTCCTTTGTTCTGGAGGCAGATTCTCGAGAAGATCAATGTCCAGCCCATAGTTCTTAAGACCTGATTTACATATTTAAAAAAATGAGACTTTCTCTGGAATAAGACATTGAATTGCAGTTATCACGGTATCCTTTTATTCCGCTTCCTGTGACTTGTGTGCCCATGTAGACGGCTTACAAGGGTTGATCCTACTGGCAGATTCTCTTTAAAAAGGATTTGGGGGATTAGAAAATCTTTGCTGTTTTTTTTTTTTTTCAGAAACATTGCCGCCTATCTATGGGTTTCTTCATCTCCATTGAAGTTTATAAGGTTGAACTTGAATACCCCACTCAACCTGTGGACAGAACTTCAACTGGTTTTTTAAATAAAGCAGTTTTTATAATAATGTATAATTGTAGCAAATTTGTTCCTGATTTTTCTCCAAAAGGAAACAAGTTGATATAAAAAAGGCTGAATGTGTTTTTTTCAGAACTAGAGGTCAATTTAGTTTCTTGTGCTACTTGACAATTTTACAAAAATGGATATCGGTCTGTGAGGTTATACTGCATAATCTAAATTACATTTATTTTAATATTTTGTGAAGTTTAACGTCATTTAATAATAGATTAAAAATCAATTCATGTGAACCCTTGAATAGCACAGTTAGAGGACAAATGTCATATGTAGCGTGGAGCATCTACACATCCTGCTATCAGGTGAGCGGGATGAGTCACATAACAAGTTGTGAAACAGCATGCCTTTTTTAGTAATATGACCCAGAACATTTCTTTTCCACAGCAGTCTCTTCAAAACCACTGTGACTTTTCTTTAGCATTGACCTACTTAAAGTAATCTTACTGATTCCAACAGCTTGAGTTCCATCTGGATGGAGATCACAGCCACCATGCTTCCTTGTGAAATAAATAGTCTCATCTTCGCATGAACAAGAGCTAAGTCTGAGCAAGAAAGAAAATGCTTGGAACCGTAATTTGTGATCAAGTAAATTTTCCTTTTAAGCATCTTACACATACTGTATATAGTGACTACGCCAGAATGAGTCACCAGGAGACCTAAGAAAGAGCCCAACGTCTATTATTTCTCGAACCGTAATCAGCTGTTATTTTCGTGGAGTCTAACTATGTATGTAATAATGGTACCTATATTCTCTCTGTCACGTGTCACTATTATACTACAAACTGTACACCAGAATTTGATGCTGTGCTTGCCTGATACACAGCTCATTTGGAGAACAGAGATCTACATCCTCAAGATGTTCCTCAAAATAATCTAAGACAGAGATTTTGTATTCATATCAAGAAGCGATTGTATCCTAAGAACTAAAGTTATGTGAATGACAGCATTATAATAAAAGCTTAGTAATACTAGTTCATAGATATAGAAATACAGTTATAATGGGTTAGTTTTAAAAAATAAGTTACATTTACTGGAAATAAAGATAACTAGATAACTAGAACTCTTTCTGGAAGACATTTAAGTCCGGGGAATTTTGCGTTTATGCAAATAGTGTTCCAGAAAATAAAATATCAGTGAATCACTTATCACTGTCATCTTTGCTACGATTAAAATACTCAACGGCTTCTATACTTTAGTATCAGATAACCCTACTGATAAAGGGAGTGATTATATTCACACTCTGTGCAGAATTATTAGGCAATTTGTATGTTTGATGATAAATTTTCTCATTGACCAACTACAGTGCTGTCGGTCATTTTAAATGGTTAATAAATCTGAAACCTGAATATTTAACAAAAGTAAAAGTGAAGTTTTGTCTTTCTTAGGCCACATTCTTCAGTATTTGGTGAATTTGTTTACATCAGTGTTTGTAAGCCAAAACCAGCAGTGGAACAATCAGAGGAAAAGTATAATAGAAACATATGCACCACTTCTGTATCTATCACTCACTCCTGGTTTTGGTTTACAGATACTGAGGTAAAATACTGACCAAATACTGAACGTGTGAACTTGGCCTTGAGAGAATATGTGCACATAATTATTGGGCAACTATTAGCATTTAGAAATACTATGTAAATAAATGGAAAATGGAAATTTTACCATTTCAATTGCTTATGTTCATCTACTAAGGTTAGAATAATAACCAACCAGGGGCGAATGAAAAGTAGCCAGGAGGACCCCAAGCAGTTTAGAGGGTGTGGGCCTTCTCAGCAATCGATGTATCATGTGACATGTCCATACTTTCCTTTTGAGAGATCATGTTATAGGTCATGTGATTATCACACAGGTGCTCTGGTGCACATCTGCAGATGCAAAAAGTTAGTGACAGCGGCACGAGTAGCTCAATGCGCAAATTGTTTCCCTTCTGCACAACGCTTTTCATAACATAGTGCTATAAATAATAGAGGATGCTATGTATGTGGAGCGCCCCCAGACGCAGGGCCGTGGGGTACTCGGTACCGGGCCTCTCTGTCTCGGTCCTGGAGTTGTCACGGTGGCTAGACCCGGTCCGTGACCCTGCTAAGGGGCGTCCAATGAAAGGTGTGATGATGGTGCGTGGTGCAAGGTGCTATGAATAACGAGGACACAGGGTTGCAGTCTCTTTACCTCTATACTGAAGGCTTCAGGGTCCGCAATCCAGAGCACTGCTAACAGGGCTGGCTGAGACCGGCCGGTCCGAAGGCACATCCAGAGTTCCCTTTGCAGGTGGAAATCAGTGCCTACCTTCTAGCGCCTGTGTGTTGTAGTACCTCCCTGCTGAGCACCACGGGATAGTCCTCACAACTGTTGTGTCTGTTTCTGATGTTCTTTCTCTCTGTCCCCCAGATGATTTGGCTAGGACGCACCCGTATGACGGGGTAGGCTGTTGTGGATTCTGTTTTTGGGCTCCCTCTGGTGGTTACGGCTGGTACTGGGTGACTTTGGTGGGTTGTGGTCTCTGGTTTCCACCTGTCCATCAGAGGCTGGGTGTTTCCTATTTAACCTGGCTTTCCTGTCATTCCCTTGCCGGCTATCAATGTACTCAGATGTGCTCAGTTTGGTTCCTGACTACCTGCTCCCAGATCTCTCAGGATAAGCTAAGTTTTGTTTTTCAGTTGTTTGGTTTTTTTGTCCAGCTTGCTAATTATGACTCTATGCTAGCTGGTAGCTCTAGTGGGCTGAGGTTCTCCCCATGTGCCATGAGTTGGCACATGGGTTCTTGTAATCTCAGGATGGTTTTTGATTAGGGTTTTTTGCTGACCGCTCAGACCCCTTTTGTATCATTCTGCTTTCTAGTTATAGCGGGCCTCAATTTGCTAAATCTATTTTCATCTCTATGTGCGTGCCTTCCTCTCATTTCACCGTCAATACATGTGGGGGGCAACTATACCTTTTGGGGTTCATTCCTCTGGAGGCAAGCTAGGTCTTTATTTCCTCTGCAGTGCTAGTTAGCTCTTAGGCTGGCGCGTGGCATCTAGAATCAACGTAGGCACGCTCCCTGGCTATTTCTAGTTGTGTTTGTCAGGAGTAGGGCAGCGGTCAGCCCAGGTTCCATCACCCTAGAGCTCGTCCATTATTTATGTTATTTTGCTTGTCCAGTGCGATCCCTAGCCATTGGGATCCATGACAGTAGGCCTGGAGTTATTCTGGGACCCTAGAGACGCCCCTCTCCCACAATTGCCTCCGTTGTGTGCTTAGGTGATTTAGGTGAGACAGCCAACCTAAAGTTAACTGTCCTGCCGCTGTTTGAAGTAATTCTTGGAGCCCAATACTTCCTCGGCGTTCCGGCCACCGGCTACGCGCCTCAGTAGGATGTTGCCACGATCTTAAGGCACGACTCCTACTGGTTCTATTCTCCTTTGTGCTGTGATCTCATTTCTCACTTCTCCACAATAAACCTCGCTTCGTGTCCTTTCTTAAGATGCCACCGCAACGGGTGCAGGCGTGGCTCCGTAACGTTCTGTCCTTTTCGCTAGGCCACTGTCAGGATCCCACCCCTGACAGAGACCCCCCTGAATCTTCCCAGGAACTCCCTCTCTCACAGGATGTTGCTTGGGCAAAACCCAGTCAGCTTCTCTCTAACTTCCTATCCAACCCCCAGTTTTACCAGATTGTGAGGAGTGGCCTAATACATAGAACCCTTTGCTCCCCCTGGTGGCCAGAGTGTGAAGTGTAATGTGTGACTGTGATACCTGGTCAGGTGAACTCCTTTAGTGCCATCAGACGTACCATCACTCCCCTTAGTGGCGGAGCGTCAGTACTGCAACGACCAGGACTCTGGGGCGCTGCACTCCCCCCCGGTTAAATCCAGTACTCCCGGACTGGGAAGAAGAACAACAATTCATGTTAGTAAAAGACATACAAAATTTTGAAATGCAATGAACAAGTAAATTTAACAGTGTTTCCCTTTATGGGAGGTGAGGACACTTGAACGTTGCAAACAGAAACATATTTACATTTTTACTCAAGGTTATAAATAACACTTTTGACTAACTCGACTATAAATAACCATCATTACCCAGCCGGGTATTCTATCTACTAAGTGCAAATTTTTTAACAATAATTTAACTTTTCCTTTAAGGGCGTATCAGCTGAACCCACTAAAGGCCTACTATAAAACTCTAAGATACAAATTAGCTTTGTCTTTATTTTCTAAATACAACACTTTTACTTTGAACATACAGGACCGCCTGGCTACTCGTCCGGGCCTACTGCCTCTCTTTCTTCTATAAGCTCAATTTTTATTCACAGTATAAGATCAATCAACCATCTCTCTATGGTTTCCAGGAGGACTCACTAACCCCTACGGGTTCACTTTATTGAAATTCGGCTTTCAACTCTTTCCTGTCCTCAATCTCTAGTAACATCATTAAACAATTCCTATTGCTATCTAACTAACTACATACTATTCCTATGTAAACATTATTACAATCCAACTTTTTCTTAAGGCAACATCATACTTAAGTGCAACACGTGAACATTCCCTTTAAGATGGACTCAAGTCTCTTTGAGGTAGTGCAGAATCTCTATCTGCAAGTCCGTTTAAGGGCAAGAACTTCTGCGCTGTATTCAAGAACAGTCTCTTCAAAAAGTTCTCCTTTTTGTAAAACCAGTAGGGGGCACCTTTAAGAAGGTGCGAACTATTTACAACACAGTTTGTGAACCATTCACCGTCCATGATTCAGCAGTCTTTGTAAATAACGATGAACAAAAACAAAAAGCAAAAACAATAGGGATCCCGGGTAAACAAAGGGATCCCTTTAAGGACAACCCTGGTCGGGTATTAGCAGCAAAACAGTAGGAAAAACAGTTAACTATTTACATTGTCAGGTTTCCGAGGTTTAGTTGGACGGCTTCCAGGGCTGCACCAGGCACTTAACCCCTCTTGGCCTGGGAAGGGTAAGGTCCAGGGTTACACTCAGTGCTGGATAAACGCCGTTAATCCATTTTTCATGTATGGTTAAGTCATGCGCAGCGATGGAGGTCTGCGTAGCTTGAGTATGGGCATTTGCTGCAGCAGAGGTAGCGGCTGCTGCAAGATCAGTCACTGGAACGGAGTCAGCAGCTGTAGCACTAGCAGTCGCTGGAGTGGTGTCGGTCATCAGGGCAGGGTCGTTCTTCATACCTGCTTCAGATGCGGTCCCTCCGGTGCCGGTCTGCTCTGCCTCTGCTGGGGTCTGGAACGCTGGTTGCGGGGCCTTGTACTGCGACGTTATCATCTCTGTTTGCAGCATCTCACTTTCCGGCAGGGCCTTGCTTTCTGGCTTCGGAGCGCTGGAACTTCTTTCCTGCTCCGGACCAGATGAGGCTGCCGACAGGTGTCTGGTGAGGCTCCCGATGAAGATCTTCTTCCACCCGGCCTCAGTGCTCAGCTGCGTCCGCCGGAGTTGGTCGCTGAGCTCTTCCACGCCGGCCTGCAGGAAATCAGCATCAGCGGTGGAGGCCTGGTTACGGTGCCCCTCCGGGTAGCTGAGGGAGTCCTCTGCTCCGACCCCACGCTCCGGCTCCGGGTGGCTGGCCATGGCGTCCTCCACGTGGCTGGCTTCTTCTTTGTCCTTTTCCCGCTCTCTCCTTCATGGGCGGTTTCTTTTTCTTTGTCTCCGCCCTCCATTAAGGATTAGGAGGCGGATCTCGGCTGCTGATGGACACGTCCTCACGGTACAGAAATATTTAGACTGGGCAGCCATTGTCTTTCGCGCTCTTCAGCTTGTTTACGCCCACTTCCACGCCCTTCTTCTTCTCCTGCACTCCTCTTAGCGCTGTAATGGCGGCGGTTTTGGCAGGAATCGGCAATGCACAGTCTTTGCAATAAGTCACAATTCAAGCACAATTCAGACACAGTTCCAAGGCACATGCAGTGCCCCAGAGTCCTGGTCGTTGCAGTACTGTGGCTCCGCCACTAAGGGGAGCCATGGTGCGTTCGATGGCACTGAAGGAGTTCCTCCAATCAGGTATCACAGACACCAATATGTTTCACAGCTGGGCCTCCGGGGGGAGCTAAGGGTGCTATTCATTAGGCCACTCCCCACCATAGTGGGTAAACTGGGGGTCAGGCAGGAAGTTAGAAGAGAAAGCTGACTGGATCGAACGAAGCAACACCTAGTGAGAGAGGGTGTTGTGGAGGAAGAGACAGTAGGGTCTCTGCCAGGGGTGGGATCCTGGCAGAGGCTTGGCATTGAAAGAACGTAATGGGACCGTGCCTGCTCGGAATAGCGGCGGTGCCCTAAGAAAGGATTAGAAGCGAGATAGATTGTGCTGAGTGAGAAACGAAATCAAGCAGAAGGAGAATACCAGCAGGGGTTTTGTTGAAAGAGGCAGCACCTTGCTGAGGCGCATTACCGGTGGCCGGAACGCCGAGGGAGTGGAATAATATACAGCTTTAAGCCATACTCCAAACAGCGGCAGGACAGTCAGTCTCAGGCGTGCTGTCTACCACATATCACCTATGAAGTCTTGGGGGGCAATTGCGGGAGAGGGGCGTCTCTAGGGTCCCGGAAGAACTCCAGGCCTACCTGACAAACGGGTGCCGTTCTGACTGTAACATCAGGAAGGGACGGAAGATTAGCAGAAGATCAGTTAATCGAGTTGTGAGGGAACTTAAGAAACAGACACAACAGTTGTGGGGTACTTTCCGTAAGCACAGCAGGGAAGGACTACAACACAAAGCGCTAAGAAGGAAGGCACTGATTTCCACCTGTGAGGAGAACTCTGGAGGTGCCATTGGACCGGCCGGACTTGCGCAGCCTGGTGGACCGGATTCCGGACTGAGGACCGAGAGATCTCCAGTAAAGAGGTAAAGAGACTGCAACCTGGTGTCCTCGTTATTTACCGCGACCTGCACCCCACAACTGCACCGCTACACCACCGTTAACAGTACCTATAAGCAACGGACGTCCCCCACTGACAGACAGGGCCACGGACCGGGTCTAGCCACCGTGACAACCCCAGGACTGAGATCCCAGAGGCCCGGCTCCGGGTACCCCTCGGCCCTGCGGCGGTGTGGGGGGCGCTCCGCAACTTGGCGTCACGAACAGGATCTACTTAAGCCTGAAGAATCAGGTCATGTGTGCCTAGAGACTGTGATTTACTGTACTTGAACCGTACTTTATTGAAAAGACTGTGTTGTGCCGTTTGCCGCCAAAATCCGCCGCCATTGCAGCGCTGAGGAGAGCGCAGGAAGAGAAGAGGGGCGTGGAGTGGGCGTAGACAAGTTGGAGAGCGCGAACAGCAATGGCCGCCCAGTCTAAATATTTCTGCACGGTGAGGACGTGTCCGTCAGCAGCAGAGATCCGCCTCCTAATTCTTAATGGGGGGCGGAGGCAGAGAAAACGAAACCGCTCCCGAAGGAGAGAGCGGGAAAAAGACCAGGAAGTGACCCGCGTGGAGGACGCTATGGCCAGCAGCTCCGAACCCGACAGTGGGGTTGAAGTGGAAGTCTCCCCCGACTACCCGGATGAGCCCAGTAGCCCGTCCTCCGTGGATAACACCAGATTCCTGAGAGCTGAGATGGAGGACTTATATAACCAGCTCCTCCAACTGAATGTGAGAGTCCAGGCTCCGCACCCGGTGGAGCCGGTAGAGGGTTCCCGGACATCGGAGTTCTCACCGGAAGAACCAGCGGGACCTGCTACGGAAAGTGAACTCGTACCAGTTGGTGAGTCCGCCGATCCTGCCCCGCCAGCCGAGGGTGTGTTAGTGGGTCCTGTAGCGGCACCACCTCTCCCGGGAACCCATAGACTCCAGCGCCTGCTACCATGGGAGGAAGCCACGGGCATGGAACACCGTATGCGAGCCCCAATCACCCCTACTCCCTTGCTGTGTGAGGTCCACGCGGAGCGCACGGTGTGCCGCTGGGTGAACCCCGGATCCAATCTTATGGGGTTCCCCGGGGTGGAGACCCAGAAGGGGGAGATGGTACAGGCCCTAAGCTGGGAGGAATACCAAATCCAGCTAGAACATCGGTGGCGAGAGGAGGAGAAAGTACATCAGGCTGGGCGGGAGGCTCACCATCAAAAGGATTTGGCGGTCAAGGATCGGGCCCGCAAGGACCCCACCACTCACCAGGCCCCGCGCAGGCAGGGCATCGTCACCACCTTTAAGCTCCAAGGAGGCTGGGGCTTTATTAAGGAACCGGGGCTATATGCGGAGATCTTTGTCAACCGACGGGATGTTGAGTCACACCTTAGAGAGGGCCACCCCGATCGGGACCTCTACCCGGGGTATAGCGTTACTTACACCCGGCATTTTGGGGAAAAGGGGTGGTTTGCTCTGAACGTCTACAAGAAAGAGAAACCAGCCCCTGTAGCCAAGGTGCCACCGTGTGATCGATCCGTAACCACCCCGGTCGCCCCCACCTGTCTGATCACAGAACCTGCGATCTGCCGCATGACCCCCGCAACCACCGTAGTGGCCAAGGAAGTGCCTTTCCAAGTGACCAATGTTCCCGATGTACCAGCGCAGAAAGACGTGGGAACGCAGACCCTCATCACCGCACACGATCTGGTTGTGCAACAGACCCGCACCCATGGGGTGTACCTGGCCGCGGGAGTGAATCTGGAACCTGACCTGCCTGTATTGCAGGGGTTCCCCCGCCAGGTGGCGCCTCGTGGGGGATTCTGAATTGAATGCTCTTTTATGAAAATGTAAATAGTTACTGTTTGTTCTTTAAGTTGCTGCTAAACCCGTCCAGGGTAAACTTTAAAAAAGGTGACCCCTTTGTTGACCCGGGTTCACTATTGTTGTTTTCTTGAAGTTTTGCACAAAGTTACACAAACTGCGAAATCATGGACTGTGCATGATTTGAACTTTCTTGTAAATAGTTTGCACCTTCTTAAAGGTGCTTCCTACTGGTTTTGTTTAAAGACATTTTGCGAAGATACCATTCCGGAGCCTTTGCATGGACTGGTAGGCTGAGAAGAAGAGCTACCTCAGAAAGACTTGATCTCCTCTTAAAGGGGAGGTTAGAATTGAACTTGAAAGTGATACTGTTTTAGAACAGTAATGTCGAGATAATGCTTTGAAGAAAATGTAACTGTTTTTCATGGAAAAGTTATGTGTGTTTAATTTGTTTAAAATGTGAAACCTAGATAATGTTCTTTGAAGAGAAAGATGCAGAAAGCCCGTAGGGGTAGATGTAGAGTTCCGTTTAACTGAAAGTAAAGAAGTAATAACGAAGGTGAGGATAGAAGGTAAACCCTGCGTCCCCATAGAAAGTTAGTTCGTTACTAAGGACAGAAAGTAGACCCTTAGGGGTTAGTGAGTGAGTCCTTATAGGAGCCAAGCAGAGTGTGCTCCATGCTCTCAAATTGAAAGGAATGTTATGTCTATACTATGTATAGTAGAGAAAGGCAGTAGGCCCTGGCTGAACGGGGCGGTCCTGTAAAAGAAAGGAGAGGCAGTAGGTCTGGTGCCATAGGGACAGGCGGTCCTGCAGGTTCAAAGTAGGAGAATGTGAAGTTACCTTGCCCTGTAATGTGATTATAGGAAGGCCTTTGATAAACTAAGAGTGTATGTTTCTTAAAGGCAATGTTAATTTATTGTTCCAGCATTTGCACTTAGTAGAATACCCGGTCGGGTAATGAGAGTTAATTGTAGCCTGTTGCTATGATATTTGATTATGTTTTGTAACGTTAAAGTGTCCTCACCTCCCATAAAGGGAAGCCTGTTCAAGTATGCTTATTGTTTTGCACTCAACAAATTTGTATGTCTTTTTGCTAACCTGTATTGTCGTTTTCTTCCCAGTCCCGGAGTACTGTGTTTAACCAGGGGGGAGTGCAGCGCCCCAGAGTCCTGGTCGTTGCAGTACTGTGGCTCCGCCACTAAGGGGAGCCATGGTGCGTTCGATGGCACTGAAGGAGTTCCTCCAATCAGGTATCACAGACACCAATATGTTTCACAGCTGGGCCTCCGGGGGGAGCTAAGGGTGCTATTCATTAGGCCACTCCCCACCATAGTGGGTAAACTGGGGGTCAGGCAGGAAGTTAGAAGAGAAAGCTGACTGGATCGAACGAAGCAACACCTAGTGAGAGAGGGTGTTGTGGAGGAAGAGACAGTAGGGTCTCTGCCAGGGGTGGGATCCTGGCAGAGGCTTGGCATTGAAAGAACGTAACGGGACCGTGCCTGCTCGGAATAGCGGCGGTGCCCTAAGAAAGGATTAGAAGCGAGATAGATTGTGCTGAGTGAGAAACGAAATCAAGCAGAAGGAGAATACCAGCAGGGGTTTTGTTGAAAGAGGCAGCACCTTGCTGAGGCGCATTACCGGTGGCCGGAACGCCGAGGGAGTGGAATAATATACAGCTTTAAGCCATACTCCAAACAGCGGCAGGACAGTCAGTCTCAGGCGGGCTGTCTACCACATATCACCTATGAAGTCTTGGGGGGCAATTGCGGGAGAGGGGCGTCTCTAGGGTCCCGGAAGAACTCCAGGCCTACCTGACAAACGGGTGCCGTTCTGACTGTAACATCAGGAAGGGACGGAAGATTAGCAGAAGATCAGTTAATCGAGTTGTGAGGGAACTTAAGAAACAGACACAACAGTTGTGGGGTACTTTCCGTAAGCACAGCAGGGAAGGACTACAACACAAAGCGCTAAGAAGGAAGGCACTGATTTCCACCTGTGAGGAGAACTCTGGAGGTGCCATTGGACCGGCCGGACTTGCGCAGCCTGGTGGACCGGATTCCGGACTGAGGACCGAGAGATCTCCAGTAAAGAGGTAAAGAGACTGCAACCTGGTGTCCTCGTTATTTACCGTGACCTGCACCCCACAACTGCACCGCTACACCACCGTTAACAGTACCTATAAGCAACGGACGTCCCCCACTGACAGACAGGGCCACGGACCGGGTCTAGCCACCGTGACAACCCCAGGACTGAGATCCCAGAGGCCCGGCTCCGGGTACCCCTCGGCCCTGCGGCGGTGTGGGGGGCGCTCCGCACACACATGACCTGATTCTTCAGGCTTAAGTAGATCCTGTCCATGACGCCAAGTTGGAGCGCCCCCAGACGCAGGGTCGCGGGGTACTCGGTACCGGGCCTCTCTGTCTCGGTCCTGGGGTTGTCACGGTGGCTAGACCCAGTCCGTGACCCTGCTAAGGGGCGTCCAGTGAAAGGTGTGATGATGGTGCGTGGTGCAAGGTGCGATGAATAACGAGGACACAGGGTTGCAGTCTCTTTACCTCTTTACTGAAGGCTTCAGGATCCGCAATCCAGAGCACTGCTAACAGGGCTGGCTGAGACCGGCCGGTCCGAAGGCACATCCAGAGTTCCCTTTGCAGGTGGAAATCAGTGCCTACCTTCTAGCGCCTGTGTGTTGTAGTACTTCCCTGCTGAGCACCACGGGATAGTCCTCACAACTGTTGTGTCTGCTTCTGATGTTCTTTCTCTCTGTCCCCCAGATGATTTGGCTAGGACGCACCCGTATGACGGGGTAGGCCAGGAGTTATTCTGGGACCCTAGAGACGCCCCTCTCCCACAATTGCCTCCGTTGTCTGCTTAGGTGATTTAGGTGAGACAGCCAACATAAAGTTAACTGTCCTGCCGCTGTTTGAAGTAATGCTTGGAGCCCAATACTTCCTCGGCGTTCCGGCCACCGGCTACGCGCCTCAGTAGGATGTTGCCACGATCTTAAGGCACGACTCCTACTGGTTCTATTCTCCTTTGTGCTGTGATCTCGTTTCTCACTTCTCCACAATAAACCTCGCTTCGTGTCCTTTCTTAAGATGCCACCGCAACGGGTGCAGGCTGCTCCGTAATGTTCTGTCCTTTTCGCTAGGCCACTGTCAGGATCCCACCCTGGAAAGAGATCCCCCTGAATCTTCCCAGGAACTCCCTCTCTCACAGGATGTTGCCTGGGCAAAACCCAGTCAGCTTCTCTCTAACTTCCTATCCAACCCCCAGTTTTACCAGATTGTGAGGAGTGGCCTAATACATAGAACCCTTTGCACCCCCCTGGTGGCCAGAGTGTGAAGTGTAATGTGTGACTGTGATACCTGGTCAGATGAACTCCTTCAGTGCCATCAGACAGACCATCACTCCCCTTAGTGGCGGAGCGTCAGTACTGCAACGACCAGGACTCTGGGGCGCTGCACTTGCTATATATAACAAGAGTACGCTACATAATAAGGGACATTGCTATATATAACAACAGGGGATGCTATAAACTATGGGATGGATCGCTCACTGCACATCATATAATCCTTCACGACGTTTGGCATAATCATACTTCATAGTTGGGAAGGGGCTCCCGATCTTTGCCATATGTCATGGCAATCACGTGACCACCGTGTCCAAAGGCATATTGATGGCATGAAGGCGCCTACTGCTTCTGACATCAGGGTAACGGGACTCGTCGCTACGGGGAGTTTCGCTGCCACAACGCAGCTACAATCGCTGTGATTGGCAGTTCAATTGTGAACATCCAATCACAGCGATGTCAATGTTTTGGCATATTAAATTGTCTGAAACATTGAAGTCCAGCTATTATAGCACCGATCATAGGCTTTTGCTAGTAGACCACAGTGTCAGCAGCCCCAGTACTGATTAGAGTGATCAGACGATGATGTCTGATGACACCAATCAGTGAGCAGGAACGCAGTCTGACTGTCACAGTTTCATCATTAACTGTGGCTTAGGGATGCTGTAAGTGATAGGTCAGTGGCCCTATGTGATCTGGAGTGTGCTGGACTGTCAGTTTTGTGAGTGACAGTCCAGTTATCCAATCTGATCCTGGGGCGGGCTGGGCTGTCAGCATTTTGATTGACAGCCCTGCTGCTCAATTTGGTCTAGCCTATGGGCGCTTCCAAAGGTGCCTCCCAACCTTAATTATTTTCTAGCTATTTAGCTGGTTAGCTGTGCACAGTCGGTGTCAGCCATAGCTTTGCCTGGTTTGGTGCGCGCCTAAGGCTGCCGTCACACTAGCAGTATTTGGTCAGTATTTTACATCAGTATTTGTAAGCCAAAACCAGGAGTGGGTGATAAATGCAGAAGTGGTGCATATGTTTCTATTATACTTTTCCTCTAATTGTTCCACTCCTGGTTTTGGCTTACAAATACTGATGTAAAATACTGACCAGATACTGCTAGTATGACGGCAGCCTGTCTGCTCCTCTGATCTTTTTGTGACAATTGTTCAAAATTTTTTTGGTATTATATTGCTCATCCATACAGTTTTACACGTTCTTGTATAGATTTTGGTGGTATCTAATCCTCCAAAAAACTGTTCAAAATGTTTTCGGCATTATGTTGCTTATCCATAGAGTATTACATGTTCTTGGGAACAGTTCTGTGGTATATATAACCCTCAAAATAAGTTGTCAATTTTTTTCGTTATGATATTGCTCGTTCATACAGTATACATACTGTATATATATATATACATATATATATATATATATATATATATATATATATATATATATATATAAAACTCTATAAAAAAGCTGTGAAAAAATTGTTTGGATTCAGTGACTAATTTATACAGTTTTACAAGCTTTCTGTTACATTTCAGTGCTATATAAAACTCCCAAAGAAAATTTACAATTTTTTATTGATTCAATTACTGATCCATGCAGTAATACATGCTTTCTGTTACATTTTGGTGTAATATAAAAATAACAAAAAACCTTGAACATTTTTCTATGGATTCAATGATTCATCCATACACTGTAACATGGTTCTTGTTACATTTTGCTGGTATATTAAACTCATCAAAAAACTTCCACAACTTTATATGGATTCAATGATTCATCCATACACAACGCGATTATGTTAAATTTTGCTGGTATATTAAACTTTAAAAAACCTTCCAACAATTTGTAATGATTCATGCAAACAGTTTAACGTGTATTTGTTAGGGATGAGCGGACGTGCTTGGTGATAATCGTTTATCACTCAAGTATCACGGTGCTCTGGTGTGCTCGTTACTCAATGAGTAATGGGCGGTTCTCGATGTAAAACTAGAGTCCCAGCCCAGCATCTTTGGCACCTGTTACTCAGCCACTAAGTATGCAGGGATTGCTTGTTTGTCATTGTAATGCTGTAGCCGTCTTGGTTGTGGCATTATTGTGATTGTCTGGCAGTCTGACATAATGAATTATTATAAAAGGACAGGCACCACCCAGCTTGGCACACTGGCCATTGCACAGCTCTATGACACTTCGAATTGGAGGAAGATAGTGCTTATCTAGGCCTGTGTGCACAATATAATGCATCAGAGGCCTGTAATGTTTATACTGGTGCTGAAGCTGAGCCATCATACTAACAGCCCTTCTAAGAGCTAATAGTTTGTATCACATACAATCTGCATTTAGCCTAGGGAGGGAGACAGTCGCAGGAGCAGGGAGAGTGACAGAATCTAGGCTGTAGACAGGGATTAGGCCTGTCAAATCATATAACCCTAAACCAAAAACAGCACTAAAACACCAAGTAATATAGTGCCAGGATTGGAAAGGAAAGGTTCAGTGCATATGCATAATTAAACCAAATAGAAAATAAGCACCAGAAAAACCTATATATAAAAATAACAATCTTTATTAACATACAAAAGTACAGAAACAATAACGAGAGGTATCAGGGAGATGACAAGGATCTCACCAAAAAGAGTGGCAAAGCAGTACCCACCAGTCAAATAAATAGTATAACTTAGTAATCATAAAGAGCATGCCAGTGCTTTATGCAAAGGTTACAAGAGAACATGTAAACACAACGCATTTGTAAGGGATATCCAAGAAATCACCAGGTCATGGTAACCAATTGCAGCAACAAAGCCCATATATGAAAAAGGAGCATAACCCAAGTGGGAAAAAAAAGGGAGAGTAGTAAATTACTATATTTACCTGGGGGACCACGATGCCACTCACCCCAACGCGCGTTTCGGCGCTAGGGATTAGGCCTGTGTAGTCAGTTGGCAAATTTATAGCCGCAGTGTTTTTTGTGGGGACTAAAAATATTGAATATATTTTGATCCATCAAGTATTACACGCTTTGATGTCCATTTTTGTGTTATATAAAACACCAAATATTCGTTGAAACGTTTTCCTGGGCTCCGATTCTCAGCCATACACTATTCTGTAGTGTGGAGTATATTTCTGTGATCTTTCAAATGAATAAAACGTTTTTAAAAATGTTGTAAGCTTCCATTTCTCAGCCATTCAGTGTTACGTGGTCTGTGAACATTTCTGTGATCTCTAAAACTGAACAAAAGCTTTTAAAAATGTTGTAGGCTTCCATTTCTCAGACATTCAGTGTTACGTGGTCTGTGAACATTTCTGTGATCTCTAAAACTGCTAAAAAAATTTAAAAAATTTTGCTTGCTTCTATTTCTCAGCCATACAGTGTTACAGTGGGGAAAAAAGTACTTAGTCAGCCACCAAGTTCTCCCACTTAAAAAGATGAGAGAGGCATGTAATTGACAACATAGGTAGACCGCAACTATGAGAGTCAAAATTCAGAAAACAAATCCAGAAAAA
Source organism: Ranitomeya variabilis (assembly GCF_051348905.1). Taxonomy (NCBI): domain Eukaryota; kingdom Metazoa; phylum Chordata; class Amphibia; order Anura; family Dendrobatidae; genus Ranitomeya; species Ranitomeya variabilis. Next base: position 414,657,226 of record NC_135234.1, read on the forward strand.
CACCTTGTCTGATTTGGCAAAATTTATTTTTCAAATTATGGTGGAAAATAAGTATTTGGTCATTAACAAAAGTTCATCTCAATATTTTGTTATATATTCTTTGTTGGCAGTGACAAAGGTCAAAGTTTTATGTAACTCTTCACAAGGTTGGCACCACTGTTGGTGGTATGTTGGCCCACTCCTCCATGCAGATCTCCTCTAGAGCAGTGATGTTTTGGGCCTGTCACTGGGCAACAAGGACTTCAACTCCCTCCAAAGGTTTTCTATGGGGTTGAGATCTGGAGACTGGCTAGGCCACTCCAGGACCTTCATATGGTTCTTACGAAACCACTTCTTCATTGCCCTGGTGGTGTGCTTGGGATCATTATCATGCTGAAAGATCCATCCACTTTTCATCTTCAATGCCCTTGCTGATGGAAGGAGGTTTGCAATCAAAATCTCATGATACATGGCCCCATTCATTCTTTCATGTACATGGATCAGTCGTCCTGGTCCCTTTGCTGAGAAACAGCCCCAAAGTATGATGTTACCACCCCCATGCTTCACAGTAGGTATGGTGTTCTTTGGATGCAAGTCAGCGTTCTCTCTCCTCCAAACATGACGAGTTTTGTTTCTACCAAACAGTTCTACTTTGGTTTTATCAGACCATGTGATATTCTCCCAATACTATTCTGGATAATCCAAATGCTCTCTAGCAAACTTCAGATGGGTCCGGACATGTACTGGCTTAAGCAGGGGGACATGGCTGGCACTGCAGGGTCTGAGTCCCTGCCAGCATAGTGTGTTACTGATGGTAGCCTTTGTTACGGTGGTCCCAGCTCAATGCAGGTCATTCGCTAGGTCCCCTCGTGTGGTTCTGGGATTTTTGCTCACCATTCTTGTGATCATTTTGACACATGGGGTGAGATCTTGCGTGGAGCCCCAAATCGAGGGAGATTATCAGAGGTCTTGTATGTCTTCCATTTTCTTATTATTGCTCCCACAGTTGATTTCATCACACCAAGCTGCTTGCCTATTGCAGATTCAGTCTTCCCAGCCTGGTGCAGAGCTACAATTTTGTTTCTGGTGTCCTTCAACAGCTCTTTGGTCTTCACCATAGTGGAGTTTGGAGTGTGACTGTTTGAGGTTGTGGACAGGTGTCTTTTACACTGATAACAAGTTCAAATAGGTGCCATTACTACAGGTAATGAGTGGAGGACAGAGGAGCCTCTTAAAGAAGAAGTTACAGGTCTGTGAGAGCCAGAAATCTTGCATGCTTTTAGGTGACAAATACTTATTTTCCACCATAATTTGAAAAATAAATCTTGCCAAATCAGACAAGGTGATTTTCTGGATTTGTTTTCTGAATTTTGACTCTGATAGTTGTGGTCTACCTATGATGTCAATTACAGGCTTCTCTCATCTTTTTAAGTGGGAGAACTTGCACAATTGGTGGCTGCCTAAATCCTTTTTTTCCCCACTGTACATGCAAAAGAATAGGGAATTAGGAAAGGGGCAAACACTTTTTTACACCACTGTAAATGGGAAACTCAGAAGAGATAGCTGTTGACCAAACGATCTTTCGGCTGACAGCTATGTAATGTACATGGGGCCTTTAGGCTATGTTCACATCTGTGCTATGGCTTATGTTTATAAGAGAAGCTATAGTGATGTGTCTGACTGTCATACATTGACTGACAATGTGGCTGTAAGGAGTTGGACTTGCTCACCCTTGAAGACACTAGTGCTGTGTGTAATGTGATGTGTAATCTGAATAATGTCCTGTGTACATATTGTGTCATGTGAGGTGTGATGTTTGCATATGTAATGTGATAATGTAAGGTATTATAATGTATAGTAATGTGATGCTTGAAAGATATGTTAGGACTCAGGACAGAATGTACTGTAGGTGAATGGGTACGTTGCCCCAAAAACAGACTCAGGGAGAGAGAGTTAATGTTGGCGCCAGCCCACAGGGGGAGGGCTTATTGCTAGGGCAAGTAACCTGCTTCCTGAACTTAGTCAGAGAGGAGTTAGAGTCTGAAGAAGTGACAAGTGTGTAGTGCTGCCGGTTGGGTGAACTACAACAAAGGAGACAACAGGACAATGATGTAGTGTGACAAGGAACTGACAGAAGAGACAGATTGGCCTTCTACCCCTAAGGTGTCCTTGGATAGAACAATGTCAAAAGAAACCCTGAGGCTGATGAACGCCAAAGACAGTGCAGAGCTAAAGAGGACTAAGCTGTGGGACTAGTGAGAGTCCCGAGTGGTAAATCCAGGGTGTCCATAGCAATAGAACATGGAGCCGCTAAGCAGGTGTAGAGAAACTCGCTGAACTGCCTGCGGCGACAAGCTAGGCTGTGATGAAGTAGGCTAAAACAATGTGCTATGCTGGCCCTGGAGTAGACTACACTGGAAGGAAATGATGTCAGTGAAAAGGCTTCTTGCTGTGAATGAAAAGTGCGCAAGACTGTGTACTCGCTATCCCTTGTATATAACCATCAAGTTCAATAAAGTTCCCATGTCTAAACAGAAGTCTCCTTCACTAACTTGTGGAACTCATGGTCCTGGACAGCAAATACCATCTGCTACCATCGGTGGCCTGCACGGGCACAAGTCCCTAACAACACTAACACCAAGTCAGGACCCACAGTCTGAAATGTGCCAGGGTGTCAGACACATGACACTCGCCTGCGGCTACCACTCTGGGCACCGTTACAAGTTCCATCAGGTTTTTGTCAAATACTGAAATCCAGGTGCAGACACTGACAGCTTGGGGCCCCTGTGCAAGAAATGTGTCTGGGCCCCTCCTTTTATGGCGACAAAGCTATATATATATATATATATATATATATATATATATATATATATATCCACACACGCATACATGTATATATATTACATAGTCTCCTTTATTATGTATATTGCCGTCCATTATTATACAGTGCCCTCTCTTGTTACGTACAGATCTGTCCTTTACATATTGGATTATATAGAGCCCTGTTTTTTAATAAGATATCATCCTGTCTTGTTAGCTGTATAATACACTGACAGCTGATGGAGCATAGGAAAGCTTCTTTTCTAATGGAGGAGCTGATGGACTAGTAGTCTGGTCACCGGCGCCTCCATCAGCAGTCATTTTATATCTAACAAGAGAGGGGACTATGTAATAAAAGAGGGTGCTGTGAATAAAACAAAAATAACAAGAATACACTATGCAAGAGACAGTACTATACATAACAGCAGAGGAAGCTATATAATAAGTGACAGCATCATATATAATTAGAGAGGATGGTACGTAATAAGGGACGGTGTTATACAGTGGGTACGGAAAGTATTCAGACTCCTTTAAATTTTTCACTCTTTATTTCATTGCAGCCAATTGGTAAAATTCAAAAAAGTTCATTTTTTTCACATTAATGTACACTCTGCACCCCATCTTGACTGAAAATAACAGAAATGTAGAAATCTTTGCAAATTTAATAAAAAAGAAAAACTGATATATCACATGGTCATAAGTATTCAGACCCTCAGTATTGAGTAGATGCACCCTTTTGAGCTAGTACAGCAATAACTCTTCTTGGGAATGATGCAAGAAGTATACTAAGGGACTGTGCTATACATAAGTGAGTACACTATATACTAAGGGACTGTACTATACATAAAAAGTGACTACACTATATACTGAGGGATGGCACTATACATAAAAAGCGAGTACACTATATTCATAGGGACTGTACTATACATAATAAGTGAGCACACTATATACACTATATACTAAAGGACTGTGTTAGACATAATAAGCAAAAATAACATCTTACTCCACCTCCCCTGTTCCTAAATCCATTATAAATCCCCCTTCCTCCCATCCCCCACACCATTGTCCTCCACATCCCGCATCCCATTATTGTCCTCTCCCCCACCCCATCATTGCTCTCTTCACCTTCTCTATCATTGCCGATTCCACCACCTCCATCATTTCCTCCTCCCCACCACCCCCTTTATTGCCCTTTCCACCACCCCATCATTGTCCTTTCCACCACCTCCATCATTGCTTTCTTCCCCACCACCCCATCATTGCCATCTCCGTCACCCTATCATTGCTTTCTCCCCCATCACCCCCATCATTGCCTTCTCCCCATCACCCCATCATTGCCCTCTCCTTCACTCACACACAGCACTATTCACCTCTCCGCACGTTTGCCCACAGCAATATGCACACACGCCCACACACACCACCACTTATCTCTACACACACACACAAGTACGTACGTACGTACACAAACACAGCAACCTCTCACCTTTCCACACACTCTCCCGCAGCCACTGCATCTCCATCGCCGGCAGCTTCCTCTCTCTGGCATAGCCGCGCACGAATTATGATGTCATCCAGCCACGCTAATGACTGCTGTGTGAGGCAGGAAGCGCGGGCCGGAAGCAGGACAGATTACTGCAGCTATGCTCCGCTGCCATTTTCTCTTGTAGGCAGCGGAGCTGCAGGGATCATTCCCTGCCCACCGCACATGAGAGCAATCTGGCCAGGGGCACACCAGAGACTTGGGGCCGGATAAATAAGCCAGATTGCCTTCATTATTAGCCGCCCTGCAGGGGCCCCCTCCAACTCCGGGCCCTGGTGCAGCCGCACCGGCTGCGCATGCGGAATGTCCGCCCCTGCTTAAATCTGTGAATTTGGCCTTACACAGACTGCGCAGAGGAGCAAGATTATCACCTGGCTTTATCAAACTAACACAGCATAAAAGACTTATGCAGGATATGGAAGATTTATCATTTGCAAACTTTATATGACACATGAACTCTTTATTTTTGCTTCTTGTTAAAAAAGAAAACAGATGGCCTCTTTGTTAATTTTAGACTGCTTTGTTCACAGCATAGAGATTTTTACATGATATAAGTCTTCAAACATAACTATGAGTCAGAATGTCTGTTTCCAAATAAAGTTTATGGCATAACTATTGAGTCATAGAGACTTGAATTCACAGTAAAATGTATGACATTCACATTTATATTGGCCTATCTATGTTCTTCTATGCTGTAATTGAAGAGAAAATTGGTGTGCACTAAGGTTGGAATAAAGCGAGGTGCAGGTGTAGAGGACTGGGGTGTCCTAACACACTATGACTAAATATAATACACCGCACACTCTAAGTATGTCATTTGTGAAGAATTTGAAATTTATTGAGGTGCTATAGACATATCATTCAACAATGCGAAGTGCGACCAGAAGTCAAACTGACAACGTTTCGACTCCTCCCGAGTCTTTATCAAAATGGTCGCTGGAAAGAACAGAACCAGTGTAAGTAACCATACATCAAATATATACATATTTTACATACATAATCATAGCACATGACAACCCAAGGGAAAAAAGAGAAAATAATATATACAAATATACATATATGACATAGCATGACACAGGTATTCGATCCTGTCTCTGGTACGAAAGATCCCCATCCTAAAGGTGAAGGTGTCAATCCGCGTGGTTTGGAAGTGATTTCATACAGTTCAGAGGACGGAGAGTTCGAGAAGAGACCGAAGTGATGTTTACCTTAGCAAGGTGAATAGTAGTATAGCAAAAAATAGTATCCTCGTGGTATAGAAAATATCTATAAAGGATAAAAGATGTTAGTAAGGACCGTACATGAGAAGCAGAACTGTTCTAGAATATAAGGAGGGTTTTTTACCTTGCAAAATGATATTAATAATAGGCAGGTGGCCTTTCCTAATGGTACCGCAGGTATAGTCTGTTAGGGATACATGGAATATGAATGTGTAGTGGAGCCAGACGTATGGGAGGGCATATTAAAGTGATGGTAACCCACATGTTGATTTTACCTTATAGAGTTGGTGAAATTGCCAGGTAGTACGTTAGTAACTCAAAAAATGCAGTATTTCTGTTGTGCCATGAAGCAAGTCCTATATAGGATGCAGATAGTTAGGATGTATATGAGTGACCATAGCTTATGGGAAGTGTGATAAACTATATTATATAATATTACCTGGTAGGCTCTATGAGAAAACTTAGCCTCGTGTGGTGTATGGACCGTCAGTAGGTCCAACGTATCGTTAGTATGGCCTGTTATATATGCACCAGGTTAAAATGTATACGAATAATAAAGAGGTGTTTAGACAGAGAACAGCTATATGGAGGATTACCTAGAACTGCTGGTGGTATAAGGCTGTTGTGGGATTCCTCTGGTTATACCAGTAGGTGAGTGACAGCAGCTATATAGAAAAATGGAAACAAGAGACCTTTGCAGGCACAGAGGTATGGGTCAGGTGAAACATGTATAAAGCACCAGTGCTTCAAAAAGGGCGTAAGGAAATAGTACCTACATACATGGGGCTCCACACAGGCTGTATGCGGCAATTGCATAAACGGCAAATGAACCGTGGGTAGGAGACCTCTAGGGGGAAATGCAATGTGTGAGCCAGTGTTATATATAATATATAATGCCCAGGCCATGTGTAACATGGAACCGAGGGCTGTCGCTGCATTGGTGGGTCAGGGCATTACCTTGAGGTGCTGTGTTGTAAGCGGCGCTCCTGCGCCTTGCTGCGACGGCCGGTGCCGTCTGGCGTCCCTGTCCATGTATTTAAGGGCGGCGGGACCCGCGGTACCGGAAGTGCGTCATCCTGCACCGGAAGTCCCGCCGCCTGGTCATCGCAGTCCTGTGCGCACGCGCGGGCGTTGTTAGGGGAATCTAGCAGTGTGTATTAAGTCGCTGCGTCTGCGCCTGCGCTGCTGGAAAGCTAGCAGAATAAAGTATTGGTGAAGTGCCCAAACAGACTACATGTGCGGTCCTGGATTATTGGTGCAGCTAAGAGGGACTGTTCCCTCTAAATATATGGTGACTTGGTTAAGATTTGAACATTAAGATAAATGTAAGGGGAATAGACTGAAGGCAAGTCTAAAGCTAAGGGAAATTCTTGTAGAAATATGGGAAAATGGCAATAAGAGATAACAAATAAAAGATAAAAAATAAGCAATGAAGGTAAAAGTGGAAGTGAAAACCAATAAAAATAAAGATTGGAAAAATTATTGGAAAAATTATACGGGGAAAATGAAAAATGAAAAGATAAAGGAAAAATAGAAATAAATAAAATGAATAGCACGAAAAAAGGGGGAGTAAGCAGTAAATCAAATGGAACAAAAATAGAGGACAACGTTTGAAATAAAAATATGCACCCATAGGGAAAAATAAAAATTGAAATAAAAAGTAAAAAAAGGTAAAAAAATATATAAAATTAAAAATAACATTAAAAATAACAGGATAAAATGAAAATGAAAAAATGAAAAAATGAAAACTGGTAGAAAACAAAAAGTGAAAACAAGAGGTTAGCAATGAGGAAAATAGCTCCCTTACGGGGAAAGAGGGTAGTCATACCAGTTGTGAATAGACAAACGACAACGGTCAGCGAGTCTATGGAAAGAGAAAAGAAGACATATCAGTATCATCATTAAGGCAACCAGTCAATTTCCCTATTTAGGCCCTTAGGTGCTAGCGTGTCGAGCGTGTAAATCCAGTATGTCTCTCTAGATCGGAGTAGTTTGATGTGGTCGCCCCCCCGTCGCGGTCTAGGTACCTGCTCTATTACTTGGAATTTTAGTTGCGCTACCGTGTGTCTAGCAGCTGCAAAGTGTGCCGGTAGGGGGAGCCATGTTTTACCACACCTTATAGTGGATTTGTGGCTAGCCACGCGATCCCTTACGTGTTGAACTGTCTCTCCGACGTACATAAGGCCACACGGACATTTGATTAAATACACTACGAAGTTTGATTCGCAGGTAAAGAAACCCCATATAGGGAAGGACTTACCAGTCCTTGGGTGTGTAATATTATCTGTCTTTATTACGTTGGAGCAGGCGGCACAATGGAGACACGGGAATGTGCCATGGCGACGTGTACTGAGAAGTTGTTGAGTGTGTTCCGTGCGTGCGCTTCCTATATCGGCTCTTATAATCTGATCCCTGATGTTTGGGGGTCGCCTCGTACTCATCAAAGCCGGTGTCTGAAAGGAGGGAATGCTGGGGTAGGCTCTGCCCAAAAGAGGCCAGTGTCTTCTGATTGTTGAATAGACTTTTTGCATAAACGGGTGATGGGTATGTACAAAAGGTACCCGCTCCTGCTGTAGTTTGGGTAGTCTGCTTTCCTCAGGAGTAGAGGACAGTAATCGTTCTTGTTGTAGTAGTGTAGACGGGTATTCCCTGTCTTTAAATTTTTGTGACATGAGGTCAAGCCTGGTATGGCGTATTGCTGGATCTGATACTATTCGTGACACCCTTTTAAATTGCGAGCGGGGGAGACTGTCCTTAGTGGATTTGGGATGGCAGCTTGAGTACAATAACAAGCTGTTACAATCCGTAGGTTTGGTATAGAGATCAGTACTCAATCTCCCCTCAGGGTCCTTAAGGACCAATGTATCGAGAAAAGCTATCTCCGTGGTACTGGAATTCAATGTAAACTGAAGTTCCTGAAAAACAGAATTGAGGTAGCTATGGAAGTCACTAAGTGTGTCAGGGGTACCTGTCCAGATCATGAAAATATCATCTATATAGCGATGATATTCTATTGCATGCTGAAGAAATAATTCATTATTGTAGACATAATGTTCCTCGAAGTAGTGCATGTAGGCATTAGCGTACGCCGGGGCCACATTAGAGCCCATGGCGGTCCCGCGCGCCTGGACGTAGTAGGAGTCCTCGTACAAGAAGTAGTTTTCATAGAGAACTATCCTGAGCAGGTCTAGGCAGAAATTGATGGAGTTCTGGGATAAATCAGATTTACTCAATAGATCCTTGGTTGCTAGAATACCCCGATCATGTGAAATAGAGGTATATAGACTTTGTACATCTAAGGTAACTAACAGGCTGGATTCGGGTATTTGTCGGATATTCTTTATGACATCAAGAAAATGGCTAGTATCCAAAAGAAAGGATCTTGTCCCCTTGACGAGGGGTGTCAGGATCTTTTCCAAGAAAATTGAAAGAGGTGAGAAAACGGAGTCCGTTGAGGCCACAATGGGCCTCCCCGGGGGATTACTGAGAGATTTGTAAAATCCACAAATCTCTCAGTACTCAAAACTACTTCTTGTACGAGGACTCCTACTACGTCCAGGCGCGCGGGACCGCCATGGGCTCTAATGTGGCCCCGGCGTACGCTAATGCCTACATGCACTACTTCGAGGAACATTATGTCTACAATAATGAATTATTTCTTCAGCATGCAATAGAATATCATCGCTATATAGATGATATTTTCATGATCTGGACAGGTACCCCTGACACACTTAGTGACTTCCATAGCTACCTCAATTCTGTTTTTCAGGAACTTCAGTTTACATTGAATTCCAGTACCACGGAGATAGCTTTTCTCGATACATTGGTCCTTAAGGACCCTGAGGGGAGATTGAGTACTGATCTCTATACCAAACCTACGGATTGTAACAGCTTGTTATTGTACTCAAGCTGCCATCCCAAATCCACTAAGGACAGTCTCCCCCGCTCGCAATTTAAAAGGGTGTCACGAATAGTATCAGATCCAGCAATACGCCATACCAGGCTTGACCTCATGTCACAAAAATTTAAAGACAGGGAATACCCGTCTACACTACTACAACAAGAACGATTACTGTCCTCTACTCCTGAGGAAAGCAGACTACCCAAACTACAGCAGGAGCGGGTACCTTTTGTACATACCCATCACCCGTTTATGCAAAAAGTCTATTCAACAATCAGAAGACACTGGCCTCTTTTGGGCAGAGCCTACCCCAGCATTCCCTCCTTTCAGACACCGGCTTTGATGAGTACGAGGCGACCCCCAAACATCAGGGATCAGATTATAAGAGCCGATATAGGAAGCGCACGCACGGAACACACTCAACAACTTCTCAGTACACGTCGCCATGGCACATTCCCGTGTCTCCATTGTGCCGCCTGCTCCAACGTAATAAAGACAGATAATATTACACACCCAAGGACTGGTAAGTCCTTCCCTATACGGGGTTTCTTTACCTGCGAATCAAACTTCGTAGTGTATTTAATCAAATGTCCGTGTGGCCTTATGTACGTCGGAGAGACAGTTCAACACGTAAGGGATCGCGTGGCTAGCCACAAATCCACTATAAGGTGTGGTAAAACATGGCTCCCCCTACCGGCACACTTTGCAGCTGCTAGACACACGGTAGCGCAACTAAAATTCCAAGTAATAGAGCAGGTACCTAGACCGCGACGGGGGGGCGACCACATCAAACTACTCCGATCTAGAGAGACATACTGGATTTACACGCTCGACACGCTAGCACCTAAGGGCCTAAATAGGGAAATTGACTGGTTGCCTTAATGATGATACTGATATGTCTTCTTTTCTCTTTCCATAGACTCGCTGACCGTTGTCGTTTGTCTATTCACAACTGGTATGACTACCCTCTTTCCCCGTAAGGGAGCTATTTTCCTCATTGCTAACCTCTTGTTTTCACTTTTTGTTTTCTACCAGTTTTCATTTTTTCATTTTTTCATTTTCATTTTATCCTGTTATTTTTAATGTTATTTTTAATTTTATATATTTTTTTACCTTTTTTTACTTTTTATTTCAATTTTTATTTTTCCCTATGGGTGCATATTTTTATTTCAAACGTTGTCCTCTATTTTTGTTCCATTTGATTTACTGCTTACTCCCCCTTTTTTCGTGCTATTCATTTTATTTATTTCTATTTTTCCTTTATCTTTTCATTTTTCATTTTCCCCGTATAATTTTTCCAATAATTTTTCCAATCTTTATTTTTATTGGTTTTCACTTCCACTTTTACCTTCATTGCTTATTTTTTATCTTTTATTTGTTATCTCTTATTGCCATTTTCCCATATTTCTACAAGAATTTCCCTTAGCTTTAGACTTGCCTTCAGTCTATTCCCCTTACATTTATCTTAATGTTCAAATCTTAACCAAGTCACCATATATTTAGAGGGAACAGTCCCTCTTAGCTGCACCAATAATCCAGGACCGCACATGTAGTCTGTTTGGGCACTTCACCAATACTTTATTCTGCTAGCTTTCCAGCAGCGCAGGCGCAGACGCAGCGACTTAATACACACTGCTAGATTCCCCTAACAACGCCCGCGCGTGCGCACAGGACTGCGATGACCAGGCGGCGGGACTTCCGGTGCAGGATGACGCACTTCCGGTACCGCGGGTCCCGCCGCCCTTAAATACATGGACAGGGACGCCAGACGGCACCGGCCGTCGCAGCAAGGCGCAGGAGCGCCGCTTACAACACAGCACCTCAAGGTAATGCCCTGACCCACCAATGCAGCGACAGCCCTCGGTTCCATGTTACACATGGCCTGGGCATTATATATTATATATAACACTGGCTCACACATTGCATTTCCCCCTAGAGGTCTCCTACCCACGGTTCATTTGCCGTTTATGCAATTGCCGCATACAGCCTGTGTGGAGCCCCATGTATGTAGGTACTATTTCCTTACGCCCTTTTTGAAGCACTGGTGCTTTATACATGTTTCACCTGACCCATACCTCTGTGCCTGCAAAGGTCTCTTGTTTCCATTTTTCTATATAGCTGCTGTCACTCACCTACTGGTATAACCAGAGGAATCCCACAACAGCCTTATACCACCAGCAGTTCTAGGTAATCCTCCATATAGCTGTTCTCTGTCTAAACACCTCTTTATTATTCGTATACATTTTAACCTGGTGCATATATAACAGGCCATACTAACGATACGTTGGACCTACTGACGGTCCATACACCACACGAGGCTAAGTTTTCTCATAGAGCCTACCAGGTAATATTATATAATATAGTTTATCACACTTCCCATAAGCTATGGTCACTCATATACATCCTAACTATCTGCATCCTATATAGGACTTGCTTCATGGCACAACAGAAATACTGCATTTTTTGAGTTACTAACGTACTACCTGGCAATTTCACCAACTCTATAAGGTAAAATCAACATGTGGGTTACCATCACTTTAATATGCCCTCCCATACGTCTGGCTCCACTACACATTCATATTCCATGTATCCCTAACAGACTATACCTGCGGTACCATTAGGAAAGGCCACCTGCCTATTATTAATATCATTTTGCAAGGTAAAAAACCCTCCTTATATTCTAGAACAGTTCTGCTTCTCATGTACGGTCCTTACTAACATCTTTTATCCTTTATAGATATTTTCTATACCACGAGGATACTATTTTTTGCTATACTACTATTCACCTTGCTAAGGTAAACATCACTTCGGTCTCTTCTCGAACTCTCCGTCCTCTGAACTGTATGAAATCACTTCCAAACCACGCGGATTGACACCTTCACCTTTAGGATGGGGATCTTTCGTACCAGAGACAGGATCGAATACCTGTGTCATGCTATGTCATATATGTATATTTGTATATATTATTTTCTCTTTTTTCCCTTGGGTTGTCATGTGCTATGATTATGTATGTAAAATATGTATATATTTGATGTATGGTTACTTACACTGGTTCTGTTCTTTCCAGCGACCATTTTGATAAAGACTCGGGAGGAGTCGAAACGTTGTCAGTTTGACTTCTGGTCGCACTTCGCATTGTTGAATGATATGTCTATAGCACCTCAATAAATTTCAAATTCTTCACAAATGACATACTTAGAGTGTGCGGTGTATTATATTTAGTCTTCTATGCTGTAAGGCAATTAGTAAAAAGAGCCCAATGTATGTGCCCTATCCTGAAAAATGTCTTAAATTTTGCAACATTGCCATAACCAGCCCCATCATGAAAAATATGGATCAATGAATAGATATGTGATATTTTGTACCGCAGAATATTCTAAACACAAAATAAGGTGTGCTAAAAATATTGTGAAAATACATTTAAACCTTGATTATGGATATTATGTTTACTAATGATTCACTGCTTGGTCACGGAGGCACTATTAAAATATTAATAATTGTTAATTTGCCAGACTTATCCTACCCAATATATTTAGAAGCGGAGATAAATCAGCCTGTAATGCTGGGTCTGGTCTAGAGTGGCGATGGCAATGTCACTATGCAGAAATGGGGATCTGCAAGATCTATAGTAGGCAATAGCCACATGTGGCTTGTGGGCATATAATGTAATGTGTGTCATGCGGCTGTCTGCCAGCTTGGTGCATTAGCAACATGTCTAGCAAATAGATATGAAAAGCAGGTCTCCAGTTTGTTTGTAGCCCCGCACAGAAGAGCAGATCTGGATGAGCATAAACCGGCCTTGTGGGTGGAGAAATAAATTAAGAATGGTAAATTGGAGATAGCGTAAACAGATACAAGAATGCAGCGGCACAGAGAACACAGACTCGGCGGTACCGTCAAACAAGTTGTTATTGATTAACTATATTGAAGTCTCACAAGAAAAGATGCAAAAACAATAAGATAGCAAATTGTAAATTGTGACAATGAGAAACAATACAATACAATCCTTGCTGCCTCACTTGACCTAGTAGCTGCAGTCTGTCCCTAACTCTGTCCCTGTTACCCTAATCACTGCCCTATAAAATAATAAACCAGGTGCTACAGCACTTACAAGTTTGACACCTATGGAATAATCATCGACTAGATATCACTAACTTTCCTTAGTACAGATAACCATTGTCCCTCAGAATTCATAATCTGGCATATGAAACATAAATCAATTTACTAGCTTTGATACTATTATATACTGAACAATATTTTGAAGGATACACCAGCCCGTCAACCATCAAAGTTCAAGTAGAATCTATAAGGGCTTTCTCCTGATCTCTCTGCTTTCGGATAGTGATTACTATTCCAAGCATTAACAGGAGACAAACTACTCAAGCTCTCCTGCTATGCAGCATGAATTGAAAGGTTGGTCACAAATTGCTCTATTACTGACCTATTTATGTTGTGTGGTGCAGTGACCAATGTTACAGCCAGGGGGCGCTGTGTGTGCGCTTCAAGATGCGCTTGGAGGCATAATGGTGATGAGAGAAAGTCCGGCAGGATTATAAATGGCCGGTATGTGTGTCGCAGAGGAGGTCACTCTGCGCTGTCAGTCTGAAGTTAAGTTGGTGTGCTGGGACCTGTAGTCCCACGTGTAATTGTGTAGTTCTAATGGGAGATTGGCAGGGCTAGTTATGAGAGATGGGAGGGTCAAACTAGCCACCCACACTCCCACCCAGGGGAGTGGTTACAGGTATGTAATGTGACCAGGGTGTGGGTCACATGGTTCCTGTGTAAGGTCCTGGATGGTCGGTGTTGGAAGCTCCTGTGAGTGGAGTCTTCCTGGAAGCACCTGAGACCGTGGACTTAGTGGACGAGGTGTTGGATTGTCCTGGTATGGACTGGAGTCCTGAAAGCACCTGATAAGAGTGTGAGTCCTGGAATGGTCAGGGTGTTGGAATGTCCTGGGTTGGACTGGAGTCCTGCTAGCACCTGGTAAGATCATGGACTTATGGCCTGTGTGTTGAAAGTGCCTGTGATTGGACTTCCTGAAAGCGCATGGAGAGGCTGCAACTACAGAACCTGTGATGGCTTCTGTGTTGGGGAGGCTACAGTTCCTACTGTGAGTCTGGACTATCCGAGGTGCCCTGGTCACAAGGACGGTGATCCCAGTGAGGCAGCTTTCCCCTGTGTACCAGCACTGGCAGGAGTCAGTATATGGAGCCGGAGCTCCTGTAAGGTAACTCCAGGTAACAAGGGGTTATGGGCAGACACGGATCTGCCATTGGAACAGACTATTGATGGTTAATGTGTTCCGTGGATGTAAATAATGAACTGTTTGTGTTATGGTTTATGATGTTTAATACACTGGAATAGACTGTTTAAGTGGAGAAATCGTGCCTGAGTGCTTAAATCCCGTGCCAAGCGAGTGTCCCCCAACACACTCAGGTAGCGTATCACCACAGTTGACTCTGGTTCCTAAAGGACAGCCCACCTCCTTCTCCACTCACTCAATTCAGGTTCTATCCCCTTAACCAGGCCTTTGCACCTGCCAATTACACAATCAAGGTTCCGTCCCTTCAACTAGGCCTCCGCGCATATGATCAAGGCTCTGTCACTTTAATCAGGCCTCTGCACCTGACGCTCACACAATTGAGGTTCCATCCCTGTGACCAGCCTTCCAGAATACTTTGTTTTCCAGAAAGGCCCTGTACTCCTTGGCTTATTCACTACCAATGATGTTTATACGTTTCCAACCACACTCTCCTAGGATTTGGGTGTAAGCCACTGCAGGTCTTATTCCGCATACGACTTGTTGCATGATGTCTGAACTCCGCGACAGAGAGGAGCCAGAAGACTGCAGGGTCTAATTTCTCCTATTCCTGCACTGAAAATAAGCACTTCACTTTGTTTTTAAACAACATAAATTTACTTTGAAAGTACATGGGGTTAATCAGCTATGTTGGGAGCTCTGGGAGTCTGGGCTCTCAGCTTAGCATAGTTGGCCACTCCCATCCTCTATTAGGGGTCCTGACTGACATACATTGATAGAGCTAGTTTATGCTGCATGGCTGAGAGGATAGTTGTTTGGTGGCTGTTGGTTGGGTTTGTAGGTGCGATATTACCCTTTCCCTCTCCTACTTTGGTTTTTCCCTATCCTTCACCCCCTGGTGCATTCCTCTGTTATATGTGAGTGAATATTTGTATGTCTATTATATTTCAGTTACCCCTGTTCATGTTGCCTTGATCATCTGGTTGGTGTACTGCGGCGGACAGCTTCTCCCATGTTCCCTGGGTGGGGGAAAGGAACAGATGGAGGGCGGATTCAGGAGATAAGGCAAGATACAAGGCCCCGGCATCTTGACCTTCAGAAGTAACCCAGGGAACAGGGTGAGCTAGGGCACCCGCTAGCGTTAGGGACAGGGAAAGAGTCCCGGGACACCTGACATCCAAGTAGAGACATTTTATATTTTCTTGATGCACTGCAGTTGATCAGAAGTCTCTATGTTCATCTAGCTTCTTCTTTCTTCCCATACAACCAGCTCTTCTGACTACTATATCATTTTTGATTCCTACCTCCATTGTCTCTGACCCCTAGATGGCACAATTTGTTCACACATGCTTCTCAGCACATTCCTGTTAAACTGGAAATATAGTGGGAGAGCTTAATATGAGAATATTGAATTGTGTAAGTTAGGAACTTATTCATGTCAGCATACTTCCTTGGCATGATTTCTGTGGGAAAGTTTTGGTTGTCAGAGTACTGGTAAAGGGAGATCTGAATATCAATACTAATAGGGGAGGGAAGCATCAGTTAGATCATGGCTCAGGGAGCTCTGGATGTGGATGGAGTCCATCTCACGGAGCTATACTTGTCATGGTTCCCAATGGCAAGAGAACGTCAGAAAAACATAAATAAGGACTAGCTCTTGGGTGATGGAATCTCGAGCTGACCGTGAGCTAAACCTACCAAACAACTAATAGTGGCCGGGTGGCGTACCTACGTTGCCCCTAGACGCCCAGCGCCAGCCGGAGGACTAACTAACCCTAATAGAGGAAAAACAGACCTGGCTTACCTCTAGAGAAATTCCCCCAAAAAGGAGACAGAAGCCCCCCACATATATTGACGGTGAATTCAGAGGAAAAGACATACGTAGTATGAAGGTAGGTTCAGCAAAGCGAGGTCCGCTTACTAGATAGTAGGAAAATACAAAAGGGGACTTCACGGTCAGCTGAAAACCCTCTTTAAAATACCATCCTGAAATTACTTTAAGACTCATGTGTCAACTCATGACACCGGAGTGGCAATTTCAGTCCACAAGAGCTTCCAGCTACAGAAAAATAACACAATTGTGAACTGGAACAAAAATACAAAACAAACTTAGGACTAAGAGTCCAACTTAGCTGATCAGAAAACTAGGAGCTGGAACATGCAACAGAAAGGCTCTGGTTACATTGATGGCCGGCACTAGAATGACTGAGCAGCAAGGCTAAATAGGATACTCCCATATCCTGATGGAAACAGGTGAACAGAGAAAGTGAAGCACACAAGTCCAGTACCACCAGTGACCACCGGGGGAGCCCAAAAACCAAATTCACAACAGTACCCCCCCCTCAAGGAGGGGGCACCGAACCCTCACAAGAACCACCAGGGCGATCAGGATGAGCCCTATGAAAGGCACGGACCAAATCAGAGGCATGAACATCAGAGGCTGTCACCCAAGAATTATCCTCCTGACCGTAGCCCTTCCACTTGACCAGATACTGAAGTTTCCGTCTGGAAACACGGGAGTCCAAGATCTTCTCCACAATGTACTCCAATTCACCCTCAACCAACACCGGAGCCGGAGGCTCAACGGAAGGCACAACCGGTACCTCATACCTGCGCAATAATGACCGATGGAAGACATTATGGATAGAAAAAGATGCAGGGAGGTCTAATCGAAAGGACACAGGGTTAAGAATCTCCAAAATCTTATACGGGCCGATGAACCGAGGCTTAAACTTAGGAGAAGAAACCCTCATAGGGACAAAACGAGAAGACAACCACACCAAGTCCCCAACACGAAGACGAGGACCAACACGACGACGGCGGTTGGCAAAACGTTGAGTCTTCTCCTGGGACAACTTCAAATTGTCCACCACCTGTCCCCAAATCCGATGCAACCTATCCACCACAGCATCCACTCCAGGACAATCCGAAGACTCCACCTGACCGGAAGAAAAACGAGGATGAAACCCCGAATTGCAAAAGAAAGGAGAAACCAAAGTGGCAGAACTAGCCCGATTATTGAGGGCAAACTCCGCCAACGGCAAAAAGGCAACCCAGTCATCCTGATCCGCAGACACAAAACACCTCAAATAAGTCTCCAAGGTCTGATTAGTTCGCTCGGTCTGGCCATTAGTCTGAGGATGGAACGCAGACGAAAAAGACAAATCAATGCCCATCCTAGCACAGAACGCCCGCCAAAATCTAGACACGAACTGGGTCCCCCTGTCAGAAACGATATTCTCCGGAATACCATGCAAGCGAACCACATTTTGAAAAAACAGAGGAACCAACTCGGATGAGGAAGGCAACTTAGGCAAGGGAACAAAGAGTCTACCAGGCGAGCAACGATCAGGTCTATCCGCCTGAAACTCCTGCAAAGCCCGTCGCAGGTCTGGGGAAACAGCAGATAAGATCACTCCATCCTTAAGGATACCTGTAGGTTCAGAATCACCAGGGGAATCAGGCTCAAAACTCCTAGAAAGGGCATCCGCCTTCACATTTTTAGAACCTGGTAGATATGAGACCACAAAATTAAACCGAAAGAAAAACAACGACCAGCGCGCCTGTCTAGGATTCAGGCGCCTGGCAGACTCAAGATAAATCAAATTCTTGTGATCGGTCAATACCACCACCTGATGTCTAGCCCCCTCGAGCCAATGACGCCACTCCTCAAAAGCCCACTTCATAGCCAAAAGCTCCCGATTACCAATATCATAATTTCGCTCGGCGGGCGAAAATTTTCGAGAAAAGAACGCACAAGGTCTCATCACGGAGCAGTCGGAACTTTTCTGCGACAAAACTGCCCCAGCTCCGATCTCGGAAGCGTCGACCTCAACCTGAAAAGGAAGAGTAACATCAGGCTGACGCAACACAGGGGCGGAAGAAAAGCGGCGCTTAAGCTCCCGAAAGGCCTCCACAGCAGCAGGAGACCAATCAGCAACATCAGCACCCTTTTTAGTCAAATCAGTCAAAGGTCTAGCAACATCAGAAAAACCAGTTATAAATCGACGATAAAAATTAGCAAAGCCCAAAAATTTCTGAAGGCTCTTAAGAGAAGTAGGTTGCGTCCAATCACAAATAGCCCGAACCTTGACAGGATCCATCTCAATGGAAGAGGGGGAAAAAATGTACCCCAAAAAAGAAATCTTTTGAACCCCAAAAATACACTTAGAACCCTTCACACACAAGGAATTAGACCGCAAAACCTGAAAAACCCTCCTGACCTGTTGGACATGAGAGTCCCAGTCATCCGAAAAAATCAAAATATCATCCAGATACACAATCATAAATTTATCCAAATATTCACGGAAAATGTTATGCATAAAGGACTGAAAGACTGAAGGGGCATTTGAAAGACCAAAAGGCATTACTAAATACTCAAAATGGCCCTCGGGCGTATTAAATGCGGTTTTCCACTCATCCCCCTGCTTAATTCGCACTAAATTATACCCCCCACGGAGATCAATCTTAGAGAACCACTTAGCCCCCTTTATACGAGCAAACAAATCAGTCAGCAGTGGCAGAGGATACTGATATTTGACTGTAATTTTATTCAAGAGTCGATAATCAATACACGGCCTCAAAGAGCCATCCTTTTTAGATACAAAGAAAAAACCGGCTCCTAAGGGAGATGAAGAAGGACGAATATGTCCCTTTTCCAGGGACTCTTTAATATATTCTCGCATAGCAGCATGTTCAGGTACAGATAGATTAAATAAACGACCCTTTGGAAATTTACTGCCCGGAATCAGATCTATGGTACAATCGCAATCTCTGTGAGGAGGTAGTGAACCAAGCTTAGGCTCCTCAAAAACATCACGATAATCAGATAAAAATTCCGGAATCTCAGAGGGAATAGATGACGAAATGGAAACCAAAGGTACGTCCCCATGAGCCCCCTGACATCCCCAGCTTAACACAGACATTGCTTTCCAGTCAAGGACTGGGTTATGAGATTGTAACCATGGCAATCCAAGCACCAAAACATCATGTAGATTGTACAACACAAGGAAGCGAATCTTCTCCTGATGGTCTGGATTCATACGCATAGTCACATGTGTCCAGTATTGTGGTTTATTACTAGCCAATGGCGTAGAGTCAATACCCTTCAGAGGTATAGGAACTTCCAGAGGCTCTAAATTAAACCCACAGCGCCTGGCAAAGGACCAATCCATAAGACTCAAAGCGGCGCCAGAGTCGACATAGGCATCCGCGGTAATTGACGATAATGAACAAATCAAGGTCACAGATAGAATAAACTTAGACTGTAAAGTGCCAATTGAAATAGACTTATCAACCTTTTTTGTACGTTTAGAGCATGCTGATATAACATGAGTTGAATCACCACAATAGAAGCACAACCCATTTTTTCGCCTAAAATTCTGCCGTTCGCTTCTGGACAGAATTCTATCACATTGCATATTCTCTGGCGCCTTCTCAGAAGACACCGCCAAATGGTGCACAGGTTTGCGCTCCCGCAAACGCCGATCTATCTGAATAGCCATTGTCATGGACTCATTCAGACCAGTAGGCGCAGGGAACCCCACCATAACATCTTTAATGGCATCAGAGAGACCCTCTCTGAAATTCGCCGCCAGGGCGCACTCATTCCACTGAGTAAGCACAGACCATTTACGAAATTTTTGGCAGTATATTTCAGCTTCATCTTGCTCTTGAGATAGGGCCATCAAGGCTTTTTCAGCCTGAATCTCTAAATTAGGTTCCTCATAAAGCAACCCCAAAGCCAGAAAAAACGCATCCACATTGAGCAACGCAGGATCCCCTGGCGCCAATGCAAATGCCCAGTCTTGAGGGTCACCCCGCAGCAAGGAAATTACAATCCTAACCTGCTGTGCGGGATCTCCAGCGGAGCGAGATCTCAGAGAAAGAAACAATTTACAATTATATCTGAAATTCAGAAAACGAGATCTATCCCCGGAGAAAAATTCTGGTAAAGGAATTCTAGGTTCAGATATAGGAGCATGAATAACAAAATCCTGTAAATTTTGAACCTTCGTAGCAAGATCATTCAAACCTGCAGCCAAACTCTGAGGATCCATTTTAATCAGGTGGAATCAGAGCCATTCAAGGATTAGAAGGAGAGAGAGACAAAGGCTGCAATTAGAGCAGAAATGCAACTGAGTCAACTATAAAGCAAACTCAGAAAAAAAAAAAAAAAATCTGCAGACTTCTTTTTCTCTCCTTTCTTCTGCCAACAGTTTTAACACTTGGCTGGCCATACTGTCATGGTTCCCAATGGCAAGAGAACGTCAGAAAAACATAAATAAGGACTAGCTCTTGGGTGATGGAATCTCGAGCTGACCGTGAGCTAAACCTACCAAACAACTAATAGTGGCCGGGTGGCGTACCTACGTTGCCCCTAGACGCCCAGCGCCAGCCGGAGGACTAACTAACCCTAATAGAGGAAAAACAGACCTGGCTTACCTCTAGAGAAATTCCCCCAAAAAGGAGACAGAAGCCCCCCACATATATTGACGGTGAATTCAGAGGAAAAGACATACGTAGTATGAAGGTAGGTTCAGCAAAGCGAGGTCCGCTTACTAGATAGTAGGAAAATACAAAAGGGGACTTCACGGTCAGCTGAAAACCCTCTTTAAAATACCATCCTGAAATTACTTTAAGACTCATGTGTCAACTAATGACACCGGAGTGGCAATTTCAGTCCACAAGAGCTTCCAGCTACAGAAAAATAACACAACTGTGAACTGGAACAAAAATACAAAACAAACTTAGGACTAAGAGTCCAACTTAGCTGATCAGAAGACTAGGAGCTGGAACATGCAACAGAAAGGCTCTGGTTACATTGATGGCCGGCACTAGAATGACTGAGCAGCAAGGCTAAATAGGATACTCCCATATCCTGATGGAAACAGGTGAACAGAGAAAGTGAAGCACACAAGTCCAGTACCACCAGTGACCACCGGGGGAGCCCAAAAACCAAATTCACAACATATACTGTTGTGTGAAAAAGTGTTTGCCCCTTCCTGATTTCTTATTCTGTTATCAAATTAAAATATTAGACAAAGATAACACAAGTAAACACAAAATACAATTTTTAAACTAAGGTCGTTATTATAAGGGAAAAAATCCAAACCTACAGGGCCCTGTGTGAAAAGGGATTCCCCCTTAAAGCATAAATTAACTGTGGTTTATCACATCTTTGGGAGCTGAGTTCCAATTCCCTAGTCAGACCCAGGCTTTACTACTGTCAAACCTGTTCTCAGTCAAGAAAACACTTAAATAGGACCTGCCTGACAAAGTGGAGTATAAACATAAGGATGAATGACCTCGGGGAGATCAAAACATCCAACACCACGGAGACACCATCACGTGTTTCTCAACGCAGTGATCCAGAACACTACCCCCATCCCTTAAGGGAAATATGCAAATGCATGTAAAAAAAAGCAGCGGAGACACCATCACGTGTTTCTCAAGCATGGATGGGGGCAGTGTTCTGGATCACTGCGTTGAGAAACACGTGATGGTGTCTCCGCGGTGTTGGATGTTTTGATCTCCCCGAGGTCATTCATCCTTATGTTTATGCAGCGCCCCAGAGTCCTGGTCGTTGCAATACTGTCGCTCCGCCGCTAAGGGGAGTGATGGTACGTCTGATGGCACTGAAGGAGTTCACCTGACCAGGTATCACAGACACCAATACACTTCATAGTCTGGCCTCCAGGGGGAGCTAAGGGCGCTATGTATTAGGCCACTCCTCACAATCTGGTAAAACTGGGGGTTAGATAGAAAGTTAGACAGAAAGCTGACTGGGTTGGAACCAGGCAACATCCTGTGGCAGAGGGTGTTGTGGGGGAAGATTCAGGGGGGTCCCTGTCAGGGGTGGGATCCTGACAGAGGCCTAGCAAACAGGAAAGAACGTTAAGGAACCGCGCCTGCACTACATCGCGGCGGTATCTCAAGAAAGGACAAGAAGCGAGGTTTATTGTGAAGAGTGAGAAACGAGATCAAAGCAAAAAGGAGATAAAAGCCAGTAGGAGTCGTGCTGTAAGATCGAGGCAACATCCTACTGAGGCGCGTAGCCGGTGGCCGGGATCGCCGAGGAAGTATTGGGCTCCAAGCATTACTTCAAACCAACGGCAGGACAGTTAATTATAGGTTGGCTGTCTCACCTAAATCACCTAAGCAGACATAGGGGGCAACTGTGGGAGAGGGGCGTCACTAGGGTCCCGGAAGAACTCCAGGCCTACCCGTCATACGGGTGCGTCCTATCCATATCATCTGGGGGACGGAGAAGAACATCAGAATAGACATAAGTTGTGGGAAAGAACATCAGAAACAGACACAACAGTTGTGAGGACTATCCCGTGGTGCTCAGCAGGGAAGTACTACAACACACAGGCGCTAGAAGGAAGGCACAGATTTCCACCTGCAAAGGGAACTCTGGAGGTGCCATTGGACCGGCCGGTCTCAGACAGCCCTGTTAACCGTACTCTGGATTGAGGATCTTGAAGCCTTCAGTAAAGAGGTAAAGAGACTGCAACTCTGTGTCCTCGTCATTTATTGCTACCTGCACTGCACACCACCATCTACACCTTTCATTGGACGCCCCTTAGCAGGGTGACGGACCGGGTGCAGCCACCGTGACAACCCCAGAAATGGGACAGAGAGGCCCGGTACAGAGTACCCCGCGGCCCTGCGTCTGGGGGCGCTCCAAACTTGGCGTCACGAACAGGATCTACTTAAACCTGAAGAATCAGGTCATGTGTGCCTTGGAACTGTGATTTACTGTGCTTGAACTGTGACTTATTGCAAAGACTGTGTATTGCCATTTGCCGCCAAAAGTTCCCGCCAAAACCGCCGCCATTGCAGCGCCACGGGGAGCGCAGAGGAAGAAGAAGGGCGTGCCATGGGAGAAGACTACCAAAGCGGCGCCAAAAGCG
This sequence comes from Ranitomeya variabilis, assembly GCF_051348905.1. Taxonomy (NCBI): domain Eukaryota; kingdom Metazoa; phylum Chordata; class Amphibia; order Anura; family Dendrobatidae; genus Ranitomeya; species Ranitomeya variabilis. The sequence continues at coordinate 414,680,864 of NC_135234.1, forward strand.
GCGACCGCCCCCTCCGACTACTGCTGCGAGATGATGGCCTGCCCAGAAGCAGAGGAGAACCACCCCCTGATTTGCAACGGCGGGAACGAGGTGAAGAGGGAGCTCCACCCCAGAGAAATGGCGGAGCCAGGTGCATGTGCAGCCATCGAATGCAGGACAACGAAGATGATCAGTGAGTGCCAGAGCGACGGCGAAGTGATCCCGGCTTGTCCTCGTCCACTGGAGATGGACCCGAGTCCACTGCAGCTGGAGGATCCGGACCTCTCGACGCCGCAGGTGGTGGAGCCGAGCCAGCCCATCCCGAACATGGAGCCAGCCGATGCGAAGCAATGGGGGTCGGAGCTGCATCAGGAGACCACCCTGGAGGAACCGCAGTCCGGGCTGCAGCCGATTCCAGTGTCCTTGTCAACGGAACAGATCGACATCGGTGGAATCACATCAGACGCAGGTATGGAAAGCGTCCCTGCTCCCCCGACCAATCCTGCTCTCCTGACCGACCCTGCTCCCGTGACCGCTCCCCAGCCCGACAATAACCGAGTTTTCACCGCTGAGCTAGTGATACTGACCCCAGGCACCATGGAGAAGCTGGTGCCTCGGCTACCAACCACGATGGGGGAACCGCTAGATGTGAGCTCAGAGGGGGTGACCTTCCAATGGGACACCCCGCGGATCGGGCCAGACGGGGCCAGGCAGGAGGGCCTCAGCATTGCTGCGCTCACCTGGGAACAGTATAAACAATGCTTAATTCGACAATGGCAAAACCGAAGGGAGACAGAACCAAATGACCCACCGAGAGTACAGAGATCAAAGACTGAACACAACAGGAGGAACCCGGTCAGGCAGGGGACTGTACTAGCCTTTCACCCGAAGTGGGGTTGGGGCTCTATACAGGAACCGGGACTACCGACTGACATCTTCTTTACCAGATACAATGTGAAAACTCCATCCCGCAATCGATATGACAATCAGCTACCATGTAAAGGGGACCAGGTGACCTACACCCGCCACCGGAGCGCGCAGGGGGGGTGCGCTCGAGACGTCCAACGGTGTGAGCCGGTAGTAGCGCCACCCGCTGTCCCGCCGACGACCAACCCTGATTTGACCAACACCACTACTGTTGCTACTGTGTGTATTTTTGCTGCCACTGAACTTGCAACCACCGCCGATATTCGAATCCAGACACCGGGTGATCTGGCCATGTCTGGGAGACCAACTAATCATACTGATACTGCATCCGCCGAGGACAGAGGACCACAACCTCCCCGGCCGGCGAGTGTCCGCCACCAATTGATGCAGTGTAATCTTCTATGAGGATAAACCTCAGAACCACGAGAATGTATATAGTTAACTATTTGTCTTTTTGTGTTTCTCTGCTGCTATAACCCGACCAGGGTTATCTCTTAAAGGGATCCCTTAGTTGACCCGGGATCCCTATTTTGCCATTTTGATTGGTTCATCACTGTTTTAAAGACTACCGAATCATGGACGGTGAATGATTCACAAACTGTTTTGTAAATAGTTCACACCCTCTTAAGGGTGCCCTCTACTGGTTTTACAACAAAGAGAACTCTTTGCGAAGAAACTGTTCCTGGGAACAGCATGGGAGTTCCTGCCTACACGGACTTGCAGCATGAGTAGCTGCACTACCTCAAAGAAACTTGGCTCCCTCTTAAAGGGAATGTTTGTTAGTTGTATTTAAGATACAATGTCGCCTTGAAAGAGAATAGATAGAAATAATGTTTTATATAGAAAAGTTATATGTAGTTAGTTAGTTGATTATAGAAAATGTTTAATAATGTGTTAGAGAATGAGGACAGGAAAGTAAACCCGTAGAGGTTAGTGAGTGAGTCCTCCTAGGAGCCATAGAGAGATGGCTCAGTGATACTGTACTAAGAAAAGAGGCAGTAGGCCTGGGCAGACAGACAGGTGGTCCTGCATGAGACAATCAGAGAGTAAAAAGAAAATATTGCTCTTAGGAAAGAAAGATGAAGAAAAGTTAATTTATATTTTAGAAGTTTTATCATAGGCCTTTAGTGGATCCAGCTTATACGTCCTTAAAGGCAATGTTAAATTATTGTTCAGAATTTGCACTCAGTAGGATACCCAGCTGGGTAATAGAAGTTATTTATAGACTGTTATTTAAAAATAATAAACCATGTTTGTAACGTTCAACAGTCCTCACCTCCCATAAAGGGAAGCATTGTTACTTTCACTTGTTATTTGTTTACTGCATTTCAAAATTTGTATGTCTTTTGCTGACATGTATTGTTGTTTTCTTCCCAGTCCGGGAGTACTGGATTTAACCGAGGGGGAGTGCAGCGCCCCAGAGTCCTGGTCGTTGCAGTACTGTCGCTCCGCCGCTAAGGGGAGTGATGGTACGTCTGATGGCACTGAAGGAGTTCACCTGACCAGGTATCACAGACACCAATACACGTCATAGTCTGGCCTCCAGGGGGAGCTAAGGGCGCTATGTATTAGGCCACTCCTCACAATCTGGTAAAACTGGGGGTTAGATAGAAAGTTAGACAGAAAGCTGACTGGGTTGGAACCAGGCAACATCCTGTGGCAGAGGGTGTTGCGGGGGAAGATTCAGGGGGGTCCCTGTCAGGGGTGGGATCCTGACAGAGGCCTAGCGAACAGGAAAGAACGTTAAGGAACCACGCCTGCATTACATCGCGGCGGTATCTCAAGAAAGGACAAGAAGCGAGGTTTATTGTGAAGAGTGAGAAACGAGATCAAAGCAAAAAGGAGATAAAAGCCAGTAGGAGTCGTGCTGTAAGATCGAGGCAACATCCTGAGGTGCGTAGCCGGTGGCCGGGAACGCCGAGGAAGTATTGGGCTCCAAGCATTACTTCAAACCAACGGCAGGACAGTTAATTATAGGTTGGCTGTCTCACCTAAATCACCTAAGCAGACATAGGGGGCAACTGTGGGAGAGGGGCGTCACTAGGGTCCCGGAAGAACTCCAGGCCTACCCGTCATACGGGTGCGTCCTATCCATATCATCTGGGGGACGGAGAAGAACATCAGAATAGACATAAGTTGTGGGAAAGAACATCAGAAACAGACACAACAGTTGTGAGGACTATCCCGTGGTGCTCAGCAGGGAAGTACTACAACACACAGGCGCTAGAAGGAAGGCACAGATTTCCACCTGCAAAGGGAACTCTGGAGGTGCCATTGGACCGGCCTTTCTCAGACAGCCCTGTTAACCGTAATCTGGATTGAGGATCTTGAAGCCTTCAGTAAAGAGGTAAAGAGACTGCAACTCTGTGTCCTCGTCATTTATTGCTACCTGCACCGCACACCACCATCTACACCTTTCATTGGACGCCCCTTAGCAGGGTGACGGACCGGGTGCAGCCACCGTGACAACCCCAGAACTGGGACAGAGAGGCCCGGTACAGAGTACCCCGCGGCCCTACCTCTGGGGGCGCTCCATTTATAGTCCTTTTACTAGGCACTGCTCCTAATACCCAGTTTCCTACTCCACACTGATGAGGGGCAAATACCCCGAAACAGCTGTCTGTGGATGGATACCATGTTTTGGCATAGGTGGTTTTCCTTTATTGGATGCTGCCCTTCCCATGGTTGTTCCTTCCCGGTGAAAGACCTGGTTGCATTGCTTGCGTTGAGAAACACGTGATGGTGTCTCCGCGTTTTTTTTACATGCATTGACAAAGTGGAGTAGACCAAAAGTTCCTCAAAGGCTAGACATCATGCCACTATACTAAGAAATTCTGGAACAAATGAGAAACAAAGAAATTGAGATCAATCTGGAAAAGGTTATAAAGCCATTTCTAAACCTTTGGTACTCTAGCAAACCACAGTGAGAGCCATTATCTACAAATGACAAAAACATGAAACATTGGTGAACCTTCCCAGGAGTGGCCGGCTGACTAAAAATTACCCCATCCAAGAGATCACAAAAGACCCCACAACAACATCCAAAGAACTGCAAGCCTCATTTGCTGTAGTTAAGGTCAATGCTCATGACTCCACCATAAGAAAGAGACTGGGAAAAAATGGTCTGCATGGCAGACTTCTAAGATGAAAACCACTGCTGAGTAGTGTTGAGCATTCCGATACCGCAAGTATCGGGTATCGGCCGATCCTTGCGGTATCGGAATTCCGATACCGAGATCCGATATTTTTGTGGTATCGGGTATCGGAATCGGAAGTCCCCACAGTGCTAAAATCACTATAATGTAAAGTGGGCGGTGCGTGGGCGGAGACTGCGTGTCTCTGTGCGGGCGGGGTCTGTGCGGGCCTGCCAGGGATCTCATTCTATGCGGCCGGCGCTGTATGCCCAGGCTTGATGCGGCGTGCCGGGGCTTGATGCGGCGTGGGAGGGCTCTGCGGCGTGCTGGGGGGGTCTATGCGGTGTGAGGGGGGGTCTATGCAGCGTGAGGGGCTCTCTGCGGCGTTCTGGGGCGTCTATGCGGCGTGCTGGGGGATCTATGCGGCGTGAGGGGCTCTCTGCGGCGTTCTGGGGCGTCTATGCGGCATGCTGGGGGGTCTATGCGGCGTGCTGGGGGGTCTATGCGGCGTGCGGGGGTCTCTGCGGCGTGCTGGGGGGTCTGCGGCGTGGGGGGGGGTCTCTGCGGCGTGGGGGGGGGTCTCTGCGGCGTGGGGGGGGTGTCTCTGCGGCGTGCGGGGGTCTCAGTGCGGGCATCGTCCGATGGGACTACAAGTGCTGGGGGATCTATGCGGCGTGAGGGGCTCTCTGCGGCGTTCTGGGGCGTCTATGCGGCATGCTGGGGGGTCTATGCGGCGTGCTGGGGGGTCTATGCGGCGTGCTGGGGGGTCTATGCGGCGTGCTGGGGGGTCTATGCGGCGTGCTGGGGGGTCTATGCGGCGTGCGGGGGTCTCTGCGGCGTGCTGGGGGGTCTCTGCGGCGTGGGGGGGGGTCTCTGCGGCGTGGGGGGGGGTCTCTGCGGCGTGGGGGGGGTGTCTCTGCGGCGTGCGGGGGTCTCAGTGCGGGCATCGTCCGATGGGACTACAAGTCCCATCGGGCTATGCCTGCTACACTGACAGTGATTGACACATTAGCCAATGATGGGACAGTAGTAGTCCCATCATCCGGCTAATGTGTTGAATGAAAAAAAAAAAAATACTCCATACATACATTCTACATACATAAATACATGTAGACATACAGTACATTCATACATTACATACATGACATACATTACATTAAACATAGATTACATACTCACCATTACTTGTCATTTTGATCCCCGAAGCCAGTGTCATCTATAAAAAATGTGAAAAAAACAAACAACCAATATACTCCCTGTCCGCAGAAATCCACGAGTGTCCCACGACGATCTCCCGTGGAGAGCAGCAGCATCAAATAATGCGACCGCTCTCTAGGGGCTCAGAAACACAATGACGGGAGGAAGGTATCCTTCCGCCACTGTATTCCTCCGCCGCTGTAAAAAAAAAAGTCCCTAGTCTCACTTTATGGCATTGCTGTATGAGACATTTTCCCATGCAGCAATCATATAAAGTGACACTTTGAACTCAGGTAACCTCAGTGATGCACTGCAGGAGCCATTGTCTCCTGTCAGTGTGTCACTGAGGGTCCTATAGAGCAGTGACGTCACCCGATGTCACTGTTCTATAGGGGAGATCGTCGTGGGACACTCGTTATTAATTGGACTACGGCGGACAGGTAGTATGCGGTTTACTATTTTACGTTTTTTGCAGGCGCTGAAGTATGGTAAGTATGGTGAAATGAAGAATATTAAAATACTTTTTCCTAATGTGTGCGTGTTTTATTAACCCTTTTCTTACTATTGGATTAATAACGGATAGGCGTCTTATTGACGCCTCTCCGTTATTAACCCGGCTTAATGTCACCTTACGATAGCAAGGTGACATTAACCCCTTATTACCCCATATCCCACCGCTACACGGGAGTGGGAAGAGAGGGGCTAAGTGCCGGAATTGGCGCATCTTACGGATGCGCCATTTTCGGGGCGGCTGCGGACTGGTATTTGTAGCCGGGGGGGGGGGCAATATCCATGGCCCCTCTCTAGGCTATGAATATCAGCCCGCAGCTGTCTGCGTAGCCTTTCTGGCTATAAAATATAGGGGGACCCCACGTCATTTTTTTGGGGGGTCCCCCTATTTTATAGCCAGTAAAGGCTACGCAGACAGCTGCGAGCTGATATTCATAGCAGGCTACAAATATTGGCCCCCGGCCGTCGGCTTTCCCCCTCTGGCGCAGAAAATTGCGCGGGAGCCCACGCCGTTTTTTTCCATTTTTTTTTTTTAAATTCAACGCTCATAAAGGCCTCTTTCACCCTTGCGTCAGTACGGGTCCGTCGCTATGCGTCGAGCCGACGTACCGACGTACGTTGTGAAATTTGTACACGACGTGGGCAGCGGATGCAGTTTTTCAACGCATCCACTGCCCATTCTGAAGTGCGGGGAGGAGGGGGCAGAGTTTCTGCTGCGCATGCGCAGTAGAAAATGGCAGACGCGACGGACAAAAAAACGTTCACTTGAACGTTTTTTCGTGCCGACGGTCCGCCAAAACTCGACGGATCCGTTGCAGAACGGACGTGACGTGTGGCCATTCGTCGCGATCCGTCGCTAATACAAGTCTATGGGGAAAAAATGCATCCTGCGAGCACATTTGCAGGATCCGTTTTTTTCCGCCAGATCCGTTTTTTCAGTCGGATCCGTTGTTTTCCGCCAGATCGGTTTTTTTCCACCGGATCCGTTTTTTTCCGCTAGATCCGTTTTTTTTCCGCCGGATCCGTTTTTTCCTGCCGGATCCATTTTTTTCCGCCAGATCCGTTTTTTCTCATAGAGTTGTAATAGCGCCGGATTGCGCCTGATGGCCACACATTTCATCCATTTTTTGCAGGATTCGTAAAAAAAAACTTTCCGCCGGACGGAAAACTCATAGGAACGTTTTTTGTCCGTTATTTTTCATGCATGTTTCCATTCAAATCATGCACATTTTCCGTTTATTTATTTTCCAAAAACCTCATCAAAACCTGCATCAAAACTAAACTGCATGAAAAACCGCACCAAAAACCTGCATCAAAAACAGCATCAAAAACCGCACCAAAAACCTGCAGCAAAAAAAGCACCAAAAACTGCATCAAAAACTGAACCAAAAACTACATCAAAAACCGCACCAAAAACATGCAGCAAAAAAGCACCAAAAACTGCATCAAATACTGCACCAAAAACTGCATCAAAAACCTGCAGCAAAAAAGCACCAAAAACTGCATCAAAAACGGCATCAAAAACCTGCAGCAAAAAAAGCACCAAAAACAGCACCAAAAACCTGCAGCAAAAAAAGCACCAAAAACTGCATCAAAAACCGCATCAAAAGGCTACATCAAAAACAGCACCAAAAACTGCATCAAAAACCGCATCAAAAACCGCACCAAAAACCTGCAGCAAAAAAGCACCAAAAACTGCATCAAAAACGGCATCAAAAACCTGCAGCAAAAAAAGCACCAAAAACTGCATCAAAAACCTCAACAAAAAGCTACATAAAAAACAGCACGAAAAACTGCATCAAAAACCGCACCAAAAACCTGCAGCAAAAAAAGCACCAAAAACTGCATCAAAAACTGAACCAAAAACTACATAAAAAACCGCACCAAAAACATGCAGCAAAAAAGCACCAAAAACTGCATCAAAAAACGCATCAAAAACTGCACCAAAAACTGCATCAAAAACCGCACCAAAAACCTGCAGCAAAAAGCACCAAAAACTGCATCAAAAACCGCATCAAAAATTGCACCAAAAACTGCATCAAAAACCGCACCAAAAATCTGCAGCAAAAAAGCACCAAAAACTGCATCAAAAACTGCATCAAAAACAGCACCAAAAACCTGCAGCAAAATAAGCACCAAAAACTGCATCAAAAACCGCATCAAAAAGCTACATCAAAAACAGCACCAAAACCTGCATCAAAAACCGCATCAAAAACTGCACCAAAAACTGCATCAAAACCTGCATAAAAAACTGGTGCAGTTTTGATGCGGTTTTTGATGCAGTTTTTGCTGCAGGTTTTTGGTGCGGTTTTTGATGCAGTTTTTGGTGCTTTTTTGCTGCAGGTTTTTGGTGCGGTTTTTGATGCAGTTTTTGGTGCTGTTTTTGATGTAGCTTTTTGATGCGGTTTTTGCTGCAGTTTTTGGTGCTTTTTTTGCTGCAGTTTTTGGTGCTGTTTTTGATGCAGTTTTTGGTGCTGTTTTTGATGTAGCTTTTTGATGCGGTTTTTGATGCAGTTTTTGATGCTTTTTTTGCTGCAGTTTTTTGCTGCAGTTTTTTGGTGCAGTTTTTGATGCAGTTTTTGATGCAGTTTTTGGTGCTTTTTTGCTGCAGGTTTTTGGTGCGGTTTTTGATGCAGTTTCTGGTGCGGTTTTTGATGCGGTTTTTGATGCAGGTTTTTGGTGCGGTTTTTGATGCTGTTTTTGATGCAGGTTTTTGGTGCGGTTTTTCATGCAGTTTTGATGCAGGTTTTGATGAGGTTTTTGGAAAATAAATAAACGGAAAATGTGCATGATTTGAATGGAAACATGCATGAAAAATAACGGACAAAAAACGTTCCTATGAGTTTTCCGTCCGGCGGAAACAGTTTTTTTTTAACGAATCCTGCAAAAAACGGATGAAATGTGTGGCCATCAGGCGCAATCCGGCGCTATTACAACTCTATGAGAAAAAACGGATCTGGCGGAAAAAAATGGATCCGGCAGGAAAAAACGGATCTGGCGGAAAAAAAACGGATCTGGTGGAAAAAAACGGATCCGGTGGAAAAAAACAGATCTGGCAGAAAAAAACGGATCCAATGTAAAAAAAACGGATCTGGCGGAAAAAAACGGATCCGGTGGAAAAAACCGATCTGGCGGAAAACAACGGATCCGACTGAAAAAACGGATCTGGCGGAAAAAAACGGATCCTGCAAATGTGCTCGCAGGATGCATTTTTTTCCCCATAGACTTGTATTAGCGACGGATCGCGACGAATGGCCACACGTCGCGTCCGTTCTGCAACGGATCCGTCGAGTTTTGGCGGACCGTCGGCACGAAAAAACGTTCAAGTGAACGTTTTTTTGTCCGTCGCGTCTGCCATTTTCTACTGCGCATGCGCAGCAGAAACTCTGCCCCCTCCTCCCCGCACTTCAGAATGGGCAGTGGATGCGTTGAAAAACTGCATCCGCTGCCCACGTCGTGTACAAATTTCACAACGTGCGTCGGTACGTCGGCTCGACGCATAGCGACGGACCCGTACTGACGCAAGGGTGAAAGAGGCCTTTATGAGCGTTGAATTTAAAAAAAAAAAATGGAAAAAAACGGCGTGGGCTCCCGCGCAATTTTCTGCGCCAGAGGGGGAAAGCCGACGGCCGGGGGCCAATATTTGTAGCCTGCTATGAATATCAGCTCGCAGCTGTCTGCGTAGCCTTTACTGGCTATTAAAATAGGGGGACCCCCCAAAAAAATGACGTGGGGTCCCCCTATATTTTATAGCCAGAAAGGCTACGCAGACAGCTGCGGGCTGATATTCATAGCCTAGAGAGGGGCCATGGATATTGCCCCCCCCCCCCCCGGCTACAAATACCAGTCCGCAGCCGCCCCGAAAATGGCGCATCCGTAAGATGCGCCAATTCCGGCACTTAGCCCCTCTCTTCCCACTCCCGTGTAGCGGTGGGATATGGGGTAATAAGGGGTTAATGTCACCTTGCTATCGTAAGGTGACATTAAGCCGGGTTAATAACGGAGAGGCGTCAATAAGACGCCTGTCCGTTATTAATCCAATAGTAAGAAAAGGGTTAATAAAACACGCACACATTAGGAAAAAGTATTTTAATATTCTTCATTTCACCATACTTACCATACTTCAGCGCCTGCAAAAAACGTAAAATAATAAACCGCATACTACCTGTCCGCCGTAGTCCAATTAATAACGAGTGTCCCACGACGATCTCCCCTATAGAACAGTGACATCGGGTGACGTCACTGCTCTATAGGACCCTCAGTGACACACTGACAGGAGACAATGGCTCCTGCAGTGCATCACTGAGGTTACCTGAGTTCAAAGTGTCACTTTATATAATTGCTGCATGGGAAAATGTCTCATACAGCAATGCCATAAAGTGAGACTAGGGACTTTTTTTTTACAGCGGCGGAGGAATACAGTGGCGGAAGGATACCTTCCTCCCGTCATTGTGTTTCTGAGCCCCTAGAGAGCGGTCGCATTATTTGATGCTGCTGCTCTCCACGGGAGATCGTCGTGGGACACTCGTGGATTTCTGCGGACAGGGAGTATATTGGTTGTTTGTTTTTTTCACATTTTTTATAGATGACACTGGCTTCGGGGATCAAAATGACAAGTAATGGTGAGTATGTAATCTATGTTTAATGTAATGTATGTCATGTATGTAATGTATGAATGTACTGTATGTCTATATGTATTTATGTATGTAGAATGTATGTATGGAGTATTTTTTTTTTTTTCATTCAACACATTAGCCGGATGATGGGACTACTACTGTCCCATCATTGGCTAATGTGTCAATCACTGTCAGTGTAGCAGGCATAGCCCGATGGGACTTGTAGTCCCATCGGACGATGCCCGCACTGAGACCCCCGCACGCCGCAGAGACCCCCCCCACGCCGCAGAGACACCCCCCCCCACGCCGCAGAGGACCCCCCCCACGCCGCAGAGACCCCCCAGCACGCCGCAGAGACCCCCGCACGCCGCTGAGACCCCCGCACGCCGCATAGACCCCCCAGCACGCCGCATAGACCCCCCAGCACGCCGCATAGACCCCCCAGCACGCCGCATAGATGCCCCAGAACGCCGCAGAGAGCCCCTCACGCCGCATAGATCCCCCAGCACGCCGCATAGACGCCCCAGAACGCCGCAGAGAGCCCCTCACGCCGCATAGACCCCCCAGCACGCCGCTTAGACCCCCTCACGCCGCATAGACCCCCCAGCACGCCGCAGAGCCCTCCCACGCCGTATCAAGCCCCGGCACGCCGCATCAAGCCTGGGCATACAGCGCCGGCCGCATAGAATGAGATCCCTGGCAGGCCCGCACAGACCCCGCCCGCACAGAGACACGCAGTCTCCGCCCACGCACCGCCCACACTCTCCCCCCCTCCAGAACCCCATATAGAAGGACAGAAAGGGCTGATTTACCGTCCGATACTTGAGTCCCATTCACTTGTATTGGTATCGGGTATCGGATTAGATCCGATACTTTGCCGGTATCGGCCGATACTTTCCGATACCGATACTTTCAAGTATCGGACGGTATCGCTCAACCCTACTGCTGAGCAATAAGAACATAAAGTCTTGTTTCAGTTTTTACCAGAACACATCTTGATGATCCACAAGACGTTTGGGAGAATACTCTGTGGACTGACAAGACAAAAGTTGAACTTTTTGAAAGGTGTATGTCCCATTACATCTGATGTAGAAGTAACACAGCATTTCAGAAAAGGAACATTATACCAACAGTAAAATATGGTGGTGGTAGTGTAAAGGTCTGGGGTTGTTTTGCTGTTTCAGGTCCTGGAAGACTTGCTGTGGTAAATGGAACCATGAATTCTGCTGTTTACCAAAAAATCTTGAAGGAGAATGTCTGGTCATCTGTTCGTGACCTCAAACTGAAATGCACTTAAGTTATGCAGCAGGACAATGATTCAAAACACACAGAAAGTGCAGTTGTGCGTGGCTTAAGAAAAACAAAATTAAGACTTTGGAGTGGCTTTGTCAAAGTCCTGACCTTAATCCCATTGAGGTGCTGTGACATGACCTTAAAAAGGAGGTTCATGCATGGAAACCCTCCAATGTGGTTGAATTACAATAATTCTGTGAAGATGAGTGGGCCGATATTCCTCCAGAGCGTTGTAAAAGACTCAGTTATCACAAACACTTTATTGCAGTTGTTGTTGCTAAGGGTAGCCAAACCAGTTATTAGGTTTAGGGGTCAATCACACAGGGTCCTGTAGGTTTTTACTTCTTTTTCCCATAATAATGAAAACCTTCATTTAACCCTGTCACTCCGAAGCTTTTTTCACCTTCCTTACCAGGCCAATTTTTCCAATTCTGACCACTGTCAATTTATAAGGTCATAACTCTGGAACATTTCAATGGATCTCACTGATTATGAGACTGTTTTTTTCGTTACTTATTCTACTTCATGATAGTGATAACATTTATTTGATATGACTCACGTTTATTTGTGAAAAAAATCTGAAATTGTGAAAAGTTAGAAATTTTCAAACTTTTAATTTTTATGCCCTTAAATGAGAGAGTCATGTTACACAAAGCAATTAATAAATAACATTTCCCACATGTCTACTTTATATCAGTCCAATTTTTGAAACATAACTTTTTTGTTAGGAAGTTATAACAAAATTTTCAAAACTATTTTTTCAGGGACCACCTAAAATTTGAAGTGACTTTGAGGAGCCTATATGACAGAAAATACCCATCCTAAAAACTGTACCTTTCAAGGTGCTCAAAATCACATTTGAGAAGTTTATTAACCATTAAGGTGCTCCACGGGAATTAATGGAATGAGGAAGGAAAAAATGAACATTTAACTTTCTTTCACAAAACATTTCCTTAAGATATAATTCTTTTAACTTTTGCAAGGGTAACAGGAGAAAATGACCATACAATTTGTTGTGCAATTTTCCCTGAGCATGCCGATACCCCATATGTGTGGGAAAACCACTGTTTGGTTGCACAGCAGGGCTCGGAAGGGAAGGAGCACCTTTTCACTATTTGAATCTAAAACTTGCTGGCATAATTAGCGGACGCCATGTGGTGCTTGGAGAGCCCCTGGTGTTGCTAAACAGTGGAATTTCCCCACAAGTTATATAATTTTGGGAATTAGACCCCTTCGGGAACTTATCTAGATGTGTATTGAGCACCTTGAACCCCCAGGCGCTTCACAGAAGTTTATAACGTTGACTAATGAAACAAAAATCAAATTTTTCACAGAAAATCATTTTAGCTCCAAATTTTGCATTTTCATGAGGGTAACAGGAGAAATTGCTCCATTAAATGTGTTGTGCAATTTCTCCTGACTATGCCAAAACTAAATATGTGGAGGAAAACAATTGTTTGGGTGCACGGCAGGGCTTAGAAGGGAAGGAGCGCCATTTGACTTTTTGAATGCAAAATTTACTGGAATAATTAGTGGACGCTATGTTGCATTTGGAGAGCCCCTGATGTGCCTAAACAGTGGAAACCCCCCACAAGTGACACCATTTTGGAAACTAGACCCCTTAGGGAACTTATATAGATGTGTATTGAGCACCTTGAACCCTCAGGTGCTTCACAGAAGTTTATAACATTGAGCAGTAAAAATAAAAAAAAACATTTTTCCCAGAAAAATATTTTTAATCCAAATTTTGCATTCTTATAAGAGTAACAGGAGAAAGTGCTCCATAAAATTTGTTATGCAATTTTTGCTGAGTACACCGATATCAATACGTGGAGGAAAACAACTGTTTGGGTGCACGACAGGCCTTGGAAGCAAAGGAGCGCCATTTGACTTTTTGAATGCAAAATTTGCTGTAATAATTAGCGGATGCCATGTTGCATTTGGAGAGAACTTGATGTGCCTAAACAATAGAAACCCCCCATAAGTGACACCATTTTGGTTCCTCTTCAGGAACTTATCTAGATATGTACTGAGCACCTTGAGCCCCCAGGTGCTTCACAGAAGTTTATAACATTGAGCCGTAAAAATAAAAAATCACATTTTTTCTCATAAAAATCATTTTAGCTTCAAATGTTGTATTTTCATAAGGGTAGCAGGAAAAATTGCTACATAAAATTTCTTGTGCAATTTCTCCTGAGTACACCGATACCCAATATGTGGAGGAAAACAATTGTTTGGGTGCACAACAGGGCTTGGAATGGAAATAGGGCCATTTGACTTTTTGAATGCAAAATTTGCTGTAATAAATAGCAGATGCCATGTTGTGCTTGGAAAAACCTTTGCATGTTTAATGTGCAGATAAAAAATGTGCTTTATGTTTTCCTGAGGCGTATAAAAAAATCAATTTTAACCCCTTCATGACCCAGCCTATTTTGGCCTTAATGACCTTGCCGTTTTTTGCAATTCTGACCAGTGTCCCTTTATGAGGTAATAACTCAGGAACGCTTCAACGGATCCTAGCGATTCTGAGATTGTTTTTTCGTGACATATTGGGCTTCATGATAGTGGTAAATTTAGGTTGATAATTTCTGAGTTTATTTGTGAAAAAAACGGAAATTTGGCGAAAATTTTGAAAATTTCGCAATTTTCACATTTTGAATTTTTATTCTGTTAAACCAGAGAGTTATGTGACACAAAATAGTTAATAAATAACGTTTCCCACATGTCTACTTTACATCAGCACAATTTTGGAAACAATTTTTTTTTTTGCTAGGAAGTTATAAGGGTTAAAATGTGACCAGTGATTTCTCATTTTTACAACAAAATTTACAAAACCTTTTTTTTAGGGACCACCTTACATTTGAAGTCATTTTGAGGGTTCTATATGGCTGAAAATACCCAAAAGTGACACCATTCTAAAAACTGCACCCCTGAAGGTGCTCAAAACCACATTCAAGAAGTTTATTAACCCTTCAGGTGTTTAACAGCAGCAGAAGCAACATGGAAGTAAAAAATGAACATTTAACTTTTTAGTCACAAAAATGATCTTTTAGCAACAATTTTTTTATTTTCCCAAGGGTAAAAGGAGAAACTGGACCACGGACGTTGTTGTCCAATTTGTCCTGAGTACGCTGATACCTCATATGTGGGGGTAAACCACTGTTTGGGCGCACGGCAGGGCTTGGAAGGGAAGGAGCGCCATTTGTCTTTTTGAATGAAAAATTGGCTCCAATCTTTAGCGGACACCATGTCGCGTTTGGAGAGCCCCCGTGTGCCTAAACATTGGAGCTCCCCCACAAGTGACCCCATTTTGGAAACTAGACCCCCCAAGGAACTTATCTAGAAGCATAGTGAGCACTTTAAACCCCCAGGTGCTTCACAAATTGATCCGTAAAAATGAAAAAGTACTTTTTTTTCACAAAAAAATTATTTTAGCCTCAATTTTTTCATTTTCACATGGGCAACAGGATAAAATGGATCCTAAATTTTGTTGGGCAATTTCTCCTGAGTACACCAATACCTCACATGTGGGGGTAAACCACTGTTTGGGCACATGGTAAGGCTCGGAAGGGAAGGAGCGCCATTTGACTTTTTGAATGAAAAATTATCTCCATCGTTAGCGGACACTATGTCGCGTTTGGAAAGCCCCTGTGTGCCTAAATATTGGAGCTCCTCCACAAGTGACCCCATTTTGGAAACTAGACCCCCCAAGGAACTCATCTAGAGGCATAGTGAGCACTTTAAACCCCCAGGTGCTTCACAAATTGATCCGCAAAAATGAAAAAGTACTTTTTTTTCACACAAAATTTCTTTTAGCCTCAATTCTTTCATTTTCACATGGGCAACAGGATAAAATGGATCCTAAAATTTGTTGGGCAATTTCTCCTGAGTACGCAGATACCTCATATGTGGGGGTAAACCACTGTTTGGGTGCACGGCAAGGCTCGGAAGGGGAGGCGTGCCATTTGACTTTTTGAATGGAAAATTAGCTCCAATCGTTAGCGGACACCATGTCGCGTTTGGAGAGCCCCTGTGTGCCTAAACTTTGGAGCTCCCCTACAAGTGACCCCATTTTGGAAACTAGACCCCCCAAGGAACTTATCTAGATGCATAGTGAGCACTTATAACCCCCAGGTGCTTCACAGAAGTTTATAACGCAGAGCCGTGAAAATAAAAAAATAATTTTTCTTTCCTCAAAAATGATTTTTAGCCCAGAATTTTTTATTTTCCCAAGGGTAATAGGAGAAATTGGACCCCAAATGTTGTTGTCCAGTTTGTCCTGAGTACGATGATACCCCATATGTGGGGGTAAACTACTGTTTGGGCGCACGGCAGGGCTCGGAAGGGAAGGCACGCCATTTGGCTTTTTGAATGGAAAATTAGCTCCAATCATTAGCGGACACCATGTCGCGTTTGGAGAGCCCCTGTGTGCCTAAACATTGGAGCTCCCGCACAAGTGACCCCATTTTGGAAACTAGACCTCCCAAGGAACTAATCTAGATGTGTGGTGAGCACTTTGAACCCCCAAGTGCTTCACAGAAGTTTATAACGCAGAGCCATGAAAATAAAAAATAATTTTTCTTTTCTCAAAAATGATTTTTTAGCCCACAATTTTTTATTTTCCCAAGGGTAACAGGAGAAATTGGACCCCAAAAGTTGTCCAGTTTCTCCTGAGTACGCTGATACCCCATATGTGGGGGTAAACCACTGTTTTGGCACACGTCGGGGTTCGGAAGGGAAGTAGTGACGTTTTGAAATGCAGACTTTGATGGAATGCTCTGCGGGCATCAGGTTGCGTTTGCAGAGCTCCTGATGTGCCTAAACAGTAGGAACTCCCCACAAGTGACTCCATTTTGGAAACTAGACCCCCAAGGGAACTTATCTAGATGTGTGGTGAGCACTTTGAACCCCCAAGTGCTTCACAGAAGTTTATAACGCAGAGCCGTGAAAATAATAAATGTGTTTCCTTTCCTCAAAAATATTTTTTTAGCCCAGAATTTTTTATTTTTGCAAGAGTAACAGGAGAAATTGGACCCCAAAAGTTGTTGTCCAGTTTTTCCTGAGTACGCTGATACCCCATATGTGGGGGTAAACCACTGTTTGGGCACATGCCGGGGCTCGGAAGGGAAGTAGTGACGTTTTGGAATGCAGACTTTGATGGAATGGTCTGCGGGCATCATGTTACGTTTGCAGAGCCCCTGATATGCCTAAACAGTAGAAACCCCCCACAAGTGACCCCATTTTGGAAACTAGACCCCCCAAGGAACTTATTTAGATGTGTGGTGAGCATGTTCAACCCCCAAGTGCTTCACAGAAGTTTACAACGCAGAGCCGTGAAAATAAAAAATCATTTTTCTTTCCTCAAAAAAGATGTTTTAGCAAGCAATTTTTTATTTTCACAAGGGTAACAGGAGAATTTGGACCCCAACAGTTGTTGCCCAGTTTGTTGTGAGTACGCTGATACCCCATATGTGGGGGTAAACCACTGTTTGGGCACACGTCATGGCTCGGAAGGGAAGTAGTGACATTTGAAATGCAGACTTTGATGGAATGGTCTGCAGGCGTCACATTGCATTTGCAGAGCCCCTGATGTGCCTAAACAGTAGAAACACCCCACAAGTGACCCCATTTTGGAAACTAGACCCCCGAAGGAACTTATCTAGATGCGTGGTGAGCACTTTCAACTCCCAAGTGCTTCACAGAAGTTTATAACGCAAAGCCGTGAAAATAAAAAATAATTGTTCTTTCCTCAAAAATTATGTTTTAGAAAGTAATTTTTTATTTTTGCAAGGGTAACAGGAGAAATTGGACCCCAACAGTTGTTGCCCAGTTTGTCCTGAGTACGCTGGTACCCAAAATGTGGGAGTAAACCACTGTTTGGGCGCACGTCGGGGCTTGGAATGGAGGGAGCACCATTTGACTTTTTGAACGCAAGATTGGCTGGAATCAATGGTGGCGCCATGTTGCGTTTGGAGACCCCTGATGTGCCTAAACAGTGGAAACCCCTCAATTCTAACTTCAACACTAACCCCAACACACCCCTAATCCTAATCCCAACTGTAGCCATAACCCTAATCACAACCCTAACCCCAACACACCCCTAACCACAACCCTAACCGCAACACACCCGTAACCCTAATTCCAACCCTAACCCTAATCCTAACCCTAATCCCAACCGTAACCCTAATCCCAACCCTAACCACAACTGTAACCCCAACACACCCCTAACCCTATCCGTAACCCTAACCACAAGCCTAATCTTAACCCTATTTCAAACCCTAGCCCTAATTCCAACCCTAACTCTAATTCCAACCCTAACCCTAAGGCTATGTGCCCACGTTGCGGATTCGTGTGAGATTTTTCCGCACGATTTTTGAAAAATCTGCAGGTAAAAGGCACTGTGTTTTACCTGCGGATTTACAGCAGATTTCCAGTGTTTTTTGTGCGGATTTCACCTGCGGATTCCTATTGAGGAACAGGTGTAAAACGCTGCGGAATCCGCACAAAGAATTGACATGCTGCGGAAAATACAACGCAGCGTTTCTGCACGGAATTTTCCGCACCATGGGCACAGCGGATTTGGTTTTCCATAGGTGTACATGGTACTGTAAACCTGATGGAAAACTGCA
The DNA here is from genome assembly GCF_051348905.1 of Ranitomeya variabilis. Classification (NCBI taxonomy): domain Eukaryota; kingdom Metazoa; phylum Chordata; class Amphibia; order Anura; family Dendrobatidae; genus Ranitomeya; species Ranitomeya variabilis. The sequence continues at coordinate 414,699,149 of NC_135234.1, forward strand.
TCGAATTCGCAGCGGCCAATCCGCTGCGGATCCGCGGCCAATCCGCTGCGGATCCGCGGCCAATCCGCTGCGGATCCGCGGCCAATCCGCTGCGGATCCGCGACCAATCCGCTGCTGATCCGCGGCCAATCCGCTGCTGATCCGCGGCCAATCCGCTGCGGATCCGCGGCCGATCCGCTGCGGATCCGCGGCCGATCCGCTGCGGATCCGCGGCCGATCCGCTGCGGATCCGCGGCCGATCCGCTGCGGATCCGCGGCCGATCCGCTGCGGATCCGCGGCGGATCCGCTGCCGATCCGCTGCGGATCTGCAGCCAAATCCGCACTGTGTGCACATGCCATAACCCTACCCCTAACCCTAACCCTACCCGTAACCCTAACCCTACCCCTAACCCTAACCCTACCCCTAGTTCTAACCCTAGTTCTAACCCTAACCCTAGTGGAAAAAGAAAAAAAAATATTTTCTTTATTTTATTATTGTCCCTACCTATGGGGGTGATAAAGGGGGGGGTTTATTTATTATTTTTTTATTTTGATCGCTGTGATAGAACCTACCACAGCGATCAAAATGTACTTGTAATGAATCTGCCAGCTGGCAGATTCGGCGGGCGCACTGCGCATGCGCCCGCCATTTTCCAAGATGGCGGTGCCCATGGAGAAGACGGCCGGACACTGGGGAGGGACATCGAAGCTAGGTAAGTATGGGGGGGTGGGATCGGAACACGGGGGGGGGGCATCGGAAAACCGGGGGAGCGGACAAGAGGATCGGGGGAGCGGACAGGAGGGAGGAGGGGAGCGGACAGGAGATCGGGGCAGAAAGGACGACTGGGGGGGGTGATCGGTGGGGGGGGGGCAGATCGGGGTCTCCAGCCATGGCAGATGCTATTGCAGCATCGGCCATGGCTGGATTGTAATATTTCACCATTTTCATAGGTGAAATATTACAAATCGCTCTGATTGGCTGTTTCACTTTCAACAGCCAATCAGAGCGATCGTAGCCACGGGGGGGGTGAAGCCACCCCCCCTGGGCTGAAGTACCACTCCCCCTGTCTCTGCAGATCGGGTGAAAATGGAGTTAACCCTTTCACCCGATCTGCAGGGACGTGATCTTTCCATGACGCCACATAGGCGTCACAGGTCGGATTGGCACCGACTTTCATGACGCCTACGTGGCGTCAAAGGTCGGGAAGGGGTTAAAATGGCGCTCGCCGGGCCTGCACAGTAGCAGATACCCTGCCTGCAGAAGGTTTTTTTTTTTTTTAAGTATGTACATATATTCATAATGCAAACTAGGGGGCAGGTCACTGAGGGATCAGTGACCTGTTAGCAGTCTGCATTATGAATAACGTATATACTCGAGTATAAGCCGATCTGAGTATAAACCGACCCCCCTAATTTTGCCACAAAAAAACTGGGAAATCTTAATGACTCGAGTATAAGCCTAGGGTGGAAAATGCAGCAGCTACCGGTAAATATCAAAAGTAAAAATAGATACCAATAAAAGTAAAATTAATTGAAATATCAGTAGGTTAAGTGTTTTTGAATATCCATATTGAATCAGGAGCCCCATATAATGCTCCATAAAGTTTATGATGGCCCCATAAGATGCTCCATATTAAAATATGCCCCATATAATCCTGCATAAAGGTTAATAATGGCCCCATAAGATGCTCCATAGACACATTTGCCCAATATAATGCTGCACAAATGTTGATTATGGCCCCATAAGATGCTCCATAAAGATATTTGCCCCATATAGTTCTGCACAAACCTTGATTATGGCCCCATAAGATGCTTCATAAAGTTTATGATGGGCCCCATAAGATGCTCCATGCAGACACTTGCCCCATATAGTGCTGCACAAACCTTGAGTATGGCACCATAAGAGGCTCCATACAGACACTTGCGCCATATAATGCTGCACAAATCTTGATTATGGCCCCATAAGATTCTACATACAGACACTTGCCCCATATAATGCTCCACAAACGTTAATTATGGCCCCATAAGATGCTCCATAAAGATATTTGCGCCATATAGTGCTGCACAAAGTTTGATTATGGCCCCCATAAGATACTCCATACAGACACTTGCCCCATTTGCTGTTGCTGTGATGAAAATAAAAAAATCACATACTCACCTCTCCGTCGCTCAGGCCCCCGGCACTTTCAATATTCACCTGACTTTGTTCCGGCGCTGCTCCATCTTCAGCATCTTCTGCACTGACGTTCAGGCAGAGTGCGCGCACTAACCACGTCACCGCGCCCTCTGACCTGAGCGTCACTGCAGAAGATGCTGAAGATGGAGCGGAGCTGGAACGAGGAGCAGGTGAATATCACGCAGCACAGTGCTCCCCTCCCCGTTATACTCACCTGCTCCTGGCGCGGTGCAGTCCCTGCTTCCCCGGCGCCGAAGCTTCTTCCTGTATTGAGCGGTCACCGTTACAGCTCATTACAGTAATGAATATGCGGCTCCACCGATATGGGAGGTGGAGCCGCATATTCATTACTGTAATGAGCGGTACCATGTGACCGCTCAGTACAGGAAGAAGCTGCAGCGCCGGGGAACTAAGGACTGTGCCAGGAGCAGGTGAGTATAATTAGACAGTCCCCGCTCCCCCTCCCCTTCCGACCCGTGGGTATGACTCGAGTGTAAGCCGAGAGGGGGATTTTCAACCAAAAAAATGGGCTGAAAATCTCGGCTTATACTCGAGTATATACGGTACTTAATCAGTGCATCACATGAAGACCCCCCCACAGGCCGCCTCGAAGCACGAGCATATTATTAACTCAAAACTGAAAATAAGGATTAAACAACAACCGCAAGAAGGATTTCATCACATCATTTTAATCAGTATAATGGCACCGACCTGTCACTGTTTGTAGGTAACTGTGTATAATCCTGCTCAGAGGTTCCCTTAAAGTTTTCGTGAAAAGTAGGGAGTGTCTTAAAGACACTGTGACTTTAAGATACCATGCTCCTATCTGATTTGTGTGCACTTGGACATGTCCTTTCTTCACTGCAGTTTGCTGTGTGTTGGTTTTGGACAAGAAGCAGGTAGTGAGTCAAGCCTCGTATCAGATGGAGACTTGGAGGACAGTTTTCTGTTTCCTAACAATGAGACACTAACAAATAAACTAATGGCTTTAACCCCTTAGTGACAGAGCCAATTTGGTACTTAATGACCGAGCCAATTTTTACAATTCTGACCACTGTCACTTTAAGAGGTTATAACTCTGGAACGCTTTATCGGATCCCGCTGATTCTGAGATTGTTTTTTCGTGACATGTTGTACTTCAAGATAGTGGTAACATTTGTTCGATATTACTTGTGATTATTTATGAAAAAAATGGAAATATGGCGAAAATTTTTAAAATTTTGCAATTTTCAAACTTTGTATTTTTATGCCCTTAAATCAGAGAGATATGTCACAAAAAATAGTTAATAAATAACATTTCTCACATGTCCACTTTACATAAGCACAATGTTGGAAACAATTTTTTTTTTGCTAGGAAGTTATAAGGGTTAAAATGTGACCAGTGATTTCTCATTTTTACAACAAAATTTACAAAACCTTTTTTTTAGGGACCACCTCACATTTGAAGTCATTTTGAGGGTTCTATATGGCTGAAAATACCCAAAAGTGACACCATTCTAAAAACTGCACCCCTGAAGGTGCTCAAAACCACATTCAAGAAGTTTATTAACCCTTCAGGTGTTTAACAGCAGCAGAAGCAACATGGAAGTAAAAAATGAACATTTAACTTTTTAGTCACAAAAATGATCTTTTAGCAACAATTTTTTTATTTTCCCAAGGGTAAAAGGAGAAACTGGACCACGGACGTTGTTGTCCAATTTGTCCTGAGTACGCTGATACCTCATATGTGGGGGTAAACCACTGTTTGGGCGCACGGCAGGGCTCGGAAGGGAAGGAGCGCCATTTGTCTTTTTGAATGAAAAATTGGCTCCAATCTTTAGCGGACACCATGTCGCGTTTGGAGAGCCCCCGTGTGCCTAAATATTGGAGCTCCCCCACAAGTGACCCCATTTTGGAAACTAGACCCCCCAAGGAACTTAAAAGGAGAAACTGGACCACGGACGTTGTTGTCCAATTTGTCCTGAGTACGCCGATACCCCATATGTGGAGGTAAACCACTGTTTGGGCGCACCGCAGAGCTTGGAATTGAAGGAGCGCCGTTTGACTGTTTCAATGCAGAATTGGCTGGAATTGAGATCGGACGCCATGTCGCGTTTGGAGAGCCCTTAATGTGCCTAAACAGTGGAAACCCCCCACACGTGACACCATTTTGGAAACTAGACCCCTTAAGGAACTTATCTAGATGTGTGGTGAGCACTTTGAACCCCCAAGTGCTTCACAGAAGTTTATAACGTAGAGCCGTGAAAATAAAAAATCGCATTTGTTTTCACAAAAATGATTTTTTCGCCCAGAAAATTCTTATTTTCACAAGGGTAACAGGAGAAATTAGACCACAAAAGTTGTTGTGCAATTTCTCCTGAGTACGTCGATACCCCATATGTGGGGGTAAACCACTGTTTGGGTGCACCGCAGAGCTTGGAAGTGAAGGAGCACCGTTTGACTTTTTCAATGCAGAATTGGCTGGAATTGAGTTGAGATCGGATGCCATGTCGTGTTTGGAGAGCCCCTGATGTGCCTAAACAGTGGAAACCCCCCACAAGTGATACCATTTTGGAAACTAGACCCCTTAAGGAACTTATCTAGATGTGTGGTGAGCACTTTAAACCCCCAAGTGCTTCACAGAAGTTTATAACGTAGAGCCGTGAAAATAAAAGATCGCATTTTTTCTACAAAAATGATCTTTTTGCCCCCAAATTTTTATTTTCACAAGGGTAACAGGAGAAATTAGACCACAAAAGTTGTTTTGCAATTTCTCCTGAGTACGTCGATACCACATATGTGGGGGTAAACCACTGTTTGGGCGCACCGCAGAGCTTGGAAGAGAAGGAGTGTCGTTTTACTTTTTCAATGTAGAATTGGCTGGAATTGAGATCGGACGCCATGTCACGTTTGGAGAGCCCCTGATGTGCCTAAACAGTGGAAACCCCCCACAAATGACACCATTTTGGAAACTAGACCCCTTAAGGAACTTATCTAGATGTGTGGTGAGCACTTTAAACCCCCAGGTGCTTCACAGAAGTTTATAACGTAGAGCCGTGAAAATAAAAAAATCGCATTTTTTCTACAAAAATGATCTTTTTGCCTCCAAATTTTTATTTTACCAAGGGTAACAGGAGAAAATGGACCCCAGAAGTTGTTGTACAATTTGTCCTGAGTACGCCGACACCCCATATGTGGGGGTAAACCACTGTTTGGGCACATGGCTGAGCTCGGAAGCAAAGGAGCGCCATTTGACTTTTCAATGCAAAATTGACTGGAATTGAGATCGGACGCCATGTCGCGTTTGGAGAGCCCCTGATGTGCCTAAACAGTAGAAACCCCCCAAAAGTGACCCCATTTTGGAAACTAGACCCCCCATGGAACTTATCTAGATGTGTAGTGAGAACTTTGAATGCCCAAGTGCATCACAGAAGTTTATAATGCAGAGTCGTGAAAATAAAAAATATATTTTTTTTTAACAAAAAAGATTTTTTAGCCCCCAAATTTTTAGTTTCACAAGGGTAACAAGAGAAATTGGACCCCAAAAGTTGTTGTCCAATTTGTCCTGAGTATGCTGGTACCCAATATGTGGGGGTAAACCACTGTTTGGGCACATGGCAGAGCTCGGAAGGGAAGGAGCACCATTTTGGAATGCAGGCTTTGATAGAATGGTCTGCGGGCGTTATGTTGGGTTTGCAGAGCCACTGATGTACCTAAACAGTAGAAACCCCCCACAAGTGACCAAATTTTGGAAACTAGACCCCCTAAGGAACTTATCTAGATATGTGGTGAGAACTTTGAATGCTCAAGTGCTTCACAGAAGTTTATAATGCAGAGTAGTGAAAATAAAAAAATATTTTTTTTCCCACAAAAAAGATTTTTAGCCCCCAAGTTTTTATTTTTACAAGGGTAACAGGAAAAATTGGACCCCAAAAGTTGTTGTCCAATTTATTCCGAGTACGCTGATGCCCCATATGTGGGGGTAAACCACTGTTTGGGCGCACGGCAGAGCTCAGAAGGGAGGGAGCACCATTTGACTTTTTTAGCGCAAAATTGTCTGTCGTGTTTGGAGACCCCCTGATGTACCTAAACAGTGGAAACCCCCCAATTCTAACTCCAACCCTAACTCCAACACACCCCTAACCCTAATCTCAACCCGATCCATAATCCTAATCACAACCCTAACGATAATCACAACCCTAACCCCAAAACAGCCCTAATCTCAACTCTAACCATAACCCTAATCAAAACCCTAAATCCAACACACCCCTAACCCTAATCTCAACCCTAACCTCAAACCTAACCCTAATCCCAATACACCCCTAACCCTAATCCCAACCCTAACCTTAACCCTAATCCCAACCCTAACCCTAATCCCAACCCTAATCCCAAACGTAACCCTAATCCCAACCGTAACCCTAATACCAACTCTATCCCTAACTTTAGCCCCAACCCTAACGCTAATTTTAGCCCCAACCCTAGCCCTAACCCTAACTTTAGCCCCAATCCTAACCCTAAATTTAACCCTAACCCTAGCCCTAGCCAACCCTAATCCAAACCCTAACCCTAATCCCAACTCTATCCCTAACTTTAGCCCCAACCCTAACCCTAATTTTAGCCCCAACCCTAGCCCTAACCCTAACTTTAGCCCCAATCCTAACCCTAAATTTAACCCTAACCCTAGCCCTAACTTTAGCCCCAACCCTAACCCTAAGGCTACTTTCACACTTGCGTCGTGTGGCATCCGTCACAATCCGTCGTTTTGGACAAAAAACGGATCCTGCAAATGTGCCCACAGGATGCCTTTTTTGCCCATAGACTTGTATTACCGATGGATGGCCACACGTCGCGTCCATCGTGCACTGGATCCGTTGTGTTTTGGCGGACCGTCGTCACATAAAAAGTTACATGTAGCGTTTTTTTGTGCCGACGGTCCGCCAAAGCACGACGCATCCGTTGCACGACGGATGCGACGTGTGGCAATCCGTGCAATGTGTCGCTAATGCAAGTCAATGGAGAAAAAAACGCATCCTGCAAGCACTTTTGCAGGATGCGTTTTTTCTCCAACGACGCATTGCAACGGAAGCCAAAAAACGGTAGTGTGAAAGTAGCCTAACCCTAACCCTAACCCTAGCCCTAACCCTAAATTTAGCCCCAACCCTAGCCCTAACCCAGGCCCTAACCCTAGCCCTAACCCTAACCCTAGCCCTAACCCTAACCCTAGCCCTAACCCTAGCCCTAACCCTAACCCTAGCCCTAACCCTAAAGGTATATCGTATGTATTGCAATCTGGTGTGATGCAGCAATGTCCTTGGACAGGATCAAGCAACTGTGTGTGATGAGAGAAACTCCTGAGAGTTTCTCTCATCACACACAGTTGTGTGATCCAGGCTAAAAGTGCATTGTCTAACCATTTTTTTTTTTTTTAAACAGTGCTCAAAGTCAGAACACGTTGGCGTATGATGAAGGATAGCTTCAACAAGGACCTTTGTCAAGAGAGTCGGGTTCCCAGTGGTTCTGGAGCAAGGATCAGAAAATATAAGCATCACCGCATGCTGATATTTTTGAGACCGGTCCTTGCCCAGAGAATGTAAGTATTTTTGTGATTTATTGGATTGTATTGTATTGCCTAATCTGTATTTTTCTATTCCACAGGAGTTGGCGCTTTTACTATTGTAAATGTTTGGTACTAATGTTTTTCTTTTCTTTTCACAGCACCTGGAGCAGAACTCTTGATCCTGATTCTGGAGCAGTCCTTCACTGAACAGCCACGGACACATCCCAGCCATCCACCAGTGCAGCAGCAAATAGTGGGCCTGCAACACAGACTGGAGACCAGGAAGCTGGTCCATCAGGTGTTCCCCTGTCCCAGGTCATTTATGTCTGAGTTTTTGCACTTGAGCTCGATCTTTCATGATGGACTCAAGGCGATGGGAGACAGACTGGATAGTGGCTTCAACCTTATGAATACACTTATCCAAGATGTCACCCGAAGCCTTGACCAAGTGAAAGCTGACCTCCAGAAGCCACAGCACATCATTTTTTTAATCAAATTGAAAAGGGCATGTCGGAACATCTTACTCCTGATCTCCAGCTCAGTGTTATGCAGGCCTGCAATGCTGCTTACATGCAGGCTATGCAGCAGAGTTGGTATTTTCAGCAGCCAGTGGTGGCATTTCCACCTGTGCCAACACTGGCACGCTTGACCTCAATGCCGAGCTCTGCTGCATACTACTGCGTGGCCACCATCATTCCAAGCACTGCCGGACACCACTACAGTGCCACCACCATGCCGAGTGCTATTGGACAGCCCACTGCCACCACCATGCCAACTGCTGCTCCTGCTTGGATATCCTCCACTGCCACCAGCATGCAGAAGGAGCACCCGGACCTTATCAGGTTGGCCACCATCACCAGGTCCCAGCTGCAGCAGCAACAGCAGCACCCGAACCCTGGCATGGCCTTTACCACCACCAGCATGCAGCAGCAGCACCTGGACCCTGGCATGGCCTTCGCCACCAGCAGCATGCAGCAGTAGCACACGGACCCTGGCATGGCCTTCGCCACCAGCATCATGCAGCAGCAAATGGACCCTGGCATGCCCTTCACCACCAGCATGCAGCATCAGCACCCGGGCCATGACAGGACAGCCACCATCACCGGGCCGCAGGATATTAGCACACCGAGGCTCCCCAAACAGCAGTGCAGATCACAAAAAGGGGGGAAAAATGCGGACCATCGCAATCCCTCCCCCCACACCTCCCAATGGGTCTGTGATGTCAGGTTTGCCTCGCCCTCCCAGTGTGTCTCTGCCATCCCATGCCTCCAGTACCATCCCTGAACTCCCTGACCCCACTACTTTAATCGCCCCTTCTCCTGCAACCCCTGCATCATCTTCAGCCAGCCAGGTCTCAAAGCTACACACCCTCCAGTTCCATCACTCTACCCCAAGACGCCGCAGTTAAATTTTTCTTTTGTTGTTAAAAATAAATGTTTTTTTTTCCACAAATACTGTTTGGTTCTTTGTGTATTTCGCCACTGGCAACACACACCGTGCACCGACTAAACTCACTTCGCTGTACACTTTGTATTTTTGCCACCTCATAGCTCCAGGAGTGAGACAAGTAGAACACTGCAGCTTTGCTTTTTGTGTTTGGTATGGAGCTATGAGTTGTCACAAAATAATATGACTTGTACTTTGTCCATAATCTCTTCAGTCTGCTTAATCTATGTGACGCAGACTGAAGAGGCAATAGAGGTAATACAAGGCATATCTATACTCACCTGAACAGCTGCCAGAAATAGTGAATTCAGGATGCACAAAACCCAGCATCCTGAACTCACTATTTCTAAAAAATGGCATGTGGAGTATAGAAATGCCTTGTATTACCTCCTTTTTGTCTTCAGTCTACATAATCTATTTCACACAAACTGAATAGACAATGGAGGTCATACAAGGCATATCTATACTCACCTGGACAGGTGTCAGAAATAGTGAATTCATGATGCTGGGTTTTGTGCATCATGAACTCATTATTTCTGACACCTGACCTGGTGAGTATAGATCTGCTTTGTATTATACCTCCATCTTCTCCTCAGTCTGCGTTCAATAGATAATGCAGAAGAGATGCAGGATGTAATGACGTCAACTACTTTACCACTGACATCATAAGTGGTTTTGAGAGGAAAGACATAGGAGACTCAGTACAGGTATCAAAACACGTTGCCATGCCACACGTCTGATGTCAGAAACAAAGAGGCAGCAAATTGGTTTCGCATGTGGGCAACTTCAGCAGTTGACCGCAGAGGGTGATGCTGGTAATCTGGCAATGGGTTTACAAATGGTTCATCCAGTTCAATGTTGGGTCGCTCCTTAGCCATTATGTAATTGTGGAGAACCACACAGGCTTTGACAACCTCATCGACTGTCTCCATTTTTAGATTAATGGCTGTCCCAAGAATGCGCCATTTTGAGACAAGAATCCCAAAGGTACACTCAACAGTTCTTCGGGCCCTGGTCAGTCTGTAGTTAAAAATCCTTTTAGTGTGGTTCAAGTCCCGACTGGAATATGGCTTCAGTAGGTTTTCACACATCTGAAAGGCCTCATCCCCAACCATAACAAATGGCATCGGTGGGCGTTGAGTGTTGGGGAGTGGTCTTGGCAGGGGAAAATTTGCATTTTTGCCATACAATCGTTGGCCCATATCTGAGTTCTTGATAGTCTGGGAGTCATTGCCAAGGCCAAAAGCTCCAATGTCCACGGCAATAAAGCGACAGTCCGCATTTACTATTGCCATGAGCACTACAGAAAAATATTTCTTGTAGTTAAAGTACTCGGATCCAGATCTAGCGGGTTTGGTAATCCGTATATGCTTTCCATCCATTGCTCCCAAACAGTTGGGGAAATTACACACTCTCCAGAATTTGTCAGCAATTTCCAGCCACATTTCCACAGTGGGTAGGGGGATAAATTCATCCCGGAGAACGTTCCACAAAGCCCGTCAGGTATCCACAACTATGCCAGACAAGGTGAAAATTCCAAGCGGTACTGAAAATGGAGCGATGATAAGCTCTCTCTGGTGGCCAGAAATCTGCCAAAAAAAGAAATAAACAAATTACGAACAATTATATTAGCGATGGGGTTTTGCTAAACACATAAAGGAAAAACAAATAATACATGGCAGAGGAATAATAATTATGACAGGCATTTGTTTAGAATTATTAAATACCTTAGTGTGACCAGGAGACGTTCCTCTGCAGGAATCGCTCTACGGAGCTGGGTGTCCTGTCTCCGGATGGCACCTTGGACACAACCAAGCAAATCCCGAAAGGTCTCTTGAGACATCCTGGTATATTCCGGAAATTTGTCCGGGTTGGCATTGAGCTTGCTGTATAGGGTGTGGTAGGCTCCACGGCTCTCCTGGACTTCAATAATGGGGTGTCCCCAATAATGCCAACGCCGTGCTCTTCTCTGTCTTTCTCTATTTCTTTGTTGCTCACAAGCAAACGCATAGGCAAGAAACAGCTTTATACTTAAATCCAGGTTGAAATAAAAGCTCTCCATGCAAAGATCCATTGTGACACAGGATACAGTAGCGAAATCTGAAGATTTCAGCTGTCCAAGGATCTATATAAAGATTTCCCATAACATACGCCCACTGTTGTCACATTGGCGGTGTCTGTTTATCTAGATTTTTCTCCTGTAAAATTTTCCACCATGCACACAAAAAACGCAAACACATGCAAAACACATGAAAAAGCATGCAAACGCTGCATTTTTTTGCCGCATGCGTAAGCTTACGCGTCTAAAAACCGCTGCATTTGCACGCGTATGCATGCGGTTTATCATGCGTTTCAGGTTGCGGAAGATACACTGCGGATTCAACCACAAATGTGAAACTAGCCTAAGAGATTAACATTGCTGGACTAGTCCGCAGCTAAGCACCTCATTGTCTATGAGCTTTGTACACTGGGAGCCTGGTATGGGGGCAGGGTTAGCTGTGGTATTGGCGGGGTTAGCTGTGGTGTGGGCGGGATTAGCTTTTCAGCTCTGCTTCATTGCTAATTCTAAAAACTCTGATTGTGACAGAACCATTGCACCCAGTAATCTAAGTGATACATCATTGGATTCAGCTACTCTTTGCCTACATCAGGCTACTCCCAGATGAGGTAGCAAATCCTGCTGACAGATTTTCTTTAAAAGCCATAAAATCCAAGTGAAGAGCCATTCTCAGGCTGGCTATTGTTACAACTATGTAGAATAAGCAAAAGGAATAAAGAAAGTTACCAAACAAGGTATGAAAGTCGTTATTAACATTCTACATCAGAAACTGTGGAGTCACTAGCTGCAAGGTGCTTGTTGGGAAGTTGATTGTGACTTTTTGTTGCCAGTGGGATGCTTTTATGATTTTCTTTTATATTTTACAATCAATAGTAAAATAGTTATATATATTGTATGCATGCTAAAAGCCAGAGGTGGTGAGTACTTGTACTTCAAGCCATGTATGTGCTGCACAAAAGAAACCTGTTTGCTTTCTGTGTAAGCTCAGGGGGACCATTAAGTTTATAAAGCAGTGCAAGGAAAAAATGGAATGAGACATTGCATGAGTCATAATATTCCTAATTCACAATGGAAAACATTGCAAACAAACTAATAACTGGGAAAACAAATATTGCTTAAGGGGGTTGAAAGTTTGATATAAACACAGGTGATGATTTGGACGTTCAGAATGTTTTGTCGTTCGTTAGTTTATCCATTATATATCACTGACCAGAGTGGATAATATGGTAATAAAACTCTTTTCAGTATTAAAATATGATATTACAGTTTCACCGTGCTTTAGCAATACAGCCTAAAATGTTATTTAAATGTCCTCTAATTAATCCTGAGTATAATATAAATCGCTAGGTATTAAAAAAAAGGATCATACCTAATTATATTAGGATATTTTTGGGCAACGTTGTGCTCTAGAGCCATAATACACAATGCCAATACTACAAGTGGTTTGTTGATGCATATTTCAGCTTAATTCCTTATCCGATATTTTGTGTTTTTGAATCCATACTGACAATGGGATTTGTTAACAGTATGCCCATTGTTTAATTCCCTGATTTAGTCTCAAGAGCAGGAGTGGTGAACCATAGGCCCGTGGGCAGATGACCTTTTCTCTGTGAAAGAAGACCCGGACCAGGCCTACCTACTCCATGATGGATCCGGAACTGTCGGGGCTGTCACCCAGGTTTCACAGGGGAAAGCTTAAAGCCCCGAACCGACCTTTGCACCTAGGAGTAGGGGGCGTGGCTAAGCTAAAAGGACCACATTAGTTAGTTACGGTGGAACGTGCATATCGCAGGAGAGCAGTGTGAGGGCTTCTGCAGGGGGGCAACTGCCAGAGAGGAACCACAAGGAATCATTGTCACCGCGAGGAACCAGGAGCCAAGACGTCATCTTTTCCAGGACTACACTTGACCACGAGGAATCACTGCCACTGCCAGGATCCAGGACACCATCTTTTCCAGGACCATACTGAACGCCAGGAGTCAAGACGTCATCTTTTCCAGGACTACATGGGACCACAAGGAATCACTGCCACTGCCAATATCCAGGACGCCATCTTTTCCAGGACCATACTGAACCCCTTATGTGCCACTGCTTTGGCACCAACATTCACATCCTGAACTAACCGCATTCTGAAGTCGTCAAACTGATAAGATTGCTATCCTTGAACTTCCTACCCTATGCTTCACACCCGCTTCCCCTGAGTTACATCCCCTGTGTTGCTTTATATTGTTTTATCTTTTTTCTCCCTGTGAAGAGTATACCTGTTAAATTAAACCCCACGTTACTGCTTGCTCTGCCTCCGACCTGTTACTAGATCTTCCTACCTACTCACACTTGGCATAGTCAGCACGATGCAGTCTACTGGCACAGAGGGGGCAGACCCAGCACCTGGGGAGAGCCCTAGGTCCAGCATTTCCCTGGGGCAATGTTAAACAACCTACCTGAATTTAATGGGAGTAACACCATGTTGTGGAGCTGGACTGAACATATTAAAGGGATGATGAGAATGCAATTTATGATACCAGCCCTACAGACGGAGGTCACCATAATGGCCCTGGAAGGGGAGGTGAGGGATTCAGTGATGCTACAGCCCCTGAGACAGCGGGATACGCTTGACAAGGTGTTACGTATACTGGAGAAAACACATGAGGACCCCACAGATGTAGGAGAGCTGCGCATGCGACTGTTTAGCCAGATTCAAAAAGAAGAGGAAGACAGTGACACAGTTCATGAAAGTATTGCAGGAAATACACACTGCCATATCTTGAAAAGACGGTGTGGGGGTAGGGTCGATTGACGTGGTGCTGCATGATCAGTTAGTGACCGGGTTGAGAGATGTGCTGCTGAAACAGGACCTTGGGGAGCGCTTGCGTGCGAACCCACACATGACTTTTGCAGAAGTTGGAAGTAAGGCACGCACGCTCGAGCAAGAACAAGGGGTGACAGCTCCGGTGGTGAAGGTCCGGAGCAAAGAGGTGGCCATGAATGCAGTGGCTGTGCAAGGATGGGTGGTAGATTTGCAGAGAGAAATCCAAGAGATGAGGGAAGACTTGACAGAAACTAAAAAGAAGGTGACCTTGCTGAGCTCATTTGGAAGCAGAGCTTTCTCAGAACCGCAACGGGGTGGAAGAGTGTCTAGACAAGAGGAACTTCCTACCAGCTTCCTCTGTGGAGAGCCGGGGCACATGACCCAGATGTGCCCAGAATGTGGGAGGCATCTCCAGCGTCACCCGTTAAATTAGGAGGCTCCGAGGCTGGGGGATGCCGCCCAGAGCCAGAACAGCCAGTAAGAAGAACCAGAAGTCCCACCAATTTAGTTTCAAGGTGTCCGTTAGTCTGGGCCAAAATAGATGGACGGGCCATACGCTGTCTGGTAGAAACCGGCTCCCAAGTAACCACGATGCCAGAGAAGTATTTCAGTAACCATTTCCCTGAAGCAATGAGGCCTGAGTGGGGACAACTGATAAAGTTGAAGGCCGACAATTAGCTTCCCATCCTGGTCGCAGGGGTGATATGGATGCAAATTAGAGTCTGTGGCAAAGACTTGAGCCACCGAGGTGTGGTACTGACTTCAGGTGACACTGAGCATGGATATACTGTTACCCTGGGGATGAATGTGCTTAAAGAGTTCAGAAGTTTGCTTATCAATGAGTCCACAGACCTTTTTCTGAGACAATGGAGCCCCCAAACGCCTCAAAGGAACATATTTCAACAGTTGATTCAGATAGCTCAGGTGCAAGAAGTCTCCTGCAATGGAAAAGTGCTGGGCAGAGTGGTCATTCCGGCTGCGAACAGTCTTGAAATACCTTCGGGGCAGACTGTGCTCTCTGTCCCTGTCCGGGTCTGCACCCGTCTGGAAGGAGTGGAAGAACAACTAGAACCAGCGGCTATAGAGAATATACCACCCGGACTCCCAATTGCCCGAACATTGGCTACCGTACGAGATGGGAAAGTGCCTGTGAGATGTGTAAATTTGAGAGAGGACACACTGACACTTTTCCCCAGGCGTGAAATAGCACAAATAGTTGGCATGCCAGAGGAGCTGATACCATCACAGTCTGTACAGTTGACGGCAAAAAAAGGAGACCCTTGGACTGTAACAGTAGAAACTCATTCAATGTTGGAACCCCATGGCAAAGAAAAGGGCAAAGAATCTTAGAACAAATGCGCGCTGAACTAACAGAGCTCACACCGCAGCAGATACAGCAGGTGGAAGATGTACTCGGATGCTATCAAGACGTATTTACTCATCATGAGGACGATTTTAGCTGTACCACTGTAATCGCTCACGAGATCCCAACGAGTAATTCTGCACCCATAAGAGAACGCTATCGTCAAATTCCTCCACAGCTGTACCAGGAGGTGAAAGGAATGCTCTCACAGAGGTTACAGAATGGTGTCATCCTGAAAAGTCAAAGCCCATAGGCTACTCCTATAGTCCTAGTACGAAAAAAAGACGGCTCTCTGAGATTTTGTGTAGACTATCGCAAGTTAAATGCCTGCACTGTGTGGGATTCGTACCTGTTACTCCAGATTGAAGAGTCATTATCCACCCTGGAACAAGCAAGATACTTCTCTACCCTACATCTGGCCACTGGTTATTGGCAAGTACCGATGTCCGAACACGACCGAGCGCAGACGGCCTTCATACTACCTATAGGTCTGTTTGAGTTTAATGGAATGCCATTTGGGCTGGCCAACACTCCTGGAACTATTCAGCGACTGATGGAGAGGTGCTTGAGTGACATGAATTTCGAAGCCACTTTGATCTATCTAGATAATGTAATTGACAATGCCGCCACATTCGAAGAACACCTGCAGCGTTTGGAGCAAGTGCTGAGCCGGCTCCAGAGACATGGACTGAAAGTAAAACCATCCAAGTGCCATTTGTTCCGCACCCTAATTGAATACCTAGGACATGTGGTCTTTGCGGAAGGAGTATGTCCATCCCGTGAAAAGATTGCAGACATGCAATATTGGCTGGCCCACCACGAAGACTGTCAAGGATGTCCGGGTTTTTCTGGGAATAACCGGGTACTATCGACGGTTCGTGAAAGACTTCACTCGCATTGTGAATCCGTTATTTGAGCTGCTGAGAGGAGTTCCATCTGCAGCCAAAAACTGGGAAATCCAGTGGGGAGAACGGCAGGAGAAAGCATTTCAAGCCTTGAAAGTGGCTTTAAAAGAAGCACCCACACTGGCCTACGCCGATTTCTCTCGGCCCTTCATTCTACATACTGATGGAAGCTTGCATGGACTAGGAGCTGTGTTGTCGTGGGTTCAGGACGGGAAGGAGTGAGTGATTACTTATGCAAGTTGTTGTCTTCATGAATCCGAACGGAATCTGGACATCTACAGTTCATTCAAGTTGGAGCTGCTGGAGTTAGTGTGGGCCATGATGGAGAAATTAGTAAAATACTTGTCAGGGTCTGAAGTTCTAGTGCGCACCGACAACAACCCATTGGCCCACCTGGAAAACGCCAAGTTAGGGGCCCTGGAACAACGGTGGGTGGCAAAACTGGCTAAATACCGGTATAAGATTGCCTACAGTAGGGGAGCTGAAAACACTCATGCGGATGCGTTGTCCAGAGTGACATATGAGAAGCCTGGTCCTAGCTGAGATGAAGAACTTGAGGCTGAAGAGGTCCCTGGGTTCCGGAGTCCTGCCAGGACGTTGGCAGTCACACAGGAATTGGTACAAGCGGAGCCCCAGGAAAATGTATTGGGACAGCCTCGGGATGAGTAAGTACAGATTCAACAGCAAGATGGAGAGCTTGCACAAATTTGAGAGTGGGTGACCCGCAAACATCTGCCTAGCAAGAACAAGAGGGAGGCCCTGTCTCCTGGGGTCCTACAAATTCTTCGACAATGGGAAAGATTACACCTAAAGAAAGGACTGTTGTACAGGAAAATTCAACTACAGCGAGCCCTATCCATCACTTGGCAGGTGGTGGTTCCTGAGGCCTTGTTGTACAAAGTGGAGACGCACAAAAAAGGAGCACATTTTGACCAATAATAAAACTTATCAATGGCTTCAGAAATTAGTTTATCATCCCTTACTGAGGGCGAAGGTAGAAGAATGGTGTCAACATTGTAGAAGCTGTGAATTGTCCAAATCCCCGGAACAGATGGCCCCCATGCAAACTATTGTGACCTTGGCCCCACTGGAGGTCTTGATGATTGATGATTGACTATGTGACAATTGGGCCGGCCCATCAAGGGTATGAACACTGCTTGGTAATGGTGGATCATTTCTCCAAATTTGCCGTTGTGACTCCTACCCGAGACCAAACTGTGGAGTCCGCGGCCTATGCCAACTGTAAAAACTTTATCCAGGTTTACGGCTGTCCAAAGAGGATACACTCGCAACAGGGGGCCTGTTTTCTAGGATGATTGATTGAGGAACTACAAATTGGGAAGTCTCAAATGACGCCCTATCATCCACAGGGTAAGGGAGTATGTGAACGATTCAACCAGACTGTCATTCAGATGCTGAGAACGCTGGAGGAAGATCTTAAGATGCGCTGGCCTGAATTCGTAGTAGAACTGGTGTGGGTATACAACAACCACATACATCGCACCACAGGGTGCACCCCTTACACCCTACTCTTCGGCAGACCAGGCAAAGAAATCACAGAGCTCGAGCTGGACCCAGAGGAGGACTACTACTGACAGGGGTGTCCACCTGGGTACGATAACATCGCCATCAGCTGCAAACACTACATCGCCTGGTACAGACCCGGTTTCAGGAGATGGAGCATTCTGAAAAAACTCCTCTACGAGGGACAGCCCTACAGGCCGGAGACCGGATGGTATGAGAGAAGTGCCCTCGAGATAAACTTGACTATCGATGGGAGAAAACACCGTACCGGATAAAGCGGCAAGTCCGTTCTGAAGGACCCATCTACGAAGTTCAGCCTGAGGCGGAAGAAGATGCTCCCACTCGCATAGTACACCGAAACATGCTCCGCCCTTGTATGTCTACGGATCCTGTTTTAGAAGAAAAAGAAAAACCCAATGTTGCTGAGAGCCCTCCCTTAGTTCATAGTGATTGTGAAGAAGAAGAATATCCAAGGCTACCGATAGTGAGGCCGAAAGGAGAGCTAATATCCGAGACCTCTGGAATGTCTAAAATTCCTGAAATGGCTGCTTGACTTGAACTGGGCACGTCCCCGCCCATCAGTTCAACCTGATTCAACTACTCAAATGGATTTGAGGGATACTCCTAGTTTACGACGTTCTGAGCATTCGACAGCAGAAGAAACCCTAACCACTTTGATCAGGATCATTTTGTTTCTCGACAAATAATTCAAGGAATGGGAGAATGTCAGCGCTTACTGCAGGAACTCCCGCCCATGGAATGGCGAGCACAAAGAGTGGGGGCATGTAAGGAGAAGACCTGGACCAGGCCTACCTACTCCGTGATGGATCCAGAACTGTCGGGGCTGTCACCCAGGTTTCACGGGGGTAATCTTAAAGCCCCGGACCAACCTCTACACCTAATAGTAGGGGGCCACAACGAGCGGCAAATCAGTTAGTTGCTGTGGGAACGTGCTTAGTGCAGTAGGGCAGTGTGAGGGCTTCTGCGGGGGGCCAACTGCCAGAGCAGACAAATACCAGTAGAGGCTAAAAACTGTTAACAGAGGCTGCAGACAACGATGTACCTGGTCCCTGCTGACATCGCTGACCGTGCGTGACAGGATGCCCAGTCAGGACATAAGCCTGCGCATGCACAGACGGGAGAATTGGGATACCCCCTGTGAGGGGTGTCCCTTTGTTTCTGAATCGAGTTGCTCATTGTCCCTGTACACTGACAGGGGGAAATATTGTGCTCTGTCTGGCTCATCATTTCCTGACACACAGATCACCGACCGGACCACAAGCAATCACTGTTGCCACCAGGAGCCAAGACGTCATCTTTTCCAGGACTACACGGGACCACGAGGAATCACCGCCGCCGCCAGGATCCAGGACGCCATCTTTTCCAGGACCATACTGGACCCCTTATGCGCCACTGCTTTGGCGCCAACATCCACATCCTGAACGAACCGCATTCTGAAGTCGTCAGACTGATAAGTTTGCTATCCTTGAACTTCCTACCCTATGCTTCACACCCGCTTCCCCTGAGATACGTACCCTGTGTTCCTTTATACTGTTTTCTCCCTGCGAGGAGTATACCTGCTAAATTAAACCCCACGTTAACACTTGCTCTGCCTCCGAGCTGTTACTGCATCTTCCTACCTGCTCACATCTGCCTTCCCCCTACCTTCCCAGGCAGATTCCCAAGACCTCAGTGCTAGGGTCAGCATCTGCATTGTAATGACTACAGGTCCTTTAGTTTCTTCTTGTGCATGCAGTATTCACTACTGAATGAAAAATTACATCCTGGCCAGTGTGAGCGTCAAGACTTACTCTGTGCTTGGAGTGCTTGGAGTTAGCATGCAATGTGCTCCTGTCCCACAGAAGACTCCATCAGCAGCTCTTGTGTTTCCTCCAGTGATGTATATACCCAGGGTCAGACTGGGGTGTCTGGGGCCCACAGAGGGAATTAACTGTTGGGGCCGGCGCACCCTGTTGTGAATTCCGTTCTGGAGCTCCCTCCTGTGGTTGCTAATGGTATTTTTGTGAGTTCTGCCCTTGGGCTCCCTCTGGTGGTTTCGAGTGGAACTGCTGCTCCTTTAGGTAGCTGTGGCAGCTGCCTTCACTAATTGCCTTGCTTGGGTTTGTTATTTAAACCTGCTCTGGGCTTTAGTTCATGCCAGCTGTCAATGTTCTTGGTTGGATTTGGTTCTCTCCTTGAATTTCTCATATGGCCTGTCCTTGTCAGCAAAATATAAGTTTTTGCTAAGTTTTTGTTTGTCCATTTGCCTGGACTCTATTGCTCTGCAGATATGTCTCTTTTTGTCCAGCTTGTCACTATGTCATTTTCTGGCTAGCTGGAAGCTCTGGGAAAGCAGATTTGCCCCTCCACACCGTGAGTCGGTGTGGAGTTCATTTTTGTAAACTCTGCGTGGATTTTGTAGTTTTTAAATACTGACCGCACAGTATCCTTTTCTCTCTGTCTATCAAGTTTAGTATTGGCCTCCTTTGCTGAAATCTGATTTCATTTCTGTGTACGTCATTTCCCTCTTCACTCACAGTCAATATTTGTGGGGGGCTGTCTTTCCTTTTGGGGTTTTCTCTGAGGCAAGATAGCTTTCTATTTCCTTCTTTAGGGGTAGTTAGTTCTTAGGTTGTGAAGAGGTGTCTAGAGAGAGTCAGGAACATCCCACGGCTATTACTAGTGTTGTTGTTAGGATTAGGGACTGCGGTCAGTAGAGATACCACCTTCTCAGAGCTCGTTCCATGTTGCGTTTTAGCCACCAGGTCATATCAGTGTGGCCTCTTAACCACCAGGTCCTAACAGCACCCTACAGCTATATGTAAATATCTGTTAGCCGTCGTGGTTTTTTGGCCGTTTTCTGTGGAAAAAACTCTAAAAAAAAACGCTTACATTAAGCATTCCATCATTTCAATGCATTCCACAATTTTTATGTACATGCTGCATTTTTTTTCCACAAAAAAAATGCATTGCGGTAAAAAACGCTGCATGTTCATTAATTTTGCGGATTTTTTGCGATTTTACTGCCATATTATTGCATTGGGAAGCGCCGGAAAAAAATGCGAAAAATCCGCAAAAAAACGTCAAAAAGAACGCATGCGGATTTCCTGTAAAAAAAAAGTCCGGTTTTGTTCAGGAAAATTCTGCATACATTCCTGAACATGTGCACATAGCCTTATAGTGGAGCATCGACTGTAAAACACAGGTGGCTCCTGCATATCTACTGTGCGCCACCATAAATGGGATGTACAATTAAAGTAGTTTGCATTAAAGGGGTTCTTCGGTTAAAACAAGTTATCACCGATCCACGGGCTCCACAGGATAGGTGATTGGTGGGATCCAACCACTGGAAACTGCATCGTTCAGAAGAATTGAAATTTTTTATCCTTTACAGGACACTTTTATTCTCGTTTTAAAATGGAGCAGCAGGTGAGATGTCTGACCGCAGCCTCATTCATTCTCTTTGGAACTTCCATAAAAAAAACAGGAATAGCGCTCACAGCCACTGAGGGAATGAATGGATCTGTGGTCAAGTCCCACATGCTGCTCTAGTTTTATGGGGATAAAAGTTCCACATTCTGCCGATCGGTGCAGTTCCCATCAGTCGGACACCCACCAATTAATAAGTTATCACTTGTCCTGTGGAGAAGTGATTACCTTTTTTCTGTGGAGAACCACTGTAAGGACATTTCTGCCAGTATGTTTCAAGTATTTATTCTCTAATAGAAGTAAAGAATTTTCTACTAATTGTAGTAATATCAGAGAGACCAAATGACTGCCATACACAACACAATCCACTATACAAAACCAATATTACCACATACAAGAGAGAAATACCCCCAGTAACCCCACACCATGATCAGACCACATAGTGACTAAATAAAACCACATAAAGGAACAAAGACCAGCACACCATAACCAGACCACATATTACCACCACATAGTTACCAAATAATACCACATACAGGGGATAAATACCACCACACCATGGCCAGACCACATATTACCAGCATATAGCGACCAAATAATACCACATACAAGGGAGAAATGCCACCACAACATTCTGTAACTCGACTACAGATTCCACCACATAGTGACCAAATAATACCACATACTGTACAATGGAGAAATACCATTACATCATGACCGACCACAAATTACCACTCCATAGTGACCGAATACTACATTACTGATTGTGACTAAAAACCACAATACTAACAACACTGTTATTACCACCAGTGACATTATACACAGGAGCACCTTATATAGTGTAAGTGTACAGGTAATACAGTGATCATCAATTACATTATACACAGGAGCTTTGTATATAGTGTATTATGTACAGGTAATGAGGTGATCACCAGTTACATTATACACAGAAGCTTTGTATATAGTGTAGCATGTATAGAGTGTGTCTATATGTGATACAGTGACTCACCAGTGATGTCTCTAGGTAAAGTCATTCATCTTGGCTTTTCTTCTTCATCTGGCACAGACCGCTCCAGTCTAATGGAGATCTCAAGCGCACAGTTCAAGCTAGACAGCACAGGAATTGGAGGCATTTTGCCAAGAAGAGCGGGCAGCTTTACCATCCGAGAAAAGAAGAACCTCATCCACAACTACAGCAAAAGACTTCAAGCTGTCATTGATGTTATAGGGGGCAATACATGGTATTAAGAAATTGGGTATGTAAACTTTTGATTAGGGTCATTTGGATGTTTTGGGTTGTCATTATTATTTAAAAAGAGAAAATAGTAGATTGACAATAAATGGCTACACCCAACCACTAACCATGAGTGGAGAAAAAGTCTTGGTTTTATAATTCATATTCTCTGAAAAAAGGTCAAGAAAGCAAAAATTCTGCCGGGTATGTACACTTTTGAACACAACTGTATATGACCACATACTGTTATATTAGTAGCTATCTTCAGTGGTTCTTACATTTATACTTGACCCATTGTTTTTACTGCATATAATGGATGCGCCATTTCTGGGGTGGCTGAGGGTTGATGTTCTTAGTCTGAGAGGCTTCCAATATGCATGTTCCCTTCCCAGCCTATTAAGATCAGCCTGCAGCAGTCTATGTAACCTTTGCTGGTTATTAAAAATAGAGGGGACCCCACGTCATTTTTTAGGGGTCTCCTTTTTAATAACCAGCAAAGGCTACGCAGACAGCTGTGAGCTGAAATTAATAGGCTGGTAACCTTTATGGATATTGGCCCCTTCCCAGAATAATAACACTAGCCCCAGCTGTCTGCTTTCACTCAGCTGGTTAATAAAATCAAATGGGCCCCATGTCATTTTTTAAATTTATTTATTAATTTTATGTGAGCTTTTCACATACAGTGGGTGCTGACTACAACTTGAATCAGAGTCGACTGGTCTCGCTGATCGCAGGGAGACCAGGCATGTATGATGATAGTTGTAGTAAGCAATCGGCAGATAGGAAAAGCACTAACTGTACAGCTTTCCCCACCCACCATAGCATGCCACCTGAGCATTTAATTTCCCGGGACGTGTCACACAGATGTTACATGGATGTTATCAGTGCACGTGTGCAGCTCGCATTTCGTTGGTGGTGCCTGAAAAAAAATACATGTCTCTGCTTTTTTCACATGGACACAGTCCATGTGACAAACCTGACATGTGCCCACCACCATTGAATACAATGGGTGTGCATGTGTCAATATTTGGGGTCCTTAAAAATGTACCACATACGGACAATAAGAATGGACATGAAAAGGAGGCATGAGAAAGTAATTGATATGTGCATTCATTTTTTGAAGTTGAAGGAGCATTAGTTTGTGGAGTACATTATCATTTTAATTATTATCATTTTACAGTACACAGTAAATTCTGATAATGTGTCCATATTAGTAATAATCTTTTTAATTTATTATGTGTTTCTAACATGTCCGTTAAAAATATTGTTGTTTATTATTTTACATTTGGTTGGGGGTTTTTGTACAACTTTTCCAAAAATAGTTAGTTTTGGAATAAGTTTGACACATTATCAACTAGGTACCATGGCATATTTAACAAAACTGTTCAATTCTTAAAGTGTACAAATTCAAGGTCTGATTCACCAAAGCCATTGTTCACACCTGTCTTCATGAATCAGGAGCACTTGGAAAGTGGTGTACAGCTCTGTGTGTCTCACCACTTGTTATGCACAGGGTTGTGGAACCACTGTGCCACAATCCAGGGAGAGCCTGGAGGGGCATTACTAAGCGACCACCTGGTTCTTCACTTTAGCCTCTGATGGTGTGGTTAGACTTGAACCCAGGTGGATGCCAGGTGCTACTCCAGGAAAGACCCCGGAGCCATGGCAGCTGACCCCTAAAGGGGCAGGGAAGCAGGCCTGGCCAGGAACTGGATCACAGAGGGATATATGGCTGGAGAACAGAACAAGTACTGGATCAGGAAAGGACAGGATAAGTTCAGGAACACAGGGCGGACTCAGGTACAGTATCACAGGTGCAGATACAGACTGGACTGGTGGGGGTAGAGGTGTAGGTTCAGACAAAAGGGATCAGACTTTGGACTTGGTAGAGGCAGGATGGATTCAGGAAGAGGTTATGGCAGGGCGGACAGGAACCAGTTCAGACAGGGCAT
Source organism: Ranitomeya variabilis (assembly GCF_051348905.1). Taxonomy (NCBI): domain Eukaryota; kingdom Metazoa; phylum Chordata; class Amphibia; order Anura; family Dendrobatidae; genus Ranitomeya; species Ranitomeya variabilis. The sequence continues at coordinate 414,723,562 of NC_135234.1, forward strand.
GCAGGATCGGGTGCAGACAGACCGGACAGGATCAGGTTTAGACAGGGCAGTTATAGGAACTAGTGATGAGCAAGTATACTCGTTGCTCAGGTCTTCCCGAGCACGCTCGGGTGATCTCCGAGTATTTGTGACTGCTTTGGAGATTTAGTTTTCCTTGCTGCTGCTTCATGATTTGCGACTGTTAGACAGCTTGATTACATGTGGGGATTCCTTAGCAACCAGGCAACCCCCTCATGTACTCAGGCTGGCTAGCAGCCGTAAATCATGCAGCTGCCTCGACAAAAACTAAATCTCCGAGCAGTCACAAATACTCGGAGACCACCCGAGCAACGAGTATACTCGCTCATCACTAATAGGGACCTTACAACTTGGTAGCAGGAAACACACGGAACACTAAAGTTGCTTAGGAACCTCTCAATATGGGAGGGTGCTTTAAATATCATGTCTCCCCGCTATTGTCTGGAGACATATTCAGTAGTGTGAGCATTATCGCTTTAAGAGGCAGGGACTTTGTGTGCAGCGCCCCAGAGTCCTGGTTGTTGCAGTAACGTCGCTCTGCCACTAAGGGGGGTGATGGTACATCTGATGGCACTAAAAGAGTTCACCTGACCAGGTATCACAGTCACACATTGCACTTCACACTCCGGCCACCAGGGGGAGCAAAAGGCCCTATCTACTAGGCCACTCCTCACACATGGGTAAAACTGGGGGTTGGATAGGAAGTTAGGGAGAAAGTAGCTAGGGAGAGTTCGAGAGAGGACCTGTCAGGGGTGGGATCCTGACAGCGGCCTAACACAGACAGATCGTTACGGAGCCGTGCCTGTTCCATATAGCGGCAGTCTCCTAAGAAAGGACACGAAGCGAAGCATATTGTGGAGAAGTGAGAAACGGGATCACAGCACAAAGGAGATAGAACCAGAAGGAGTCGTGCCCCGAGATCGGCAACATCCTTCTGAGGCGCGTAGCCGGCGGCCGGAACGCCGAGGAGGTAATAGAATCTACCCATTAATTTGAACTACGGCAGGGCAGTTAACTCTAGGTTGGCTGTCTCACCTTTACACGTAACGAAGACAACGGAGGCAGTTGTGGGAGAGGGGCGTCTCTAGGGTCCCTATAAAATAACTCCAGGCCTACCCCGTCATACGGGTGCGTCCTATCCATATCATCTGGGGGACGGAGAGAAAGAACTGAAACAAACACGACAGTTGTGAGGACTATCCCGTGGTGCTCAGCAGGGAAGTACTACAACACACAGGCGCTGGTAGGAAGGCTACTGATTTCCACCTGCAAAGGGAACTCTGGATGTGCCTTCGGACCGGCCGGTCTCAGCTAGCCCTGTTAGCAGTGCTCTGGATTGCGGATGCCGAAGTCTACAGTAAAGAGGTAAAGAGACTGCAACCCTGTGTCCTCGTTATTTACTGCAACTCACACTGTCACCTACACCTTTTATTGGGCGCCCCTTAGCAGGGCCACGGACCGGGTCGGGCCACCGTGACTTCCCCAGAACCGAGAGACCCGGTACCGAGTACCCCGCTGCCCTGCGTTTGGGGGCTGCTCCAATTTTGGCGTCACGAATAGGATCTACTTAAGCCTGAGGAATCAGGTCATGTGTGCCTTGGAACTGTGACTGAATTGTGCTTGAATCGTGATTTATTGCAAAGACTGTGTATTGCTGTTTGCCGCCAAAATCCGCCATCGCCGCGCTGTGTGGGGCACGAGGGGAGGAGCCATAGCTTCGTGGGCGGAGCCGGCCGAAAAGAGCGCAGAGCAAGAAGACGCGGTAAAGTGCCGATTCCGGAAGAGGAACCCCGACTTCCACCAGGTTAGCAGAGGGGAGGAGCGGCCATGTCTGATCCCGGAGGAGCAGAGGCGGCGGTCGCAGCCGCAGACTCAGAGGCACCTCTGAGCCCCGCAGTAGGCGCAGCCGCAGGCCTTGTACCACCGCCGGGTTCTGCACAGCTTGCCGCCCCCAGCAGCCAGCCGGATACTGCCGCAGCTACAGCAGCCATAATGCCCTTCTCTATGCCGTACCTACCTGGAGCAGCCTGGCTCCCGCGATATTCTGGAGAATCACATACATTAACTGACTTTAAAGAGGGGATCTGCAGCCTGCTTGAGTTTTATCCCCTGACAGAGCCTCAGAAAGTTCATATGATAACAGGCCAACTCTTTGGAGCGGCTCTGAGGGAAGTGAAGTCCTGGCCCGCCGCGGATAAGAGGACTGCGCAGCAGGTCTTTGCAAAGCTTAAAACCACCTTTGACACCCGCACCGCTACTGAAATTAAATTGACGTTCTATGGGTGCAAGCAGAGGCCACAGGATAGCTTACGGGACTATGCCCTTAATCTCCAGGAAGCACTGCGGGCCATCAAGCAGAATGACCCAAACAGCATGCAAGATGAGGATAAACTCCTGAAGGAGCGGTTCATCGAGGGGCTCCTGTGCAGTCACCAAAGGGCCCAACTGTACTTCCTGGCCATGCAGAATCCAGACCTGACTTTCGCGCAATTCAAAGATAAAGCCATCCAGGCGCTACAGGAGCGACAGCCCAGCCGTGCAGTACTTCCCAGGCGTCAGTCTGCAGTGTGATTTCTAGAAGTGTGTTCTAAAAGTGTGGATTACATTAGAATTAAAACCTGAAAGATGTATACAGACTGTGCCCTGCTACCTGCCACCATCGCACTCTAACAAGCATCTCTATTCTTCCAACAGGTATGTTCATCCAGCTCTCCTATGAAGCGCACATAATACATCACCCAGCTTTGCGCATAGACTTTCCCCTGCTCCTAGCATTGTGATGGTATGTTCATCCAGCTCTCCTATGAAGCGCACATAATACATCACCCAGCTTTGCGCATAGACTTTCCCCTGCTCCTAGCATTGTGATGGTATGTTCATCCAGCTCTCCTATGAAGCGCACATAATACATCACCCAGCTTTGCGCATAGACTTTCCCCTGCTCCTAGCATTGTGATGGTATGTTCATCCAGCTCAGCTATGAAGCGCACATAATACATCACCCAGCTTTGCACATAGACTTTCCCCTGCTCCTAGCATTGTGATGGTATGTTCATCCAGCTCTCCTATGAAGCGCACATAATACATCACCCAGCTTTGCGCATAGACTTTCCCCTGCTCCTAGCATTGTGATGGTATGTTCATCCAGCTCTCCTATGAAGCGCACATAATACATCACCCAGCTTTGCGCATAGACTTTCCCCTGCTCCTAGCATTGTGATGGTATGTTCATCCAGCTCTCCTATGAAGCGCACATAATACATCACCCAGCTTTGCGCATAGACTTTCCCCTGCTCCTAGCATTGTGATGGTATGTTCATCCAGCTCTCCTATGAAGCGCACATAATACATCACCCAGCTTTGCGCATAGACTTTCCCCTGCTCCTAGCATTGTGATGGTATGTTCATCCAGCTCTCCTATGAAGTGCACATAATACATCACCCAGCTTTGCGCATAGACTTTCCCCTGCTCCTAGCATTGTGATGGTATGTTCATCCAGCTCTCCTATGAAGCGCACATAATACATCACCCAGCTTTGCGCATAGACTTTCCCCTGCTCCTAGCATTGTGATGGTATGTTCATCCAGCTCTCCTATGAAGCGCACATAATACATCACCCAGCTTTGCGCATAGACTTTCCCCTGCTCCTAGCATTGTGATGGTATGTTCATCCAGCTCTCCTATGAAGCGCACATAATACATCACCCAGCTTTGCGCATAGACTTTCCCCTGCTCCTAGCATTGTGATGGTATGTTCATCCAGCTCTCCTATGAAGCGCACATAATACATCACCCAGCTTTGCGCATAGACTTTCCCCTGCTCCTAGCATTGTGATGGTATGTTCATCCAGCTCTCCTATGAAGCGCACATAATACATCACCCAGCTTTGCGCATAGACTTTCCCCTGCTCCTAGCATTGTGATGGTATGTTCATCCAGCTCTCCTATGAAGCGCACATAATACATCACCCAGCTTTGCGCATAGACTTTCCCCTGCTCCTAGCATTGTGATGGTATGTTCATCCAGCTCTCCTATGAAGCGCACATAATACATCACCCAGCTTTGCGCATAGACTTTCCCCTGCTCCTAGCATTGTGATGGTATGCCTTTCAGCTAACCCCCAACTTACTCTGTGATATTTATGACCTTGTTTACTTAGTCTTGATTGTATGCATCTGGTCGACCCTTAATTCTCTGACCAAGATGAGCAGAGACCACTCCTCTCTGCTCCACACCTGACCGCACTTAGTTTTCCATATATTGCATAGCACAAGTCTGCAGGACTTTAGTCTGCAGTGTGATTTCTAGAAGTGTGTTCTAAAAGTGTGGATTACATTAGAATTAAAACCTGAATTGGAACTGAAGGTAACTGGCCAGTCACTGCAAACAATGTTTCTGTTTGTTGTCACTTTTACCCCTATAATCTTTCACTTTCTGCTACCTCCCCCAATCCCCACACCAAGTAAGGAACTGTTTATCTCCTCTTCAATCCTCCCCATCCATCTCACCTCCTCCTCAGAACTGTTCCTTAACATACAATCCTCTGTCTCAAAACACAGGCAGCCCCCTCATGCTCTCTCCTGCTCCCACCTGCTAACACTTTCTCTTCTCCTTCTCACTGCTGGTGATATCTCTCCAAATCCTGGTCCTCCTCACCATATTCCCACAGTCATTTCTGCCTCCCATCCACGCTCCATCACAAACTTCCGTAACCTCTCTAACCTTATACCCATTCGCCCAGCCCCCGCTTCCCCAGTCCCACTAACAGGAGCTCTGTGGAACGCTCGCTCTGTCTGTAACAAGCTTTCCTACATCCATGATCTTTTTGTTACTACCAAACTTTCCTTCCTCGCCATCACCGAAACCTGGCTCACCCCTTCTGACACGGCCTCCCCTGCTGCACTCTCTTACGGTGGCTTCCACCTTTCTCACACACCCCGCCCCAGCAGCAAGCATGGTGGAGGAGTTGGTTTTCTCCTGTCAGATAACTGCTCCTTCACCCCAATCCCACTGCCACCCTCTGTTACCCTCCCTTCCTTTGAGGTGCACTCTGTGCGCATCTACTCCCCCTCCAACCTCCAACTGGCTGTCATTTACCGCCCCCCAGGGCCAGCCACCACCTTCTTTGACCACTTCACCACCTGGCTACTTCATTTCCTTTCTGCGGACATCCCCACTATCATCATGGGCGATTTCAACATACCCATTGACACTTCCCTCTCAGCTGCCACTAAACTTCTATCTCTCTCTTCCTCCTTCGGCCTCACTCAATGGTCTTCTGCAGCCACTCACAAAGATGGTCACACACTGGACCTCATCTTCACCCGCCTCTGCTCCCTATCTAACCTCTCTAACTCGCCTCTTCCTCTCTCTGACCACAACCTTCTCACATTCTCATCTCTCTCCACTCCATGTCTAGAGTCCCCACCCCACAAACTTTCACACCCTCGCAGAAATCTTAAACATCTTGACCTACATTCATTCTCTGAATCCCTCCTCCCTCTCACAGACATAAGTTCCATACACAATGCGGATGACGCTGCCGCTCTATATAACACCACAATAGCTGTAGCTTTGGAATCTGCTGCCCCACTTACACATACCAAAGCTCGCAAAATCAACAGACAGCCCTGGCACACCAGCCTGACCAAAGAACTGAGGCAAGCTTCCAGGGCTGCTGAGCGCAGATGGAAAAGATCCCACTCCAACGACCACTTAATCGCATTCAAACAGTCCCTCACTACTTTCAAGACCGCACTCGCCACAGCTAAACAAACCTACTTCTCATCTCTCATATCCTCCCTGTCTCACAACCCTAAACAGTTATTCAACACCTTCAATTCTCTCCTCCGTCCCCCAGCACCTCCTCCCTCCTCACTTATCTCTGCTGAAGACTTTGCCTCATTCTTCAAGCAGAAGATTGATAACATCAGAGACAGTTTTGGTCAACAAGCCCCAGAGCCCTTCCTCCCAACTTCCCTACCCTCCACCTCCAAAACCAACTACTCCACCATTACAGAAGATCAACTCGCCACTCTACTCTCAAGATCGCATCTCACCACCTGTGCACTTGACCCGCTCCCAACCCACCTCATCCCAAACCTCACCACAATCTTCATCCCAACCCTAACCCATCTCTTCAACCTATCACTAACAAATGGTGTTTTCCCCTCAAGCTTTAAACATGCCTCCATCACACCTATCCTCAAAAAGCCCTCTCTTGACCCATCCTCTGTATCTAGCTATCGCCCTATATCACTTCTCCCCTATGCCTCAAAACTACTGGAACAACACGTCTACCTTGAACTGTCCTCCCATCTCTCTTCTTGCTCCCTCTTTGACCGCTTACAATCTGGCTTCCGGTCACACCATTCCACTGAAACTGCCCTAACTAAGGTCACCACTGACCTTTTAACCGCCAAGAGCAAGCGACACTACTCTGTTCTCCTCCTCCTCGACCTGTCGGCTGCCTTTGACACAGTGGACCATTCCCTATTATTACAGACCCTCTCATCCCTTGGCATCACAGACTTGGCCCTATCCTGGATCTCATCATACCTAACAGACCGGACATTCAGCGTCTCCCACTCACACACCACCTCCTCACCTCGCCCCCTCTCTGTCGGAGTCCCACAAGGTTCAGTCCTTGGGCCCCTGCTCTTCTCCATTTACACCTTTGGCCTGGGACAGCTCATAGAATCTCATGGCTTTCAGTATCACCTCTATGCTGATGACACACAGATCTACATCTCTGGACCAGATATCACCTCCCTACTAACCAGAATCCCTCAATGTCTGTCCACTATTTCATCCTTCTTCTCCGCTAAATTTCTGAAACTTAACATGGACAAAACAGAATTCATCATCTTTCCCCCATCTCACGTGACCCCCCCAACGAACCTATCCATTACAGTAAATGGCTGCCCACTCTCCCCAGTCCCCTTGACGCTGATCTCTCCTTCAAACCACATATCCAAGCCCTTTCCACTTCCTGCCGACTTCAACTCAAAAATATTGCACAAATCCGTTCATTCCTCAACCAAGAATCTGCAAAAACCCTAGTCCATGCCCTCATCATCTCTCGTCTTGACTACTGCAACCTCCTGCTCTGTGGCCTCCCCTCAAACACTCTCGCACCCCTCCAATCTATTCTAAACTCTGCTGCCCGACTAATCCACCTGTCCCCCCGCTATTCTCCGGCCTCTCCCCTCTGTCAATCCCTTCACTGGCTCCCCATTGCCCAGAGACTCCAGTACAAAACCCTAACCATGACGTACAAAGCCATCCACAACCTGTCTCCTCCTTACATCTGTGACCTCATCTCCCGGTACTTTCCTACACGCAACCTCCGATCCTCACAAGATCTCCTTCTCTACTCCCCTCTTATCTCCTCTTCCCACAATCGTATACAAGATTTCTCTCGCGTATCACCCCTACTCTGGAACCCTCTACCACAACACATCAGACTCTCGCCCACCATCGAAACCTTCAAAAAGAATCTGAAGACCCACCTCTTCCGACAAGCCTACAACCTGCAGTAACCACCGATCAACCAACCGCTGCACGATCAGCTCTATCCTCACCTACTGTATTCTCACCCATCCCTTGTAGATTGTGAGCCCTCGCGGGCAGGGTCCTCACTCCTCCTGTACCAGTTATGACTTGTATTGTTCAAGATTATTGTACTTGTTTTTATTATGTATACCCCTCCTCACTTGTAAAGCGCCATGGAATAAATGGCGCTATAACAATAAATAATAATAATAATAATAATGCAGAATCCAGACCTGACTTTCGCGCAATTCAAAGATAAAGCCATCCAGGCGCTACAGGAGCGACAGCCCAGCCGTGCAGTACTTCCCAGGCGTCAAGCTCTCACGTACCACCAGGAGGTGGAGCCAGATGCTCCAGTTTCCGCTGAGGCCGATGCCCAGATCCTGGAAGACGATTCCCCTGCAGGACTACACCTCCAGATGCAGGAGCTGACCAAGAGCGTTGCTGCCCTAGCCCGGACCGTACAGTCCCTACAGGAGGCCCCCAAGGAGAAGATCCAGCTGGCTTCCAGACCGGAGGATGTCCCCTGGCAGCGACAGAGGAGGATTCCGCCGACCTGAGGCAGGGACGACGATCGCTTCCATCGGGACGGACGACCTATCTGCCGCCGCTGCCACCAGGTGGGCCACCTTGCAAGGTACTGTCATTTAAACGAGCAACCCCTGGGGCAGAGGGCCAACCCCCAGGAGTTGGACGATCAGGCCTGCAAAATTGGAGAACCAAATACATTGGAGGGCGACCAGTTCTTCCCATCGTGATCGACGGTATCCCCATGAACGCTTTGTTGGACACCGGTTCTCAGGTGACGACTATGCCTTACATCCTTTATAAACATTTTTGGGAGGACACCGACATTACTCGTGGCCCCGATGATGATTTCACCATAATAGCCAGTAATGGTCATCCATTGCCACAAGTGGGGTATAAAGAGGTCACCATTAAAGTGGGGCGGGTGGAATTGGAGGCCCAAGGGATTGTAATTGTTGATATTGACCGACGTGAATGTAATCCCATGATGACCATTGGTACTAATGCCATAGAGAATTGTCTTGCAGAGGTTATTGTCTTGTTACAGCAGGTAGCAGAAACAGCTGGTTACAGTGAACAACGTGCCCTGCAGAAAGAAATCAGGGCTCTGATGCAGAGACAGCAGGTGGAGCTGACTGGTGGTGAAATTGGCCGTGTCACAGTGAGTGATTCAAACCCCATTGCGATACCCCCAGGAGTGAAATGTTAATATGGTGTCGGGCAGCCATAGGCCTCAGGGGTAAAGACTATCAGGCCCTGGTAGAACCTGCATATTCAGATAATAGGCCTACCCTCCTGACAGCCCGAGGGGTGGTTGACGTCCGCAAGTGGAGGGTGCCAGTACGTGTTCTCAACTGTGGGGAGGTAGAAGTCCACCTAACCAAATATGCCACACTTGCCATACTGTTTACTGTTAATAATAGTGTGATACAGGCACCTGGACCCTTGGTCCCCTCCAATCCGGCGGAGAACAACGGTTCTGCAGGGCAACTGAAAGAAGAAATTGGTGTCGGGAATTGCACGTGGGCACTGACTCTACCCCACCTCACCAGAAACAGGGGGCCTACAGGGTGGTTCATGAGTATGAGCGGGTATTCAGCAAGCACCCTCTAGATTTCGGGCAGGTAAAAGGGAATCGACATCATATCCCCACAGGAGATCATCCACCCATAAAAGAGAGATACCGTCTTGTGCCCCCAGCTCATTATCAGTGTGCCAAGGACATGTTGCGAGAGATGAAGGAGGCTGGTGTAGTGAGAGACAGTTGTAGCCCCTGGGCAGCTCCGTTAGTCCTCGTTAGGGAGAAAGATGGCACCATGAGGATGTGTGTTGATTATAGGCAGCTAAATCGCATTACACATAAGGATGCATATCCACTGCCCAGGATAGAGGAGTCCTTGGCTGCTTTAAAATCTGCTAACTACTTCTCTACCTTGGATCTCACCAGTGGGTACTGTCAGGTTCCCGTGGCAGAGGCGGACAAGGAAAAGACGGCCTTCACGATGCCGATGGGTCTCTGCGAGTTCAACTACATGCCCTTCGGGCTGTGCAACGCCCCGGGAATGTTCCAGAGGATGATGGAGTGCTGTCTGGGACACAAGAACTTTGAAACCATGCTGCTATATCTGGACAATGTCATTGTCTTCTCCAAGACCTATGAAGACCATCTGAAGCACCTGGCCGAGGTGTTTGAAGCCCTGTCCAACTTTGGCTTAAAGGTGAAACCGTCCAAATGCCATCTGCTAAAACCCAAAGTGCAGTACCTGGGCCATGTGGTGAGTGCTGAAGGAGTGGCCCCAGACCCCGACAAGGTTACTGTGATCAAAGACTGGCCGAAGCCTAGCAACCTCCATGAAGTCCGGCAGTTCCTCGAGTTGGTAGGCTACTACAGGAGATTTATCAAGGACTTCACCAAGAAAGCCGCGCCCTTGCAAGACCTGTTGGTGGGCCAGTCCAAGAAGACCAAGTGTAGGAATACCCCATTTGACTTGAACGATGGACTGGAGGGATCCTTCTCTTGTTTAAAGTCGGCGCTAACGGGAGAAGAGGTACTGGCCTACCCTGAGTATGACCAATTGTTTGTGCTGTACACGGGCACCAGCAACATGGGGTTGGGAGCCGTGTTGTCCCAGGTCCAGAAAGGCAAGGAGAGGGTAATTGCTTACGCCAGCAGGAAGCTTCGTCCCACTGAAAGGAACCCTGACAACTATAGTTCCTTTAAGCTGGAGTTCCTCGCCATCGTTTGGGCAGTGACGGAGAGGTTCAAGCACTACCTGGCCTCAGCGAAATTCACCGTCTTCACGGATAATAATCCACTAACGCATTTGGAGTGCCCCCACTGCCGCAGGGCCGAGGGGCTCCCGGTACCGGGCCTCTGCGTCTCAGTTCTGGGGTTGTCACGGTGGCTAGGCCCGGTCCGTGACCCTGCTGAGGGGCGTCCAGTGAAAGTTGAGAAGGTGATGATGTTGTGGTGCGGTGTAGGTCGCGGTGAATAACGAGGACACCAGGTTGCAGTCTCTTTATCGAGATCGGCAACATCCTTCTGAGGAGCGTAGCCGGCGGCCAGAACGCCGAAGAGGTAATAGACTCTACGCATTACTTTGAACTACTTGTAAAGTAAGCTGCGGAGACACCATCACATGTTTCTCAATGCAAGCAATGAATAGCCAGGCCTTTCTCCGGGAAGGAACAACCACGGGAAGGGCAGCATCCAATAAAGGAGAATATCCAATAAAGGAAGACCACCTATGCCAAGCATGGTATCCATCCACAAACAGCTTTTTTTTTTCTCTTTCCCCTCAGATGGGAAGTTCCACAGTCAGGTAACCAAAACTATAAGGAACTCATCTCCCAAAACAGCGTGCCACACACTTAGTGCCACCGCCATTCCCATCATCATTGGAAAACACACAAAAAATGTTTTAATTAACAACCAAAAACCACTTCAAGATACATTAACAAAATGTTTCCACTTTTTAGTCTTCCAAATTCCCTCTGCATCCACCTCCCCTCTCCTCCTCTGATCACACACAAAGCAAAAATACAATTTTCCCAAAATAATTTTTATACAGTTTTTAACCTCAATATCCTTCCTTTTAAACACATACACATTCCTCACATCCCACAAAACCTCTTTTATACATGTCATCATCAACCACAATACTCTCTCCTTCTCCCCACACATACCCAATCCAAACATAAAGAGCTCAAAAGACAACAGATTCACCTCACACAACTCCTTACACAAACGACCCAGACCTGCAATCACACTTCTAGCATACTGACAATTCCAAAACAAATGCACCACACTCTCACTCCCACCACATCCACTCCTCGGACACCTCTCACTCCTCACTAAACCCCGATTTTTCAGAAACTCCCTCACTGGCAACACCCCATGCAATGACTGCCATACAATCTCACTCTGCCTATTTGTCATACCATTCACACGTACCTTCTTCCATACTTTCTGCACATCATCCCCTCTTACCATTTTAAAATCTGGCAAGAACAGCCTATGGGCTCGTCCTACAATAATGTCACATTCCATCTCTCTACACTCAATCATCTTATATACAGCTTTCTTCTTTTCTAACAATCTCACATCCACATCACAAAGTTCATACTTCACTAGAAATTTGTAAACCCACACATACCACACAGGAACCTCAAAAGCCACTGGGCTCCTAAGATCTCTTTCACGCCATTTCAAACGAAACAATAAATTTCCAAACAAAAACCTGCACATACATGCATACTTCCCATCCATCCTAATCACACCTAGTACAAACACCATAATATTCACGCCGAAAAAAACATTCAAATTTGGGAAACCCAGTCCCCCCTTATCCAAACTCTTCATAACAATCTCTCTCCTCGCACGCTCCATACATGAACCCCAAAGAAAGACAAGCAAAACCCTATTTAATCTTCTAATACACATGCAGCTTGGTGGAAACACCATCGCAACATACAAAAAAATAGGTAACACAACACTCTTAATAACTAAAATTTTACCAAAAAACGTAAGATCCCTCAAACTCCAAAAATTTAACTTACGCTCCACTCTCTCTCTCACATCCACCCAGCTTTCCTCTCCATCCAATTTCTCTGAAAATTTCACACCCAAAACCTTTATCGATCCACTCACCACATTCACTCCAACATCATCGCTCAGACTCCTTCCCCCAAAATTCTTACACTCACTCTTCTCCCAATTCACTTTAAAAGCAGATGCTCCACAAAAAATAGAAACCAACAACTTCACACGCCGTACCGAACACTCTGAATCACACAGCACACACACATCATCCATATAGCCACTCATCTTCCACTCTCTCCCCCCACCCCCGGGTACTTGCACACCCCGAATCACCTTATCTTTTCTTAACAAACATAACAAAGGCTCAATTGCGCAAATAAAAACGATAGGGGACAAAGGACACCCCTGCCGAACACCCGAAAATACATTTACTCTCCTCCCCACATTTCCATTCAACAACACACAACTGTAAATATTCTTATACAAACTTCTCACTCTCTCAACAAACTCAGAAGGAAAACCCATCTTCACCAACACACTAAACAAAAAACCATGCGCCAATCTATCATACGCCTTCTCAAAATCCAAACTCAACACATACACCCCTTTCTTACGATTCATGCAGTCCCACAAACAATCTCTCAACATACACAAACTTCCATGTATTCGTCTTCCAGGTACCGCACAACATTGCTCCTCACCCACCACACTCCCAACCACGCCACGCATCCTGTTAGCCAAAAGTTTCGCATAAATCTTATAATCACAATTCAGCAATGTGATCGGCCTCCAATTTTTTAGATTTTTCAAATCACCTTTTTTTGGCAATAACACAACCACCCCTGCACGCATACCATTTGCCACCTCTGCATTCGCCCACATATACTTACATACATCCACAAAATCCTTCCCAATCACATCCCACATCACACGATAAAATTCCACCGGTAGACCATCCTCCCCCGGTGTTTTATTCAGCGCCATACTGCACACCACCTTCCATACTTCTTCACCCGTCACCTCACCCATCAAACTTTCCCTTTCTATCCTATTCAAACTATTTTCCAAAACACTCAACACCTCACTCTCCAAACCTTCATCCCTCCATTTCACAGCATACAAATCATCATAAAACTTTGCCACTTCCTCACACAAGTCCGCGCTACTCACTTCATTTCCATCCATCCCATTCAAAACACTCATACTCTGTCTCTTCCCAAAAACTTTCTTAAAGAAAAACCGCGAACACTTCTCATTCTTCTCCAAATTCTCTAATTTGGCCCTATACACAATACTCCTCCCTCTTTCTAACAAAAAATCATTCACTTCTTTTTTCACTTTCACTAAATCTTCACTCACATCCATCCCTCCCGCCCTCAACTTATACAACAAACTCAATCTTGCATTTAAAAAAACAAACCTTTCTCTCTTTGCAGCCGCACACTTGTACCCGAGTTTTTTAAAAAAACTCTTGGTTCTCCATTTAACCCAATCCCACCATTCACACACATTTCTGAAATCACTCCTGCACCCACACCACTCTGCATAATGTCTTTCATACTCCTCTCTCACCCCCCCTCCTTCCAGCAAACTCACATTCAACTTCCACACACCTTTCCCAGCCACCTCATTAACATGCAGATCCAATTCACACTTCATACACACATGATCCGAAAAAAACACCCTCTCCTGTGCATAACTAACAGGAATCAGATTTTTTGAAACAAAACAATAGTCCAATCTAGACTCCACCCTCCCACTGTCAGAAAAAAACGTATTTAACAACGGAGTTATCTTGCATGCCCGCTGCATATCTTTTAAACCAAAATCACTCACCATATCCATTAACACTTTCCCTGATGCATCGACATTCACACTTCCCACATCACAGTTCATATCACCCACTATCACAACAGGCACTCTTCCTGGAATAAAAAACTTAATTTTTTCAAATAAAACTCTACGCTCCTGTTTATCCACAGGCGCATATACATTAATAACACAAAAACGAACATTTCTAAACTCAAAATTAGCCAACACACACCTTCCAACCTCAATCACCATATAGTCACACAAACTCACATCATTTCCCTTCACCAAAAAACCCACACCATCATTTTTATTACAGGCACTCCCTGACCACACAGACGCACCATGAGGCCATTCACTCCCCTTCACACCATCCACAATCCCACACTCCTGCAGACAAAAAATTCCTGCATTCTGGGTTGCAAAAAAATCCAAAATGGCTGCCCGCCGCCACCTGCTTTTAAAGACCCTCACATTTTGTGATATGAGTACAAAACCCATCACATACACAAAAAAATACTAAAAAAAACAACCTACGAACATGACATTACTCAACTTACATGAAAAACAAACCAAAAAAAAAAAAAAAAAAAAATTTAAAGGCAAATGCTATATACAAAATCACCTAGCTACTGAAATAATAGCACATATCTACACAGCACCGCCACTGCCCTCCTCCACCATCTGCGCTGAGCAGCTTTCAGAGCCGCTGACCTCCATACACTCCTCCACACGCGCCTTCTTCTGCCCAGCCTTCCTCTGGGGCCCTCCACCTTCATCACAGATTTCCCCACCACCCTCCCTGGGACACTTTCGACCTCCAGGCTCCTCTTCTGAGGAAAAAACGCCAATGCTTTCTGGATCAGAATCAACAATCAATGACGCAGCCATCTCCTCCGCCCCAGAAGTGTCAAAATCCATCAAACCACCCAACTCCTCATTTTTGGTAACTGGGGCCTCCTTTTTTTTCTTTTTATTTTTAACCATAGCACGCTCTTCTTGCTTTGCAGCTCTCCAGAATAACTTGTCCTCTAGCTCCTCCTTCCTCCTTTCAGCCTCCTTGTCCTCCTGCCGTCTATCCCGCCGTCTCTCAACCATGGAGGGCGGAATTACCTCAGCGCTTTGCTGCGCAGATGCCTCGCTTTCCTCCCGCTTCCTCTCCTCCTCCCGTTTCTTAACCTCCTCCTCTTTCTTTTTTTCCTCCTCCTGCCTCCGCTCCTCCCTACGTTTCTTTTCTTCCTCCTCCCGCCTCTCCTCCTCTCTAGTTGGCCTCCTTGGCACACCATATGGACAGTCCTTATACAGGTGCCCTGTATTACCACACTGGTCACATTCACGTGGCATCGGACACTGAGCCGCTGTATGGCCTTCTTGCTTGCAGTTACGACAAACCATGCTCTTCTCACATGTGTTCTGTAAGTGCCCAAATTGAAAACACTTCCTGCAGTATAGAGGCTGCCCTGCATACGACAGAAAGCCCCTATGACCCGCCACTGAAAAGTTCGCCGGGGGATGGGTAAAGCCTCCCAAACAGCTTGGGTCTTTCCTCAGTTTCACACGAAACACATATTTACAATTAAAAATGCCCAAACAATTTCTCTGTTTCTCTCCACTTTTTACATATTCGCAGTACCGAGCCAGGAACTGCTCCAGCAGCCTTACTTCTGTGTAAGGATTGTACACGGTTACAGTCACTACTTTCTCCATGAGCCCAAACAAAGGCTCCACCCGCACTCCCCCCAGGCAGGGGTCACCATCATGGCTTCTTAACCACTCGAAGACAGTTAGACAGCAAGGCTCACTCACAAAGGTTACGTCATATATACCTTGGTTGTGAAATTCATTCACACTGAAAATGTCAGTCCGATGAGCTCCAGCCTTTCCCTCCAGCAGGTCACGAACCACATATACCACGTTGTTTTTGGCACCATCCTCCACGACCAAACGAATCGTATTCTTGACAAACATCTTCAGTCTTCACTGCCGATACGAATATCGCAGACGAAAATTAGCAGCACGCTGCAAAGAAACACTCGCACCCTCTGACTGCGACACAAGATCGCAGCCAAAAGGCCGAGAGGCACTCCTACCCACAAACAGCTGTTTCGGGGTTTTTGCCCCTCATCAGTGTGGAGTAGGAAACTGGCTATTAGGAGCAGTGCCTGGTGAAAGGCTATGAAGGAACAGATGAATGACCTCGGGGAGACCAAAACATCCAACACTGCGGAGACACCATCACGTGTTTCTCAACGCAGTGATCCAGAACACTGCTCCCATCCCTTATGGGAAATATGCAAACGCATGTAAAGTAAGCTGCGGAGACACCATCACATGTTTCTCAACGCAAGCATTGAGAAACATGTGATGGTGTCTCCGCAGCTTACTTTACATGCGTTTGCATATTTCCCATAAGGGATGGGGGCAGTGTTCTGGATCACTGCGTTGAGAAACACGTGATGGTGTCTCCGCAGTGTTGGATGTTTTGGTCTCCCCGAGGTCATTCATCTGTTCCTTCATTACTTTGAACTACGGCAGGGCAGTTAACTCTAGGTTGGCTGTCTCACCTTTACACCTAACGAAGACAACGGAGGCAGTTGTGGGAGAGGGGCGTCTCTAGGCTCCCTATAAAATAACTCCAGGCCTACCCCGTCATACGGGTGCGTCCTATCCATATCATCTGGGGGACGGAGAGAAAGAACAGAAACAAACACGACAGTTGTGAGGACTATCCCGTGGTGCTCAGCAGGGAAGTACTACAACACACAGGCGCTGGTAGGAAGGCTACTGATTTCCACCTGCAAACTCTGGATGTGCCTTCGGACTGGCCGGTCTCAGCCAGCCCTGTTAGCAGTGCTCTGGATTGCGGATGCTGAAGCCTTCAGTAAAGAGGTAAAGAGACTGCAACCCTGTGTCCTCGTTATTTACTGCGACTCACACCATCACCTACACCTTTTATTGGGCGCCCCTTAGCAGGGCCACGGACCGGGTCGGGCCACCGTGACATCCCCAGAACCGAGAGACCCGGTACCGAGTACCCCGCTGCCCTGCGTTTGGGGGCCGCTCCATGTGCACCATAAGCACACTTCCATTAGACCTACGTGTCCTGCACAGGTCTTGGAAGGAAACAGACTTCCTGCTGGGAGAAGGAAGGGGACTTGTGTAGAGGTGCCGGTGCTGTTCTAACACCACAAATCCTATTACAGTCCATGCTGGAGTTAGATTTGTGGGGCAGCACACTTTGCCGCTCATCATTTGATGAGTGGGGATTTCCATATGTCCATCCTGCCCTAGGTCCGCCCACTTTGTTAGAGCTCTGCAAAATGGCGTGAGAATGCCAAAAGTTGCAACATTTTAGCGAAGCCTCGAGTTGCGCAAACATTATGCAACTTTTCAAATCTTTTTATGCCAGAATACTAGTGATAAAGCTTTGATAAGTTGGGCCCATAGAGTAGAGAAAAACACAGAAACATTAGTAATATTAGAAGAAAGAAAAAAGAGGAGGGAGATTTACATACAAGGAATTGGGAGGGCAGGGTAGCTTGTGACTCAGTACAACACTGTTATAACAATGGTTTGAGAATATGCAATAATACAATTAGTTAATTGCTGACAAAGAAATTAAAAAAGTAGACGTACAGGACCATCTCACTCCATAACAAAATCAAGAGGTCAAGACTGCAAACAGGTCAGTTTTAACAATATACAGTTGTGCTCAAAAGTTTGCATACTCCGGCAGAATCTTTGCTTCATTGACCTTTTTTCAAAGAATATGAATGATAACACCAAAGTTGTTTCTCCACTAATGGTTAGTGGTTGGGTGAAGCCATTTATTGTCAAACTACTGTGTCTTCTCTTTTTAAATCATATTGACAACCCAAAACATCCAACTGATCCTGATCGGTTCAAATACCCCATTTCTCAATACCGTGTATTGCCCCCTCCAACATCAATAACAGCTTGAAGTCTTTTGTGATAGGTGTGGATGAGGTTCTTTTTTTTCTCAGATGGTAAAGATGCCCGCTCTTCTTGGCAAAAAGCCTCCAGTTCTTATATATGTCTTGGCTGCGCTTGAGATCTCCCCAGACTGGCTCATTGATATTGAGGTCAGGAGACTGAGATGGCCAGTCCAGAACCTTCACTTTGTTCTGCTGCCGCCAATGACAGGTCGACTTGGCCTTGTGTTTTGGATTGTTGTCATGTTGGAACGTCTAAGTACGTCCCATGCACAGCTTCCTGGCTGATGAGTGCAAATTTACCTCCAGTATTTGCTAATAACGTGCTGAATTCATCTTTACTTCAACTTTCACCAAGTAGTTTCCTGTGCCTTTGTAGCTCACACATCCCCAAAACATCAGCGATCCACCTCTATGATTTACAGTAGGAAGTGTGTTCCTTTCATCATAGGCCGTGTGGACCTCTCTCCATATGTAACATTTATGGTTGTGGACAAAAAGTTCAATTTTGGTCTCATACACCAAATTACCTTGTTCCAGAAGTTTTGAGGCTTGACTCTGTGCTGTTTGCATATTGAAGGCGAGATACTTTCTGGCATTTGCACAGTAATGGCTTTCTTCTGGCGACTCGACCATGCAACCTATTTTTCTTCAAGTGCCTCCTTACTGTGCATCTTGAAACAGCCACACCGCTAGTTTTCAGAGAATCCTGTATTTGAGCTGATGTTATTTGTTGTTTTTTTCTTTGCATCCCGAATAATTATCCTGGCAGTTGTGGACAACATTTTTGTTGGTGCAATAATTACAGGGGATAACTCAGGAGACTCTTTGCGTGGAACAAGACAACTACAGGACACAGTTTTATAAGTGGTAAAGTCTATATTATCACACGGTGATTCAAACAGGTGCAGAGAGAAACTCAAGTCCACAACACTTGGTGTAAATATTAAACGCAGCTTAGCACTCTATAGGAAACTTCAGAGGAAAATGCAATCACGCAGCAAGTCTATGACGCACAATTATTCTTGAGGATACTTGACACGAATAAGTCCTTGCTTAGTCCAAACACAGATAGATATGCTTATAAGGCAGTTCAAAAAATATCTTAGCTCAACCAGGGAGGCCTGGGTAATAGTCTCAGGTTATTGCAGAGCAGCAACAGCTTACATGTCCAGCAAATGCAGATGGAAGTAAACACGAGCAGCAGATGAAGGAGGATTACTGGAAACTGGTGTATGCAGAAGGAACTCAGAGCAGAGTAGCAGCATCACCACACAGGTTCCCAGGAGCAGGTATATAGCCAGGGAGTCACCAGGGTCAGGAGCTGGATGCAAGGCAGAATACTCTAGCACAGACTGAAGGCTGGGGTGGAGTTTTATAGCAAGAAGACACAGTGCACATGAGACCAAAGGCACCATCTTGGAAAAGGGCAGTAATGCACAAAAGGTAATAAAACATGTTCAGAGTCCTGACATTACTCCCTCCTTAGAAGCGGCCTCAGGACGATCCTAGACCTGGTTTCTCAGGGAATCTCTGATGAAAATGAGAAATCTTCTGTTGGGCATTGATGTTTTCCACAGGTTCCCAAGAGTCTTCCTCAGGGGGATATCCCTGCCATCTTATCAGATATTGGAGCCGATTCCTGCGAATCCTAGAATCAACAATTTCCTCCACCACAAATTGTTCTTGCCCATCAATCATCACAGGCTGCGCAGGTGGCACAACACGTCCCTGGAAGGTATTAGGAGATACAGGCTTTAGTAAATATACATGAAAAACTGGATGTACCTTCATAGTACTAGGCAGCTTCAGCCGGCAGGCCACAGAGCTCACAATGCCGTTGATCTTGAAAGGGCCAATGAATTTCTGTCCAAGTTTTTGTGAAGGAACGCTTAACTTCAGATTCTTAGTTGCTAACCACACGGAATCTCCTACCTTGAATATGGGTGCAGGTTTACGGAATCTATCAGCCGATCTCTTATAATGTTCTTGAGCTGTGGTCAGGGATTCCTTCAGAACCTCCAGATTTTGCCTCATCCCAGTCAGCCTTTCCTCCAATGCCGGAACCAGAGAATTAATTGGAGACCTAGGTAAGATACATGGATGATAACCCAGATTGGCAAAGAAAGGTGTAAATTTAGTGGAGGCGCTCTGAGAATTGTTATATGAAAATTCGGCTAACGGCAGCAACTCCAACCAATCTTCCTGGAGATGGCTGACATAGCATCTTAGATATTGTTCCAGCGTCTGGTTGGTACGCTCAGTCTGACCATTTGTCTGGGGATGGTAAGCGGAAGAGAGACAGACATTAATATTGAGTGCAGAGCAAAACCCCTTCCAGAATCTTGAAGTGAACTATACTCCACGGTCAGAGATGATCTCATCCGGAACCCCATGCAACCGAAAGACATTCTGTATAACCAAGTTCACTGTATCTTTAGCTAAGGGGAGGCCGGTGCACGGAACAAAATGAGCAGCTTTAGTCATGCGATCAACTACCACCATGATTGTATTCATGCCCCCCGATGTAGGCAGCTCCACAATAAAGTCCATTGATATAGACCCCCAAGGGCGGGACGGAACAGGTAATGGTTGTAGAAGACCCGTAGGTGCCACATGAGGAGTCTTGTAACGAGCACATACC
Source organism: Ranitomeya variabilis (assembly GCF_051348905.1). NCBI lineage: Eukaryota > Metazoa > Chordata > Amphibia > Anura > Dendrobatidae > Ranitomeya > Ranitomeya variabilis. The sequence continues at coordinate 414,744,112 of NC_135234.1, forward strand.
TCGCAAGAGAGAACATAGTCCTTGGTATCCTTCAGGCAAGTTGGCCACCAGAAGAATCGGCTCAGGAACTCTTGTGTCTTCTGTACCCCCCTGTGACCAGCCAACTTGGAGTCATGTACCAACTTGAGGATCTGCAGACAGACAACCTCAGGGACGTAGATACGTCGATCTCTGAACCACATGCCACCCTTAAAGACAAGATTAGTATCCACAGGTGGGTTGGCCAGAAATTCATCACCGTCATAGGCCTCCCTGCACTCCTTCCACAAGTCCTGATCGTGGATAACTCCGATGAAATTGGCATCAGATAGAATGGTCTTGGACGGGGCTCCAGGTACGGAATCCGCAGCATCGATTCGGGATAAAGCATCAGCCTTCCCATTACGAGAATCTGCACGGTACGAGATAACAAAGTTAAATTGATTTAAAAATAAGTTCCAATGAGACTGACGAGGAGAAAGACATCTAGCGGATCTAAGGAACTCTAAATTGCGATGGTCAGTTAGCACTATGATCTGTTGTGCAGCTCCTTGCAGATGATGCCTCCATTCTTTGAAAGCCGCAATAATAGCCAGCAATTCCTTGTCTCCCACGTCGTAATTCTTCTCTGCTGAGGTTAGTCTACGGGAAAAGAAAGCACAAGGATGTAGCAGACCCTTCTCTCCAGTTCTTTGGGAGAGAATAGCCCCCAAAGCATTATCAGAAGCGTCCACCTCCACAATGAAAGAAAGTGTTGGATCTGGGTGTATCAACAGCGGTGCTGATGTGAAACACATCTTAAGCCGATCAAAAGCTTCTTGAGCCTGTGATGACCACTTAAAGGGCTTTTCCTTCTTTGTCAAGGAAGTAATGGGACGGACAATATCAGAAAAATTTCGAATGAAACATCTGTAGAAATTTGCAAAACCAATAAAACGTTGGACCTCTTTAATGTTCTTGGGTACCGGCCAGTCAAGGATAGCCTGAATCTTACCAGATTCCATGTTCAGCCCCTGGGGAGAGATGATATAACCTAAGAACTGTATCTCAGAACAATGGAACTCGCATTTCTCCGGCCTAATATACAGATGGTTCTCTTTCAGACGTCTTAAAACAGTTTTGACATGTTCTTCATGTTCCTGTAGAGAGTGAGAAAAGATTAGTATATCGTTCAAATAGATCACCACAAACTGGTCCAGCAAATCTCTGAAAATGTCATTAGCAAGGTGTTGAAACGTTGTAGGGGCGTTACAAAGCCCGAAGGGCATCACAAGATATTCAAAGTGTCCATACCGGCATCTGTATGCTGTCTTCCACTCATCCCCTGGACGAATACGCACCAAATTATAAGCCCCACTAAGATCCAGTTTAGAGAACACCTTAGCATGGTGGACTCTTTCCAGTAATTCGGGAATCAGAGGCAAAGGGTAACGGTTTCGTACGGTTACCTTATTGAGTTCCCGATAGTCAACACAGGGTCTCAGGGTCCCATCCTTCTTTTTTACAAAAAATATAGGTGCCCCTGCTGGTGAGGAAGAAGGATGTATGAAGCCTTTGGCCAGATTTTCATCAATATACACCTTTAAGGCTTGAAGCTCAGGTGCCGCCAAAGGGTATACGTTACCAAAAGGAATAGCTGCCCCAGGAAGCAGCTCAATGGGACAGTCACAATGCCTGTGTGGAGGAAGCTGATCTGCATTCTTCTTGTCACAGATGTCAGAGAACTCTTTATATGCTGGAGGTAAAGAAAATACCTGTACACGTGGTTCCGTAGCCGTGGACTCAGGGACAGCTTCTGTTAACGCTGAGTTGCTCCTTGTTGGAAAGATAATCTCCTTGGTCTCCCAGTTGATAATTGGGTTCTGAGAACGCAACCCAGGAATGCCTAAAATCACAGGAAAATGAGGAGAAGAAATTAGCAAGAAAGAATGTTGCTCCTGATGATTAGGCTCCAACAAAATTTCAAGGGGTACGGTCTCCTGATCCACAGGCCCAAAGATTAAAGGTGACCCATCCACTGTTTCCATGGTAATTGGAGAGGCTCTTTGCTGAATTTCAATACCATGTTCCTTGGCAAATGGAAATCCACTGTCCTGAACACAGGATCTTAATAGGGAGAGAATAGTGAGAGTTCTTTTCCTTAAGCTCCTTGGGGGGTGAAGTCATAGAAAGTGAATGGAATGCAGCGTTTAAAGGCAGGCTACATTCAGAGATGTCAGATTCATCATCACAGTTGTCATACTCCCCTACTACTGCTAGCACCTTGTTAGGCCGTCTAGGACACTTAGGACAATTGATCAAGAAGTGGTCAGACTGGCCGCAGTAGAAACATAGACTTTCACGAAGGCGATGCTCCCGGCGCTCATTAATCTCGCGCCTCTGAACAGAATCAATTTGCATGGGCACCTCCTCCACCTCCCGAGATGTTTTACCTGCAGGCTCTTTGGAAGGAAGGGAAAAGTTAGAAATACGGTTATATGCAGCAAACTTCTCCTGCCTACGCTCAGTAAGGCGAATGGCAATGCGCACACAATGCTGTATAAATGTCTCTAGCTCTTGTGGTGACTCAGAGCGAGCTAGTTCATCTTTTACAATACTAGACAGACCCCTTTTAAAAATAGGCAATTGTGCATAACTGTCCCAATTGGTATCTACCGCTAATCTCCTGAATTCGGTAGGATACTCAATAACAGAACGTTTAGCTTGGCGTAAAGACAATAAAGCAGATTCAGCGGTTGCACGGCGATTAGGATCATCAAACATTAATGCCATAGCGGCCAATAAATCATCCAAGTTATTTAACCGTGGGTCACGAGACTCAATCATCGGATTCGCCCAGGCGAGCGCTCGTGCGGTCAGCAGCATTATTACTCACAATACTTTGGATCTATCAGTAGGAAAACGGTCAGCATGCGCATCAAAATATAGCATACATTGATTCACAAAGCCACAAAATTTGTCTCGATCACCATTAAATCTGAATGGGGGCAACTTAGGTGGGCTAGCTTGTGGCAGTTGCCCAGAGGGTAAAGTCGCTTGCGCAGCTATTTGCGTGCTTATGTCCTGAAAAGCCCATCCATACTGGGACTCTATTCCAGCAAGTTTGTTTTCCTGGGCTGCCATGCAGGTGCTTAAGTCCTGCAAAGTCTGTCCAAACACTTGTTGATTGTGTTCAAAGCTTCCAAACTTCTTTTGCATACCTTCCACATCTTTTCTGCAGTGATCTAATTATGGAAAACACCTGCTCTAATCTGCTCTAATCTGCTCTCTGCAGTCATTGTTCTAGCAGTCACCTCTTTTGTGGCTAGAGTATCATGTAATAATTATAGGGGATAACTCAGGAGACTCTTTGAGTGGAACAAGACAACTACAGGACACAGTTTTACAGTATAAGTGGTAAAGTCTATATTATCACACGGTGATTCAAACAGGTGCAGAGAGAAACTCAAGTCCATAACACTTGGTGTAAATATTAAACGCAGCTTAGCAGTCTATAGGAAACTTCAGAGGAAAATGCAATCACGCAGAAAGTCTATGAAGCACAATTATTCTTGAGGATACTTGACACGAATAAGTCCTTGCTTAGTCCAAATACAGATAGATATGCTTATAAGGCAGTTCAAATAATATCTTAGCTCAACCAGGGAGGCCTGGGTAATAGTCTCAGGTTATTGCAGAGCAGCAACAGCTTACATGTCCAGCAAATGCAGATGGAAGTAAACACGAGCAGCAGATGAAGGAGGATTACTGGAAACTGGTGTATGCAGCAGGAACTCAGAGCAGAGTAGCAGGATCACCACACAGGTTCCCAGGAGCAGGTATATAGCCAGGGAGTCACCAGGGTCAGGAGCTGGATGCAAGGCAGAATAGACTGAAGGCTGGGGTGGAGTTTTATAGCAGGAAGACACAGTGCACATGAGACCAAAGACGCCATCTTGGAAAAGGGCAGTAATGCACAAAAGGTAAAACATGTTCAGAGTCCTGACAGTTGGTCTACATGACCGTGCTTTTGGTTTTACAGAGCCCCTGATTTTCCAGTTGCTAATCACAGTTTGAACGCTGTTGACTGCCATTATCAATTCCTTGGATATCTTTTTGTATCACTTTCCTGTTTTATACAGTTCAACTACTTTTTCCCATAAATCAGCTGACAATTCTTTTGCTTTCCCCATGACTCACAATCCAGAAACATCAGTAGCTGGATGAAAGATGCAAGAGTCTGTCTGGATCCCAGAAACTCACTCAGCTTTTATGAACACACTGATTACAAGCAAACAGGTCACAGGTGAGGATGTTACCTTTAGTAGCCATTAAAACCCATTTGTGTCAACTTGCATGCGTGTTATCAGGCCAAAATCACCAGGGTATGTAAACTTTTGATCAGGGTCATTTGGATGTCTAGGAATGTCATTATGGTTTAACCCCTTTCTGCCCTTGGATGTACTATCCCGTCGAGGTGACCTGGGCCCTTATGACCATTGACGGGATAGTAGTTCATACGCGATCAGCCGTGCTCACTGGGAGTGTGGCTGATCGCGGCCGGGTGTCAGCTGATTATCACAGCTGACACCCGGCACTATGAGCCAGGAGCGGTCATGGACCACTCCAGGCACTTTAACCCCCCGGAATACTGTGATCAAATAAGATCGCAGCGTTCCGGTGGCATAGCATCGCGAAGGGAGGGGGCTCACTGCGTGCTTCCCTCAGACCCTGAGAACAACGTGATGTGATCGCGTTGTTCCATGCAGGCCCCAGGATCCAAGATGGCTACGGGGTCCTTCTGGGTCCTGCAGGGAGGTGGCTTGTCAGTGCCTGATGAGAGCAGGTGCTGAGAAGCCTCCTACACTGCCTATCAGATCACTCATCTGACACGGTGCTGTGCAAAGTGTCAGATCAGCGATCTGACTTTATACAGTGATGTCCCACCTGGGACAGTGTAAAAAAGTTAAAAAAATATATTATACTGTGTAAAAATATATTTTTTTTAAATTCCTAAATAAAGAAAAAAATATATTGTTCCAATAAATACATTTCTTTATGTAAATAAAAAAATAAATAAAAGTACACATATTCAGTATCGCCGCGTCCTTAACGAGCCTACATATAAAGCTGTCCCACTAGTTAACCCCTTCAGTGAACACCATAAAAAAATAAATAAAAAACAAGTAAAAAACCAATGCTTTATCATCATACCGTCAAACAAAAAGTGGATAAAAAAAAGTATGTAAATAAACATGGAACCGCTGAAAAAATCTTGTCCCGCAAAAAATGAGCTACCATTCAGCGTCATCAGTGAAACAATAAAAAAGTTATAGCCCTCAGAATAAAGCTATGCAAAAATAATTATTTTTTATATAAAATAGTTTTTATTGTATGAAAGTGCCAAAACATAAAGAAAATATAAATGAGGTATCGCTGTAATCGTACTAATCCGAAGAATAAAACTGCTTTAGCAATTTTACCACAAGCGGAATGGTATAAATGCCCCATCCAAAAGAAATTCATGAATTGCTGTTTTTTGTTCATTCTGCTTCCAAAAAGTCGTAATAATGATGTACAATAACAAATTGTATTGTGGTACCGTGTTAGCCAGAAAAATTGATGTGAATACTTTTCTGCCCAATGATGACAGAAGTATTCTAGGAGTGATACCTTTATTGGCTAACCAGAAAATAATATGTTTGCAAGCTTTCAGAGCACAGTGGCTCCTTCTTCAGGCAAGATAACAAATAGATTAATAAGAAAAAAGCACAACATTTAAAGAATACTACAGCAGGACATTTATTAGGGGGTGGGAAGTGTGATGAGTCCATAGATAAGCCAAGGTAATCAAATTAGGCATTTTCTTAGGCCATGTGCACACGTTCAGTATTTTTTGCATTTTTTTCACGTTTTTTTGCTATAAAAACGTGATAAAAACGCAAAAAAAGCTAACATATGCCTCCTATTATTTACAGTGTATTCCGCATTTTTTGTGCAAATGTTGCATTTTTTTTCCGCGAAAAAATCGCATTGCGGAAAAAAAAGCAACATGTTCATTAAAAATGCGGAATTGCGGGGATTCCGCACAACTAGGAGTGCATTGATCTGCTTACTTCCCGCACGGGGCTGTGCACACCATGCGGGAAGTAAGCAGATTATATGCGGTTGGTACCCAGGGTGGAGGAGAGGAGACTCTCCTCCACGGACTGGGCACCATATAATTGGTCAAAAAAAAGAATTAAAATAAAAAATAGTCATATACTCACCTTCGATGGCCCCCGGAGTGTTCCCGCCTCTCACCGCTGCATGCTGCCGCTTCGGTTCCTATAGATGGTGTGGTTCAGGACCTGCGATGACGTCGCTGTCTTGTGATTGGTCGCGAGACCGGTCATGTGACCGCTCACGTGACCGCGACGTCATCGAAGGTCCTGAACCACACCATCTAGGAACGGACGCCGCTGAGGATATCGGCTGTCTGCAGAGGGTGAGTATAACCATTTTTTTAATTTGCTGCATAAGCAGCATCTATAGTAAAAAGTTGCTAAAAAAGACGCGAAAAAAATGGGAAAAAAACGCAAAAAAAAAATGCGGATTTCTTGCAGAAAATTTCCGGTTTTCTTCAGGAAATTTCTGCAAGAAATCCTGACGTGTGCACATACCCTTACAAATGGAGAGGCAGTGGGAATAATGTTCTTAGTTATCTGGAGTCCGTCTGGTGGAGGTGTGAATTATATCCATGTAGTGACTCATAAATCCAGGTGTTAAATTGAGTCCTAGTGTCAACGAATTAAACATATTCATTAGTTTGTATTCCCAAATTTTTCTTTCCCTGTGGTCCTTAAAATTACCTTTTAGTATTAAGACTTTTAAGTCTGTCATACTGTGTCCAGGTCCAGAGAAATGTTTTCCCACAGGTGTGTCCAGTCGTAATAAAAAGCGATAAAAAAAATGTCATGTGCCCGAAAATATCAACTCGTTCCGCAACAAACAAGATATCATATGACTCTGTGGGCCAAAATATGGAAAAATTATAACTTTCAAAATGTGGTGATGAAAAAATTATTTTTTGCAATAAAAAGCGTCTTTTAGCATGTGACAGCTGCTAAACATAAAAACCTGCTATAGATAGTAAATCAAAACCCCCTTTATCACCCCTTATTTAGGGAAAAATAATAAAATTAAAAAAATGTATTTATTTCCATTTCCCCATTAGGGTTAGGGCAATGGTTAGGGTTGAGGCTAAAGTTAGGGTTAGGGTTGGGGCTAGAGTTTTGGTGTGGATTTGGATTATGTTTACGGTTGGGATTAGGGTTGGGATTAGGGTTGGGAATAGGGATAGGGGTGTTTCAGGGTTAGGGGTGTGGTTAGCGTTATGGTTAGGGTTGGGATTAAGGTTAGGGATGTGTTGGGGTTAGGGGTGTGTTGGGGTTATGGGTGTGGTTGGGGTTGGGATTAGGGTTAGGGGCATGTTAGGGGTGTGGTTAGGGTTATGGTTAGGGTTAAGATTAGGGTTAGGGGTGTGTTTGGGTTAGGGTTGGAGTTAGAATTGGGGGGTTTCCACTGTTTAGGCACATCAGGGGCTCTCCAAATGCGACATTGCGTCCGATCTCAATTCCAGCCAATTCTGCGTTGAAAAAGTTAAATGGTGCACCTTCCCTTTTGAGCTTTGCTGTGCGCCCAAAAAGTGGTATATCCCCACATATGGGGTATCAGCGTACTCATTGGACAACAACTTTTGTGGTCCAATTTCTCCTGATATACTTGGAAAAATAAAAATTTGGGGAAAATTATTTTTATGGCTCTACATTATAAACCTCTGTGAAGCACTTGGGGGTTCAAAGTGCTCACCACACATCTAGATAAGTTCCTTAGGGGGTCTACTTTCCAAAATGGTGTCACTTGTGGGGGGTTTCCACTGTTTAGGCACATCAGGGGCTCTCCAAACTCGACATGGCATCCGATCTCAATTCCAGCCAATTTTGAGATGAAATTCAAACGGCGCTTCTTCCCTTCCGAGCTCTTAATTTTTTTGTGAAAATAAGTTAAATGTTCATTTTTTTAAAACATTACAAAAATTCCTGTGAAGCACCTGAAGGGGTTAATAAACTTCTTGAATGTGGTTTTGAGCACCTTGAGGGGTGCAGTTTTTAGAATGGTGTCACTTTTTGGAATTTTCTATCATATAGACCCCTCAAAGTGACTTCAAATGTGATGTGGTCCCTAAAACAAATGGTGTTGTAAAAATGAGAAATCCCTGTCAATTTTTAACCCTTATAACTTCCTAACAAAAGAAAATTTTGCTCCAAAATTGTGCTGATGTAAAGTAGACATGTGGGAAATGTTACTTATTAAGTATTTTGTGTGACATAGCTCTGTGATTTAAGGGCATGAAAATTAGAAGTTGGAAAATTGCGAAATTTTCAAAATTTTTACCAAATTTCCATTTTTTCACAAATAAAAGCAAGTCATATCAAAAATTTTTTACTACCAATGTGAAGTAAACTATGTCACAAGAAAACAATGTCAGAATCACCAGGATCCGTGGAAGCGTTCCAGAGTTATTACCTCATAAAGGGACAGTGGTCAGAATTGTAAAAATTGGCCCGGTCATTAACATGCAAACCACCCTTGGGGGTTAAGGGTTTAAGGTACCTTCACACTAAACGACTTTGCAACGAGAACGACAACGATCCGTGACGTTGCAGCGTCCTGGATAGCGATATCGTTGTGTTTGACACACAGCAGCGATCTGGATCCCGCTGTGATATCGCTGGTCGTTGCTGAAAGTCCAGAACTTTATTTGGTCATCAGATCAGCGTGTATCGTCGTGTTTGACAGTAAAAGCAACGATGCCAGCAATGTTTTACAATGGTAACCAGGGTAAATATCAGGTTACTAAGCCCAGGGCCGCGCTTAGTAACCCGATATTTACCGTGGTTACCATTGTAAAAGTAAAAAAAAAAAACACTACATACTCACCCTCTGATGTCTGTCACCTCCCCCGGCGTCTGCGCTGCTGCTCAGAGCTTCCTGCACTGAATGTGTCAGTGCTGGCCGTAAAGCAAAGCACAGCGGTGACGTCACCGCTGTGCTTTCCGGCTGGCGCTTACACAGTGCAGAGAAGCACAGCGCCGGGGGATGCGGCAGACACCGGAATGTAAGTATGTACTGTTTTTTTTTTTTACTTTTACACTGGTAACCAGGCTAAACATCGGGTTACTATGCGTGGCCCTGCGCTTAGTAACCCGATGTTTACCCTGGTTACCCGGGGACTTCGGCATCGTTGGTCGCTGGAGAGCTGTCTGTGTGACAGCTCTCCAGCAACCACACAGCGACGCTGCAGCGATCGGCATCGTTGTCGATATCGCTGCAGCGTCGCTTAATGTGACGGTACCTTTAGAAAGAGAAAACACAGTAGTTTGACAATAAATGACTTCACCCAACCATTAACCATGAGTGGAGAAAAAGTTTTGATGTTATCATTCATATTCTCTGAAAAAAGGCCAAGAAAGCAAAAATTCTGCCAGGGTATGTAAATTTTTGAGCACAATTGCATTTGTGTCAGGGTTGCCAGATCCAAGCAAAAGGGACATGTTCACTTTATACTTAAATAGCTTGATAGAGAAAATATTTAGGCCTCGAATCATCATTGTTGTTTCTCCAGTTATCTGGATAAATTGGTTCCTTTTTAGCATTTATGTTGAATTTTCATTGGTTTTACGACGCTTTTTAAATGACCTTTCTTAAACAATTTTTTTTATTTTCCTCGATAACTGTGGTTATCCAAATGTTTTAGAAAGATTCATAAATTGCGACTTTTACCAAATATCAAATGTTTTCAGTGCATCTCACTATAGTCCCTACCAACCCCTAGAGTAGTTTTTCTTAAGGAGTTTTCAATTTTATGCATTTGGTACTATAAAGTTACAAAAACTGGTTAAAGATAAAAAAGAGGATTTTGTGCCAAATTTATGAACTGTGTGTGCCATTTTGAAGAATCAGGCCCTTGATGTCCAGTTAGTCACAATGTACCTTTTCGTAGCCATACGAATATACTGCAATACTGTCATGTCGGACGCTGTTCAGACCAGGTCGTTCGACAGACAGCGGTAGTTCCGCTTTTGACCACTATGTGCTCATTGGCGTCGGCTGGATTATCTAGCTGGTCCGGGGTTAATTTACCTTATGCCCGGATTGGAAGCCGGGCCATGCCCATTGCCTTTAAATAGTTCTCCTGAACATTGGGCGTCGCCGATTATAGCTTCTGTCTTGTGCGTTTGTTATCTCGGTCTGGAGGGGTAAGCAAGTAGTTGGAGTATCGTTGTTGGTGGTGTATTTCCCTTTGTCTTATTTACTCCTTCCTATATTTGTATTTATTTTGCCCTGCGCATTTATAGTGTATTCCTGAGTGACTGCTGCGTGGTGTATATTTTCCGTTATCCTTGTCTGTTCTAACTGTGGGTATTGGTGTATTATCTTTTCACTGGGTGGTGGGTGCTGTTTTCAGCCTAGGGTTGAAACAGGAGACAGGGCGAGGGTCGAGGCCTGGACATGCACACCATCAGTGTAAACTCCAGGTAGAGGGTCAGTCAGTATTTCCCTAGTCTGAGGGAAATTGCAGGGGCCCGGGTTAATAGCTCTTGCCCACCTAGTCTCCCCGTGACATTATAATCGGCCTTTAAAACAAAAAAAAGGGGTTTCCTTTTTTGTTTTGTCATGGATCCCATGACTTCCATAACCCGCCAGTTGGAGGCGCTGTCCCTACAGGTCACTGAGTTGAGGGGGCAGTGCAACAACAGGGACTAGCAGTATCTAATGTGCAAGCTGGAGCGACAGGTAGAGTTGCTGAGCCTAAGTTTCCTTTGCCTGAAAAATTTGCTGGGGAACGCAGTAAATTTGTTTCTTTTCGTGAAGCTTGCAAACTATATTTCCGTATGCGCCCGATCTCCTCGGGTAATAAGGCTCAGCGTGTGGGCCTGGTGTTGTCATTGTTAAGCGGGGATCCCCAAGCATGGGCGTTTTCTTTGCCATCTGATTCTGCTGCATTTGACTCTGTGGAGAGTTTTTTTTCCTTTCTTGGAAATATTTACGACGAGCCAGACAGAATGGCTCTAGCAGAATCTAAGATACGCGCTATTCGCCAGGGGGAGCGAGTTGCAGAGGATTACTATTCTGAATTTCGTCGATGGGCGATCGATACACAGTGGAATGATCCAGCGTTGCGGAGTCAGCTTATTCATGGGGTTTCTGGAAGGGTTAAAAAAGCCCTTCTGATGTACGAGACTCCTACTTCTCTAGATTCCGCTATGAGTCTGGTTGTCCGCATTGATCACCGTTTGCGTCAGGGGGAGCATAAGACACCACCTATGGTAGAGGGTTTAGGTTCACGTGTGGTTGCTGCAGGTGAGCCCACGGAGCCTATGCAAATCGCAGGGGTGTCACATGTGAAGCGTCGATCTCCTGAGCTCAGGAAGCAGGGAGCCTGTTTTTACTGCGGTAAGACTGGTCATTTTATTAACATCTGTCCTCTACTGTCTAAGAAAAACGCAACGGCGGAAAACTTCTAAGCTCAGAGGGTGTGGAGGAGACCAAACTGAGCTTATGTATATCCTCCATGGTGGTTTCTCAATGCATGCTTCCTGCTAAGGTTATAATCGCTGGCAGTGAGCTGCCAATTACTGTGTTTGTGGATAGTGGTTCAGCCACAAATCTCATTGATGAAGAGTTTGCGCGCACAGCAGGTTTTAGGATTGAAAAACTGCCTCATCCTATCCGCGTGGTCACCATCAATGCTGCTCCTCTCTCACAGGGGGAGATTACTGAGTTTGTGGCTGAGGTGAAACTCCACATTGGGGTTCTACATTCCGAGCAGGTTACATGTAAGGTGCTCAGGAATCTTCCTGCTCAGGTGGTTTTGGGTTTTCCATGGTTGTCTATGCACAACCCGGTAATTGACTGGAAAACTCAGGACATAATTCAGTGGAGCGAATTCTGCCAGGAGAATTGCCTGGCCACATGTGTGTCTGCTGTGACTTCAAGCATTCTGGAGTCACTTCTGGATTTTGTGGATGTGTTCTCTGAGAAGGGTTGTTCAAAGTTGCCGCCACATCGCCCCTATGACTGTACTATCAGATTTAAACCAGGGGCCAAATTGCCTAAAGCAAGGATGTTTAAGCTCTCCGGTCCCGAGAGACAAGCATTAAAGAATTACATTGCTGAAAGTTTGAGCCAGGGCCGGCTCCAGGTTTTTAAGGGCCCCGGGCGAAAGAGTCTCAGTGGCCCCCCCCCCTCTTTAACACATACCACGATTCATGATGCCCAGATACAGCAGAGAAATATAGGTAGAGTACAATGCCAGATTTCACTTCTTACATGAGTGATAGCTATTGTAAATTCTGCAGTGTATATATACAGGACAGGAGGAGTGGTACTGTGCAGTGTATATATACAGGACAGGAGGAGTGGTACTGTGCAGTGTATATATAGAGGAGGAGAGGTATTGTGCGGTGTATATATACAGGGGAGAGGTACTGTGCGGAGTATATATAGAGGGGAGTGGTACTGTGCAGTATATATATACAGGGGAGAGGTACTGTGCAGTGTATATATACAGGGGAGAGGTATTGTGCAGTGTATATATACAGGACAGGAGGAGAGGTACTGTGCAGTGCATATACAGGACAGGAGGAGTGGTACTGTGCGGTGTATATATACAGGGGAGAGGTACTGTGCGGAGTATATATAGAGGGGAGTGGTACTGTGCAGTATATATATACAGGGGAGAGGTACTGTGCAGTGTATATATACAGGGGAGAGGTACTGTGCAGAGTATATATACAGGACAGGAGGAGAGGTACTGTGCAGTGTATATATAGGACAGGAGGAGTGGTACTGTGCGGTGTATATATACAGGGGAGAGGTACTGTGCGGAGTATATATAGAGGGGAGTGGTACTGTGCAGTAAATATATACAGGGGAGAGGTACTGTGCAGTGTATATATACAGGGGAGAGGTACTGTGCAGTGTATATATACACAGGACAGGAGGAGAGGTACTGTGCAGTGTATATACAGGACAGGAGGAGTGGTACTGTGCGGTGTATATATACAGGAGGAGTGGTACTGTGCAGTGTATATATCCAGGAGGAGTGGTACTGTGCGGTGTATATATACAGGGGAGAGGTACTGTGCGGAGTATATATAGAGGGGAGTGGTACTGTGCAGTATATATATACAGGGGAGAGGTACTGTGCGGTGTATATATACAGGGGAGAGGTACTGTGCAGTATATATATACAGGGGAGAGGTACTGTGCAGTGTATATATACAGGGGAGAGGTACTGTGTGGTGTATATATACAGGGGAGAGGTACTGTGCAGAGTATATATACAGGGGAGAGGTACTGTGCAGTGTATATATACAGGGGAGAGGTACTGCGTGGTGTATATACTTCAACAGCCGCCCAGCCCAGGCCCCCAGCACCTGTCCTGTATATATATTATATACACTGTATCTATACAGGCTGTGCTGGGGGCCTGGGCTGGGAGGCTGCTGTAGTATATATATATATATATATATATATATATATATATCAGCTGCAGCCGCCCAGCCCATGGCCGCCCCAGGTCACCCAGACTATCAGAACATACAACGATAGCATGGCACTCACTCAGGTGCCGGTAGCAGCTCCTCCAGTCCGGAATCTGCCTGTGCCTGATTAGTTCAGCACTGCACGGTGCATGCAGCCAGGAGAGCAGCAGAGCAGGAGAACTCTCCGCCCACAATGTCACGCTGGCTGTGTCCTTAACCCCTATGTGCCTGGCCCTGCACTGACTGAGAAGATGCTTGTGCCAGGCACAAAGGGTAGAAAGGGTTAAAGCGGCCAGATGGATCTATGACTGCGTGAGTGGGCCCCCTGTCTTGTCAGGGCCCCGGCACTTGCCCGGGTACGCCGGGTGCTGACGCCGGCCCTGGTTTGAGCAAAGGGCACATCAGGCTTTCATCCTCGCCTGTGGCAGCAGGGTTCTTCTTCGTGAAGAAGAAAGATGGCGGATTATGCCCGTGTTTGGATTTCAGGGAATTGAACCAGATTACGGTTCGTGATCCATACCCTATGCCACTGATACCACATTTGTTCAATCAGGTGGCAGGTGCTAAATGGTTTACCAAGCTTGACCTCAGGGGGGCGTACAACCTCATAAGAGTCCGTCAAGGTGATGAGTGGAAGACAGCTTTTAATACCCCTGAGGGTCATTTTGAAAATTTGGTGATGCCATTTGGGTTGACTAACGCACCTGCAGTGTTCCATCATTTCATTAATGATGTGTTTTCGCATGTTTTGGGGAAATTCGTTGTCGTGTACCTAGATGACATTCTCATATATTCTTGCGACCGTGATACTCATTTAGATCATGTCAGGCAGGTGTTACAGCTTCTCAGAGAGAATAAGCTGTATGCTAAACTTGAGAAATATGTATTTTCTGTTCAAGAGTAGCCTTTCTTGGGTTATATTGTGTCTGCTTCTGGTTTTAAAATGGACGCCGCTAAGGTGCAAGCGGTGCTGCATTGGGAACGGCCTGATAACCTGAAAGCACTTCAGCGGTTCCTTGGGTTTTCTAACTACTATAGGAAATTTATCAAGGATTTTTCCATCATTGCTAAACCGCTAACTGACATGACTAAAAAGGATACCAATTTCTCCGTTTGGCCTGAGGCTGCTGTGCGCGCATTTGAATTTCTTAAGAACAGTTTTGTTTCAGCCCCCATTCTTGTGCAGCCAGACGTATCAAAACCTTTTGTTGTGGAAGTTGATGCGTCTGAGGTTGGTGTGGGGGCGGTGCTGTCACAAGGCTCATCTTTGAGTGATTTGCGTCCATGCGCCTATTTGTCCAAGAAACTGTCATCCGCCGAACGTAACTATGATATCGGCAACAGGGAGTTGTTGGCAATCAAGTTGGCCTTTGAGGAATGGCGACACTTCTTGGGGGGGTCGGTACATCAGGTTACTGTTATTACCGATCATAAGAATCTGCTGTATTTGGAGTCAGCCAAGCGTCTGTCCCCCAGGCAGGCTCGCTGGGCATTGTTTTTCACGCGGTTCAATTTTGTTGTCACTTACAGACCGGGGTCTAAAAACACTAAGGCGGATGCTCTGTCCAGGTGTTTTCCGGGGGGAGAACCTCGGGAGGATCCAGTACCCATCCTCCAAAAGGGTGTTGTGGTTTCGGCTGTCACTACTGAGGTTGAGGCTGAGATTGCCGAGGCTCAGGAGGAGGTACCATCTGAGCTTCCCATCAACAAATCTTTTGTACCGCTTCATCTCCGCTTAAAGGTTTTGGTGGAGCATCATGATGCTGTCCTGGCTGGCCACCCAGGGGTTAGAGGAGAGGTCCTGGGTACCAGCCTCGGACATTCATGCGGATCGGCTGGTCAGGTTTTTTCACCGTCGCCATCCGGACAAGCCGGGTCCTATAGGCCGTGAGGGCCCTGGGGTCCCTCGTAGAAGGCGGGGTACTGTCATGTCGGACGCTGTTCAGACCAGGTCGTTCGACAGACAGCGGTAGTTCCGCTTTTGACCACTATGTGCTCATTGGCGTCGGCTGGATTATCTAGCTGGTCCGGGGTTAATTTACCTTATGCTCGGATTGGAAGCTGGGCCATGCCCATTGCCTTTAAATAGTTCTCCTGAACATTGGGCGTCGCCGATTATAGCTTCTGTCTTGTGCGTTTGTTATCTCGGTCTGGAGGGGTGAGCAAGTAGTTGGATTATCGTTGCTGGTGGTGTATTTCCCTTTGTCTTATTTACTCCTTCCTATATTTGTATTTATTTTGCCCTGCGCATTTATAGTGTATTCCTGAGTGACTGCTGCGTGGTGTATATTTTCCATTATCCTTGTCTGTTCTAACTGTGGGTATTGGTGTATTATCTTTTCACTGGGTGGTGGGCGGTGTTTTCAGCCTAGGGTTGAAACAGGAGACAGGGCGAGGGTCGAGGCCTGGACATGCACACCATCAGTGTAAACTCCAGGTAGAGGGTCAGTCAGTATTTCCCTAGTCTGAGGGAAATTGCAGGAGCCCGGGTTATTAGCTCTTGCCCACCTAGTCTCCCCATGACAAATACCTTGTAAACCTGTCTAAATTTAAGACTGACTAATCTAAGTTTACAGCACCCATTAGTTTGCTTACTTTGTCCCAGAGATGCATGCCACAACGGCGCTCCTTCCCTTCCGAGCACTGCCATGCGCCCAAACAGTAGTTTACCCCCACATATGGCGTATTGAAATACTCAGGACAAATTGTACAACAACTTTTGGGGTTCAATTTCTCCTGTTACCCTTGGTAAAATAGAAGAAATTGGATCTGAATTAAATTTTTTGTGAAAATAAATTAAATGTTCATTTTTTTAAACATTCCAAAAATTCCTGTGAAGCACCTAAAGGGGTTAATAAACTTCTTGAATGTGGTTTTGAGCACCTTGAGGGGTGCAGTTTTTAGAATGGTGTCATTTTTTGGAATTTTCTATCATATAGATGCCTCAAATTACTTCAAATGTGATGTTTTCCCTAAAAAAATGGTGTTGTAAAAATGAGAAATCGCTCTCAACTTTTAACCCTTATAACTTCCTAACAAAAGAAAATTTTGTTCCAAAATTGTGCTGATGTAAAGTAGATATATGGGAAATGTTACTTATTAAGTATTTTGTGGGACATATCTCTGTGATTTAAGGGAATAAAAATTTTAAGTTGGAAAATTGCAAAATTTTCAAAATTTTTGCCAAATTTCCATTTTTTCACAAATAAACGCAAGTCATGTCAAAATTTTTTTACCACGATTGTGAGGTAAACTAGGTCACAAGAAAACAATGTCAGAATCATCAGGATCCATGGAAGCGTTCCAGAGTTATTACCTCATAAAGGGACAGTGGTCAGAATTGTAAAAATTGGCCCGGTCATTAACATGCAAACCACCCTTGGGGATTAAGGGGTTAAAAAGAGAAAACACAGTAGTTTGACAATAAATGACTTCATCCAACCATTAACCATGAGTGGAAAAAAAGTTTTGATGTTATCATTCATATTCTCTGAAAAAAGGCCAAGAAAGCAAAAATTCTACCAGGGTATGTAAACTTTTGAACACAACTGCAGTTGTGTCAGGGTTGCCAGATCCAAGCAAAAGTAACATGTTCACTTTATCCTTAAGCAACTTGATAGAGAAAATATTTAGGCCTCGAATCATCATTGTTGTTTCTCCAGTTATCAGGATAAATTGGTTCCTTTTTAGTATTTATGTTGAATTTTCATTAGTTTTACGCCACTTTTTAAATGTCCTTTCTTTAAGTATCTTTCAATATGTGGATGCATTTTTTTAAATTTTAAAAACCACAAAATACTGTATACACTAAGGGTGTAAGACCAAAAACTGGAATGTATGCCTGAAAAGCCAAGATTTGAAGACCACACATAGACCAGATGTTTTTTTTTTTATTTTATAAACCACAAAATACTGTATACACCAAGGGTAGCAGTCTAGCAGACCAAAAAAATGCAATGTATGCCTGCAAAGGAAGGATTTGTACACCACAGATACACAGTGCATCTGACAGAGATAACAGAGTGATCAAAATATGTTCTTGTTTTTTTGGGCCCGCCACAAATATGTCCATAAGTAGGCTATGACACTAAAAAAAACATTTGGAGTACTAAAATTGTCTAAACATTTCCCCATGGGGGGTACATTTTTTTAAAATATTTTATGGGCCTCATAGACACCCTTTCCAAAAATTGGACTGGCTGTAACAGCACAAAACCCGTTAACCATGGTGATCTAGTGCCGGCGAATGATGATATCTTGAGGAAGGCATTCTTAAAAACTAGGCCCAATGTTAAGGAGCGGGTCTCCTAGACTTGTAATGCCCATACAGTAAGTGCATGGGCTGACAAAAATTTCCCCATGGGGATTAAATTTTAAAAAAATCTTTTATGACCATCATAGACACCCTTGGTAAAAATTGGACTGGCTGTAGCAGCACAAAACCAGTTAACCGTGGTGATCTAGTGGTGGAGATTGAGGAGACATAAGATAAATCATACTGAAATAAAAGAAATAAAGAAAAAATGTGACTCCACCTATGAAAGAAAATAACAAAAGGGAAGGGCGAACGCAGGTTCATAGATTTGAAGCCAGAATGTGTCCAACGAGATATGTTGGTCCCTAGCAACAGCTCAGAGACAGGGATATAAATAAAAATATAATATAATAGTATTTCAAATTTTTTAGATTGGATAGGTATAAAGTAGGTCATAAGAGGATGGTTCAGAGATAGGAAAAATGGAAAGACAGTGTGGAATACATGGTGATGGTGGTGGCTAAGTGACTGGAAGCATTATTCGCTATCCAACCACAAACTGTTCCAAACTGCTCTGGCTTCAATAGTGGTGTGCTGCAGTCCCCTAGAAACTGGGACAGGAAGTTCAAGCAGGAAGATGTTGGTCTTTTTTGTGGCCCACTTTCAGCTTGGCCACGGCTTCCTCCTCTCTATGCACCATCAGTATCACGTCCACTTCCTATTCCCTCACCCCTTGCCTTGCCCATTTTAAATGAAATACTGAAATATTTGTAAAGCTCAATACAAATGGATTTATTGGGAGAAAAATTATATGTGATCAGTATGCCTGAAAAGCAAGTATTTGGAGACCAGATATACACCTAGCGTCTGGCGGAAATAACATACATGTAAAAAATATATATTTTTTTAAAAAATTATTAAACCAAAAATAATGAATAGACCAAAAAATACAACGTGTGCCTGCAATGCGGGTTTTGACACCACTGATACACCAGACGTCAGCCAGACATAACAGACTGATGAAAATGTGGCCTTCATTTTTTTTTGCACACCAAACAAGTTGGCTATGACACTAAAAGAAAAAATAGAGTACTAAAATTGTAAGATATTTAGCGCAATGATATGTGATGCGTGTGGCGTAAAACTCACAGTGATAAATATAAGAACTGTAGCTAAAGTTTTTTGTGCCAGCTACAGATTTGAGGGGCAGCAAAACGGTGTCAAAAAATGTTGTAAGGCACTACAAAATATTACATAGTACCTAGTGATGAGCGAGCACTAAAATGCTCGGGTGCTCATTGCTCGGGTTGAGCAAATTGGAATACTCGGGTACTCGACCCGAGCAACGAGCCCAATGTAAGTCTATGGGAAACCAGAGTATTTTTATCGCGATCCCCCTGGGGGTCCTTTTAAGGTCTAAAAACATCTGAAAATGATGGAAACACTGCTCAAGTGACACAGGAACATTATGGGGATCGCCCCTGGAAGCATCTCTGACTCCTAGGTCACAGCTGTAAGCAATGTTGTCCGGGTTTCACGCCTTTTTTACAGGTTCACCAAAAAACGTACAAAAACTAAACCAAAATGGATTTTGCTGGGAAATATGTTAAGGTACATCCTTTCCAGGGCGATGACTTGTATGTAAGGCAAAATATTTAACCCCAGACCAAAATGTTCCTCCACCACTTGGGCTATGTTCACACGCAGCGTTTTTTATGCCTTTTTCAACTTTAACATTGCTTTCAACCAATATAAATGAATTCACTGGGAAATGTCATTGTAACATTTAACAACCCTAGATGGGCATGTGGTGTGTGACAAATAAAGAGATACATCTTGTTTAATTTCTGAAGGAGGGACTCTCAAAGTCACAAAGCCTTTTTTTGAGGGGCATCAGGCGGCATTAATATTCTTAAAGTGCTATTATTAAACAGTTGGTCTCCTATGCTGTTATTGCCTATGCATTGAATGGCTGGGCTGCCAAGAATTACAATGCACCCCAATACCCCTTTCACAAGAGGTACAGGAGGGCCTCCTGAAAATTGTTGCATTGAATGCAAGGCCTGCCCTGCTATCAAGTTATATGCACCCCAATAAGCCTTTGAACCCAGATACTGGAAGGCCACAGGAAAACCCAGCTCACAGTCTTCAGTTGCTCCTGCCATACAGTTTCCTTATGCATTGAATGCAAGAGCCGCCTTGACCCAAATTTGCACGCACCCCAATCCCCCTTGGAAGAAACATGAAGAAGGGCCTCCTAAACAAAACTATCCCATTACCAAGGAGCATGTCTCCTAGACTCGTACTGCCCATAGACTAAGTGTATGGGCTGACCAACATTTCCCCATGGGGGTAACAGTTTTAAAAATTTATTCATGGGTATCATACACACCCTTGCCCAAAAATTGAATGGCTGTAGCAGCATACAACTCGGTCACCATGTTGTTCGAATGGCAGCGAATGATGATATGTGGAGGAAGACATTATTAAAAACTAGGCTACATGTTAAGGAGCGTGTCTCCTAAACTTGTAATGCCCATACACGAAGTGTTTGGGCTGACAAACATTTCCCCATGGAGGTTACAGTTAAAATTTTTTATTTATGGGTATCATACACACCCTTGCCCAAAAATTGAATGGCTGTAGCAGCATGCAACACGTTCACCATGGTGTTCAACTGGCGGCGAATGATGATATGTGGAGGAAGGCATTATTAGAAACTAGGCCCAATGTTAAGGAGCGGGTCTCCTAGGCAAGTAATGCCAATACACAAAGTGCTTGGGCTGACAAACATTTCCCCATGGGGGGATACAGTTTAAAAAATTTATTTATGGGTATCATACACACTCTTGCCCAAAAATTGAATGGCTGTAGCAGCATACAACATGTTCACCATGGTGTTCGAGTGGTGGCAAATGATGATATGTGGAGGAAGGCTTTATTAAAAGCTAGGCCCAATGTTAAGGAGTGGGTCTACTAGACAAGTAATGCCCATACATGAAGTGTATGGGCTGACAAACATTTCCCCAAGGGGGATACTGTTATGAACCTCAGTGGCTTAGGATCACAAATCTAACCAGCTAAGTAGAAGATAATAGGACGAGCTCTGGGGATGTGGTAACTGGACTGACCGCAAACCTGATCCTAACCGCAAACACTATAAGCAGCCGTGGAACGTTTCCTGAAATCCTAGACGTCTCTTCACGGCCTGAGAAACTGACTACCCCTAAACAGAAAGTAAAGACCTCACTTGCCTCAGAGAAATAACCCCAGAGATATAGAAGCCCCCCACAAATAATAACGGTGAGTTAAAAGGAAAAGACAAACGCAGAGATGAAACAGGTTGAGCAAATGAGGCCCGCTAACGCTAGATAGCAGAAAATAGCAAGGGATCTGTGCGGTCAGTAAAAAACCCTATGCAAAAATATCCACGCAGAGAATGCGAGAACCCCCACACCAACTAACGATGTGGGGGGAGCAACTCAGCACCCCAGAGCACCAGCAAGCAAGGAAATCACATATTAGCAAGCTGGACAAAACTCATCATATACTAGGAAACATCTTGAACACAGATGAGCAAAAATAAGCAAACAAAACTTAGCTTCTCTTGAGAGACTGATAACGGATGTAGACAGGAGCAATCAGAATAGCACTGAATACAACGACAACAGGCAAGGAATGAAGGACCAGGTGGATTAAATAGGAAACCTGACTAGCAGATGACGAGACAGCTGATCCCAGCCAGAAACCTGCAAAATAACAAAAAGAGCCATCAGGGGGAGCCCAAAGAGAGAACTCACACAGTACCACTCACGACCACAGGAGGGAGCCCGGAAACAGAGTTCACAACAGGATACATTTTTAAAAAATATACTAAGGGCATCATAGACACCCTTGCCAAAAATTGGACTGCCTATAGCAGCACAGAACACGTTCAGCGTGGTGATCTAGTGGTGGAGAATGAGGAGACATTGCTGAAGGCCTCATTAAAAACTAGGCCCAATGTAAAGGAGTGTGTCTCCTAGACTTGTAATGCCCATACATGCAGTGCATTGGCTGACAAACATTTCCCCAAGGGGGATACATTTTTTAAAGCTATACTATGGGCATCATTGACACCCTTGCCAAAAATTGGACTGCCTATAGCAGCACTGAACATGTTTCGCATGGTGATCTACTGGTGGAGAGTGAGGAAACATTGCTGAAGGCCTCACTAAAAACTAGGCCCAATGTAAAGGAGTGTGTCTCCTAGACTTGTAATGTCCATACACACAGTACATGAGCTGACAAACATTTCCCCAAGGGGGATACATTTTTAAAAAATATACTATGGGCATCATAGACACCCTTGCCAAAACTTGGACTGCCTGTAGCGGCACAGAAGACATTGAGCCTGGTGATCTAGTGGTGGAGAATGAGGACACATAAAGATAAATCATAATGAAATCAAACAAATAAATGAAGGATGTGAATCCACCTATGAAAGAAAGAAAATAACAAAAGGGAGGGGCAAACACAGGTTCATAGATTTGAAGCCAGAATGTGTCCAACGAGATATGTTTGTCCCTAGCAACAGCTCAGAGACAGGGCTATAAATAGAAATGTAATATAAAAGTCTTTGAATAATTTTCTATTGTAGATTTATACACTACCTCATTAAAGTACTGTCCAGAGAAAGGGAAAATGAAAAATATAAGAATAAATGGGAATAATAGATGTACATCTCTTTTTTAAGACATTTCCCCCTGTGGGAGTATCATTTGTTTTGGTTTCCAATTAGTAACGGGCATCATAAGAACACCCTTGCACAAAATAATGTGTGACTTTGGTATCCCGGAATCCATTCACCCTGGTGTTCTACTGGTTGTGGGTGATTAGGATGAGGATAATAACAGACCAAATCTGGAAGCGTATACCCATGTGTGGTTGTGGAGAGGTGCATGAGAATACACCTTGATAAGGAATAACTTCTCAATCTCCCAAGGATGATGTTACAACCTTAATTGGGTAAAAAAGGTTTATTGTAGCCACATAAGTTCTGATCAAGGTTAGAACAGAACTGCCTCCATTGTATCGAGGTACAATTCTTATAGTGATTTTCTGGGAGGATGGATGTACAGGTAGGTGGGACCAGGGGAGGATTATAATGAGGTCAATCTGGGCGGTAGCCCAGGGCCCAGTGGTGTGGGGGGGCCCTGGGCAATGGTTCAGATTGACTGCCGCCATCAGGGCATTACTGCCCTGACTGGCGTATTGGCCCGGTGGGAAGAGGGGGCCTGCATCGGGCCCCGTCTCATCTGCTCACCAGGACCCTACCGGCGCTGCGGCAGATTAACGCTATTGACGTGCGGGCTCGCCAGCCAGTTAACAGCCGCCAGCCAATCGGAGGCTGGCAGCTAACATCAGCCACAGTGCGCACGTCGCCGGCGTCTGATGTTATTGTCAGTCACCGGCGAGTGCGCGCTTCAGCAGCATGGAGGGAGCTTCGCCGAAGGAGCGTGGACAGGTGAGGAGAACTCGTTTTTTTTATTGCGAACGGCAATCTGGGGGGCCCAGGCCAGAATGCTGGAGACACTGGGGGCGATATGCTGGAGACACTGGGGGCAGATTGCTGGACACACTGGGGGCAATATGCTAGACACACTGGGACAGAATGCTGGACAAACTGGGGGCAATCTGCTGGACACACTGGGGGCAATATGCTGGACACACTGGGGCAGATTGCTGGACACACTGGGGGCAATATGTGTTATGACCCCAATGGCAGAGGGTCTCAAAAATACATACCAAGTCTGCAAACACAAAAAACCAGCTCATAGGGCAGTGGTAACTGGGCTGACCATATATCTAATCCTAGCACCACAAATAGCAGCAGCCGGGGAACGTGCCTACGTTGGTTCTAGACGTCTCGCGCCAGCCGGAGAACTAACTAACCCTAGAAGGGAAAAGATAGACCTTTCTTGCCTCCAGAGAAAAGACCCCAAAAGTTGGATACAAGCCCCCAACAAATAATAACGGTGAGGTAAGGAGAAAAGACAAACGTAAGAATGAACTAGATATTTAGCAAAGAGAGGCCCACTGACTAATAGCAGAATATAGTAAGATGACTTATACGGTCAGCAAAAACCCTATCAAAATTTCCACGCTGGATATTCAAGAACCCCCGAACCGTCTAACGGCCCGGGGGGAGAACACCAGCCCCCTAGAGCTTCCAGCAGAATCAGGAATCACATTTAGTACAAGCTGGACAAAAAATAATAGCAATGCAAATAACCAAAAAACAAGGAAGCAGGACTTAGCTTAATTTTGCAAGATCCAGGACCAGCAGACAGGAGCAAACAGAAAGGAACTGATTACAACGATGCCAGGCACTGGACTGAAAATCCAGGAAGTTTATATAGCAACACCCCTGGACTAACGACCCAGGTGGGTGCCAAACTGAGGAAAGACAATCCCAGTCATATCACTAGTGACCACAAGAGGGAGCCAAAAAAGTCTAATTCACAACAGTACCCCCCCTTTAAGGAGGGGTCACCGAACCCTCACCAAGACCACCAGGGAGATCAGGATGAGCAGCGTGAAAGGCACGAACTAAATCGGCCGCATGCACATCAGAGGCAACCACCCAGGAATTATCCTCCTGACCATAGCCCTTCCACTTGACCAGATACTGAAGCCTCCGCCTGGAGAGACGAGAATCCAAGATCTTCTCCACCACGTACTCCAACTCACCCTCAACCAACACCGGAGCAGGAGGCTCAACAGAAGGAACCACAGGTACAACGTACCGCCGCAACAAAGATCTATGGAAC
This sequence comes from Ranitomeya variabilis, assembly GCF_051348905.1. Taxonomy (NCBI): domain Eukaryota; kingdom Metazoa; phylum Chordata; class Amphibia; order Anura; family Dendrobatidae; genus Ranitomeya; species Ranitomeya variabilis. The sequence goes on from NC_135234.1 coordinate 414,768,729, forward strand.
ACGTTGTGAATGGCAAACGACACCGGAAGATCCAAGCGAAAGGACACAGGATTAAGGATTTCCAATATCTTGTAAGGACCGATGAAGCGAGGCTTAAATTTAGGAGAGGAGACTTTCATAGGAACAAATCGAGAAGACAGCCATACCAAATCCCCAACAAGAAGTCGGGGACCCACACCGCGGCGGCGGTTGGCAAAACGCTGAGCCTTCTCCTGTGACAACTTCAAGTTGTCCACCACATGATTCCAGATCTGTTGCAACCTATCCACCACGGAATCTACCCCAGGACAGTCAGAAGGCTCCACATGTCCCGAGGAAAAACGAGGATGGAAACCAGAGTTGCAAAAAAATGGCGAAACCATGTGTTAGAAGACCAAAGAACTGTCTGAGGACTTGAGAAACCAAATTGTGAGGAAGCATGAGCAATCTCAAGGATACAAGTCCATCTCTAAAGACCTGAATGTTCCTGTGTCTACCATGCGCAGTGTCATCAAGAAGTTTAAAGCCCATGGCACTGTGGCTAACCTCCCTAGATGTGGACGGAAAAGAAAAATTGACAAGAGATTTCAATGCAAGATTGTGCGGATGTTGGATAAAGAACCTCGACTAACATCCAAACAAGTTCAAACTGCCCTGCAGTGTCAACCCGTACTATTCGTCGGCGTCTGAATGAAAAGGGACTATATGGTAGGAGACCCAGAAAGACCACACTTCTAACCCCGAAACATAAAAAAGCCAGGCTGGAGTCTGCCAAAACTTATCTGAAAAAGCCTAAAGCGTTTTGGAAGATGAGACAAAAGTAGAGCTTTTTGGGCAAAGGCATCAACATAGAGTTTACAGGAGAAAAAAGAGGCATTCAAAGAAAAGAACACGGTCCCTACAGTCAAACATGGTGGAGGTTCCCTGATGTTTTGGGGTTGCTTTGGTGCCTCTGGCACTGGACTGCTTGACCGTGTGCATGGCATTATGAAGTCTGAAGACTACCAACAAATTTTGCAGCATAATGTAGGGCCTAGTGTGAGAAAGCTGGGTCTCCGTCAGAGGTCATGGGTCTTCCAGCAGTACAATGACCCAAAAAACACTTCAAAAAGCACTAGAAAATGGTTTGAGAGAAAGCACTGGAGACTTCTAAGGTGGCCAGCAATGAGTCCTGACCTGAATCCCATAGAACACCTGTGGAGAGATCTAAAAATGGCAGTTTTGAGAAGGCACCCTTCAAATATCAGGGACCTGGAGCAGTTTGCCAAAGAAGAATGGTCTAAAATTCCAGCAGAGCATTGTAAGAAACTCATTGATGGTTACCGGAAGCAGTTGGTCGCAGTTATTTTGGCTAATGGTTGTGCAACCAAGTATTAGGCTGAGGGTGCCAATACTTTTGTCTGGCCCATTTTTGGAGTTTTGTGTGAAATGATCAATGTTTTGCTTTTTGCTTCATTCCCTTTTGTGTTTTTTCATTTAAGACAAATTAAATGAAGATAATAATACCAAAGAATTTGTGATTGCAACTGAGTATTATCTGACAGAATTGCAGGGGTGTCAATACTTTTGGCCACAACTGTATGTATGTATGTTATTATTATTATTATTTATTGTTATAGCGCCATTTATTCCATGGTGCTTTACATGTGAATGTATGTATGTTGTATGTTGTATGTATGTTGTATGTAGTATATATGTATGTAGTATGTATGCATGTTGTATGTATGTTGTATGCATGTATGTTCTAAGTATGTAGTATGTATGTTGTATGTATGTTGTATGTATGCATGTTGCATGTAGTATATATGTAGTATGTATGTTGTATGTATGTAGTATGTATGTTGTATGTATGTACAGTATGTAGTATGTATGTTGTATGTATGTAGTATGTTGTATGTAGTATGTATGTAGTATGTATGTAGTATGTTGTATGTATGTAGTATGTATGTTGTGTGTAGTATGTAGTATGTATGTTTGTGGGTTTTTTTACATTCAACACATTAGCCGGATGATGGGACTACTACTACTGTCCCATCATTGGCTAATGTGTCAATCACTGTCATTATAGCAGGCATAGCCCTATGGGACTTGTAGTGATGCCTGCACACACACACAACCCCCGAGAGGCCCGCACAGACCCCCAGCAGCCCGCAGAGACCCCCGGCAGGCCCACACAGACCCCTGGCAGGCCCACACAGACACCCGGCAGCCCGCACAGACCCCCGGCAGGCCCATACAGACCCCGGCAGGCCTGCATAGACCCCCCACGGTCACGCACAGACCCCGCCCGCACACACAGACACGCAGTCACCGCCCACGCACCACCGACACTCCATTATAGTGCATCATTGCATTATGGGAACTTCCAATTCCGGTATTCGATATTGCAAAAGTATCGGAACTCAGTATCGGAACTCCAATACAGCGAATATCGGCTGATACCCGATATTTGCAGTATCGGAATGCTCAGCACTAGCCACGATGGGAGGGTCTGAGAAAACTGTCCCAGAACTTTGCCATTGTTCCCCTGCCTGAGCTGGATTGTACTTCTGTCTCTCTCGCTTGGACTCCTTGGTTGTACATCAAACTCTGACGTTTGCTGCCAGCGTTCTCACATGGGAATTTTCTAAGTAATTGCGCTACAAGGGCCCTCTGGTACTGCAACATTTTAGTACACCTCTCTGCCTCTGGCAGAAGAGATTGAAAGTTCATGTGAGGGTCACATGAAACGCAGTGCAACATAAAGTAAGCCATGCATGCCAGACTGCTAACAGGCAAGACTTCCGTGTCCTCACCAACAGGATGACTGACCATGCTGCTCTCCTCTTCATCCTCATCCTCCTCCTCCCTGTCCTCAGGCCATCCCCACTGAACAGACGGCATGACAGCTGTACTTGTAGTACTGTCTATAGCACATGAAAGTAGCTCCTGTTCTTCCTCCTCCTCCTCCAAATCCTCATTGCCTATCAATCCACATTGGGAAGACATGAGGCTGGGCTGAGTGTAATCCCCCTGTATGGTTCCATGATCCTTGTCCTCTTGCTCTGCCTGCAATGCATCCTCTTTATTTGTGAGCAGAGAGGTTTTCAGAATGCTGAGAAGCGGGATGGTGATGCTAAGTATAGCATCATCGCTGCTCACCATCTTGGTGCAGTCCTCAAAGTTTTGTAGGATGGTACATATGTCTGACATCCATGTCCACTCCTGAGGTCTTATGTGTGGAGTCTGAACTGAATATTGAAGGCCGTGTTGATGTTGGTAGTCAACAACTGCCCTCTTCTGCTCACAAATCCTTTCCAACATATGCAGTGTAGAGTTCCAACGTGTGGGGACATCACACACCAGTCGGTGAGCCGGAAGCTGCAAACGCTGCTGAAGCACGGCATGGGCAACTGAAGCTGTAGTTGACTTTCCAAAATGGGCAGAGAAGAGAAAAGATGTGCACTCTTGCTTTATGGTGGTGCTGACTGGACGTGGAAATATTCCACCAAAATGTAGTCCCAAGCATAAACTGTCGTACTCAAAGTTCCTTCAAAATTTTGCCAAGCAAGTGGTTTTTTATTTTCAAAACACCAAAATTAAACAATTCACCGCAGTGGTTTAAGGGAGGTAACACCACCGCAGACGCCAGATGCAGCACACAAGCAGCCCCTAACGGGACTCCAGTACTTCACTTGGGAACATGTCCTCTAACTGTTTCTTTATTATGAGTAAGGTTTGATAAAGACCCAGCGGGTCGAAACGTTACCTACCTTATACCACTGCGGTGAATTGTTTAATTTTGGTGTTTTGAAAATAAAAAACCACTTGCTTGGCAAAATTTTGAAGGAACTTTGAGTGCGACTGTTTATGCTTGGGATTTCCAAAATGGGCAGACAGACGGCGTATTTTCACTAGCAGATACGGCAGCTACAGGTAGCTTTTCAGAAAACGTTGAACCACGAGGTTAAGCACATGGGCCAGGCAAGGTACGTGTGTGAGCTCACCTTGCCTCAGAGCTGCCACCAGGTTTCAGCCATCGTCACACATGACCATGCCTGGCCGTAGGTTCAGTGGTGTCATTCAAATATCTGACTGCTCTTTCAGCGCTGTCCACAACTCTTCTGCATTGTGCGGTTTGTCACTTATGCAGATTAGCTTCAGCACAGCCTGTTGCCTCTTGGCTGAGGCAGTGCTGCAGTGCTTCCAGCTACTGACTGATGTGTTGATTTCAGAGATGGAGACTGAAGAGGAGGAAGAGGTGCAGGAGCTGTAGACTGTGGGGGCAACCCTGATTAATGAAGGGCTCACAATCCTCGGTGTTGGGAGAATGTGTTCCATCCCAAGGTCCGACTGGGTCACAGCTTCCACTATGTTAACACAGAGTGCCGTCAGTGAGATGTACCGTCCCTGGCCACAAGCACATGTCCACGTGTCCATGGTTAGGTGGACTTTCCCTGTAACAGCATTGTTGAGGGCACGGGTAATGTTGTGGGACACATGCTTGTGTAATGCCGGTACGGTACATCGGGAGTGGTTACTGGGGACTGAGTACCTTGGGATGGCCGCCGCCATCTGGTTCTGGAAAGCTTCCATCTCAATGAGCCTAAAAGGCAATATTTTGAGCGCAAGCAGAAGAGAAATGTTAGAATTTAGGACTGTGGCCTGTGGGGCATTGGCTGGGTATTTCCGCTTGCGTTCCAATGACTAGGGTATAGACAACTTAAGGCTGTGCTGGGACAAGGATGTAGACGGGCTTTATGATGTTGCTCTTTGACTGTGGGCAACAACAGGTGCAGGGCTAGGGGCATCTTCACATGCACAGTGGACTGGGGATTGGCTTCTACACAAAACAGTGGAAGAAGCAGTGGTGTCACCTGTGTTCCTGGAGCCTGGGGTTTGGCCCACAGTCGGGTGCTTTGCTGCCATGTGCCTGATCATGCTGGTGGTGGTCAGGCTGGTAGTTTTGCTACCACTGCTGATGCGGGCATGGCAGGTGCTGCAAATGACCTGTTGGGGGTTATCAGCAGAGTCTTTAAAAAATAACCAGACTCGGGAAGATCTAACAGTAGGAATGGCAACTTCCCTCATGTTGGTGTTGTGGTTGCACGCCTCCTGACTGTGGCCACTACACTGCTTCTTCCTGCCTGTTGGGGTGATATGCCTCCTTCCCCATGTGTGCTGCTGTCCTCACTCGGCATGTCCTCCTGTCAGGTTGGGTCAGTCACTATGTCATCCACCATCTCGTCTTCCACATCCGCACCCTGCTCCTCCTCCTGACTTTCTGGCAATTGTGTCTCATCATCGTCCACCTCTTGTGACACATTCCCACCATCGCCTTCCTGTGACTGTGGCTGTTCAAAGCTTTTGGCATCGCTACATGCGATCTCATCTGGCCCCACTTCAAGTTGACAGGCCGAGATTCCGGAATCTTGAAAGGGAAAACCGAACAGCTCTTTGGAGTGTCCAAGTATGGGATCAGTTGTCTCAGGACACTCGGCATGGTGGGAGGAAGGAGGATCAGGGTGAGGAATATCCGGTCAACACTCACGGCTACTTGACCGTGTGGAAGACATGGTGGTGGTGGTAGTGCCTAAGTGACTGAAAGCATTATCCGCTATCCAACTAACAACCATTTCACACTGCTCTGGCTTCAATAGTGGTGTGCTGCGGTCCCCTAGAAACTGGGACAGGATGGTGGAGCCAAAGATGTGGGTCTTTGTTGTGGCCTACTTCCAGCTTGGCCACGGCCTACTCCTCTGCATCCACCATCAGCATCATGTCCACTTCCCATCCCTTGCCCCTTGCCTTGCCACTTTTAAATTGACTACTGCACTATTTCAAAAGCTCAACACAAATATATTTATTTGGAGCTAAATTATATCTGATCAGTATGCCTGCAAAGCAACGATTTTTCAAAAACAGAAACACCAGGCCTCAGCCTGACATAAAGAAAACAAAAAAATGACCAAAAGTCCAAGATGATAAGTATTAAATAACATAAAGTTTATTTATAAATCAGTTTGATCATAACAGAAAAAAAGACAATGCAATATATTTTCAAAAAGGTATCCATAGCTGAAGGGCACAACCAACCAGGAATCACAATACATATATGCTATTGAATAGAAAATACTGTATGTATAAAATCTCCAAAGGCAAGTGAATAAATGGATAAATAAATATTGATAGCAAATGTGCATGTCAAAAAGAAATTCAATTAGGCATTTAAATACAGTGTGAGTACAAAAGACACCACAAGGTGTCAGTGTGGGTATTCATGAATAACAGCGACCGAGAGAAATAGATTACAATAAAGTGTAAATAGTAAAACCCCAGTGGATAAATACTTACAGTGATAGTGCAGTCTCGGTTTCCTGAATGGCGCCCTCCCCATCACGGTGATAGTGCAGTCTCGGTTTCCTGAATGGCGCCCTCCCCAACACGCGTTTCAGCACGGGTGCCGTTTCGCTGCTCGCTTCTTCCGGGGGAGAGCAGCGAAACGGCGCCTGTCCTGCGGAAGGGTGAGCACGGTCTCTGAGCACGCACCCAGATTCATTATTGGGTAGTAACACGAATCTCCAGGTAATGGCTGGTTTATTTTGATCTATTGGGCACATTTATTTTTTACCTATTTGGGCACACTTATTTATTACAAAGCGGTTGATATAATTGACATTAGGATACCTGGTATGATATATTGATTTATTGATACCATTATAACAAATCTATTGTGCATTGCCCACCAGTCTTATTAATTTCTCTGGGTAAATATTAGCTATATATTTAACAGGGTATTAGCCCATTGCCATTTTTATCCATTGCCCTCTACAGGGGCAAATAGAGAGATATATTTATATTTACTTTCATTATTAGTAGCAATTGTTGTTATTCTTTGTTATTAACTGGCTTATAGGGTATATTGATTTCTCAGGGTCTTCATTGCCCTATACATTTCCATCATAGTACTTTTGTAATTTTTTTTCGTGCTTTCACCTTCAATTTGGATATTTTATTCCCTGTCTGTTTTAAATATTTATTTTTTAATCATGTATTAAAAAAATTGATCTTTTATTGATTATATTCTGTTGGAATCTCTTCTTGTCTGGTGACAATTAGGCCACTTACAGACATTTGTTGATGTATATTAAGCTGAAGTGTCTCACATATTATGTATTCTAGACATATTGATAAAATCAGCCAAGCAGTCTGAGCCCCAAGTCATTCAGCACTCTCTTCTGCTTTTGATGACTCCGCTAGCTGGGGCTCCATGGAACATCCACCTGGCCCTGCCCCAGAAGTGGAAGAGACTGAGTGAACTGATGCTCAACCACTTGTTATGTTGAAGGATGAGTACATACGAGGGCTAGTGCACACAGTCGGCAGACTGCTGCAGCACGTCCCAGAGGGTGACGAAACACAGGTGCCAACTGCTGTGTCTTTCTGCAGTGTGCAGACTGGCAAGGAGGGTTGGGGTGAGGAGTGGGTGGTAGATGATGTGGGGATGATGAGGTCATAGACATGTTAGCAGCCATGTCTGCTAACTATGATTCGGCCAGCACAACACTTTCGCACACTTAAAGGCACAGTGCTGTTCCCGCACATGAAGACACAGGGAGCAGAGCGTCCCTGCACAGCTGCTGTAGGTGTGGCCCGGGTGAAAATACTCTCCTCTGCTCCCCCAGCCGGGGCAGCCCCTGGCCATAATCTAAACTATTTTATAATATTCTTCAGTGAAAAATTTGATAGCTTTCCCTAACTGCACTATCTAACTGCTTTTCTTCTTTCACTTTCTTTTTCATGTTGCGTCGTTTGAGAATCTCAGTGCATGCTGGAATATTCAATGTGTCATCAGAGGCAGAGAGGCTGTGGTCACTGATGCTCTTTTCAGGGGCTGGACTAGTCCCAGCATGATGTGCACTGTGTGATCTGCACAGTGACAGTGCGCTCTCTATTGACAGCTCAAATTGGCAATAACGATCTGGCAACAAAGCGCACTGTCAGAATACCCAGTGTGCAGAGACCAGTGATGTCGGCGAACTCGCCTCTGAGATTTTTTCTCTCTGTGCTAGCGGTGAGCTCACCGAGGTCACCGCAGTTCATTTGCACAGCTGGGAACGCAGCCTCAGTGACCTGAAGTAACCTCAATGACGTCACAGCTGGTCACTGATGCTGCGCTTGCAGCAGCTCATTCTTCAGTGGTTCTCAGCCTGGACGGTCGCATCTTGGCACAGTCCCTTTTGAAAACTGTTTATCCCTCAGACATGGATTACGGCATTGGACAGAACGACGGACAGGTGATGGATATTGTTCTTTTTCATTTTTGTTTTATTACAGACGAAGGATTCAATGGAATGGGCGTTAGGCGAGTATAACTATGTTTGTTATTTTTAAATTAAAAAGTAAACATGTGTTTTGTTTTAATTCAAATAAAAGACTTTATAATGGCTGTGTCTTTAACTATAGGATTAGTAATGGATAGGAGTCTTACAGACGCCTCTCCATTACTAAGCCGTGACCTTGATGTCACCGGACAATAAAAAAAGTGACACCAACCCCACAAATATGAAACCCACTTGCTACTGCTTCAGGGAAAGTGGGAAGAGCAGGGCAAAGGGACAAAATTGTTGCATCGAATTGATGTGCCTTTTCTGGGAGGCTGCAGGCTGATACTTTTAGGCTGGGAGGACAATATTTATGGCCCCTTCCCAGCCTGAGAATACCAGCCCCCAGCTGTCTGCTTTAGCTTGGCTGGATGTTAAAAATGGGGGTGGACCCCACACCATTTTTTTAAATTATATATGTAATTAAAAAATACAGCATGGGGACCCCTCTGTTCTTGATAACCAGCCTTGCTGAAGCTGACAGCTGACGGTTGCACCCAGAAACTGTGAGTTTTGCCTGGCTGGTTGTCAAAAATACAGGGGAACTCACGCCATTGTTTTGTTTTTTAAGTATTCATTTGCAGCGCAGGCACTGGCTGATGAATACTCCCATCAGCCGCTCCTGCTCTCACTGTTATGAGTGTCAGCAAGCATCGGCTGATGGTGGCAGTAGTCCCATCCGCTGACACCAGTGACCAGAGGTAAACTTTATATCTCCGATCACGCTGTCTTTTGACAATGTGTGAACGGCGGCTGCTTTACCGGCGGTGATGATTTTACCACCAATCAAAAGCTGTGTTTGCCGCGCTATCATGCACATTTCCCCATTTCAAAGACATACTAATAGGGAATTTTAATTATGAGCCCTAATGGAACATGATGGCACTAGATAAGAAAAGCATAATAAATAAATAATAATAGTATGTACATCTCAGCATTCTTATCTCCAATCAGTGGTGTAAGAAAATTGAAAAATGTGCAAATATATCTCAACTTGAGGCACACACAAAAATGTCATTTTCTTTATATGTGTAATTGATAATACAGCAATGAAAAATCTATTCTAAACAGACACATGATATCAATAGTTGAATATTACTTAACATGAAAAAGGAGAGAAACACTTGCGGATACTTTTGTATTCCCTTTATTACATTTTTCAATGGAGTTCCAGGTACTTGTGACCACTTATGGATCTCAGTGAATTACAACATTTACATGAAAACATAATTATTAGCAAAAGATTCTGCCCCACACAACGGAATTAACAAAGAAAATTAAGTGTTTTTGAACCAGACTTACATCAAGTGTTTACTGAACCCCTTTCCCTTATTACAGAATATTGCTTCCTCTAGGTATTGTAGAAGATAATTCATTTTTCAGATATATCCAACTATAAAGCTAAAAGTTATCAATCAAGCATGTCACTGTTTGAACCTTTTTTATTGTGCCTTAAAGTGATATCCTTATTATAGCTTTATTCCATAAATCCATCCTAGTGGTCCCATACCTAACTGAACAAAAAGCAGCCCAAAAGACAAATTATGTTTAGTCCAGCAACATGAACTGTAAAACAATCATGGCTGATCCTGTGCTAATATCCCACACATAGAACACTGTAGAAAAAGTGAAAATAAATGTCAAGCTGTCAAAAAGGTAAAGGGTTAGAGGAGGATAATATAGTTGTTTGGCTAACCAAGGGATTCAGAAGAAATTTTAGAAGGAAGAAACACACAAAAATAGAACAATTTTTTATGTAGCAGTGTGAGGCTTACACTGATAAATCAAAGGATAGAAGAGGAATTGATGAGAATCCAGTCAAAAAGGCATCATTTTGCTGTACAAAAAACTAATTGAAAACTTTTTCTTTTTTTTTTCAAGCTCTGTAATACAGGTTTGTTTCTTTGGTTTTGTTTTACATCATTCACTGTCCAGTAAATATTACATTACATGTTTATGGGGTTGTCCATGCATGGGGTGTAAGTATTCAGATGATCTATGTGACTGCAGACTTGTGAGTCCTCACAGCACGCACAGTGCATACTGTCAGGATTCTCCGGTGCTGGTGCCAGGAGCGGTCAGTCATGGGACTTGCAAGTATGCGATTTGCATATCTGCAGCCACATTCTGACTAGACATGTCTAGCCTTGCTCAATTCACTTGTAGTGAGCCAGGTTATGCACGTCTTATTGGCACATGATCACATGTATGTAAATTGCGCAGGCAGGAAGCTAAAACTGAGCAGGGAGCAGGGAGAGAGGGGAGCATATACCGTCACATGAGGGCACAGAAAACAGGTTACAAAAACAGAGGCCATCACATAAAGAGGAAATACTGTGGCAAGAAAAAGTTTGGGCACCCCTGGTCAACATTACTGTTATATTACTATTATTGTGAACAGTTCAGCAAGTTGAAGGATGAAATTTTTTTCTAAAGGCCTAAAGTTAAAGATGACACATTTCCTTTGCATTTTAGGCAAAAAGAACCCCACCTTTATGAAAACCCAGCCTCATATAACCTTGTGCCAAAAATCAGCAACCATGGGTTCTTCTAAGCAGCTGACTAGCCCATGTGAACCCAGAAATATTTTTTTGCGTGCATTTGTTCTTCCCTGAAGACCCACCAAATGAGAAATGCGTTGGCAGGTGCATAGGGCTTTGTAGGACATTATTTCCAGTAGGGCAAGCTGTAGACTGCCCTTGTAAGGGCATCATCTCTAACAAGAATTTGGTGAGACAGTTCAATTTTTTAGATATTTACAATACTACCTATCCAGCAGTCATTCAGAGGCATTGAAAAGAATTTGATTCGTGTAATTCAAAAGTGCCTTGGATTTGTTGACCGCTGTCACGATAGCAGACTGGTTTTGTGAATAAGATTCTTACTTGACTCTGTTTTCCACCACTGTAGTTTAGATATAGTGAAAAAACTGATAATAGGAATTTTTGGTGTTTTTTAGAATTTTGTATGGTAGCGATATGTTTTTATTCGGCTTAATTAAAAGTAATTTTTTTATATTTGTACTGATTTTGTTGCAAAATAACTGATTTAGTGGTACTTACAGAAATCTGGACAGATATGTAGCGGCTGAGCCCATTTTTGTAGCTAGTGTCCACCTTGCTAAATAATATAGACCTCAAAATAGCAGTGCATGCAAGACGACCCAGGAATCTCACAGAACTAGAAGAATTTTCCAAGGAAGAATGGATGAAAATCCCTCAAACAAGAACTGAAAGACTCATGGATGGCTCCAAAAAGTGGTTACTTCAAAAGGCGGTGCTACTAGGTTCTAACCATGCAGGGTGCAGAAACTTTTGAATTGTCCCATTTTCCTTTCTGTAATTTTTAAAATGCAAAAGATGAAAAAACATATATATTGTTTTGCCTAAAATACAAAGGAAATGTGTCACCTTTAACTTTAGGCCTTTCAGAGATCATTTCGTCTTCAACTTACTTAACTGTTCAAAACAACCATAATTTTGACCAGGGGTGCCCAAAATTTTACATGCCACTTCAACTAAATTATTAGCGCTGTTCTAATGGATACACTCAGATCTCACATCCGCCGCTTATTACCGGGAGAGGCACTCCAAGAAGAGAAAAATCTGCAACTTGGAGAAGGCTAAAAGCTGCAATTCAAAATCAGAAAAGAATGAAGATTGCAGACTGAAGGTTAGCATAATTTTATTAAGGTAAGAATACTTTAAAAAATAGAAGTGTTAATAATTTATTTTCATTAATTAACAAAATGCCAAGTGAATTAACAAAAAAATCTAAATCAAATCAATATTTGATGTGATCTCCCTTCAATTTTTTAACTACTTTTTGAGTTTTAGATACCACCGTACTGTAACACAAAGCATGTAATACTCTATAGATGACAAATTCAATCCAGAAACAATGTAAGTATTATGAAAACGTAAATATTTAAAAAAGAGTAAGTGATGTACTCCTACACTCATAAAGGCTTTGTGCAAAGCCAAGAAAAGATTATAAGGAGGATCATCCATAGACCCTTGAAGGCAACAACTGTAGTACTTCATTCAAATATTAGGAAAGTGTAGTTGTGTTACTTCTACATCCATAAATGTCCTGCGCACAGTACAAAGGCTGCCAAATATTATAAACCGGTTCATCCGCACACCCTTCAAGGCACCAACTGGAATGCCCCGTAAAAAAATATGTAAATGTAGTTGTGGCACTTCTACACTTATAAAGGTTTTGCACAAAGTGCAAAGCCAGGAAAAATATAAGGAGGGTTATCTAGTGATCCATAGACCCCTCAAAAGCAATAACTGGTGGACCTCATTTAAATATTTTAAAAGTGTAGTTGGTGTTGGTGTTTCACAAGAACACCATTGTTTTTCTTGTGAAATTCTCAATAAGTTTGATGTGTCACATGACCCTCTTCCCATTGAAAAAAATAAAGTTGGATCCAAAGTGGCCAACTTCAAAATGGCCACAATGGTCACCACCCATCTTGAAAAGTTTTCCCCCTCCTATATACTAATGTGCCACAAACAGGGAGTTGATATCACCAACCATTCCCATTTTATTTAGGTGTATCCAGATAAATGGCCAACCCTGTATACCAATTTAAGGGAACAGATTGCTATGTTTTCTGTTCTAAGGTTTCCATTTATAATATAAAAAAATATAGTAGCACAGTTCCTCTTACTTTGTAAACCGCGCCCCTAAAGGCATACGCTACCTGTAACGGGTGTCTAATTGGCCTGCATAAACAATTGGTGGTGGTATCTAGTAGTTCCTTTAGTTATTGTGGAGTTGGCAGTGACCGTATTGGGGTATACTATACAACAATCGAGAGTTTGACAATTGCAAAACTAAGGGTTTCGTGTACATGACAACATCTGGGAGTCCTCAAAACTATATCGGGAAAACCAAAAGGGAGTTTTGGAGGAGAGTTCTCGAACATGTTGGTTACATCAGAAGAAAGCAGGACACCGCACTATGATGATAAATGTTGACGAGGCATTCAAACCTTCCATTTGATCTTCAGTTTCAAGTTCTGGAAGTAGTATGTCCTCCTGTGACGGGTGGAAATTGGGATAAACTTCTATTACAAACAGAATGTAGGTGGATTTATCGCCAACGTTCTTTTAGTCCCTGGGTGTCAACAAATCCCTCTCAGTCACTTCTTTTATTGAGGGTTAATTTAGTTTAGTTTTTTTAATCCTCCTGGTAGAGGTGACCAGTTGCTCTGATATTCTGTTGTGTTTTTAATAAAACCTATTAGGTTATGCGTATCTAATCATCATCTACACATTTACCCCCTATTTTTTATGCCAATTTGAAATATGTGTAGGGTTCGATATAAATGATTAATGAATTGACATATACTTTACAATATGCAAGGATGGTTGTAGTTAGATGTTTTCATAGTATATTTATCATCATACTTAGGATATATGACGTAGTCGCCATTATTGTGCTTATAGCATTGTTTTGAGTGCGCTGTTAACAGCCCCGATGTACAAATCATATAGTTAAGGAAGATTAGCAATTTCCTTTTTGAAATGTTGTTGTGAATACTAACTCCTGCTTAGATGCTGGGGTTTTTGAATTTTGAAAGTTTATGATTATGATTATTTGTCACTTGTATTATTTACATCCGCTCACATATGCTAATGATTGAGTTTAGCCCGCCTGTCGGGACGATGCAGAAGGTTCATACTGTCTGATTGATTTAACATGCTTGCAGGATGATGCTGAGATCTTGCATGGTCAAATTGATATAGTAACTGGTGACGTAATCGTGACATTGGCGACTCTAATAGGACAACACAATTTTTTAGTAGAAAGGCCTGATTGGACTATGCATACAGGCCTTTTATCTGTTCATTGGCAGGGCAGATCATTTGTTATTGAGCCCCCGCAATGCGATTGGCTAAGGTGTGTCCGGGAATCTGGTGAGGTGGGAAATCCCTACATATTTGAAGATGGTGGTTTAGCCACTGAATGTGGCCAGCAATCATGCTGACACATTATCATTACTGTACATCATGAGATTAAATGCACTTAGTTCACTTTATTTACTGCTAGCCCCTGATAGCTCAAAGCAGTGATAGATTATGAAACGCATAAGCAGGGCCGTATTTAGAGTTTCTGCTGCCCTAGGCACTTTTAGTGCTGCCTCCCCCATTGGTGAGTATGACACTATCGCCAGTAACTTTGGCAAGAATCGCTGTTGTGAAAATAGCCTTTTGCAGCAGATCGGGCAGTTTTTTCGCATCGGCCGTGTAACAGATCACTTACGGCAACACTGCGTTTGGCTTCATTCATTCCCTATGGGATTTGCGGCACTTGCTGTGATCTAGCAAATGCGGTACCATACCTCCCAACTCTTGAAGGGAAAGAGGTATAAAGGTTGCGCCGCACGTAGTGCGCCGCTGCAAATTTTAGGCCACGCCTCTGACCACACCCATTTCACAACTAGTCACACCCATATCCAAGTCCCAACCACACCCATTTAGCACTGCTGATCACACTGTTTCATATACAATAATTATAACCAAAAAAATATGGCAACACAATGCTCCATACTGTATAATGGCCACACATGATGCTCCATACTGTATAATGACCCCACATGATGCTCAATACTGTATATTGGCCCCACATGATGCTCAATACTGTATAATTGCCACACATGATGCTCAATACTGTATAATGGCCACACACAATGCTCCATACTTTATAATGGCCACACATGATGCTCCATACTGTATAATGGCCACACAGTGCTCCATATTGTATAATGGCCACACATGATGCTCCATACTGTATAATGACCCCACATGATGTTCAATACTGTATAATGGCCACACATGATGCTCCATACTGTATAATGGCCACACATGATGCTCCATACTGTATAATGACCCCACATGATGTTCAATACTGTATAATGACCCCATATGATGCTCAATAGTGTATAATGCCCCCCTCCCATCTTGTATGCATGGCTGTTGTGAATTAGACTTTTTTGGCTCCCTCTTGTGGTCACTAGTGATATGACTCTGGGATTGTCTTTCCTCAGTTTGGCACCCACCTGGGTCGTTAGTCCAGGGGTGTTGCTATATGAACTTCCTGAATTCTCAGTCTGGTGCCTGGCATTGTTGTAATCAGTTCTTTCTGTTTGCTCCTGTCTGCTGGTCCGGGTTCTTGCAAAATTAAGCTAAGTCTTGCTTCCTTGTTTTTTGGTTATTTGCATTGCTCTTATTTTTTGTCCAGCTTGTACTAAATGTGATTCCTGATTTTGCTGGAAGCTCTAGGGGGCTGGTATTCTCCCCCCGGGCCGTTAGACGGTTCGGGGGTTCTTGAATATCCAGCGTGGAAATTTTGATAGGGTTTTTGCTGACCGTATAAGTCATCTTACTATATTCTGCTATTAGTCAGTGGGCCTCTCTTTGCTAAATACCTAGTTCATTCTTACGTTTGTCTTTTCTTCTTAACTCACCATTATTATTTGTTGGGGGCTTGTATCCAACTTTTGGGGTCTTTTCTCTGGAGGCAAGAAAGGTCTATCTTTTCCTTTCTAGGGTTAGTTAGTTCTCCGGCTGGCGCGAGACGTCTAGAACCAACGTAGGCACGTTCCCCGGCTGCTGCTATTTGTGGTGCTAGGATTAGATATACGGTCAGCCCAGTTACCACTGCCCTATGAGCTGGTTTTTTGTGTTTGCAGACTTGGTATTTATTCCTGAGACCCTCTGCCATTGGGGTCATAACACATGGCTCATCTTCCTCCCATCCCATATGCATGGCTCATATCCCCCCGCGTATGCATGGCTCATAATTCCCCCCCCTGTATGCATGGCTCATATCCCCCTATGCATGGCTCATAATTCCCCTCCACCTCCTGTATGCATGGCTCATAATTCCCAGCCCCTGTATGCATGGCTCATATCCACCCCCCCCCAGCCCTCCTGTATACATGGCTCATATCCCCCCACCTCTTGTATGCATGACTCATATTCCCCCCTATGCATGGCTCATCTCTCCACCCCCCCCCCCCCCGTATGCATGGCTCATATCCCCCTATGCATGGCTCATAATTCCCCCCCACCTCCTGTATGCATGGCTCATAATTCCCCCCCTGTATGCATGGCTCATATCCACCCCCCCGCCCCCCTGTATGCATGGCTCATAATTCCCCCCCTGTATGCATGGCTCATATCCACCTCCCCGCCCCCCTGTATGCATGGCTCATATCCCCCTATGCATGGCTCATAATTCCCCCCACCTCCTGTATGCATGGCTCATAATTCCCCCCCTGTATGCATGGCTCATATCCACCCCCCCCGCCCCCCTGTATGCATGGCTCATATCCCCCTATGCATGGCTCATAATTCCCCCCCACCTCCTGTATGCATGGCTCATAATTCCCCCCCTGTATGCATGGCTCATATCCACCCCCCCGCCACCCTGTATGCATGGCTCATAACCCCCCACCTCTTGTATGCATGACTCATATTCCCCCCTATGCATGGCTCATCTCTCCACCCCCCCCCGTATGCATGGCTCATCACTCCCCCCCCATGCATGGCTGATCACTCCACCACCCCCCTCTGCTCTCCGCTCCCCGCTCCTTCTCCCATGGCGCGGGCGGCTTACCGTTCTCCTTCATCCCCCCTGTCCCTCATACTCACCTGTCAGCTGTCTCACACCGAGCGGGCATGCCGACATCCCTCCGGCTCTGTCCCGACTCCCGGCGCACAGGCGCAGGCTCGCAGCACCTTCTTCCTGCGTGAGCGGTCACCTGATACCGCTATTAAGGCTCATGAATATGCGCATATTCATGAGCCTTAATGAGCGGTACCACATGACCGCTCACTCAGGACGCGCTACAGAAGCTGAGACCAGGCATCGCTGGAGCAGTGTGAGTATCGTCTTCAAGGAGGGGGGGGGAGGCGGGGGGGCTTTGGTAGGAGCGTGGGTAGGAGGCTGGGCCCGGGGGGAGCGGGCGGGGGTTGGGGTGGTCGGGAGGTGAAAAAAAAACCTTGCTCAGGTGCCGCCCCCCGCATCGTCCCCACCCTAGGCACGTGCCCTCGAGTGCCTAGTGGCAAATACGGCCCTGCGCATAAGGATAATTCTCTAAGGTGCTGATGTCTAATATACAGTGGGGCACAAAAGTATTTAGTCAGTCAGCAATAGCGCAAGTTCCACCACTTAAAAAGATGAGAGGCGTCTGTAATTTACATCATAGTTAGACCTCAACTATGGGAGACAAACTGAGAAAAAAAAATCCAGAAAATCACATTGTCTGTTTTTTTATCATTTTATTTGCATATTATGGTGGAAAATAAGTATTTGGTCAGAAACAAACAATCAAGATTTCTGGCTCTCACAGACCTGTAACTTCTTCTTTAAGAGTCTCCTCTTTCCTCCACTCATTACCTGTAGTAATGGCACCTGTTTAAACTTGTTATCAGTATAAAAAGACACCTGTGCACACCCTCAAACAGTCTGACTCCAAACTCCACTATGGTGAAGACCAAAGAGCTGTCAAAGGACACCAGAAACAAAATTGTAGCCCTGCACCAGGCTGGGAAGACTGAATCTGCAATAGCCAACCAGCTTGGAGTGAAGAAATCAACAGTGGGAGCAATAATTAGAAAATGGAAGACATTCAAGACCACTGATAATCTCCCTCGATCTGGGGCTCCACGCAAAATCACACCCCGTGGGGTCAGAATGATCACAAGAACGGTGAGCAAAAATCCCAGAACCACGCGGGGGGACCTAGTGAATGAACTGCAGAGAGCTGGGACCAATGTAACAAGGCCTACCATAAGTAACACACTATGCCACCATGGACTCAGATCCTGCAGTGCCAGACGTGTCCCACTGCTTAAGCCAGTACATGTCCGGGCCCGTCTGAAGTTTGCTAGAGAGCATTTGGATGATCCAGAGGAGTTTTGGGAGAATGTCCTATGGTCTGATGAAACCAAACTGGAACTGTTTGGTAGAAACACAACTTGTCGTGTTTGGAGGAAAAAGAATACTGAGTTGCATCCATCAAACACCATACCTACTGTAAAGCATGGTGGTGGAAACATCATGCTTTGGGGCTGTTTCTCTGCAAAGGGGCCAGGACGACTGATCCGGGTACATGAAAGAATGAATGGGGCCATGTATCGTGAGATTTTGAGTGCAAACCTCCTTCCATCAGCAAGGGCATTGAAGATGAAACGTGGCTGGGTCTTTCAACATGACAATGATCCAAAGCACACCGCCAGGGCAACGAAGGAGTGGCTTCGTAAGAAGCATTTCAAGGTCCTGGAGTGGCCTAGCCAGTCTCCAGATCTCAACCCTATAGAAAACCTTTGGAGGGAGTTGAAAGTCCGTGTTGCCAAGTGAAAAGCCAAGAACATCACTGCTCTAGAGGAGATCTGCATGGAGGAATGGGCCAACATACCAACAACAGTGTGTGGCAACCTTGTGAAGACTTACAGAAAACATTTGACCTCTGTCATTGCCAACAAAGGATATATTACAAAGTATTGAGTTGAAATTTTGTTTCTGACCAAATACTTATTTTCCACCATAATATGCAAATAAAATGATAAAAAAACAGACAATGTGATTTTCTGGAATTTTTTTTCTCAGTTTGTCTCCCATAGTTGAGGTCTACCTATGATGTAAATTACAGACGCCTCTCATCTTTTTAAGTGGTGGAACTTGCACTATTGCTGACTGACTAAATACTTTTTTGCCTCACTGTACATACAACTAGTCTTGGCACTATCAGTGTACACTACAACTAGTGGCCACTTAAATAGAGGTTTAAGACTAGTGGTTATGTTAAGGATTTTTTAGGGTGCTATTCAGTGACACCAATAGGTGCTCCTGACAATTAGTGGCCGCCACTAGTATTTTGTATGACTATACTTATTTAGTGGTGTTACTTAGGAATTCATCATTAGACATTATTGGAATCAGTAATAATAATAATAATCTAGTTACTGTGATTAATTTCCTGCAATAATTATTGCTGCTGTATTTTATACTTACCTAGCTCCGTGACAAAATATGTATATTATATTGTTTGGCTTTAATATAAATAAATTTTAAAAGATATATTTTATATATATTACGCCAATTGGATTTGACAATGAATATAAATAATTATTATTTGGAGACATTTCTATATCAGCATACTGTGAGAGTACTGGGGTATATATATATATATATATATATATATATATATATATATATATATATATATATATATATATATATAATGCGTTGGAATCAGAGGTGTATATACCATATGCCCACAGTGAGCTCCTCAATTCTGACCTAGTAGTGGAAGCAGCTGTGGCCTCGTCAATCACTCGTCAGTCAATTGCTTAATTGTCCTGACAACTGGAGGCAGCAGAGTTGCCTCTCCCTGATATATTGGTGGCAGCAATGGAATCTGCGTGACTCCCCATGCTGTTATCCTTGACATAATGGTGGCAGTGGTGGGATATGCGTGATTTCCCCTGCTGTTCTCAATGACTATAACTAAATTGCATACTTTTTTCCCATGTTTTGCTTACACGACCTCCCAACAACTGCTCTACTGTGCAAAGAAAAGCAAATACTTTTAAGGATAAGGAATGTGGGGCAAATAAATCTCAAGTCTTTCAAGCATGAATTGGAGAAAATGTATCGTTAATGAAGTGGTATATATAGCACTAGATTGTGGCCCGATTCTAACGCATCGGGTATTCTAGAATATGCATGTCCCCGTAGTATATGGACAATGATGATTCCAGAATTCGCGGCAGACTGTGCCCGTCGCTGATTGATCGAGGCAACCTTTATGACATATGACATCTACGTCGATACTGTGCCCGTCGCTGATTGGTCGAGGCCTGGCGGCAGACTGTGCCCGTCGCTGATTGGTCGAGGCAACCTTTATGACATCATCGTCGCCATGCTGTGCCCGTCTCTGATTGGTCGAGGCCTGGCGGCCTCGACCAATCAGAGACGCGGGATTTCCAGGACAGACAGACAGACAGAAAGAAAGACAGACAGAAAGACAGACAGAAAGACAGACAGAAAGACAGACAGACAGACAGACGGAAAAACCCTTAAACAATTATATATATAGATAATAATGATGATGCAGAGGAAAGCAAATAACATTTTGAATAGTTTACCTGTAGAAGCAGATATCAAAACTACCATTAGTGTGAATTTCATCATGTTGATAGGTTTCAAACAAGCTGAATGCATTAGGTGGACAAGACATAATGCCTCGTAATTGCTTAGAGCCATAAATCGTATGAGCTCAATATGCCTGACAAATTTTCTATAAAGTACCAAGCAAAGTGTATGGCAGTAAAGTAAAAATAGTCACTGAGTCACATAAAATCGCTGAATGGAAGTACTGAAAGTATTGGTATAATTTTCTTCACAGCGTGTTGGAAAAAAATATTAAAATACTATCTCCCCATGACAGTGGTTTTCCAAATTCAACCCAGGAGGGAAAAATCTGAACTTCATAACTAAAGTGTAATCTTGAAAGTGTAGTATTATCACTCTAAAACAAGACTTAAATAATTTGGGTCTTTTTTTTTTTCCCTGCTGTTTTTTTTATAGATGTTACTCAGTATTTTTTTTTTTTACAGGGGTCCTAAATGTGCTCCAAAAGCCAATGTATAGTAAAAAACAAACAAAAAAACAAAACAAATGAGAAATGTTAAAGTATTAAAGAGAATTTTTCAGGAGGTTTTTACTATATAATGTGAGCGCAGCATAATGAAGGGTAATATACTCCAATTGCAGAGATCACTTAGCAGCTTGCTGTACTTTCAATACCATCTGTATTTTATCAGCAGGAGATTATCACTGTCAGACTATTGCAAATCAGACCAGCTAATCTGTGTAATCTCAATCCTTCCACTGATTGGCAGCTAGCTGACAATGTACAGTGTGAACAAAAACAACCACAAAAGAGAGCGGAGTAGCAACAAGCCACAATATAGATAAAAATTAAAACATTTTATTGCACACTTAGAATAAAAACAAGTCATACAAAATATACATAGACACAATATAATTAGACGGAGGAAACATGAAGTAAGTAGGGAGTGGGTGAGAGGTCAAAACATAAATGGACTAGGGAAAGCTGGGCGGAAAAATTACTACAGATATGCCAGGGCAATATTAGATAGAAATCAATAGTAAAAAGATAGAAAAATACCCATGTAAAATGGCCATAGCAAAATTGTATCACCCATTAGCAAGTTTACCCATGATGAATCCCGACCGAGACAGCACCCCCAGGTAGCCCTTGACATGTGTTTTGCGTATTCGGCTTTATCAAAGGGGTTTAAGTGTTGTGTCCCATCTCCCTAACTCCATATATATAGACAAAATCAAACAGTGCCGCAGATTACAGCACATGTGCTCCAGGATCCAACCGGCCGCAACGGCAATTCTTCCGCCGCCGTCATGCTGCACTGTGTATGCAGGCACCATAAGCCCAATGATGTCAACCATAAGGAGATATCTGTGAATTCCTTATTACTTGCCTCCTCAGCACACACTTGTTCAGTTATTAAAGGGAACCTGTCACCACGTTTTTGGAAGATGGGATAAAAATAGCGTTAAATAGTGGCAGAGGTGGGCGTTACATTAGTGTGTGTGTTATGCGTTTATTACCCACCTAAGTTGCCGAAATAACTTTGCAAAGTCTCCGTTTTCGCCTGTCAATCAGGCTGGTCAGGTCGCATGGGCGTTGTCTTCCCCCAGATTTGGCGTAGTTTTCCGTTGGTGGCGTAGTGGTGTGCGCATGCCCAAAGTCCGGAATCCTCTTCCAGGGGATTTAAAATAGCGCGGTGTTCGTTATTGCATTGGTGATCGGTGGGCGCGGCCATCTTCCTTTGGCCGCGCGTGCGCAGAAGCGGCGCTCTGCTGGCCGCGGCTTCAGGAAAATGGCCGCCGCGATATCCATCTGCGCACGCGCGGCATCCCGCGGCCATTTTCCTGAAGCCGCGGCCAGCAGAGCGCCGCTTCTGCGCACGCGCGGCCAAAGGAAGATGGCCGCGCCCACCGATCACCAATGCAATAACGAACACCGCGCTATTTTAAATCCCCTGGAAGAGGATTCCGGACTTTGGGCATGCGCACACCACTACGCCACCAACGGAAAACTACGCCAAATCTGGGTGAAGACACCACGCCCATGTGACCTGACCAGCCTGATTGACAGGCGAAAACGGAGACTTTGCAAAGTTATTTCGGCAACTTAGGTGGGTAATAAACGCATAACACACACACTAATGTAACGCCCACCTCTGCCCCTATTTAACGCTATTTTTATCCCATCTTCCAAAAACGTGGTGACAGGTTCCCTTTAAGGCCATCCCAGTTGGTCAGTTCCTCAGGAACAGGCGGCTCTGCTCTACAAAGGCCCACATCGAGAGACAGTCCGCTATTCTTACTGAAAGATTTAAGGCCGGGGGAACAGTGGTCAGTGTATAAAGGCGGGCTATAGAAGGGCTAGGTCCATTGGAAGGAGTGATTTATTGACACAACTTAAAAGAAAAATACAAAATAAGAATTTTGAATTGGGTTTCATCTCCACCTCAAAATGATGGTGATGGTGGGGGAGGAGAAAATGATGGAAGTGGTGGAATGGGCAAGGATGGGGATGGTGAGGGAGGAGGAAATGATGAATGTGGTGGAAAGGGCAATGATGGGGGTTGTGGGGGAGGAGGAAATGATGGAGGTGGTGGATTGGGCAATGATGGGGGTTGGGGAGAATGCAATGATGGTGGTGGGATAGGAGGAAATGATGGAGGTGGTGGAAAGGGCAATAATGGGGGGTGGAAGGGGAAGAAATGATGGAGGTGGTGGAATGGGCAATGATGGTGGTGGGGAGAATGCAATGATGGTGGTGGGGGAGGAAGAAATGATGGAGGTGGTGGGAAAGGCAATAATGGGGGGTGGAAATGGAGGAACTGATGTAGGTGGTGGAATAGGCAAGGATGGTGGTGGTGGAAAGGGCAATGATGGTGGGGGAGGAGGAAATGATGGATGTGGGGGAGAAGGCAATGGTGGTGGTAGTGGAAAAGACAATGATGGGAATTGTGGTGAAGGAGGCAATGATGGATGTGCTGGAGGAGAAGGCTGTGATGGAGGTGGTGGAAAGGGCAATGATGGAGGTGATGGAGAGGGCACTGATGGGGAGGCAGGGGAGAAAGCAATGATGGGGGTGGTGGAAAGGGCAATGATGGTGGTGGTGGAAAGGGCAATAATGGAGGTAATGAGGGAGGAGGAAATGGTGGAGGTGGTAGCATGGGCAATGATGGGAGTGGTGGGGGAAAAGACAATGATGGGGTGGTGGGGGAGGAGGAAAATTTAGGCCATGCCCCTGACCAACCCATTTCACAACTAGTTACAACCATATCCACGTCCCAACCACACCCATTTAGCACTGCTGATCACAGTTTCATCTATCTATATAATCGACTAAGGGGTACTTCCGTCTGTCTGTAACGCGACCAATCAGCGACAGGCTTAGTCTGGCCACGAATTGGCCCCTCCCTTCTCTCCTCCAGACAGTGCCCCCTCCCTACTCCCCTCCAGTCAGTGCCAGTGTGTCGCCCCATCCCGGACCAACTTTTTACTATTGATGCTGCCTATACAGCATCAATAGTAAAAAGATATAATGTTAAAAATAATAATAAAAAAATTGTGCTATTCTCACTTTCCGATGTCCACCGATGCGCGATGCTGCCGCCAGCTTCCGTTCCCAGAGATGCATTGTGAAATTACCCAGATTACTTAGCAGTCTCGCGAAACCGCTAAGTCATCTGGGTAATTTCGCAATGCATCTCTGGGAAAAGAAGCTGGCAGCAGCATCGCGCGCGTCGGGACAGCTTCGGTGGACGATGGAGCGTGAGTATATAACTATTTTTTATTTTAATTCTTTTTTTTAACAGGGATATGGTGCCCACACTGCTATATACTAGGTGGGCTGTGTGATATACTGCGTGGACTGTGCTATATACTATGTGGGCTGTGTTATATACTACGTGGGCTGTGCTATATATTACGTGGGCTGTGTTATATACTGCCTGGCTGCTATATACTATGTGGGCAGTGTTATATACTGCGTGGGCTGTGCTATATATTACATGGGCTGTGCTATATACTATGTGGCTGTGTTATATACTACGTAGGCTGTGTTATATACTACGTGGCCTGTGTTGTATAGTGCGTGGGCTGTGCTATATATTACGTGGGCTGTGCTATATACTACGTGGCTGCTATATACTATGTGGCTGATATATACTACATGGCTGTGCTATATACTACGTGGCTGTCTGTGTTACGTGGGCTGTGCTATATACTATGTGGCTGCTATATACTATGTGGCTGGCTATATACTACGTGGCTGTGCTATATACTACGTGGCTGTGTTATATACTACGTGGCTGTGTTATATACTACGTGGCTGTGTTATATACTACGTGGCTGTGCTAAGCGCGACGTACATACATACATACATATTATAGAATACCCGATGCGTGTTATATATTATGTGGGCTGTGCTATATATTACGTGGGCTGTGTTATATACTGCCTGGCTGCTATATACTACGTGGGCAGTGTTATATACTGCATGGGCTGTGTTATATACTACATGGTCTGTGTTATATACTGCGTGGGCTGTGCTATATATTATGTGGGCTGTGCTATATACTACGTGGCTGCTATA
Organism: Ranitomeya variabilis; assembly: GCF_051348905.1. Taxonomy (NCBI): domain Eukaryota; kingdom Metazoa; phylum Chordata; class Amphibia; order Anura; family Dendrobatidae; genus Ranitomeya; species Ranitomeya variabilis. The sequence goes on from NC_135234.1 coordinate 414,793,812, forward strand.
TACTATGTGGCTGCTATATACTACGTGGCTGTGCTATATACTATGTGGCTGTCTGTGTTACGTGGGCTGTGCTATATAGTATGTGGCTGCTATATACTATGTGGCTGCTATATGCTATGTGGCTGTGCTATATACTACGTGGCTGTGCTATATACTATGTGGCTGTGCTATATACTATGTGGCTGTCTGTGTTATATACTACGTGGTTGTGTTATATACTACATGGCTGTGTTATACATTACATGGCTGTGCTATATACTACTTGGATGTGCTAAGCACGACGTACATACATACATATTCTAGAATACCCGATGCGTTAGAATCAGGCCACTATCTAGTATAGTAATAATTATAAACAGAAAAAATATGGCCACACAATGCTCCATACAGTATGATGGCCACACATGATGCTCAATACTGTATAATGGCCCCACAGGATGCTCCATACTGTATAATGGCCTCATATGATGCTCCATACTGTATAATGGCCCTACATGATGCTCGGCACTGTATAATGGCCCCATATGATGCTCCATACTGTATAATGGCCCCACATGATGCTGCGTACAGTATAATGGTCACACATTATGCTCCATACTGTGTAATGGCCACACAGTGCTCCATACTGTATAATGGCCCCACATGACACTGCATACAGTATAATGGCCTCACATGATAATCCATACTGTATGATGGCCGCACATGATGCTCAATACTGTGTAATGGCCCCATATGACGATGCCAATGTACCGTCAGGGCTGTAGATGTGTCCCGGCAGCTCTGCTTACAATGCAGGCAAAGATTTCACCACCTGTTGCTGTCCACACTGCTGCCTCACAGATCCTGCACATTGCAATGTATCTCAGCTCTGCGAACTCTGCATGAACGCAGACAACACCACTATCTACTGTCTCCACTCCATAACTGCTGTAGTATATAAAGGATCTATATATATAATTGTCTAAGGGTTTTTCCGTCTGTCTGTCTGTCTGTCCTGGAAATCCCGCGTCTCTGATTGGTCGAGGCCGCCAGGCCTCGACCAATCAGCGACGGGCACAGCATGGCGATGATGATGTCATAAAGGTTGCCTCGACCAATCAGCCACGGGCACAGTCTGCCGCGAATTCGCATCGACCAATCAGCGACGATGGCACGATGATGGCGACGATGATGTCATAAAGGTTGCCTCGACCAATCAGCGATGGGCACAGTATCGACGTAGATGTAATAATGGTTGCCATGGCGACGATGATGTCATAAAGGTTGCCTCGACCAATCAGCGACGGGCACAGTCTGCCGCGAATTCTGGAATCATCATTGTCCATATACTACGGGGACATACGCCGGCTACGTGCACACCAACGTCAGCTGCCAGCCTCTGATTGTATATGGCGGCTCTGATATGTTCTCCCATCCTAGACCCATGTGTCTCCATCCTGCCCCCATATGATCTCCCATCCTACCCCCATATGTTCTCCCATCCTAGACCCATGTGTCTTCATATTGCCCCCATATATCCTCCTATCCTGGCCCCATGTGTCTCCATCCTGCTCCCATATGATCTCCCATCCTGCCCCATTCTGTATATTCTCCCATCATGGCCCCATATGTTCTCCAATCCTGGCCCCATGTGTCTCCATCCTGCCCTCATATGTTCTCCCATCCTGGCCCCATATGTCTCCATCTTGCCCCCATATGTTCTCCGATCCTGGTCCAATGTGTCTCCATCCTGCCCCCATATGTTCTCATATCCTGGCCCCATGTGTCTCCATATTGCCACCATATGTCCTCCCATCCAGGTCCCATATGTTCTCCCATCTTAGCCCTATGTGTCTCCACCCTGTCCCCATATTGCGCCCTTCATGCAGGGCCGGTTTTAGACAAAGTGGGGCCCTGGGCACAAGTTTAAAGTGGGGCCCCAAATGCTCATATACTGCACCATCACACAGAAACATTCCGGTTGTATTTAAATGCACTGCATTCAGGCCGTTAACCACTTTACCCCCCGAGGGTGGTTGGGAGTTAATGACCGGGCCAATTTTTACAATTCTGACCACTGTCCCTTTATGAGGTAACATCTATATTTGGGTGTCTACTGAAGTGAGACCTGTTTGGATTTGTTTAGGGGAAATCTTTGTGGAGCGGGGGCGCCACTTTGTGTTTCAATCTAGGGTGCCACCCTCCGCAGCCAGGAAGGGACTCTGTAAATAGGGACTGTGGACGGTACATTTTTTCACTCCCCTCCTCCATTTTTTCATTCCCATTACTTGCCAAATTAGCAATTTTCATTTTTTTTTTTAATGACAGATTTTTAATGATTTAAATGATAATGAATCAAAAACATAATTTGCAAAATTTTTACAAGTACGGATTATTCAGAAAAGGGGGTCCCAATATTCAATTAAAAATGACAATGACATGATTTCCTATTTTGAAAACATTCATTTTACAAACACAACACAAAAAATTGGACCTAATTAAAAAAAAATTATAAAATCATAGCTGCTAGAAGCTAAAGATTAGGCATCCCAAAAAAAGGACATTGGTAGATAATGGGTTAAAACAATATGTTCTTCGTAAGGAATGTGTATTTTTGTGGTTGTTGTTGGATTTGTTACCATTTTGTGACCATATTGTTGGCATATTATTGATAATTTGGGTACAGTAGTACTTTTTTGCTCCACACTACCCTGATTTCTGGGACTGTTCAGCTGACTGGTAATAATGATAGGCGTTTGGACCATTTGGGCTAATATAGCTCAATTGGTGTTGCTCACTGCACTGGAGCGCCAGGCACCGGGCACGGTCCCTACCCCCATGTGATATCAAGAATTATCCGAACCATGCCCAGTGTGCTCCAAGAGTCACAACTGTGGGCAGGATCTGCTTCCAGGTGTCTGAAGTCACTCCTCTCATAACCTTCTGGATTTTTGCAAAAGGAGGTGAGGTACAAAGTTGAGGATCACAGTGCAAGGCCATTGATTCACATGTAGTGACTACATACAATTCCTAAATCTTCATAGATTTTAATTTTATTTTAATGTTGACAAGAAATTAAGAAGTTTATATATATAAAAAAAAACAACCAAATTAGTTTGTGTCACCATTTTCCAAGACCCATAATGTCTTTATTTTTCTATTAATAAAGATGTGTTAGGGGTTTGTTTTTTTGTGTGGTGAGCTGATGTTTTTCCTTATACCATTTTGGAATGGATATGTTTAAAAAAATGTTTTATTACATTTCAATAGGTTGGTGAGGGAACCAAAAAACCCCACACAATTATTGTATTTTGACTACTTTTCTGTTTATGGCATTCACCGTACTTTTTTTTTTTTAGTTTTGTTACCCTTTTTACTAATTAAAAAATAAACAAAAAAGAAAAAAATAAACATATTTGGTATCGCCTCATCTGTAAACTGTAAAAGTTCAATATGTGAGTTATTATTTGAACAATTCATTAAATAGAGAAAAGAAATAGTATAACATCAAGAATAGTGTTTTTTTTGTTGTTTTACTACCCACAAAGAATGCAATACGAATAGATCAAAATATTGTATGAATGCCAAAATCATATAAATAAAAATCTACGTTCAGTGTGAAAAAACCAAGCCCTCAGAAAGCTCTCTTGACGGAAACAAAAATTACAGATATGGAGCCACAAAGCAAAAGTTTTCGTTTTTCTTTATTGACCACTATATAATAAAGAAAAAAACTTGTAAGTTTGGTATTGTCATGCCTGTACTGACCTGAAGAATAAAACTACCATGTCATTTTATCAAATAATGAATGCTATAAATGCAAGCCTTTAAAAAATGATTGGGTAATTGCATTGTTTTCCAACATTTTATCACACTTGTATTTTTTCCGTTTTTTAGTGCAATACATATTAATGAATGGTGTAATTTAATACTACAACTAATACATCAAAAAGAAGCCCTAATATGGCTATGTCGATGGAAAAATAAAAAAAAGTTATGAAAAGTAATTTGAGTAATGAGTATAATGGTTAAAACCATCCAAAAAACAAAACGTGAAAAAGCAAAAACCAGGCAACTATAAAAAGCTGACCTGCAAAGTAAAATGTATTGGGTAGGCATAATAGCTCTAGTAGCCCCTGCCAAAACCCTGCCTGACAGCGGAGGTTGGCACCCTATCTCAAACGCAAATGGAGCCCCCGCTCCAGGGCGGCTCACCCTAATAGCCCTGGAAATCACTGCTCAAACACGTAACACATATAGCAATTTGGTCACAGGCAATGAAAAACAAAAAACAAGCAACACCAATTGAGCTATATTAGCCCAAATGGTCCAAACGCCTATCATTATTACCAGTCAGCTGAACAGTCCCAGAAATCAGGGTAGTGTGGGGCAAAAAAAGTACTACTGTACCCAAATTATCAATAATATGCCAACAATATGGTCACAAAATGGTAACAAATCCAACAACAACCACAAAAATACACATTCCTTGCGAAGAACATTGTTTTAACCCATTATCTACCAATGTCCTTTTTTTTGGGATGCCTAATCTTTAGCTTCTAGCAGCTATGATTTTATAATTTTTTTTAATAAGGTCCAATTTTTTGTGTTGTGTTTGTAAAATGAATGTTTTCAAAATAGGAAATCATGTCATTTTCATTTTTAATTGAATATTGGGACCCCGTTTTCTGAAAAATCCGTACTTGTAAAAATTTTGCAAATTATGTTTTTTATTCATTGTGATCCAAATCATTAAAAATCTGTCATTAAAAAAAATATATGAAAATTGCTAATTTGGCAAGTAATGGGTTAATGTCCAAAATGAAAAAATGGAGGAGGGGAGTGAAAAAGTGTACCGTCCACAGTCCCTATTTGCAGAGTCCTGGCTGCGGAGGGTGGCACCCTAGATTGAAACGCAAAGTGGCGCCCCCGCTCCACAAAGATTTCCCCTAAACAAATCCAAACAGGTCTCACTTCAGTAGACACCCAAATATAGATGTTACCTCATAAAGGGACAGTGGTCAGAATTGTAAAAATTGGCCCGGTCATTAACGTGCAAACCACCCTCGGGGGTAAAGGGGTTAACGGCCTGAACGCATTGCAGCATTTGGGGCCCCACTTTAAACTTGTGCCCAGGGCCCCACTTTGTCTAAAACCGGCCCTGCATGAAGCGTAAATGCTGCATATTTTCTGCTTCTTTTTTTGCACAGAAACTCTGCTGTGTTTATCTGTGTAATTTCTTCAGAGGTTTCTATGTGGAGCCTGAAAAAACATTTGAACACTGCAGTTACTTTTTTTAAGTGCAGAATCAAAGCTTTTCTGTACTATAAAAACACATTAAAAATGCTGCTTCACATCTGCATCGGAAATGCATCAAATAAGGAGGATATGGGGGCAAGATGGAGACATATGGGGCCAGGATGGGAGAACATATGAGGGCAGGATGGAGACACATGGGGCCAGGATTGGAGAACATATGGGGCCATGATGGGAGAATATACAGAATGGGGCAGGATGGGAGATCATATGGGAGCAGGATGGAGACACATGGGGCCAGGATAGGTGGATATATGGGGGCAATATGAAGACACATGGGTCTAGGATGGGAGAACATATGGGGGTAGGATGGGAGATCATATGGGGGCAGGATGGAGACACATGGGTCTAGGATGGGAGAACATATCAGAGCCGCCATATACAATCAGAGGCTGGCAGCTGACGTTGGTGTGCACGTAGCCGGCGTATGGTGTCATTGCCATGCGTCGGCGCATCTGCAGTTTCAAATGGATGAGGATGCCGCTAGACAGTGGCCAGGTAAGGAGAAACCATTTTTTTTTTTTTTTTGTCCTGCAAGCTGCAATAAGGGGACATTGTGGAGACACATGGGGCTAAGATGGGAGAACATATGGGGCCAGGATGGGAGGACATATGGGGCAATATGGAGACACATGGGTCAGGATGGGAGAACATATGGGATATGATGCCCACATTGCTATATACTACATGGGCTGTGCAATATACTACGTGGGCTGTGCAATATACTATGTGGGCTGTGCAATATACTACGTGGCTGTGCAATATACTACGTGGCTGTGCTATATACTACGTGGGCTGTGCTATATACTATGTGGCTGTGTTATACACTACATGGGCTGTTATATACTACATGGGCTGTGCTATATACTACGTGGGCTGTGCTATATACTACGTGGGCTGTGTTATACACTACGTGGGCTGTGTTATACACTTTGTGCGTGGGCTGTTATATACTACATGAGCTGTGTTATAATGCTACGTGGGTTGTTCTAAACTACTCGGCTGTGTTATATGCTATGTGGGCTGTTATACACTCCGTGGGCTGTGCTATATACTCCGTGGGTTGTGCTATATACTACGTGGGCTGTGTTATATACTACGTGGCTGTGCTATATACTCCGTGGGCTGTGCTATATATGGAGCGCCCCCACACCGCCGCAGGGCCGAGGGGTACCCGGAGCCGGGCCTCTGGGATCTCAGTCCTGGGGTTGTCACGGTGGCTAGACCCGGTCCGTGGCCCTGTCTGTCAGTGGGGGACGTCCGGTGCAATAAGTGGTGTTGTAACGGTGCAGTTGTGGGGTGCAGGTCGCGATAAATAATGAGGACACCAGGTTGCAGTCTCTTTACCTCTTTACTGAAGATCTCTGGGTCCTCAATCCAGAATACGGCTCACCAGGCTGCGCAAGTCCGGCCGGTCCAATGACACTTCCAGAGTTCTCTTCACAGGGGGAAATCTGTGCCTTCCCCCTAGCGCTATGTGTTGTAGTCCTTCCCTGCTGTGCTTACGGAAAGTACCCCACAACTGTTGTGTCTGTTTCTGATGTTCCCTCACAACTCGACTAGATGATGTTCTGCTAATCCTCCGTCCCTCCCTGAGGTTCGGGTAGGAACGGCACCCGTTTGACGGGTAGGCCTGGAGTTCTTCCGGGACCCTAGAGACGCCCCTCTCCCACAATTGCCTCCCAAGACTTCATAGGTGATTTGAGTTAGACAGCCCGCCTGAGACTGACTGTCCTGCCGCTGTTTGGAGTATTGCTTGAAGCTGAATGTTGTTCTACTCCCTCGGCGTTCCGGCCACCGGTAGTGCGCCTCAGTAGGATGTTGCTTCGGTCTTACAGCACGACTCCTACTGGTATTTCTCCTTTGCGTGATCCCGTTTCTCACTCAGCACAATCTATCTCTCTTCTAATCCTTTCTTGGGCACCGCCACTACCCGGAGCAGGCACGGTCCCGTTACGTTCGTTCTCGTTGCCAAGCCTCTGTCAGGATCCCACCCCTGACAGAGACCCTACTGTATCTTCCCCTACAACACCCTCTGCCACAAGGTGTTGCCTGGTTCCAACCCAGTCAGCTTTCTGATCTAACTTCCTGCCTGACCCCCAGTTTACCCACTATGGTGGGGAGTGGCCTAATGAATAGCACCCTTAGCTCCCCCCGGAGGCCCGGCTGTGAAATGTATTGGTGTCTGTGATACCTGATCAGATGAACTCCTTCAGTGCCATCGGACGCACCATAGCTCCCCATAGTGGCGGAGCCACAGTACTGCAACGACCAGGACTCTGGGGCGCTGCACTCCCCCCTGGTTAAACACAGTACTCCGGGACTGGGAAGAAAACAACAATACAAGTTTAGCAAAAAGACATACAGTTTGGTTGAGTGCAATAACAATAAGTATACTTGAACAAGCTTCCCTTTATGGGAGGTGAGGACACTTGAACGTTACAAAACATGGTTAAACATTAAACATTATAAATTACAGGCTATAAATAACTCCTGTTACCCAACCGGGTATTCTACTAAGTGCAAAAATTGCTGAACAATACTTTAACATTGCCTTTAAGGACATACACTCTGTATCCACCAAAGACCTTCCTATAATCACATTATAAGGTAAATTAACTTTTTTCATTCTCCTTCTTTGAATCTGCAGGACCGCCTGTCCTATCGGCACCAGACCTACTGCCTCTCCTTTCTGTTACAGGACCGCCCCGTTCAGCCAGGGCCTACTGCCTTTTCAACTACTATACACAGTATAGAACATAACATTACTTTCAGTTTAAGAGCACTGAGCCATCTCTACATGACTCCTATGAGGACTCAGGGTTTACCTTCTATCCTAACTATCTATCAACATTATCAAGCATTTTCTTCTGAACATTAAGCCTTCTCATTAGCTTTCTTTCTATCATGCATGCTGGACTCCACGTCTATCCCTACGGGTCCACTGCATCCTTCTTCTACCTTTCACCTTTTTACTTCTCAGAGCACATCATCAGTATTTCTTCACATTTAACTAATTAAACACATATAACTTTCTCGTACAACATTATCATCACTTTTCTCTCATCAACATTATTGCTACTTGTCTTAAGCAATATTTCTATCGAAATGCAGCAAATGAACATCCCCTTTAAAAGAGGACCAAGTCTCTGTGAGGTAGCGTATTTTCTCAAGCTACCAGTCCATACTCAGCAAAGGTTCCAGTGCGGTATCTTCGCAAAGAGTCCTTCTTTAAGTAAAACCAGTAGGGAGCGCCTTTTATAAGGTGCAAACTATATACAGGAAAAAGTTTGTATCATGCACGGTCCATGATTACTGCAGTTCTTTCAATCTTGTGCAAACTTGAAGAAAAGTAAACAAATCAACAAGGATCCCGGGTCAACAAAGGGATCCATAAGGAATTAACCCTGGACGGGTTTAGCAGCAAACAGTAAACAAACAGTTAAACAAAGAGAGAACTATTTACATTTTTAAAGCAATCATGCTTACTCTTTCTGCGCAGCAGGTGGTTTCCTTCTCACCAGGCCAACGGGCCGCGCTGCCTCACCAGGAAGTGGCTCTGGTCCTAGCAACGACAAGATCCCCCGCCGTGATGTTCTTCTCACCGAGGATCCTGCTCGCCCCCACGGCACATGGTGGGTCCGGGTTCTCTGCTGCTCTGCCAGGTCAGGTTCTTTGGCCTTTTCGGCGGGAGGTTCATCATCAGCTGTTTCAGCGGCGGCCTGGAGCGCAACGCATCGCTGGACGCCCCGTGCCATCCAGCCAGCTTCGCCTGTTGCTCTCCTCCACCGGGTGCAAGTCACGGCATCACCGGGCTCCAGGTCGCGAACAAACCTTCCTCCGCAGTGCTCGACCTCCTTCCGGTCCACGTGGACTTGTAGCGGCTCCCCGATCTCCTGGATAACCCCTCTTCCATATCGGGGGTTGAAGGAGACCACTACACCCCAGTGGGACGAGGGGATCTCCGCGACGGTGGTTAAATCGATCTGGGCTGCCGGTTGCGGTCGGTTCCGCCATGCAGCCATCAAGCGCCGCAGGTGCTCGGCCTCTGGCATAATCTTCAGGCCTTGTGTTTGCAGCTCACCTTCAGCCGCGGCCGGGTCAGGAGGAGCAGGGGACACCGGAGTTAAACGGACCTCCGTGGGTTGGCCCAGCCGAGCGAGCACGCGGGCCTCGGCCTCCACGCGGCGCGCTAGCTGGCGGGCCTCGGCTGCAGCTACACACTCCGCCGACGGCGGCAAGGGGGATCGGCCCATCGGTAGCTCCATAAGGGTCAGCTCCCGCAATGCTGGCGCATCTGGGGCTGTGTCGGGCGGTGCAGCCTCAGGCTGGATCGGGGCAGTGCCACGCGGTGCTCTCGGTGTCGCCATCTTTTCTCCTCCTTCGGTGTCCTCTTCCCGCGGTCTCTTTCGTGGGCGGCCCCGTCTCCATGGTCTCCACCCTCCAAACAGGATCAGGAGGCGGACCTCGGCCGTTGACGGACACGTCCTCAGGACCAGGAAATGTTTAGACTGGGCGGCCATTGCCCTTCGCGCTCTCTAGCTTGTCTACGCCTACTCCACGCCCCTCTTCTCTTCCTGCGCTCTCCTCAGCGCTGTAATGGCGGCGGATTTTGGCGGCAAATGGCGCAGCACAGTCCTTGCAATAAAGTACAGTCCAAGCACAGTAAATCACAGTTCCAAGGCACACATGACCTGATTCTTCAGGCTTAAGTAGATCCTGTTCGTGACGCCAAGTTGGAGCGCCCCCACGCCGCCGCAGGGCCGAGGGGTACCCAGAGCCGGGCCTCTGGGATCTCAGTCCTGGGGTTGTCACGGTGGCTAGACCCGGTCCGTGGCCCTGTCTGTCAGTGGGGGACGTCCGGTGCAATAAGTGGTGTTGTAACGGTGCAGTTGTGGGGTGCAGGTCGCGATAAATAATGAGGACACCAGGTTGCAGTCTCTTTACCTCTTTACTGAAGATCTCTGGGTCCTCAAACCAGAATACGGCTCACCAGGCTGCGCAAGTCCGGCCGGTCCAATGACACTTCCAGAGTTCTCTTCACAGGAGGAAATCTGTGCCTTCCCCCTAGCGCTATGTGTTGTAGTCCTTCCCTGCTGTGCTTACGGAAAGTACCCCACAACTGTTGTGTCTGTTTCTGATGTTCCCTCACAACTCGACTAGATGATGTTCTGCTAATCCTCCGTCCCTCCCTGAGGTTCGGGTAGGAACGGCACCCGTTTGACGGGTAGGCCTGGAGTTCTTCCGGGACCCTAGAGACGCCCCTCTCCCACAATTGCCTCCCAAGACTTCATAGGTGATTTGAGTTAGACAGCCCGCCTGAGACTGACTGTCCTGCCGCTGTTTGGAGTATTGCTTGAAGCTGAATGTTGTTCTACTCCCTCGGCGTTCCGGCCACCGGTAGTGCGCCTCAGTAGGATGTTGCTTCGGTCTTACAGCACGACTCCTACTGGTATTTCTCCTTTGCGTGATCCCATTTCTCACTCAGCACAATCTATCTCTCTTCTAATCCTTTCTTGGGCACCGCCGCTACCCGGAGCAGGCACGGTCCCGTTACGTTCGTTCTCGTTGCCAAGCCTCTGTCAGGATCCCACCCCTGACAGAGACCCTACTGTATCTTCCCCTACAACACCCTCTGCCACAAGGTGTTGCCTGGTTCCAACCTAGTCAGCTTTCTGATCTAACTTCCTGCCTGACCCCCAGTTTACCCACTATGGTGGGGAGTGGCCTAATGAATAGCACCCTTAGCTCCCCCCGGAGGCCCGGCTGTGAAATGTATTGGTGTCTGTGATACCTGATCAGATGAACTCCTTCAGTGCCATCGGATGCACCATAGCTCCCCATAGTGGCGGAGCCACAGTACTGCAACGACCAGGACTCTGGGGCGCTGCATATACTACGTGGCTGTGCTATATACTACGTGGCTGTGCAATATACTACGTGGCTGTGCAATATACTACGTGGCTGTGCAATATACTACGTGGCTGTGCTATATACTACGTGGCTGTGCTACTACGTGGGCTGTTATATACTACGTGGCTGTGCAATATACTACGTGGCTGTGCAATATACTACGTGGCTGTGCTATATACTACGTGGCTGTGCAATATACTACGTGGCTGTGCTATATACTACGTGGCTGTGCAATATACTACGTGGCTGTGCTACTACGTGGGCTGTTATATACTACGTGGCTGTGCTATATACTACGTGGCCGGCCGCGAACAATCAGCGACTGGCGCAGTCCGGCAGCAAATTGGCGCGGGATTTGAACCTCGCTTCGCTAATTGGTCGCGGTTGGCCGAATCCTGTGTATTCAATGTATTATTCTAAAATCTTCATAAATAAACTACATACATATTCTAGAATACCCAATGCGTTAGAATCGGGCTACCATCTAGTATACTATATGCAGAGCTCCTGAGTGTAATGTCACTGTTCATCCCTGCTGTACCTGTACACTGATACTATATACAGAGCTCCTGTGTATAAAAGCACTGGTGGGTCACTGTATTACCTGTACACTGACCCTATACATTGTATATTATGCACAGCGTTCCAATGTATAAAGGCATTTATGGTAATATTAGTAATTTTTTATTTTTAAATTAAAGATCAGTATTGTAGCATTCAGTCACTGTGGGGTGGTAGTATGTGATCTGGTCATGGTGTGGCAGTATTTGTCCTCTGTATGTGGTATTATTCTGTCACTATGTGGTGGTACTATGTGGTCGGGTCATGGTGTGACGGTATTTGTAGGTGGATAATGATTTGTACAGGAGAAAGCTGAATACTAGTGATTTGTATGGGGGAAAGTTGGGTGAATAGTGATTTGTATGGGGGAAAGCTGGGTGACTAGTGATTTGCATGAGGGAAAGCTGGGTGAATAGTGATTTGTATGGGGAAAAGTTGGGTGAATAGTGATTTGTATGGGGGAAAGTTGGGTGAATAGTGATTTGTATGGGGGAAAGCTGGGTGACTAGTGATTTGCATGAGGGAAAGCTGGGTGAATAGTGATTTGTATGGGGGAAAGCTGGGTGAACAGTGATTTGTATGGGGGAAAGCTGGGTGAATAGTGATTTGTATGGGGGAACGTTGGGTGAATAGTGATTTGTATGGGGGAAAGCTGGGTGAATAGTGATTTGTATGGGGGAAAGCTGAGTGAATAGTGATTTGTATAGGGGAAAGCTGGGTGAATAGTGATTTGTATGGGGGAAAGTTGGGCGACTAGTGATTTGTATGGGGGAAAGCTGGATGGATACTGATTTGTATGAGGGAAAGCTGGGTGACTAGTGATTTGTATAGGGGAAAGCTGTGTGAATAGTGATTTGTATGGGGGAAAGCTGGGTGAATAGTGATTTGTATGGGGGAAAGTTGGGTGAATAGTGATTTGTATGGGGGAAAGCTGTGTGAATAGTGATTTGTATGGGGAAAAGCTGGGTGAATAGTGATTTGTATGTGGGAAAGCTGGGTGAATAGTGATTTGTATGGGGGAAAGTTCAGTGAATACTGATTTGTATAGGGGAAAGCTGGGTGAATAGTGATTTGTATGGGGGAAAGCTGGATGGATACTTATTTGTATGAGGGAAAGCTGGGTGACTAGTGATTTGTATAGGGGAAAGCTGTGTGAATAGTGATTTGTATGGGGGAAAGCTGGATGGCTACTGAGTTGTATGGGGGAAAGCTGGGTGACTAGTGATTTGTATGGGGGAAAGCTGGATGGATACTTATTTGTATGGGGGAAAGCTGGATGGATACTTATTTGTATGAGGGAAAGCTGGGTGACTAGTGATTTGTATAGGGGAAAGCTGTGTGAATAGTGATTTGTATGGGGGAAAGCTGGGTGACTAGTGATTTGTATAGGGGAAAGCTGGGTGAATAGTGATTTGTATAGGGGAAAGCTGTGTGAATAGTGATTTGTATGGGGGAAAGCTGGATGGCTACTGAGTTGTATGGGGGAAAGCTGGGTGACTAGTGATTTGTATGGGGGAAAGCTGGATGGATACTTATTTGTATGGGGGAAAGCTGGATGGATACTTATTTGTATGAGGGAAAGCTGGGTGAATAGTGATTTGTATAGGGGAAAGCTGTGTGAATAGTGATTTGTATGGGGGAAAGCTGGGTGACTAGTGATTTGTATAGGGGAAAGCTGGGTGAATAGTGATTTGCAGTGGCGTAACTACAAAGTTATGGGCCCCGGTGCGAACTTCCAAATGGGGCCCCCCCCCCCTACCTCCGTGACGCCCCCCCACCCCCTTCCCCTAGATACGCCTCGGACTGTTGCAGGAATCTCCTGCACTGCAACATGGTGTTGGGTGCCAGCACAGCCCGCACAGTGGTATATCCAGCACAGCCCGCACAGTGGTATATCCAGCACAGCCCGCACAGTGGTATATCCAGCACAGCCCGCACAGTGGTATATCCAGCACAGCCCGCACAGTGGTATATCCAGCACAGCCCGCACAGTGGTATATCCAGCACAGCCCGCACAGTGGTATATCCAGCACAGCCCGCACAGTGGTATGTACAGCACAGCCCGCACAGTGGTATGTACAGCACAGCCCGCACAGTGGTATATACAGCACAGCCCGCACAGGGGTAAATACAGCACAGCCCGCACAGGGGTATATACAGCACAGCCCGCACAGGGGTATATACAGCACAGCCCGCACAGGGGTATATACAGCACAGCCCGCACAGGGGTATATACAGCACAGCCCGCACAGGGGTATATACAGCACAGCCCGCACAGGGGTATATCCAGCACAGCCCACACAGGGGTATATACAGCACAGCCCGCACAGGGGTATATACAGCACAGCCCGCACAGGGGTATATACAGCAGAGCCCGCACAGTGGTATATACAGCACAGCCCGCACAGTGGTATATACAGCACAGCCCGCACAGTGGTATATCCAGCACAGCCCGCACAGGGGTATATACAGCACAGCCCGCACAGGGGTATATAGAGCACAGCCCACACAGGGGTATATACAGCACAGCCCGCACAGGGGTATATCCAGCACAGCCCACACAGGGGTATATACAGCACAGCCCGCACAGGGGTATATACAGCACAGCCCGCACAGGGGTATATACAGCAGAGCCCGCACAGTGGTATATACAGCACAGCCCGCACAGTGGTATATCCAGCACAGCCCGCACAGGGGTATATAGAGCACAGCCCGCACAGGGGTATATACAGCACAGCCCGCACAGGGGTATATACAGCAGAGCCCGCACAGGGGTATATACAGCAGAGCCCGCACAGGGGTATATACAGCACAGCCAGCACAGGGGTATATAGAGCAGAGCCCGCACAGGGGTATATAGAGCAGAGCCCGCACAGGGGTATATACAGCACAGCCCGCACAGGGGTATATACAGCACAGCCCGCACAGGGGTATATACAGCACAGCCCGCACAGGGGTATATAGAGCACAGCCCGCACAGGGGTATATAGAGCACAGCCCGCACAGGGGTATATACAGCACAGCCCGCACAGGGGTATATACAGCACAGCCAGCACAGGGGTATATACAGCACAGCCGGCACAGGGGTATATACAGCACAGCCCGCACAGTGGTATATACAGCAGAGCCAGCACAGGGGTATATAGAGCACAGCCCGCACAGGGGTATATACAGCACAGCCCGCACAGGGGTATATACAGCACAGCCCGCACAGGGGTATATACAGCAGAGCCCGCACAGGGGTATATACAGCACAGCCAGCACAGGGGTATATAGAGCACAGCCCGCACAGGGGTATATACAGCACAGCCCGCACAGGGGTATATACAGCACAGCCCGCACAGGGGTATATACAGCAAAGCCCGCACAGGGGTATATACAGCAGAGCCCGCACAGGGGTATATACAGCAAAGCCCGCACAGGGGTATATACAGCACAGCCAGCACAGGGGTATATACAGCACAGCCGGCACAGGGGTATATAGAGCACAGCCCGCACAGGGGTATATAGAGCACAGCCCGCACAGGGGTATATACAGCACAGCCCGCACAGGGATATATACAGCAGAGCCCGCACAGGGGTATATGCAGCACAGCCAGCACAGGGGTATATAGAGCACAGCCCGCACAGGGGTATATAGAGCACAGCCCGCACAGGGGTATATAGAGCACAGCCCGCACAGGGGTATATACAGCAGAGCCCGCACAGGGGTATATACAGCAGAGCCCGCACAGGGGTATATAGAGCACAGCCCGCACAGGGGTATATAGAGCACAGCCCGCACAGGGATATATACAGCACAGCCCGCACAGGGATATATACAGCAGAGCCCGCACAGGGATATATACAGCACAGCCCGCACAGGGGTATATACAGCACAGCCCGCACAGGGGTATATACAGCAGAGCCCGCACAGGGGTATATACAGCACAGCCCGCACAGGGGTATATACAGCACAGCCCGCACAGGGGTATATAGAGCACAGCCCGCACAGGGGTATATACAGCAGAGCCCGCACAGGGGTATATACAGCAGAGCCCACACAGGGGTATATACAGCAGAGCCCGCACAGGGGTATATGCAGCACAGCCAGCACAGGGGTATATAGAGCACAGCCAGCACAGGGGTATATAGAGCACAGCCAGCACAGGGGTATATAGAGCACAGCCCGCACAGGGGTATATAGAGCACAGCCCGCACAGGGGTATATAGAGCACAGCCCGCACAGGGGTATATACAGCAGAGCCCACACAGGGGTATATACAGCAGAGCCCGCACAGGGGTATATGCAGCACAGCCAGCACAGGGGTATATAGAGCACAGCCAGCACAGGGGTATATACAGCACAGCCCGCACAGGGGTATATACAGCAGAGCCCGCACAGGGGTATATACAGCACAGCCCGCACAGGGGTATATACAGCACAGCCCGCACAGGGGTATATAGAGCACAGCCCGCACAGGGGTATATACAGCAGAGCCCACACAGGGGTATATACAGCAGAGCCCACACAGGGGTATATGCAGCACAGCCAGCACAGGGGTATATAGAGCACAGCCCGCACAGGGGTATATAGAGCACAGCCAGCACAGGGGTATATAGAGCACAGCCCGCATCTCATCTCCCCCCCCCCGATAATGGCCCCACAGTCCGGTGAAAAAGAAAAAAAAAACTCTCCTCACCTTTCCTTTTGCCCGCGCTGCTCCTGGTGGCTGCAGTCTGCCCAGGACACTGCAGGTGCGCGATGATATGACATCATCGCGCACCCGCAGTGTACTGTCAGAGGCAGAGCGGGGAATGATGGGAGAGGGAGCGTCAGGTGACGCTCTCCTCCATCATTGCATTGAACTATACCGGTGTCATAGACGCCGGTATAGTTAAATGCGGCGGCGGCGGCGGCG
Organism: Ranitomeya variabilis; assembly: GCF_051348905.1. Classification (NCBI taxonomy): domain Eukaryota; kingdom Metazoa; phylum Chordata; class Amphibia; order Anura; family Dendrobatidae; genus Ranitomeya; species Ranitomeya variabilis. Next base: position 414,810,482 of record NC_135234.1, read on the forward strand.
GGGTTTGGAGGAACAGTGCAGCGGCCCACTACTGGCATCGGCTCTTCTGGCATTTGCCAGAAGTGCCCGATGTCCAGCCCGGCCCTGCCCTGACCTGCCGGCCCGGGGCCCCTGACCTGCGGGGCCCGGTCGCAATGGCGACCGCTGCGACCGCGGTCGTTACGCCCCTGGTGATTTGTATAGGGGAAAGCTGTGTGAATAGTGATTTGTATGGGGGAAACCTGTTTCACATTGTATTTGTTCTGCTCTCCACATTCCGTACAAACAGTTACAAGCAAAACATGTATAGGTAGCAGTATTGACCAGCTCTTTAGGCTGCCGTCACACTAGCAGTATTTGGCCAGTATTTTACCTCAGTATGTGTAAGCCAAAACCAGGAGTGGGTGATAAATACAGAAGTGGTGCATATGTTTCTATTATACTTTTCCTCTAATTGTTCCACTCCTGGTTTTGGCTTACAAATACTGAGGTAAAATACTGACCAACTACTGATCGTGTGACGGCAGCCTTAGTCTGAAGCAAGCAGCTTGTGATTTCCTCCTGTGCATTTACACTGTGAGAAATCAGCGCTCTCGCTTATGAAAGGCCATAAGACCCTGCACCCAGAAGCCGCAGTGAGCATTCCTTCCATTCACTCCGCAGGTTGACCCGACGTCACAGAACTCCAGCAGCTCCCAGGAGAACGGTAGAGACGAGGTCCTGCTCGTGAGCACTTGTGGCCCCGCCCCCCGGGCTCCTCCGCCGCTGGCTGCTGCTGTCTGATTGATATTTCCCTGCAGCCACAGCAGTGCCTGCTAACCGGAGCCCGGAGGACTAATGTGGAGGGAGCCGAGGACGGGAGCTGGCTGCTGAACCCTCTGCCCTCAGCCATGGCCAGACGGAGCTCCCTTTTCATCCGGGTAGTGGAAGGGAAGAACTTACCGGCCAAGGACATGTAAGTAGCCGCGGTGCCCACAGAGGCGCGGAGCAGCTGTCTGCTGGGGAACATGGGCAGCGGAGGAGCGGGCTGCAAAGTTCAGTAATGAGTCCTCAGCTGGTGACTGTAACCCCGCCGTGTATGAATGCAGACTGTACAGGGTTGTGGACTGCGCTGCGGACTATGGCAGTGCTATGGAAAGAACACACATTGCATTCTGGAGGGAAGAATTAGGAGGCCTGGCAGAACATGTGCCCTGGCTGCCAGGAGGTGCCTACAGGACACTGCCTTGGCACCTGCAGGTCGTGCTGGTAGGTACATTCAGTAGGTAAGAGTGTGCCATCCTCCTAGCTATGTGGCCAGTAAATGGGATGTGACCTTCCTTCGGGGTATACATATACATTGGCTGATGTACACCTCCAAAATGGGGTGCCAACCTAATAGATACGGGGGTCTTGGGGGACAAATGTCATCTTTGCCCCAGGAGAAGGAAAGCCCAGTTCCAGCAGTATCCTTCCGTATGATGCACCACAGATATAGTGATTTCATGTATTGAGACGTCACGAGCCAAAAAACACATTTATGATCCATTGTTTCTATAGCGCCAACGTGTAGTGCAGGCAGTGCAGCCCCTGTCCCAGTGCTGATCACAAGCTCAGTATATATGGATTGTAGGGTCAGGTTCCGTGTGATTGGGCCAGGAATGTGGTATCCATTATTTCTATAGTACCGGGGTATTCCACAGTGATCATGCTCCCACCGGCCCCTGCCCCAGTGCTGATCACAAGCTCAGTATATATGGATTGTAGGGTCAGGTTCTGTGTGATTGGGCCAGGAATGTGGTATCCATTATTTCTATAGTACCGGGGTATTCCACAGTGATCATGCTCCCACCGGCCCCTGCCCCAGTGCTAATCACAAGCTCAGTATATATGGATTGTAGGGTCAGGTTCTGTGTGATTGGGCCAGGAATGTGGTATCCATTATTTCTATAGTACCGGGGTATTCCACAGTGATCATGCTCCCACCGGCCCCTGCCCCAGTGCTGATCACAAGCTCAGTATATATGGATTGTAGGGTCAGGTTCTGTGTGATTGGGCCAGGAATGTGGTATCCATTATTTCTATAGTACCGGGGTATTCCACAGTGATCATGCTCCCACCGGCCCCTGCCCCAGTGCTGATCACAAGCTCAGTATATATGGATTGTAGGGTCAGGTTCTGTGTGATTGGGCCAGGAATGTGGTATCCATTATTTCTATAGTACCGGGGTATTCCACAGTGATCATGCTCCCACCGGCCCCTGTCCCAGTGCTAATCACAAGCTCAGTATATATGAATTGTAGGGTCAGGTTCCATGTGATTGGGCCAGGAATGTGGTATCCATTATTTCTATAGTACCGGGGTATTCCACAGTGATCATGCGCCCACCGGCCCCTGCCCCAGTGCTGATCACAAGCTCAGTATATATGGATTGTAGGGTCAGGTTCTGTGTGATTGGGCCAGGAATGTGGTATCCATTATTTCTATAGTACCGGGGTATTCCACAGTGATCATGCTCCCACCGGCCCCTGCCCCAGTGCTGATCACAAGCTCAGTATATATGGATTGTAGGGTCAGGTTCTGTGTGATTGGGCCAGGAATGTGGTATCCATTATTTCTATAGTACCGGGGTATTCCACAGTGATCATGCTCCCACCGGCCCCTGCCCCAGTGCTGATCACAAGCTCAGTATATATGGATTGTAGGGTCAGGTTCCTGTGTTATTGGGCCAGGAATTTGGTATCCATTATTTCTATAGTACCGGGGTATTCCACAGTGATCATGTTCCCACCGGCCCCTGCCCCAGTGCTGACCCCAATCTCAGCCCTTTATATGTACAGACAGACTATATAGATCTGTGTAGGGTCATGTCATGAGTGATTGGACCAGGATTCTGCTTATTATCCATTATTTCTATAGTACCGGGGTATTCCGCAGTGACCCTGCTCCCACCAGCCCCTGCCCCAGTGCTGACCCCAATCTCAGCCCTTTATATGTATACTGTAGGTGGACAATATAAATGTATGTAGAGTTAGGTCACGAGTGATTGGACCAGGATTCTGCTTATTATCCATTATTTCTATAGTACCGGGGTATTCCGCAGTGACCCTGCTCCCACCGGCCCCTCTCACCAGTGCTGATCCCAATCTCAGCCCTTTATGTGTATAGTTGGACGATATAAATGTATGTAGAGTTAGGTCACGAGTGATTGGACCAGTATTCTGCTTATTATCCATTATTTCTATAGTACTGGGCTATTCTGCAGTGATCACGCTCCCACCAGCCCCTCTTCACAGTGCTGATCCCAATCGCAGCCCTTTATATGTATAGTTGGACGATATAAATGTATGTAGAGTTAGGTCACGAGTGATTGGACCAGGATTCTGCTTATTATCCATTATTTGTATAGTATCGGGGTATTCTGCAGTGATCAAGCTCTCACCAGCCCCTCTCCCCAGTGCTGACCCCAATCTCAGCCCTTTATATGTATAGGCGGACTATATAGATGTGTGTAGGGTCAGGTCATGAGTGATTGGACCGGGATTCTGCTTATTATTTATTAATTATTTTTACATTGTATTTGTTCCCTTTATTGTCTCCTTTTTAGATCTGGGTATGTGTTAATGATTGCAATCTTAGGCCATAACAGAATGTTATGTTGTTATTTTCCATTATTTATATAGAAATTCTTACTGCACTGTGATTGTGATCAGGTCTGACCCTGGACTCTAGAGGCTATATGGTAATGATGCACTATTTCTATAGCTCCAACATAGACTAAACTCCAACCACCAGTCCTTATACAATCCTTATACCTTCAACATACTGTACATGGACATAGAGGCACATTTAGGGGTAATTGTGTTACAACTCATCATTTTAATGCAGGTCCATATTCTTCAATTTGATATTCAATTATATATTAGTAAAATAAAGCAGTGGAATGTATTAGACCTCCTTCACACGTCCTGATAATTGCGGGACTGGAAAAAACAGTACTGGTGCTATCCGTGTGTCTATGTGTGTGATCCATATGGCATCTGTGTGCCGACCGTATGCACGATCTGTGTTAGGCTATGTGCACACGTTGCGGTTTTTACCGCGGAACCGCAGCGATTTTGATGCTGCGGGTCCGCAGCAGTTTCCATTGCGTTTACAGTTACATGTAAACGTATGGAAACCGCAATCCGCTGTGCACATGCTGCGGGAAAAACCGCGCAGAAACGCAGCGGTTTACATTCCGCAGCATGTCACTTCTTTTGTGCAGAATCGCTGCGATTCTGCACACATAGGAATGCATTGATCCGCTTACTTCTCCCATGGGGCTATGCCCACGATGCAGGAAGTAAGCGGATCATGTGTGGATGGTACCCGGGGTGGAGGAGAGGAGACTCTCCTCCAGGCCCTGGGAACCATATTTGTGTAAAAAAAAATTAAAATAAAAAATAATGATATACTCACCTCTCAGCGCTGCACGCGGCCGTCCGGTCTAAGGGTTGCTGTGCGAGCAGGGCCTGCGATGACGTCGCGGTCACATGACCGTGACATCACGAAGGTCCTTCTCGCACAGCACCTTTGGAACCGGACCGCCGCGTGCAGCGCCGAGGAGATCGGGACGTCAGAGGGTGAGTATAACCATTTTTTTAAATTATTTTTAACATTACTATTGATGCTGCATATTGCTGCATATGCAGCATCAATAGTAGGAGTAAACCTGCAGCGGTAACTGCAAAACAAACCGCGATAAATCTGCAGGGATAACCGCAGCGGTTTTGCCCTGCAGATTTATCAAATCCGCTGCGGGAGAACCCACAGAGGACCCTCCCTACGTGTGCACATAGGCTTACTGGAAAGAATGCAGAATAGAAATGACAGATGTTTAGATATTAGATGAGCAAAGATCGATAGATAGATTTGGAGAAGATACAGTGGGGAAAAATAATTTGATACACTGCCGATTTGCACGTTTTCCCACCTAGAAAAAATGGATAGATCTGTAATTTTTATCGTAGTGTGATGCAGTGACCCCTGTTACAGGTAGGGGGCGCTGCATGGTCTTCCCAGGATACGCAGGCGTATTGAGGCTGTGAGAGTGCATGGCAGTTTCACACATAAATATGGTGAGACAAAGTCCGGCATTGTTGTGAATAGCCGGTATGTGTGTCGCAAAGGAAGTTGCTCTGCGCTGTCAGCTTAAAGCATTGTTGTTCTGGGACCTGTAGTCCCACAAGTATAGTTGTTGGTATAATTATGAAGGGAGGCTGGCAGGGCTAGTTATGAGATGGGTGGGTCGAACTAGCCACACACACACTCCCATCTACTGTAGGGGAGTGGTTATAACCATATAATATGACTGAGGTCTGGTCACATGGTCTGAGTGTGGACCTGAATGGTTCATGTACTGAAGGTCCTGGAGAGCCTATGTGTTGGGAGTGCTATCTCCTTGAACAGCACGTGCTGGGGCTTTGGACCTGGTGGCCTGGGGTGTTGGATGAACGTCCTGAATAGCACCCAGACAAGCCACATGCCTGTGTGTTGGACGGTCCCAGGTGGGATGGACATCCTGAATAGCGCACTGTGGAAGGCCCCTGTGTTGGGAGGTCCTGGGAGAAGGACTGGATCCCTGAAGAGCACAGAGTGGCCGAGGTCCTGGATGGTCTGTGTTGGAAGCTCCTGTGAGTGGAGTCTTCCTGGAGCACCTGAGAGACCGTGGACCTGGACGGACTGTGTTGGGGAAGCTACCGTCCTTCGGTGGCTCTGGACTGACTGATGTGTGCCTGCCAGGCAAGTTGGTGAACCCCTTAAGGCAGCTTTCCCAGAAGAGAGGACTGACAAGGAGTCAGCAGGAGGAACAGGAGCTCCCGTAAGGTACCATAGACTGTTGGTGCTTATGATACTCTATGAACTGTGCGGTCACCCACGGCAACTGGTCAGATAAGGATCAGCGTGTTTAGTGTCGCAAGCTAATGATGTGAATTCTGATGTAAAGACTGTCCATCTGTTGTTGGTTTTGGTGGTTTATGCTGTAAGAAAATAAACCCACATAGACTGTTCAAGTGAAAAACCGTGCCCGTGTGCATTTATCCCTTTGCCAAGCGAGTATCCCCTACCTGTTGGTGAGCGAAATGTCACAGTAGGTACACTTCAACTATGAGAGACAGAATTTAAAAATAAAAAAATAAAAATCATGTATGATTTTTAAATAATTAAATAACATTTTATTGCATGAAATAAGTATTTGATCGCCTACCAATCAGAAAAGAATTCTGGCTCTCACAGACCTGTTAGTTGTTCTTTAACTAGCGATGAGTGAGTGTACTCATTGCTCGCGGTTTCCCAAGCACGCTCGGGTCACCTCCGAGTATTTATGACTGCTCGGAGATTTAGTATTCATTGCGGCATCTGAATGATTTACAGCTAGTAGCCAGGCTGTGTACATGTGGGGGTTGCCTGGTTGCTAGGGAATCCCCACATGTAATCAAGCAGGCTAGTAGCTGTAAATCATTCAGTCCTAATAATGGACCTTCATCAGTCACCTTTATAGTATATGTAGAGATACTGTATGGGTGGACCCATGTGATCACTTATTGCTAGAGGTAGTCAATCCAGGCTATTTGTGAAATTACTGCCTTTATTGTGATGTGAGTGGTCAGGATAGGGGCTGACAGATCAGACCATATAGTAGAGTATCAGACGCATATAGAGGAGGAATGTCCTGTATGAGGGCTAGCCGGTCTTCAGAAAGCCTGGGTAGTGTGCGCCTGCGTGTATGGCACGGACGAGCGGTGGATACCTCTGATAATGTTGATGATTATGGCTTACAGCCAATAAAAACCCAAAAGTCATTATCTCTGTAAATTAGAATAATTTATAACACCAGCTTGAAAAATGATTTTAAAATTCGAAATGTTGGCCTACTGAAATGTATGTTCAGTAAATGCACTCAATATTCGGAGCTCATTTTTCATCAGTTACTGCATCAATGCGGCGTGGCATGGAGTTGTTCAGCCTGTGGCACTGCTGAGGGGTTATGGAAGTCCAGGTTGCTTTTATAGCAGCCTTCAGCTTGTCTGTATTGTTGGGTCTGGTGTCTCTCATCTTCCTTTTGACAATACCCCATAGATTCTCTATGGGGTTAAGGTCAGGCGAGTTTGCTGGCCAATCAAGCACAGTGATACTGTTGTACTGTTGTTTTTAAACCAGGTATTGGTACTTTTGGCAGTGTGGACGGGTGCCAAGTCCTGCTGGAGAATGAAATTTCCATCTCCAAAAAGCTCATCGGCAGAGGAAAGCATGAAGTGCTCTAAAATTTCCTGGTAGATGGCTGCACTGACTTTGGTCTTGATAAAAACACAGTGGACCTACACCAGCAGATGACTTGGCTCACAAAATCATGTGGAAACTTAAACACTAGACCTCAAGTAGCTTGAATTGTGTGCATCTCCACTCTTCCTCCAAACTCTGCAAAATGCTAAATTTACTTAATCTGAAAACAACACCTTGGAAAACTGAGCAACAGTCCAGTTCTTTATCTCCTTGGCCCAGGTAAGACGCTTCTGGCGTTGTCTATGGGCCATGAGTGGCTTGACACAAGGATTGCGACACTTATAGCCCATGTCCTGGATACGTCTGTGTGTGGTGGCTCTTGAAGCAATGACTCCAGCAGCAGTCCACTCCTTGTGAATCTCCCCAAAATTTTTGAATGGCCTTTTTTAATGATCCTTTCAAGGTGGTGGTTATCCCAGTTGCTTGTGCACCTTTTTCTACAACACTTTTTCCTTCCACTCAACTTTCCATTACTATGCTTGGATACAGCACTCTGTGAACAGCCAGTATCTTTAACAATGACCTTTTGTGGCTTACCCTCCTTGTGGAGTGTGTCAGTGACTGCCTTCTGTACATGTGTCAAGTCAACAGTCTTCCCCATGTTTGTGTAGCCTACTGAAACAGACTAAGGGATCTTTTTAACACTTAAGATGTTACGGAACTGCAACACAGAACTAGGATAGAAGGGGAAAACTGACCCTGCACTGAGACTAGGCTGATACCCTACGATGGAGTGGGCGACCCATTCTTGCGAATAGACCCACCAATGATCCTAGGTTAATCCCAGCGAAGACCTATAGATGGGGGAAGGAGGTCCCTAAAAGATATAAGGACTAGGTATAAAAAACAGGTCACCTAATAGAAAACACAGAGTCGGCTGCAGAAACCAACTGAAACCAGAAACTAAGGATAGCAGAACCAGAGGTCCCAGAACTGCATAAAATCCAACACAGAAAGCTATCAAAGCACCTAGCCAGAACTCTAGCGGATTAACACTGTTGTCCAGCAAGGACTGGGAACCAGGTGCTGGATAATAAAGGGTGATACGATCACCTGAACTAAGACAACCCAGCACCAGGGGAAAAAGACCAGCCTGAAAACCACAACAAGATGGCAGATGGTCAAAAACAAAACAGATTCTAACAGTACCTCCCCTTTTACGAGGATCCTCCAGATCCTCTTGGCCGAGCCTTATTCGGAAATCTCCTGTGAAAAGCCTTAATCAACCTTCAGGCCGAGACGTCCTAAGCTTTCACCCAGGAATTATCATCGGGACCGAAACCTTTCCAGGAGACGAGATACTGCAACCTTCCTCTGTGCCACCTGGAATCTAAAATGCGTGAAATCTCAAACTCTCCGTCCTCATCAATTGGGGGAACAGTTGGCATCGCCTCCTTATCTGGTGTGTCAACTTTCTTCAGTAAAGATACATGAAAAACTGAATTAATTCTCCAGGACGAGGGGATGTCTAATCTCACCGCTGCCGAGTTGACAACCTGAACCACTTTGAAGGGTCCTACAAAATTAGGCCCAAGTTTTTTAGAAGGCATTTTCAAACGCAGATTCCTAGAGGACAACCAGAGCATGTCCCCAACTGCAAACAACGCCTCCCTTCTTTTATTGTCAAAATATTTCTTTGACCTCCTATTTGCCTCTTTCAGATTATGTCGTACATTGGTCCAAACCCTGATCAAATTTACAGAAAAACTCTCCTCCTCAGGCACCGCTGCCCCAATCTTTGAAAATGGACCGAAAGATGGATGCCTCCCTGTACAGCAAAAAAAAGAACACCCAGCCAAGGAAAACGTATGATTATTAAGAGCAAACTCAGCTAGTGGTAGATATTCCGACCACATCTCCAGATTGTCTGCCACAAAACATCTCAAAAACTGCTCGACGTCCTGGTTCTTCCTTTCGGTCTGTCCATTGGACTCCGGATGATAATCTGATGAAAATGACAAATGAACCTTTAATCTGTCACAAAAAGCACGTCAAAAGCAAGCCACAAACTGTGGTCCTCTATCGGAAGCAATGTCCGTGGGAACCCCATAGAGCCTGACAATCTCTTTCTCAAATGCCTTAGCTAGAGTCTTGACGCAGGGTAATTTATTGAACGGAACCAGATGACACATCTTACTAAACCGGTCCACAACAACCCAGATGACAGAAAAACCCTCAGAGACCGGCAGATCGGTGATAAAATCCATAGCAAGATGTGACCATGGCGAACTAGGAACCTCCAAAGGGCACAGCAACCCTGCAGCCGGGGCATGCGAGGCCTTCGACGTAGCGCACACAGTACACTGATGCACCCACTTGATGATTTCTCTTTGCCACCCTGGCCACTAGAAACTTCGAGAGTTCAACTTTCTAATTTCCGAAATCCCTGGATGACCCGCCAACCGAGACTCATGAAATTCAGCAAACAAAGCTCTCCGCAAGGCTCTAGGCACAAATAATTTACCATACGGAGTGTTAGTTGGTGCAGCATTCTGGGCCTCTAGGATGCTACTATCCAACTCAGAACCCAATGCTGCCATCACCACCCCTCTCTGCAAAATACATTCCTCCTTCTCAGTATTAACTGCTGGAGAGAAACTACGAGACAAAGCATCCGCTTTAACATTCTTTGTCCCAGGGATATATGATACTGAGAAATGAAACCGGGCAGAAAATAGTGCCCACCTAGCTTGACAGGCATTCAAACGTTTAGCAGCATTCAGATATATCAGATTCATATGATCAGTAAAAACCTGTATCGGATGTCTAGCCCCCTCCAAAAATGTCGCCAATGCTCAAACGCGAGTTTAATAGCCAGCAACTCATTGTACCCAACATCATAGTTGAGCTCAGTCTCCGAAATTTTTTTAGAAAAGAAAGCACAGGGATGCACCCCATCCTCTCCCTCCTGGGACAGAACTGCCCCCACCCCTAGTGAAGAGGCATCAACCTCTACCAGAAATGGCTTGGTCTCATCTGTCTGGATCAAAACAGGAGCAGAGCTAAACCTCTCCTTGAGATGCTCAAAAGCCTTAACAGCCTCAGAGCACCATTGGACAGTATTAGAACCCTTCTTAGTGAGATAGTTATAGGTTTAGCGATCACAGAAAAATTCTTTATGAATTTTCTGTAATAATTAGCAAACCCTAAAAATCTCTGAACCGACTTCAAACATTCAGGCCTAGGCCACTCCAGCACTACCTGAACCTTCACCGGGTCCATCTCAAACCCATTACTGGAGACAAGGTACCCCAAAAAACTCATTTTCTGTACCGCAAACTCGCACTTCTCCAATTTAGCAAAGAGTGAGTTTTCGCTCAAAATCTGTAGAGCTTCGCGGACTCTCTGCCAATGCGACTCGAGATCAGGTGAATAGATCATAGTATCATCCAAATAAACAATAACACTCCTACCGATCAACGACCTCAGAATGTCATTAATGAAATTTTGAAAAAACGCAGGCGGATTAGTAAGGCCAAAAGGCATCACCAGACACTCAAAATGACCTTCCGGGGTATTAAAGGCTGTCTTCCATTCATCGCCCTCCTTCACCCGCAGCAAATTACCGTATATACTCGAGTATAAGCCGACCCGAGTATAAGCCGACCCCCCTAATTTTGCCAAAAAAACCTGGGAAAACTTATTGACTCGAGTATAAGCCTAGGGTGGAAAATGCAGCAGCTACTGGTAAATGTCAAAAATAAAAATAGATACCAATAAAAGTAAAATTAATTGAGACATCAGTAGGTTAAGTGTTTTTGAATATCCATATTGAATCAGGAGCCCCATATAATGGTCCATACACACATTATGGCCCCATGAGATGCTCCATAGATTGTGGCTCCATACATTGTGGCCCCATACATTGTGGCCCCATATATTGTGGCTCTATACATTGTGGCCCCATACATTGTGGCCCCATACATTGTGGCCCCATACATTGTGGCCCCATACAGTGTGGCTCCATACAGTGTGGCTCCATACATTGTGGCCCCATACATTGTGGCCCCATACATTGTGGCCCCATACATTGTGGCCCCATACATTGTGGCTCCATACATTGTGGCTCCATACATTGTGGCTCCATTCATTGTGGCTCCATACATTGTGGCCCCATACATTGTGGCCCCATACATTGTGGCTCCATTCATTGTGGCCCCATAAGATGCTCCACACATTTGCCCCATTTGCTGTTGCTGCGATTAAAATAAAAAAAATCGCATACTCACCTCTCTTTACTCAAGCCGTGGAGACACCATCACGTATTTCTCAACACAAGCAATGAATAGCCAGGTCTTTCACCGGGAAGGAACAACCACGGGAAGGGCAGCATCCAATAAAGGAAAACCACCTATGCCAAAACATGGTATCCATCCACAGACAGCTGTTTCGGGGTATTTGCCCTTCATCAGCGTGGAGTAGGAAACTGGCTATTAGGAGCAGTGCCTAGTGAAAAGGCTATGAACATAAGGATGAATGACCTCGGGGAGATCAAAACATCCAACACCGCGGAGACACCATCACGTGTTTCTCAATGCAGTGATCCAGAACACTGCCGCCATCCCTTATGGGAAATATGCAAATGCATGTAGAAAAGCCGTGGAGACACCATCACGTGTTTCTCAACACAAGCAATGAATAGCCAGGTCTATTGCATATTCATTACTTTAATGAGCGGTACTACGTGACTGCTGAACACAGGAAGAGCTGCCCGGAGACCATCGGACATGCAGGGACAGCGCTGGGAGCAGGTGAGTATGTGACAGCCGCCGCTCCCCCTCACCCGCCGACCCCACGCCGACACTGCTATGACCCCAATGGCGAGGGTCTCAGAGGAACGTGGAAGTCTGCAGAATACAAAAATCCAGCTCATAGGGCAGTGGTAACTGGGTTGACCATATATCTACTCCTAACGCCAACACTAGAAGTAGCCGGGGATCATTCCTACGTTGATTCTAGATGACACGCGCCAGCCGGAGAATCTAGCTACCCCTAGTAGAGGAAAACAAAGACCTTTCTTGCCTCCAGAGAAGGGGACCCCAAAGCTGGATAGAAGCCCCCCACAAATAATGACGGTGAGGTAAGAGGAAATGACAAACACAGAAATGAACCAGGTTTAGCACAGAGAGGCCCGCTTACTGATAGCAGAATAAAGAAAGGTAACTTATATGGTCAACAAAAACCCTATCAAAATCCACACTGGAAATTCAAGAACCCCCGAACCGTCTAACGGTCCGGGGGGAGAACACCAGCCCCCCTAGAGCTTCCAGCAAAGGTCAGGATATAGATTTGGAACAAGCTGGACAAAAATACAAAACCAAAACAAATAGCAAAAAGCAAAAGGCAGACTTAGCTGATATAACTGGAACCAGGATCAGTAGACAAGAGCACAGCAGACTAGCTCTGATAACTACGTTGCCAGGCATTGAACTGAAGGTCCAGGGAGCTTATATAGCAACACCCCTAACTAACGACCCAGGTGCGGATAAAAGGAATGACAGAAAAACCAGAGTAAAAAAACTAGTAACCACTAGAGGGAGCAAAAAGCAAATTCACAACAGTACCCCCCCCTTAGTGAGGGGTCACCGAACCCTCACCACGACCACCAGGGCGATCAGGATGAGCGGCATGAAAGGCACGAACTAAATCGGCCGCATGAACATCAGAGGCGACCACCCAGGAATTATCCTCCTGACCATAGCCCCTCCACTTGACCAGGTACTGAAGCCTCCGCCTGGAGAGGCGAGAATCCAAGATCTTCTCCACCACGTACTCCAACTCGCCCTCAACCAACACCGGAGCAGGAGGCTCAGCAGAAGGAACTACAGGCACAATGTACCGCCGCAACAAGGACCTATGAAATACATTGTGAATAGCAAACGACACAGGAAGATCCAGACGAAAAGATACAGGATTAAGGATTTCCAATATCTTGTAAGGCCCAATAAAACGAGGTTTAAATTTGGGAGAGGAGACCTTCATAGGAACAAAGCGAGAAGAAAGCCATACCAAATCCCCAACGCGTAGTCGGGGACCCACACCGCGGCGGCGGTTGGCAAAGCGCTGAGCCTTCTCCTGTGACAACCTCAAGTTGTCCACCACATGATTCCAGATCTGCTGCAACCTATCCACCACAGAATCCACCCCAGGACAGTCAGAAGGCTCCACATGACCCGAAGAAAAGCGAGGATGGAAACCAGAGTTGCAGAAAAAAGGCGAAACCAAGGTGGCGGAACTAGCCCGATTATTAAGGGCAAACTCAGCCAACGGCAAGAATGTAACCCAATCGTCCTGATCAGCAGAGACAAAACACCTCAAATAAGCCTCCAAAGTCTGATTGGTTCGCTCCGTCTGTCCATTAGTCTGAGGATGGAAAGCAGACGAAAACGACAAATCAATGCCCATCCTACTACAAAAGGATCGCCAGAACCTGGAAACGAACTGGGATCCTCTGTCTGACACAATATTCTCAGGGATGCCGTGCAAACGAACCACGTTCTGGAAAAACACAGGAACCAGATCGGAAGAGGAAGGCAGCTTAGGCAAAGGAACCAAATGGACCATCTTGGAGAAGCGATCACATATCACCCAGATAACGGACATGCCCTGAGATAGCGGAAGATCAGAAATGAAATCCATGGAGATATGTGTCCAAGGTCTCTTCGGGACAGGCAAGGGCAAGAGCAAACCGCTGGCACGAGAACAGCAAGGCTTAGCTCGAGCACAAGTCCCACAGGACTGCACAAATGACCGCACATCCCTTGACAAGGAAGGCCACCAAAAGGACCTGGCCACCAGATCTCTGGTGCCAAAAATTCCCGGGTGACCTGCCAACACCGAGGAATGAACCTCGGAAATGACTCTGCTGGTCCACTTATCCGGGACAAACAGTCTGTCAGGTGGACAAGACTCAGGCCTATCAGCCTGAAATCTCTGCAACACACGTCGCAGATCCGGAGAAATAGCTGACAAGATAACTCCATCTTTAAGAATACCAACAGGATCAGCGACTCCAGGAGCATCAGGCACAAAGCTCCTAGAAAGAGCATCGGCCTTCACATTCTTTGAACCTGGTAAATACGAGACAACAAAATCAAAGCGGGAGAAAAACAATGACCAGCGGGCCTGTCTAGGATTAAGGCGTTTAGCAGACTCGAGATACATCAGATTTTTGTGATCAGTCAAGACCACCACACGATGCTTAGCACCCTCGAGCCAATGACGCCACTCCTCAAATGCCCATTTCATGGCCAACAACTCCCGATTGCCCACATCATAATTTCGCTCGGCAGGCGAAAACTTCCTAGAGAAAAAGGCACAAGGTTTCATAACAGAGCAACCAGGGCCTCTCTGCGACAAAACGGCCCCGGCCCCAATCTCCGAAGCATCCACCTCAACCTGAAAGGGAAGTGAGACGTCAGGCTGGCACAAAACAGGCGCCGAAGTAAACCGGCGTTTCAACTCCTGGAAAGCCTCCACGGCAGCAGGAGCCCAGTTAGCTACATCGGAGCCCTTCTTGGTCATATCCGTCAAAGGTTTCACAATGCTAGAAAAATTAGCGATAAAACGACGGTAGAAGTTAGCGAAGCCCAAGAACTTCTGAAGACTCTTAACTGACGAGGGCTGAGTCCAATCAAGAATAGCTCGGACCTTGACTGGGTCCATCTCCACAGCAGAAGGGGAAAAAATGAACCCCAAAAAGGGAACCTTCTGTACACCAAAGAAACACTTTGAGCCCTTGACAAACAAAGAATTTTCACGCAAAATTTTAAAGACCAACCTGACCTGCTCCACATGCGAATCCCAATTATCAGAAAAAACCAAAATATCATCCAGATAAACAATCAAAAATTTATCCAGATACTTCCGGAAAATGTCATGCATAAAGGACTGAAAAACTGAAGGCGCATTGGAGAGCCCAAAAGGCATCACCAAGTACTCAAAATGACCTTCGGGCGTATTGAATGCGGTTTTCCATTCATCACCTTGCTTAATGCGCACAAGGTTGTACGCACCACGAAGGTCTATCTTGGTGAACCACTTGGCACCCTTAATCCGGGCAAACAAGTCAGACAACAGCGGTAAAGGATACTGAAATTTGACAGTGATCTTATTTAAAAGCCGATAATCAATACAAGGTCTCAAAGATCCGTCCTTTTTTGCCACAAAAAAGAATCCCGCACCAAGAGGGGAAGAAGACGGACGAATATGTCCTTTCTCCAAAGACTCCTTGATATATGAACGCATAGCGGTATGTTCAGGTACCGACAGATTAAACAGTCTTCCCTTAGGAAATTTACTGCCTGGGATCAAATCTATAGCACAGTCACAGTCCCTATGAGGAGGCAGTGCACTGGACTCAGACTCACTGAAGACATCCTGATAATCAGACAAATACTCCGGAACTTCCGAAGGCGTAGAAGAAGCAATAGACACAGGCAGGGAATCCCCATGAATACCACGACAGCCCCAACTTGAGACTGACATAGCC
The DNA here is from genome assembly GCF_051348905.1 of Ranitomeya variabilis. NCBI lineage: Eukaryota > Metazoa > Chordata > Amphibia > Anura > Dendrobatidae > Ranitomeya > Ranitomeya variabilis. The sequence goes on from NC_135234.1 coordinate 414,826,257, forward strand.
TTCCAGTCCAGGACTGGATTATGGGTCTGTAACCATGGCAGCCCTAAAACAACCAAATCATGCATTTTATGTAAAACCAGGAAACGTATCACCTCGCGGTGTTCAGGAGTCATGCACATGGTAACCTGTGTCCAATACTGCGGTTTATTTGCTGCCAATGGTGTAGCATCAATACCCCTAAGAGGAATAGGATTTTCTAATGGTTCAAGAGTAAAACCACAGCTCTTAGCAAATGAGAGATCCATGAGACTCAGGGCAGCACCTGAATCTACAAACGCCATGACAGGATAAGATGACAGTGAGCAAATCAAAGTTACAGACAGAATAAATTTAGGTTGCAAATTACCAACGGTGACAGGACTAACAACCTTAGCTATACGTTTAGAGCATGCTGAGATAACGTGTGTAGAATCACCACAGTAGTAGCACAAGCCATTCCGGCGTCTATGAATTTTCCGCTCATTTCTAGTCAGGATTCTATCACATTGCATTAAATCAGGTGTCTGTTCAGACAACACCATGAGGGAATTTGCGGTTTTTCTATCACATTGCACCGAATTAGGTGTCTGTTCAGACAACACCATGAGGGAATTTGCGGTTTTGCGCTCCCGCAACCGCCGGTCAATTTGAATAGCCAGTGCCATAGTATCATTCAGACCTGTGGGAATGGGAAAACCCACCATAACATTCTTAATGGCTTCAGAAAGGCCATTTCTAAAATTAGCGGCCAGTGCACACTCGTTCCAATGTGTCAGCACGGACCATTTCCGAAATTTTTGGCAATACACTTCAGCCTCGTCCTGCCCCTGAGACATAGCCAGCAAGGCCTTTTCTGCCTGAATCTCAAGATTGGGTTCCTCATAAAGTAAACCGAGCGCCAGAAAAAACGCATCAAGATCAGCCAATGCCGGATCTCCTGGCGCCAGCGAAAAAGCCCAATCCTGAGGGTCGCCCCGTAAGAACGAAATAACAATTTTTACTTGCTGAGCAGAATCTCCAGATGAACAGGGTCTCAGGGACAAAAACAATTTACAATTATTCACGAAATTCCTAAACTTAAACCTGTCTCCGGAAAACAGTTCAGGAATCGGTATTTTAGGTTCTGACCTAGGATTTCTGATAACATAGTCTTGTATGCCCTGCACACGAGTAGCCAGCTGGTCCACACTTGTAATCAAGGTCTGGACATTCATGTCTGCAGCAAGCATAGCCACTCTGAGGTAAAGGGGAAGAAGAAAAAAAAAAAAACTCAGAATCTTCTTTCTTATAATCCCTCTTCTGCAATGCATTAAACATTTAATACGGGCCTGGCAAATTGTTATGACCCCAATGGCGAGGGTCTCAGAGGAACGTGGAAGTCTGCAGAATACAAAAATCCAGCTCATAGGGCAGTGGTAACTGGGTTGACCATATATCTACTCCTAACGCCAACACTAGAAGTAGCCGGGGATCATTCCTACGTTGATTCTAGATGACACGCGCCAGCCGGAGAATCTAGCTACCCCTAGTAGAGGAAAACAAAGACCTTTCTTGCCTCCAGAGAAGGGGACCCCAAAGCTGGATAGAAGCCCCCCACAAATAATGACGGTGAGGTAAGAGGAAATGACAAACACAGAAATGAACCAGGTTTAGCACAGAGAGGCCCGCTTACTGATAGCAGAATAAAGAAAGGTAACTTATATGGTCAACAAAAACCCTATCAAAATCCACACTGGAAATTCAAGAACCCCCGAACCGTCTAACGGTCCGGGGGGAGAACACCAGCCCCCCTAGAGCTTCCAGCAAAGGTCAGGATATAGATTTGGAACAAGCTGGACAAAAATACAAAACCAAAACAAATAGCAAAAAGCAAAAGGCAGACTTAGCTGATATAACTGGAACCAGGATCAGTAGACAAGAGCACAGCAGACTAGCTCTGATAACTACGTTGCCAGGCATTGAACTGAAGGTCCAGGGAGCTTATATAGCAACACCCCTAACTAACGACCCAGGTGCGGATAAAAGGAATGACAGAAAAACCAGAGTAAAAAAACTAGTAACCACTAGAGGGAGCAAAAAGCAAATTCACAACAGACACTGACTCGAGTATAAGCCGAGAGGGTCACTTTCAGCCCAAAAAAGAGGGCTGAAAATCTCGGCTTATACTCGAGTATATATGGTATATGCCCCACGAAGGTCAATCTTAGAGAACCACTTCTCTCCTGTTAGTTGGTTAAACAAATCCGGAATTAGTGGCAACGGGTAAAGATTGCGCCCAGTGATCTTATTAATCTCCCGAAAATCCAGACATGGCCTAAGGCCCCCATCCTTCTTTTTGACAAAAAAGAATCCTACAGCCACAGGGGACTTAGAGGGTTTTATATGACCTGCAGCTAAACTAGTCTGTAGGTATTCCTTTAAGGCCTCCCTCTCGGGAATCGTCAGATTAAATAAACAACTCTTAGGAAGGGTGGCACCTGGGACAAACTCAATAGCGCAGTCGTAATCTCTATGGGGTGGTAGAGCTTGCGACTTGACCTCCGAAAATACCCTGCAGAAATCCTGAATGGCTTCAGGTAGCTCCCTCTTCACAACAGCAGCAATGTGAACATTACAACAACTACCATAACATCCCTGACCCCAGGACCCTATAGTACTAGATGACCAGTCCAGGAAATGATTGTGCATATTTAGCCACGGTAAACCCAGGACGACTGGGCAAGGTTATTTAGCAAGGGCACAACAGGAATAGGAGATGACAATGGTTCAGAATCAAACTTATATTTGTCTAAGAATTGTTGATCAATCAAATTAAGTGCAGAACCACAATCCATCATTACCTGAAAATTAATGGAATGACCATGACTCCTGCTGACCGTAAAAACGCGATACGAACTGGAGTGTTACACCTACTGACCTTTTTTTTTTCTTTCCTTATGCGAACCTCACATTGCTTAATAAAATAGTCAGCCTTACCACAATACAAGCATAGCCCTTCAGAAAACCTCTTCTCCTGCTCCTGAAAACGAGAGGACATCGCCCCAAGTTGCATCGGTTCCCCGCTGTCGACGGGGCCATCCTGAGAGACTGGGTCCAGCATTATAAGAGCCTTCTTCATTCCGTCTGTCTTTCAATCTTCTATCCACATGGATAGCTAACTGCATAGCAGTTTCCAAAGTATCAGGTACTGGATATGCAATGAGCAAATCTTTAACTCTTTCACTCAAACCTGCTAAAAACTGATTCTTGAGCGCTGGGTCATTCCACCTGACCTCTGCGGACCATCGTCTGAATTGGGTGCAATACCTCTCAGCATCAACAGAACCCTGTTTAAGGCCGGCGTCACACTCAGCATAAGGCTGGTTTCACACTTGCATTTTGATCTGCAGCGTTTTTACCGAAAAAAACGCATGCTTTTTTTTCCCTGTTTAACATTAAAAACGCATGCGTTTTTTTTGTACGCGTTTGGCTGCGTTTTACGACGCATGCGTTTTTTTGCTGCATGCGTTCTTTTGCAGAAATGCAACATGTAGTAATTTTCAGAGGCGTTTTTTTGCTGCAAAAAAACGCATGCGTTCATTAGCGTTTGATTTGCGTCAAAAAATACATTGATGTTTATGGAAACGCATGCGTTTTTGCGTACATGCGTTTGCTTGCGTTTTAAACGCATGCGTTTTTATAGAAAAAAACAAGAATACACCCTGATAAGCCACCCCCCACCATCAGGGTGATAAAGGGATCCTACCCCTAACCCTAACCCTAGGGATCCAAACCCTAACCTTAACCCTACCCCTAACCCTAACCCTACCCCTAACCCTAACAATATGACAGTGAATACTCTCCGAGTTTATATTTTTAGTACTCTATAGCAATACCGTATATCTTGGGGTGTCCACATTGAACAAAGCTTTTTATTAGAAGAATGTCCTGGTCTCAGGTCAACATAATAGCCAATCCCTATGGATCCCTAGGATCCCTTGGGTTAGGGTTAGGGGTAGGGTTAGGATCCCTAGGGTTAGGGGTAGGGTTAGGGTTATGGTTTGGATCCCTAGGGTTATGGTTAGGGTTAGGGGTAGGGTTAGGGTTTGGATCCCTAGTGTTATGGTTAGGGTTAGGGGTAGGGTTAGGGGTAGGGTTTGGATCCCTTTATCACCTTGATGGTGGGGGGTGGCTTATCAGTGACCTGGTGACTAGGACATTCTTCTAATAAAAAGCTACCCCTAACCCTAACCCTAGGGATCCTAACCCTAACCCTAGCTAATTCTATTAATAGTGTGTCTTCTAGTTGATTTTGATGATTGGCAGCTGTCACACACTTCTCAGCATGCGTTTCAAAAACGCAAACGCAGGAAAAAACGCATGTAAACGCGTCAAAACGCCGCATTTTTTTCCGGATGCAAAAAATGCATGCGTCTAAAAAACGCAGCATTTGCACGCGTTTACATGCGTTTTTTCACCACCTGCGTTTTTTTTACAAACGCTGCAGATCAAAACGCAAGTGTGAAACCAGCCTAAGACAATACGGTCCGTTTTTTACGGCCGTAATACGGAGAAATGTTCCCAAAATAGTGATCCGTATGTCATCCGTAGGCAGGGTGTGTCAGCGTATTTTGCGCATGGCATCCTCCGTATGTAATCCGTATGGCATCCGTACTGCGATATTTTCTCGCAGGCTTGCAAAACCGACATCTAATGGATTTATGTGCTCAAATGTTCGTTAAAACATATATACAGTATATATATATATATATATATATATATATATATATATGTCATTGAGACACACATATATATATATATATATATATATATATATATATATATATATATATATATATATTCTGTATTTATATTTAATTCAGCGCGATATATGTGAGATACGCCTATTCTGGCACTTGGCCACTCTCTTCCCACTCCCGTGTAGCGGTGGGATATGGGGTAATGAAGGGTTAATGTTACCTTGCTATTGTAAGGTGACATTAAGCCAGATTAATAATGGAGAGGCGTCAATTATGACACCTATCCATTATTAATCCAATAGTATGAAATGGCTAATAAAACACACACACATGATTACAAAGTATTTTAATGAAATAAACACATGTTGTTGTAATATTTTATTAGACTCTTAATCCATCTGAAGACCATCGTCCTGAAACAAAGTTAAAACAACAAACAACAATATTCCATACCTTCCGTCGTTATGTCCCACGAAGTAAATCCAACTGAAGGGGTAAATCATTTTACAGCCAGGAGCTGTGCTAATGCACTCGCTCGTGCCTGTAGACCCCCGGGTACTGAAAGGAAAGCTGGGTGATCTGTAGTTACCTTGAGTTGCGGTGATGCGCCCCCTGCTGGATGGCTGTAAAATGATTTAACCCCTTCAGATGGATTTACTTTGTGGGACGTGACAGATCATCGGAAGGTATGTATATTGTTGGTTTATTATTTTTCAGAGCGAGGGTCTTCAGGTGGATTGAGAGAGCAATAAAATATTAAAACAACCTGTGTGTTTATTTCATTAAAATACTTTTTAATAATGTGTGTGTGTTTTTTTTAACCCTTTCATACAATTGGATTAATAATGGAAAGGTGTCATAATTGACGCCTCTCCATTATTAATCTGGCTTAATGTCACCTTACAATAGAAAGGTGACATTAACCCTTCATTACCCCATATCCCACCGCTACACGGGAATGGGAAGAGAGTGGCCAAGTGCCAGAATAGGCGCATCTTCCAGATGTGCCTTTTCTGGGGTGGCTGGGGGCAGATGTTTGAAGCCAGGGGGGCCAATAACCATGGACCCTCTCTAGGCTATTAATATCTGCCCTCAGTCACTGGCTTTACCACTCTGGCGGAGAAAATTGCGCGGGAGCCCACGCCAATTTTTTCCACCATTTAACCCTTTATTTTACAAGCTACAGCGCCCAAATTTTGCACATACACACTACTAACAGTAGTGTGGAATATGCAAAAAAAAAAGGGATATGAGATGGTTTACTGTATGTAAACCATGTTTCATATCCTGTCGGGTTTGTGAAGGAGAAATGAAAAGCCGGCAATTGAATTACCGGCTTTTCACTAACACCGCTGCGTATTTCTCGCAAGTCACACTGCTGGTCCGTGTGGAATCCGTATTTTTCTCGCCCCCATAGACTTTCATTGGCGATTTTTTTTTTTGCGCAATACGGTGACAAACGCAGCATGCTGCGATTTTCTACGGCCGTACAAGACCGTATATTACGGATGCGTAATATACGGCAGATAGGAGCTGGGCCATAGAGAATCATTGGACCGTGTGTAATGCGTATTTTACGGACGTAGTTTATGCGTTCATACATCCGTAAAACTCGCTAGTGTGACGCCGGCCTAAGTCTGAGCTCTGCCTCAGCTGATGTGACCCGATCAGGATCATCATATAACAACCCCATAGCAGTAAAAAATGCTTCTACTGATGTCAAACAAGGATCATCAGGATGTATTGAAAATGCCCAGATTTGGGGTTCACTTCGCAATAAAGATGTAATAATCCCCACATGCTGTAATTCACTCCCTGAGGATCTGGGTCTAAGCCGAAAGTATAGTAAGCATGCATTTTTAAATGTAAAAATTCCTGCCGTTTACCAGAAAAAACTCAGGTAATCCTATCTTAGGTTCTTCAGAGCGTGCTCCAGAGTAATTACTCACGTGCTGTTGCAGGTTGGCTACTTCTGAAGTTAACCCTTGCAAGCGTTGAGCAAGTTCCTGGACGCTGCACATATTGCAGGAATCCGGGAGAAAATGTTTATTTTTTATATGTGTGGCTGGACAAACTGTTCTGGAACTGCAACACAGAACTAGGATAGAAGGGGCAAAACTGACCCTGCACTGAAACTAGGCTGATACTCTATGATGGAGTGGGCGACCCATTCCTTGCGAATAGACCCTCCGACGATCCTAGGTTAATCTCAGCGAAGACTTATAGATAGGGGGAAGAAGGTCCCTGAAAGATCTAAGTACTGGGTATAAAAACAGGTCACCTCCTAATAGAAAACACAGAGATGGTTGCAGAAACCAACTGAAAACAGAAACAAAAGCAGAACCGGGGGTTCCAGAACTGCACAATATCAAACACAGAAAGCTATCAAAGCACCTAGCCAGAACTCTAGCGGATTAACACTGTTGTCCAGCAAGGACTGGGAGGCAGGTGCTGGGTAATAAAGGGTGATACAATCACCTGATCTAAGACAACCCAGCACCAGGGGAAAAAGACCAGCAGCCAGAAACCACAACAAGATGGCAGATGGTCAAAAACAAGACAGATTCTAACATAAGAATCATTTGCAGGTGTTTTTTTGTTAATTGTTCTAATTTACTGAGATGATGACTTTTGGGTTTTCATTGGCTGTAAGCCATAATCATCAACATTAACAGAAATAAGCACTTGAAATAGATCACTCTGTAATGACTTTATATAATATATGAGTTTCACTTTTTGTATTGAAGAACTGAAATAAATTAACTCTTTGATGATATTCTAATTTTGTGAGAAGCACCTGTATATATTGAGGATCTGTGTGATCATGCTCCAGACATATCTATGATGGTGAACTACAGAGATATGACCAGACCCTGCCATGAGGCATTGGAACAGATATTTATTGAGGATCTGTGTATATGGGATTATACTCCATACTGTATCTGTGAACCCTATGATCATTGCTAACCATTTATTTCATTGTAGACTGTAAATGACTGCTACTTTCTGGACACAAAATCATTATGTGAATAACTGTGTGTAAACTAAGATATATTATTATTATTTATTTATTTTTTAAAAAAGGGTAAGCATTCCCAAACAGCAAATTGTAATCTCCTAGAAACAGGATGATGTTGTGTAGCTTTCAGCTGTTGGAAAGGTACTGAAAGTGCTAATCGCAGTAGAAAGATATGATTTGGAATAGTATAAGGCCATTACCTGTAATTGCCTGTTATCTTGGTACAGAATGCTGAGAGAAATAGCAACAGTCCAAATAAGCCTAGCAAGCATGGAATCACAAATGTATTGTTTCCTACGTAAGTGAGATACTGGTGTGTATCTGCAACGGTTATAGCAGCATACAAGTGTTTATCTCTGCAGCACTATAGGGTTACCTTATTATACAGTATTTGTCCACCCCTTATTCTGATATAGGCAGGCTTGGTGCTTGTGCATACAACCCTACCTTTCCTAAGAAAGAATGGTATTGGCACTTATTGGCCAATATTCCTCCTTTTATTTGCTAATGCTGTGGTCCTCTTGAAGACAGGAATTACAGCATAGTTTTTACACCATCTGTGGCAAGTAGAGAAGAGACTAATGTTAGTGACAGAGGGCCCCATAATTTCCATGCAGGCTGACTCTGTGGTGTTCATGTGACCCAGAAAAAAAAACTTACGGTACTTTATTTGCATGTACTAGATATTTTTTGTCATGCATACATCATTGATGGATAGGTAATCAATACATGGGTGTAACCACCAGAATAGAAGGCATAAAGTGCAATCAGTGAAGACTGTTAACAATAGAATGGGGTGTAGAAAAAAAAACTGCAACCCCAGTTTTTGTTTGAAGTCCCACTGCCACGCTGCTGTGTGCATTATCCATTCTCTGTGATGTGCCAATGACAGCATTATCCCATTGTCTGTGTAATTCTTGTGCTGTATCAATACCCACGACTGTACACAATATCTTACTATTTGTAAAAAAATAATGTAATACCAGCGCTGGATTGAATCCTTCACTACCTCTAAAGATCAATAAAAAATTGCCATTAGGGATGCACAGAAATACCAAAAAGGTAACCAGAAGAATAACCACGCTGTGGAGTATACCACAAATGTGGAAAAATTGGAGCCCTTGTGCTGTTAAATAGACTGTGATGGCATTACTAGTCTCATAACAAATAGGCAGGGGCGTAACTACCGCGGTCGCAGCGGTCGCCATTGCGACCGGGCCCCGCAGGTCAGGGGCCCAGGGCCGGCCCCTGACTTGCGGGGCCGGACTGGCCATCGGGCACTTCTGGCAAATGCCAAAAGAGCCGGTGCCAGTAGTGGGCCGCCCGCTGTACTGTTCCCCCCCGCCCCCCGCCAGTGCCGCCGCCGCATTTAACTGTACCGGCGTCTATGACACCGGTATAGTTCAATGCAATGATGTCGGAGAGAGCGTCTCCTGATGCTCCCTCTCCCATCATTCCCCGCTCTGCCTCTGACAGTACACTGCGGGTGCGCGATGACGTCATATCATCGCGCACCTGCTGTGTCCTGCGCAGACTGCAGCCACCGAGACAGGAGCAGGGACGAGCAGCGTGGGCAAAAGGAAAGGTGAGGAGAGTGGTTTTTTTTTTTCTTTTTAACCGGACTGTGGGGCCATTATCGGGGGTGGTGGGATGAGATGTGGGCTGTGCTCTACATACCCCTGTGCAGGCTGTGCTGTATATACCCCTGTGCCGGCTGTGCTGTATACATCCCTGTGCTGGCTGTGCTCTATATACCCCAGTGCGGGCTGTGCTGTATATACCCCTGTGCGGGCTGTGCTCTATATATACCCCTGTGTGGGCTGTGCTCTATATACCCCTGTGCGGGCTGTGCTGTATATACCCCTGTGCGGGCTGTGCTGTATATACCCCTGTGCGGGCTGTGCTGTATATACCCCTGTGCGGGCTGTGCTGTATATACCCCTGTGCGGGCTGTGCTGTATATATCCCTGTGCGGGCTGTGCTGTATATATCCCTGTGCGGGCTGTGCTGTATATACCCCTGTGCGGGCTGTGCTGTATATATCCCTGTGCGGGCTGTGCTCTATATACCCCTGTGCGGGCTGTGCTCTATATACCACTGTGCGGGCTGTGCTGGATATACCACTGTGCGGGCTGTGCTGGATATACCACTGTGCGGGCTGTCCTGGATATACCACTGTGCGGGCTGTGCTCTATATACCACTGTGCGGGCTGTGCTCTATATACCACTGCAGGCTGTGCTGGATATACCACTGTGCGGGCTGTGCTCTATATACCACTGTGCGGGCTGTGCTGGATATACCACTGTGCGGGATGTGCTGGATATACCACTGTGCGGGCTGTGCTGGATATACCACTGTGCGGGCTGTGCTGGCACCCAACACCATGTTGCAGTGCAGGAGATTCCTGCAACAGTCTGAGGCGTATCTAGGGGAATGTGTGTCGGGCCCATTTGGAAGTTCGCACCGGGGCCCATAGCTTTGTAGTTACGCCACTGCAAATAGGTACAAGCTCCAAAAAGGCACAACAACCATGTAGAAGGTAGAAGAAAGTGGATTTACCTAGTGCTCCAAGAGCGGTAATATGAAGTCTTCTGCTTTTTTTCTCCGTGTGCAGTATGGAAGTCCGACTTTACAGAAATACCACGAGTTGCCTTCAGGTAGGCGGGCTGTGGGTGCTGGTCCGGCCGGCGGCAGAACACCCTGGGCTTGCCCTCCACGTGGAGTAGATGAACACTGCTACGTTAAGCCGCTTGGTTCTCTGACAATGCAGGACCTTGCGTGACATCACGGTCACGTGATTACTCACGTGACTGGCTAAGGACAGCGAAATGGACCAATTCCAACGCGTTTTGGAACCAACGTGTTCCTTCCTCAGGGATCTTACTATTTGTGACATCACATGTTGCGATGTTGGGCTTGCTGATCATGGTGATCATGGAAAATCCCTTGTTGTATTTTTGCCTGAATATTGCCTGGTATTGAACATCAACCTTATTCAAATGAATGGAGCAGAGTTACAATACCAGACACAACCAATGGGCAAGAGTGTCACTGTTTCTGGTAATAAAGAGTCCCTTTATTAAATCTAAGGGTATGTTTCCACGGTCTGGATTGCATCAGGATTTGCTCAGGATTTGACGCAGGTAAAATTTGCACCTGAGGTCACTGGCAGGTCACCTGCATTTTTGATGCGTTTTTTTCATGCGTTTTTTAATGCGTTTTTCATGCGTATTTTTCATACGTATTTGTGTGTTTTTTTGTAAGCTAAATAAAAATATACAAAAAAAAAAGAATTGTAATGTAATTTCTAGTCCAACCTCTTCATTTACATACTCCATTGAAGAATAATGTTTAGACACACAGATAGATAGATCTATAGGTAGATAGATAGATAAATAGATAGATAATACCAAGCCTGATGTTTAGTAATAAACGTAATAGAATGGTACCTAAAGAGTTAAATAAAGACACACACACACACACAAAATCTGCGTTAGGCCGGGGTCACACTTGCGAGAAACTCACACGAGTCTCTCACCTCAGTACCCGGCACTGCCGCCGGCACTCGGACCGGAGCGTTCAGCTACATAGAAATACATGCAGCCGCACACTCCGTTCCCGAGTGCAGGCGGCAGTGACGGGTATTGAGGTGCGAGACTCGTGCGAGTTTCTGGCAAGTGTGACCTCGGCTTTAAACGCAATATCTGTTTAATTTAAAAAAAAAGTTTTTAAAAAATGACGTGGGCTCCGCGCAATTTTCTGCACCAGAGAGGCAAAGTCAGTGACTGGGGGCCGATGTGTATAGCCTAGGAAGGGGTTAATACCCATGGATCTTCCCAGGCTATGAATATCAGCCCGCAGCTGTATATTTAGCCTTTACTGGCTATTAAAATAGGGGGACCCCCCCAAAATCCACTCCACCGCAGCTGTCTACCTCAACGCGTATAGCAAGCTCCTAACGGGTTTCTTGTACCATTTGTGCACAATTTCTCTTCATGACCTTCCATATGAGCAAGGTTTGAAAAAGACCCAAGATAGGGTTGAAACGTTACCTTTGCCTTCCTCATTTGACCTGACTGCGGTGAATTTATTGCACTTTTCTGTGATTTAAATAAATCTTTTTCTTTACTAAAGATATGATTTTTTTGAGTGTGACTGTTTATCTTTAGGATGTCGTTTGTGGATTAAATCCACTTCCAGTCTGCACCTCCATTGTATCAAGAGTGCGTGTCTTTCTTTCCTTAATGTATTTTGTCCAAACATTTTTTGGCTTTTTAGGGAACCTGTAATGAAGATGTATGAAAAATGCCATAGAATAGAGAATATTCTATTTTGAAAAAATACTAGAGAATCAAAAAATGCATCTTTTCTGTGAAAAAGCACCACGAAAAAGGCAGATTTTAATCATTCGCATTTTTCCTTAGGCTAGGTTCACATTGCGTTAGGGCAATCCGTTAAGCGCATAGCGCTAGCGGATTGCGCTAATGCAATGTATCTATAGGGATCGCGTTAGCCGATCCCGCTAGCGCAGGTCCCCGATCTGCGCTAGCGAGGAACGGACCTCGGGCGCACCTCGGACGCTGCAAGCAGCGTCCGAGGTCCGTCAGAAAATAACGGCACATCGCTAGCGCGTGCCGAAAATGGCATGCGCTAGAGATCAGATTCACATTGCCGTCAATGGGTGCGCTAACGGACCCGTTGCATGGCGTTAATTGCGACAATTTCGCCATGCAACGCAGTCCGTTAGCGTTAACCCATTAACGCAATGTGAACCTAGCCTTATTGACAGCAAACATCTGGCACCAGTTTTTGACCCCACAAATGCTGTTTTGCAAAACAACCTTGTGTGTAGTGTGTGAAACCATCATTAAAGGGGTTTTCCCGCAAACAAAGTACATTTTAATTAATAGATCTTGGAATAAAAATAAGTTCCACAATTGGATGTGTTAAAACAAATGTTCCTGTGCTGAGATAATCTTCTAAATGTTCCTCAGCTATCTGCAGTGTAATGTCTGTGTGTGACCGTACAAGAAGCAGCATCTGCCGTCCCATGCAGTAATGTATAATGTCTGTATACTCTCTTTTGTTTCCTACCCTGCTCAGGAGATGTGGTATGATCAAACTATTGTAATGAAAAATTAAAAATCCACTAGGACATCTCCAGAGAAGGGATATATCACCCTCACGTTGAACATCTGGGATTAATTGTGGCTGAGAGAAACTAATTGTAACTAGGACGAGAGAAACTAATTAAAACAGGGGAAGTGAGAGAGCTGACACTTCCATCTCCATTGAAGTAGGAGCCTACTGCAGTGGAACCAGGTAATTCTAGCAGGGATCTTTGCTGGGAAAAAGACACCAGAGCTGAGATTCGTTTACAAAGTTCAGTGGAAGTACACTTCCAAACCAAAGAGCTTCCTCTGATTAAATAATCTTTGTGAGACACTTTGGAGCCAGTAATCAGTGATGAATATTGGGGTCTCAATCGATGAGATATTTATGGGAGATATATTTTCATCGTCTTAGCGAAGGGACAAACCTAGCGCATTCCCATGATGACAATATCTACCGCATGAGACCTCCAGGGGCAAAGATATCCTGTAAATTTGGGATTTCATAACATTTTGAAAGACCCAGCACATCCCTCAACCAGCCCCCACATAACCTCATCAAGGGGAGGTATGTCGGCGTAATTTTGATCTAATAAAAAAACAAATTGGATTTGAACATTTGTCAGTCCAGGAAGGTACAGCTTGCTGTAGTTCTGCCCGTTTTCCTAAGGAGTACCTGCCTCCGCTAAGCTCTAAACCATTTCAGTGACATCAGGTTTAGTAATTCTATTTCGTTAAATCGTTTTATTTTATATAACTGGATATATCATATTGTTGTGTTCCCATTTTGTATCACCTTTATGTATTTTTTATAAACCCTGTCTACCTTTCTTGATTAAGTATATAAAATGTAATAGCTCTGTTCCTCTTGCTCTGTAAACCGCACCCCTAAAGCCATACACTACCTGTAGCAGGCGTCCAATTGGCCTGTATAAACGATTGGTGGTGGCAGCTAGTATTGGTTCCTTGGAGACCATACCGGGGTATATACATATTTTCCACGCTTTGGCATCGGAGGTATATATACCACACGCTCACTGTGAGTTCCCCAATAACTGGCAAAGTAGTCGAAGCAGCTTAAGCTTCATTTGTCACTCAATTGTGTAATTGTCCTGACAATTTGAGGAAGCGGAGTTGCATCCCTTGAGAACTAGTGACAGGTGTGGGATCTACGCGCCAACCCCCACCCCCTGATGATATCCCTGACAACTGGTGGCAGTGGTGGGATCTGTGCGACCCCCACCCCCCACTGTTATCCTTGACACAGGCCATGCACGTTTATGACCAGGCCAATTTTTACAATTCTGACCATTGTCACTTTATGAGGTAATAATAATTCTGGAATGCTTCAACGGTTCCCACTGATTCTGAGATTGTTTTTTCGTGACATATTGTACTTCATGATAGTGGTAAAATTTCTTTAATATAATTTGCGTTTATTTGCGAAAAATACGGAGATTTGGCGAAAATTTTTGAAATGTAGCAATTTTCCAACTTTGAATTCTTATTCCCTTAAATCGGAGAGATATTTCACACAAAATAGTTAATAGATAACATTTCCCATATGTCTACTTTACATCAGCACAATTTTTTAAACACAATTTTTTTTGTTAGGAAATTATAAGGTTTTAAAGTTGACCAGCGATTTCTCATTTTTCGAACAAAATTTACAAAACCATTTTTTTTAGGGACCACCTCACATTTGAAGTGACTTTGAGGGGTTTATATGATAGAAAATACCCAAAAATGGCACCATTTTAAAAACTGCACAACTGAAGGTGCTCAAAACCACATTCAAAAAGTTTATTAACCCTTCATGTGCTTCTCAGGAATTTTTGGAATGTGAAAAAAAGAACATTTACCATAACTTTTTTCACAAAAAATTTACTTTAAACCAAAATTATTTTATTTTCACAAGGGTCACAGGAAAAATGGACCCTAAAATTTGTTGTGCAATTTCTCCTGAGCATGCTGATACCTCATATATGGGGTAAAACCACTGTCTGGGTGCACTGCAGAGCTCAGAAAGGAAGGAGCGGTATTTGACATTTTGAATGCACAATTTGCTGGAACAATTAGCGAATGCCATGTTGCATATGGAGAGCCCCTGATGTGCCTAAACAATGAAAATCCCCCACAAGTGACCATACAATTTGTACTCCAATTTCTCGCATATGAGGGAGAAAACTAATGTTTGGGCATACAGCAGAGCTCAGAAGGGAAGGAGCGTCATTTGACTTTTTGAGCGCACAGTATAAATGTGCGCCAAGCCTTACTACAGTTTTTGGGAGGCAGAATGAACAAATCAACAGCAGGTGAAGAATTGGTTTTATATTTTTTTATGCCGTTTCTCATGCGGTAAGTGATTAGGCAACTTTATTCTTCGGGTCGGTGCGATTAAAGCGATACCAGATTTATATCACTTTTTTATGTTTGGCTGCTGTCACACACTAAAAGACACTTTTTACTGCGCATCACCATATTGTTTCTTGCAGGAGGGAGTTAACAATTTTATTGGTACTATTTTCAGATTTTTGGGAGGCAGAATGAACTAAAACCAGCAATTCAGGTAAAATTGTTTTGAAGATTTTACACAATAAAACTATTTTATAGAAGAAATAATTATTTTTGCATCGCTTTATTTTGAGAGCTATATATATATTTTTTTTTAGCTGATGGAGCTGTATGATGGCTTGTTTTTTTTGCAGGATAAAATTAAGTTTTCAGTGATACCATGTTTATTTATATTCGTCTTTTTTATCTCATTTTATTCCACTTTTTGTTTGGCAGTATGATGATAAATCATTGGTTTTTTGCCTTGTTTTTTATTTATTTCTTTTACGGTGTTCACTAAAAGGGATTAATTAGAATGACAATTTTATAGGTCAGATCGTTCCAGACGCAGACATACCAAATATGTGTACTTTTATAGATTATATTTTTTTTCATAAAAATATTTATTCATGGGTGCAATATATATATTTTTTATATTTTTACATTTTTTTTTTACTTTTATTTTACTTTGTCCTACTATGGGACTTTCATTTTTTGCTTTTATAGCTTGTATAGCATAGCATGGGGATGCAGAAGCATCCCTATGCTATGCAAACTGTCAGCGCTGCCCTGCAGGCAAACTTGCTCTGAGCATGCATCAAGCAACTTTGCTAGCTCTGGTGACCTGGATGTCGTCATGATGACATCGGGTCACCATGGCAACGATCTGGGTCCCGCGATTACATCGCGGGGTTTCCGATCCAAGGGCAGAGGGGCTGTCTTTCCTCCTCCCAAAATGCTGCGATCGAGTTGCTGCAGCAGCTAACTGGATGCGCGGTACAGAATTGCAAAGACAAGATGTGGTCAGACTGTAGGATGCTAGCAGGTGCGTAGGATGCAGTGACACACAGTAGACAGAGCAAGGGTTAACAGGTTATTTATACAAAACATTGATGGTATAAGCAGAGGGGGAAAGGATATGAATTTGCAGATGGGGAAAGACAAATGCAGCAGGTAACAAAAGGTTAACTTATCAGTCTCTGTGCACTGGAGGAAGGTGGCTGGAAGATCCCTCGTTGGCGCAGTAGGCGGCGCGAGATGTCTCCGATCCGGTCCTGCAGAAAAGCAATGCACTGTCTCCTTGCGGTGATGAATCCTCCGGGTCCTTCGGCACGTGGTCTGTTGTGAATTCTGTTGTGGGTTCTGCTCTTGGGCTCCCTCCGGTGGTTATAAGTGGTAGTGCTGCTGTTTGTCCTTCACAGCAGTCATCAGGTGCGTCCACTTCGGACGGGGCTATTTAGTCTGGCTTCACCCTTTAGTGAGTGCCAGTTGTTCATTGTTTCTGGAGTATTCACATCCCTTCCTGGTCGCTCCTGCTTGCAGTTCATTTCTACAAGATAAGTTCTGCTTGTTTTTCTGCCCACATGTTGTGGGCCTCATTGTTCAGTGCATTGCATGTTTTTTCTTGTCCAGCTTTATCTGTGTAAGGATTTATGCAGCCAAGCTGGAATCTCTGGAGAGGCAGATTTACCCTCCATGTCTTTAGTTAGATGTGAAGTTTTTGTATTATCTGTGGTGGACATTTCATAGTATTTTAATACTGACCGCATAGTTCTCTGTCCTATCTTTTCTATCTAGCTAGATTGGCCTCCTTTGCTAAATTCTGTTTTCAGCCTGTGTATGTTTTTTCCTCTCCTCTCACAGTCAATATTTGTGGGGGGCTGCCTATCCTTTGGGAATTTTCTCTGAGGCAAGATAGTTTTCCCTTTTCTATCTATAGGGTTAATTAGTCCTCCGGCTGTGTCGAGGTGTCTAGGATTGGTAGGTACATCCCACGGCTACTTCTAGTTGCGGTATTAAGTCCAGGGTCTGCGGTCAGTACAGTTACCACATTCTCCAGAGTACGTCTCATGCCGCTCCTAGGCCACCAGATCATAACAGTACAACTGGCCAACAATGAGTTAACCACATCTCAAAAGCAGGGAAAGAAAGTGCTGAGCCATTTTTTTTTCTGTACTCTGTTGTGTTTTTTTTCCCCTCTTTATCTCTGGGTGGCTCAGGAGTTAGGCGCTGACATGGATGTTCAGGGACTTGCTTCTCATGTGGATCAACTTGCTGCTAGAGTACAGGGTATTTCTGATTATATCGTGCAGACTCCTGTTTTAGAGCCTAGAATTCCTACCACCGATCTGTTTTTTGGGGACAGGTCCAAATTTTTGAGCTTTAAAAATAACTGTAAACTGTTTTTTGCTCTGAAGCCCCGTTCCTCTGGTGATCCCATCCAGCAGGTAAAAATTGTCATATCTCTGTTGCGTGGCGACCCTCAGGATTGGGCGTTTTCCCTGGAATCTGGGAATCCGGCCTTGCTTAATGTAGACACCTTTTTTCAGGCGCTTGGGTTATTGTATGATGAACCTAATTTTGTGGATCATGCTGAGAAAACCTTGTTGGCCCTGTGTCAGGGTCAAGAAGCGGCAGAATCATATTGCCAGAAATTTAGAAAATGGTCTGTGCTTACTAAGTGGAATGAGGATGCTTTGGTGGCAATTTTCAGAAAGGGTCTTTCTGAATCTGTTAAAGATGTTATGGTGGGGTTTCCCACGCCTGCAGGTCTGAGTGATTCTATGTCTCTGGCCATTCAAATTGATCGGCGCTTGCGTGAGCGCAGAGTTGTGCACACTATGGCATTGTCTTCCGAGCACAGTCCGGAGCCTATGCAGTGTGATAGGATTGTGTCTAGAGCTGAACGCCAAGGATTCAGACGTCAGAATAGGTTGTGCTTTTACTGCGGCGATTCTGCTCATGTTATTTCGGATTGCCCTAAGCGTGCCAAGAGAATCGCTAATTCCGTTACCATCAGTACTGTACAACCTAAATTTCTGTTATCTGTGACCCTGATCTGCTCATTATCGTCATTTTCTGTCATGGCATTTGTGGATTCAGGCGCCGCTTTAAATTTAATGGACTTAGAATTTGCCAGACGTTGTGGTTTTCCCTTACAGCCTTTGCGGAGTCCTATCCCTTTGAGGGGCATTGATGCTACACCATTGGCTAAAAATAAACCTCAGTTTTGGACACAGTTAACCATGTGCATGGCGCCAGCCCATCAGGAAGAATGTCGGTTCCTGGTGTTGCATAATTTGCATGATGCTATTGTGCTGGGGTTTCCATGGTTACAGGTACATAATCCGGTGTTGGATTGGAAATCTATGTCTGTGACTAGTTGGGGTTGTCAGGGGGTTCATGATGACGTTCCTCTGATGTCAATTTCCTCCTCCCCCTCTTCT
This sequence comes from Ranitomeya variabilis, assembly GCF_051348905.1. Taxonomy (NCBI): domain Eukaryota; kingdom Metazoa; phylum Chordata; class Amphibia; order Anura; family Dendrobatidae; genus Ranitomeya; species Ranitomeya variabilis. The sequence continues at coordinate 414,844,886 of NC_135234.1, forward strand.
GAAATTCCTGAGTTTCTGTCAGATTTCCAGGATGTTTTCGATGAGCCCAAGTCCAGTTCCCTTCCACCGCATAGGGACTGTGATTGTGCTATTGACTTGATTCCAGGCTGTAAGTTCCCTAAGGGCCGACCTTTCAACCTGTCTGTGCCTGAACATGCCGCCATGCGGAGTTATGTTAAGGAGTCTTTGGAGAAGGGGCATATTCGGCCATCTTCTTCTCCATTGGGAGCAGGTTTTTTTTTTTGTTGCCAAGAAGGATGGCTCCTTGAGACCCTGCATTGATTATCGCCTCTTGAATAAGATCACGGTCAAATTCCAATTCCCTCTGCCTTTGCTTTCTGATTTGTTTGCCAGGATTAAGGGGGCTAGTTGGTTTACTAAGATTGACCTTCGAGGGGCATATAATCTTGTTCGTATTAAGCAGGGTGACGAATGGAAAACTGCGTTTAATACGCCCGAGGGCCATTTTGAATATCTTGTGATGCCATTCGGACTCTCTAATGCCCCATCTGTGTTTCAGTCCTTCATGCATGGTATTTTACGGAATTATCTTGATAAATTCATGATTGTATATTTGGATGATATTTTGATTTTTTTCAGATGATTGGGAGTCTCATGTGAAACAAGTCAGGATGGTATTTCAGGTCCTTCGTGATAATGCCTTGTTTGTGAAGGGGTCTAAGTGCCTCTTTGGAATACAAAAGGTTTCTTTTTTGGGCTTCATTTTTTCTCCATCATCTATAGAAATGGATCCGGTTAAGGTTCAGGCCATTCATGATTGGATCCAGCCCACATCCGTGAAGAGCCTTCAGAAATTTTTGGGCTTTGCTAATTTTTATCGCCGTTTCATTGCCAACTTCTCCAGTGTGGTTAAACCCCTGACCGATTTGACGAGGAAGGGCGCTGATGTAACGAATTGGTCCTCTGAGGCTGTTTCTGCCTTTCAGGAGCTTAAGCGCCGATTTACTTCTGCCCCTGTGTTGCATCAGCCGGATGTTTCTATTCCTTTTCAGGTTGAGGTTGACGCTTCTGAGATTGGGGCAGGGGCCGTTTTGTCTCAGAGGAATTCTGATGGTTCCTTGATGAAACCGTGTGCTTTCTTTTCTCGAAAGTTTTCGCCTGCGGAACGCAATTATGATGTCGGCAATCGTGAGTTGTTGGCTATGAAGTGGGCATTTGAGGAGTGGCGACATTGGCTTGAGGGGGCCAAGCACCGTATTGTGGTCTTGACCGATCATAAGAATCTGATTTACCTCGAGTCTGCCAAACGGCTGAATCCTAGACAGGCCCGATGGTCCCTGTTTTTCTCCCGTTTTGATTTTGTTGTCTCGTATCTTCCGGGTTCTAAGAATGTTAAGGCTGATGCCCTCTCTAGGAGTTTTTTGCCTGATTCCCCTGGGGTTCTTGAGCCGGTTGGTATTCTGAAGGAGGGGGTGATTCTTTCTGCCATCTCCCCTGATTTGCGACGGGTTCTTCAGGAGTTTCAGGCTGATAAACCTGATCGCTGTCCAGCGGGGAAACTGTTTGTTCCTGACAGATGGACTAGTAAAGTGATTTCTGAGGTTCACTGTTCTGTGTTGGCAGGCCATCCTGGGATTTTTGGTACCGGAGATTTGGTTAGTAGGTCCTTTTGGTGGCCTTCTTTGTCACGGGATGTGCGTTCTTTTGTGCAGTCCTGTGGGACTTGTGCGCGGGCCAAACCTTGCTGCTCCTGCGCCAGTGGGTTGCTTTTGCCTTTGCCGGTCCCTGAGAGGCCTTGGACGCATATTTCTATGGATTTTATTTCGGATCTTCCTGTTTCCCAGAGGATGTCGGTTATCTGGGTGGTCTGTGACCGGTTTTCTAAGATGGTTCATTTGGTACCTTTGCCTAAATTGCCTTCCTCTTCTGAGTTGGTTCCGTTGTTTTTTCAGCATGTGGTTCGTTTGCATGGCATTCCGGAGAATATTGTGTCCAATAGAGGTTCCCAGTTTGTTTCTAGGTTTTGATGGTCCTTTTGTGCTAAGCTGGGCATTGATTTGTCTTTTTCTTCCGCATTTCATCCTCAGACAAACGGCCAAACCGAGCGAACTAACCAGACTTTGGAAACTTATTTGAGATGCTTTGTGTCTGCCGATCAGGATGATTGGGTGGCTTTCTTGCCATTGGTCGAGTTTGCCCTTAATAATCGGACTAGTTCTGCTACCTTGGTTTCACCATTCTTTTGTAATTCTGGGTTTCATCCTCGTTTTTCTTCAGGGCAGGTTGAGTCTTCTGATTGTCCTGGGGTGGACTCTGTGGTTGACAGGTTGCAGCAAATTTGGGCTCATGTTGTGGACAATTTGGTGTTGTCTCAGGAGGAGGCTCAGCGTTTTGCCAACCGTCGTCGGCGTGTGGGTTCCCGGCTTCGGGTTGGGGATTTGGTCTGGTTGTCTTCTCGTCATGTTCCTATGAAGGTTTCTTCCCCGAAGTTCAAGCCTCGGTTTATAGGTCCTTATAGGATTTCTGAGATTATCAATCCAGTGTCTTTTTGTTTGGCCCTTCCAGCCTCTTTTTCCATCCATAATGTTTTTCATAGATCTTTGTTGCGGAAATATGTGGTGCCCGTGGTTCCCTCTGTTGATCCTCCTGCCCCGGTGTTGATTGATGGGGAGTTGGAGTATGTTGTGGAGAAGATCTTGGATTCTCGTTTTTCAAGATGGAGGCTTAATTATCTTGTCAAGTGGAAGGGTTATGGCCAGGAGGATAATTCTTGGGTTGTTGCCTCCGATGTTCATGCTGACGATTTGGTTCGTGCCTTCCATTTGGCTCGTCCTGATCGTCCTGGGGGCTCTGGTGAGGGTTCGGTGACCCCTCCTCAAGGGGGGGGGGGGTACTGTTGTGAATTCTGTTGTGGGTTCTGCTCTTGGGCTCCCTCCGATGGTTATAAGTGGTAGTGCTGCTGTTTGTCCTTCACAGCAGTCATCAGGTGCGTCCACTTCGGACGGGGCTATTTAGTCTGGCTTCACCCTTTAGTGAGTGCCAGTTGTTCATTGTTTCTGGAGTATTCACATCCCTTCCTGGTCGCTCCTGCTTGCAGTTCATTTCTACAAGATAAGTTCTGCTTGTTTTTCTGCCCACATGTTGTGGGCCTCATTGTTCAGTGCATTGCATGTTTTTTCTTGTCCAGCTTTATCTGTGTAAGGATTTATGCAGCCAAGCTGGAATCTCTGGAGAGGCAGATTTACCCTCCATGTCTTTAGTTAGATGTGGAGTTTTTGTATTTTCTGTGGTGGACATTTCATAGTATTTTAATACTGACCACATAGTTCTCTGTCCTATCTTTTCTATCTAGCTAGATTGGCCTCCTTTACTAAATTCTGTTTTCAGCCTGTGTATGTTTTTTCCTCTCCTCTCACAGTCAATATTTGTGGGGGGCTGCCTATCCTTTGGGAATTTTCTCTGAGGCAAGATAGTTTTCCCTTTTCTATCTATAGGGTTAATTAGTCCTCCGGCTGTGTCGAGGTGTGTAGGAGTCTAGGATTGGTAGGTACATCCCACGGCTACTTCTAGTTGCGGTGTTAAGTCCAGGGTCTGCGGTCAGTACAGTTACCACATTCTCCAGAGTACGTCTCATGCCGCTCCTAGGCCACCAGATCATACCAGTGTTCTCTTGGTCCAGGCACGCGGTGGAGTAGAGATGGAGGTCCGCAGCACAGCGGAAGAAGCAGAAAGTTCAGTAGACAAGGCCGCATTAGAAGCACACAGTCCAACGGACACAGCCACAGGTGTGGTCCGGTTCTCAACAGGCACCGCAGGGATATCACTAAGCGGTGCCTCCGCGATGGTGAGAGGAGCAAAGGTATGCCCTCTACTGGTCACTACACGGTGCAGATGTCTCTCTGGGCTGTGGTAGCACGTCTTAGCAGTTTTGCTAGCCGGGTGTGAAGGCACAGCTAGCTGGCATGGGCCCATCGAGAGGGAGTTACGCCTCTCTGCTCACTAGCTTGTTCCCCGCCAAGTGTCCCATCTTCCCATGCACACTGCTATTTAAGTCGGACCCGCCCCCATCAGTCAGGTGTCCCGAACTGCTCCAGTCAGAAATCTCTTTCCCCCCAGAATAATGGTGACAGCCCCGATAGTTCCAGCCCAGACACGCAAGAGTGACCGTTAGCCTGGCTCTCCTCCCTACAAGACGGTCAAAGGTCGGGGCAAGCAGCATACTGTCAGTATGAATAGCCAGGGTCAGGAACGGAGAGGTCAGACAGGACGACAAACTAGCCAGGGTCATTAACGAAGAGCAAAGTATGAAGACAGGTATACAAATGGACTACTGGGGCAGGAACAAACGTTTGGGCAAGGAGTAGTGGGAGGAGCTGCCAGAAACAACCTGCTGACACAGGATTGGCCGAGGAACCTAATCTCTGCAGAACACAGCAAAGTTGCAGAAACCGTCCACTCCCCGTAAGGCCAGGTGGACACACCACGCAGATGCAGCAGACATGAGAAAATCACATGGTGAGCATAGTGGTGCTAAGGGGTCCTGCGAGTCACCACCATGACAGAATAGAGTACTAGAAAACAGCTAAATAAGCCACCAGTGAAAACAAGATGAACTATCAGAAGGATGGAAATAGAAAATTTATGATGAAGGAAAGGAATGGATGATGTTCCGAAGCATACTACATGATCTGCTAAACATGGTGGATGCAGTGTTACAGTATGTGTTATGGCATGGGCATCTATGTCTGGCAATGTAACCGGATCACTGGTATTTACTGATTACATGGATGCAGATAAAAGTAGCAGGATAAAGTGTTTTTTTTTTAATGTTTTTTATTTAAAGGGAATCTGTCACCCCAAAATTCGCCTATAAGCTACGGCCAGCGGCATCAGGGGCTTGTCTACAGCATTCTGTAATGCTGTAGATAAGCCCCCCGATGTCACCTGAAAGATAAGAAAAACAGGTTATATTATACTCACCCAGGGGTGGTCCCGATGTGGTCAGGTCCGATGGGTGTCGCGGTCCGGGTCCACCGCCTCCCATCTTCATACGATGACGTCCTCTTATCTTCCTGTCGCGGCTCTTGCGCAGGCGTACTTTGTGCGCAGGGCCTCTCTGACCTTTCCCGGTGCCTGCACACTGCAGTACTTTGCCCTCAACAGGACAGACAAAGTACCCCTGCAGAGGAGTCGGCGGCAGGAAGAAAAGAAGAGGATGTCATCGTATGAAGATGGGAGGCGCTGGACATGGACCGCGACGCCCATCGGACAGGACCGCATCGGGACCGCCCCTGGGTGAATATAATATAACCTGTTTTTCTTATCTTTCAGGTGACATTGGGGGCTTATCTACAGCTTTACAGAATGCTGTAGATAAGCCCCTGATGCTGGTGGCCGCAGCTTATAGGCGAATTTTGGGGTGACAGATTCCCTTTAACCATTTTTAACAAGAAAAATGGAACATTACATTCTGGTGCACATTGTAAAAATCAAGATAAAGATTACTGTTCAGTCATAAAATTCAATAACTGTCTAAGTCATGCTTGTAGAATGTGATCTCTACAGCACCAGAACATTTTGAAGAAATTACTCATAATAATAGCATAATGATAGCAAGGCAAGGAGTGGGAAGATAGGAAATATCCTCCTAATGCAAAAGAAATAGAGGCAATGAAAAAAATGGAAGTGGGAGGTGGAGTGAAGAAAGCTTTATTCAGCTCTACTGTGAGTGGTGCCAGGATTTAAGAAGTACCGTATATTGTATGTACCTATAAGTGAAGAACTACGATCCGTCATTGTGATGATCTCGTATCTTGTTAAAATAGAAGGTGGGCATTTTGTCTGTATAGATCAGAAATACGGGCATAGTGGTTTTTACCAGATAATAATAATAATAATTTTTATTTATATAGCGCCAACATATTCCGCAGCGCTTTACAAATTATAGAGGGGACTTGTACAGACAATAGACATTACAGCATAACAGAAATCACAGTTCAAAACAGATACCAGGAGGAATGAGGGCCCTGCTCGCAAGCTTACAAACTATGAGGAAAAGGGGAGACACGAGAGGTGGATGGTAACAATTGCTTTAGTTATTCGGACCAGCCATAGTGTAAGGCTCGGGTGTTCATGTAAAGCTGCATGAACCAGTTAACTGCCTAAGTATGTAACAGTACAGACACAGAGGCTATTAACTGCATAAAGTGTATGAGAACACGATGCAAGGAACCTGATTATGTGTTTTTTTTTTCTATTTTTAATAGGCCACACAGGGATAGTTAGGTTAATGCGTTGAGGCGGTAGACCAGATAGTGAACCACAGAGCACAAGGGAATATCACAGAGTTGCAGCACCAACAAGGCTGGACTGATTGGCAAACAAAGAAGACATACAGCAGAATTGATAAATTGATAGTTCAGGATGAATATTCAAACATAACGTAAAAACAATCAATTCTTCAGATGCAATAGTACAGGGTGGGCCATTTATATGGATACACCTAAATAAAATGGGAATGGTTGGTGATATCAACTTTCTGTTTGTGGCACATTAGTATATGGGAGGGGGAAACTTTTAAAGATGGGTAGTGACCATGGCGGCCATTTTGAAGTTGGCCACTTTGGATCCAACTTTATTTTTATCAATTGGAAGAGTGTCATGTGACACATCAAACTTATTGAGAATTTCACAAGTAAAGCAATGGTGTGCTTGGTTTTAATGTAACTTTTTTCTTTCATGAGTTATTTATAAGTTTATGACCACTTATAAAATGTGTCCAAACTGCTGCCCATTGTGTTGGATTGTCAATGCAATCCTCTTCTCCCACTCTTCACACACTGATAGCAACACCGCAGAAGAAATGCTAGCACAGGCTTCCAGTATCCGTTGTTTCAGATGCTGCACATCTCATATCTTCAGATTAACAATTACTGACATTTCGGAAACACACATAGAAGGATAATGGTCCCAATATAAGGACCTAAATGAGAGCGCAACAGCAACTCCACTGAAATATATTGATCCTATAGAGAACAAGGAGTATACCCTCAAACATAACCATAAAAATAGCAATAAAGTGAGACATCAAAAGATGGTAAATTAAGCATGTAAAACGTACCGTATTTTCTGGCGTATAAGACGACTGGGCGTATAAGACAACCCCCCAACTTTTCCAGTTAAAATATAAAATCTTCTTAAAAGTCGGGTGTCTTCTTATACGCCGTATGTCGTCTTATAGGGCCGGTGACTAATGTGCCTTTTGGGTGGGAGTGGTTCCGATGACGACGAGGGGGCGTCTCACAGTAAAGTGTGAGTGGACTATCCCCCATTACCTCATCGTAGCGCTGAAGCGTGGGGTCACTGCTGGGAGCGGCGGCTCCTCTTTGTGCCGCGTGGGTGCTGTGGGGCGGCGGCTCCTCTTCTGCAGTGTGGGGCCCTTGTGCTGTGGGGAGGCGGCGTATTTTCATGCAGTCAGTCGGGGCTCCTCCGGCATCTTCTTAAAGCCCGGAGGCCCCGCTGGCAGCTCCATTGCTACGATGCGGTGGCCTTCGGGAAAATGGCCGCTAGGGGCGGCGCATGCTCAGATTCAGATCTCATCCCGAGATCTCGGGAGACGAGATCTGAATCTGAGCAGCGGCCATTTTCCCGGAGGCAGCTCCATTGCTGCGATGCGGTGGCCTCCAGGAAAATGGCAGCTGGGGGCGGCGCATGCTCAGATTCAGATCTGGTCCCGAGATCTCGGGAGACGAGATCTGAATCTGAGCAGCCGCCATTTTCCCGGAGGCTACCGCATCATAGCAATGGAGCTGCCAGCGGGGCCTCCGGGCTTTAAGGAGATGCCGGAGGAGCCCCGACTGACTGCATGAAGATACGCCGCCGCCGCCCCACAGCACAGAGGCCCCACACTGCAGAAGAGGAGCCGCCGCCCCACAGCACAGCACCCACGCGGCACAAAGAGGAGCAGCAGCCGCCGCTCCCAGCACAGAGACCCCACGCTGCAGCGCTACGATGAGGTAATGGGGGATACTCCACGCACTTTCCTGTGAGACGCCCCCTCGTCGTCATCAGGACCACTCCCCCCCCTCACCCACCATATACACCCGGCGTACAAAACGATACCTGGCGTATAAGACGACCCCCGACTTTTAAGAAGATTTTCAGGGGTTAAAAAGTCGTCTTATACGCCGGAAAATACGGTATATCTTTATTCCATAAACTCACTTACATAGAATAACAACAAAAAATACATACGGGCATCAAGCCCAAAGTACAAATACCTGACAAAGTGCAATGGGGGGGATAAACCAATGGCGTCAATGAATGCCAGGGAACCCTTCTAATGGTGTAATTTGTAGCAGGTGATCATAGGCTACGTTCACATTTGCGTTGTGCGCTGCAGCGTCGGCGCCGCAACGCACAACGCAAACAAAAACGCAGCAAAACGCATGCACAACGCTGCGTTTTGCGCCGCATGCGTCCTTTTTTTGATTGATTTTGGACGCAGCAAAAATGCAACTTGCTGCGTCCTCTGCGCCCGGACGCGTGCGCCGCAGGGACGCATGCGGCGCAAAACGCAAGTGCGACGCATGTCCATGCGCCCCCATGTTAAATATAGGGGCGCATGACGCATGCGGCGACGCTGCGGCGCAGACCGCAAATGTGAACGTAGACTTAGACAGACTCAGAGCAAAAGAAAATGCATGTGCAGTTCTCCATAGGGGAAGAGATGCACGTGCTAAGTAAACCCCAGGAGAAACGATTACTTACTACATCTAAAAATTGATCGGCTGCTTACCCATGTGGGAGGACAGGGGTGCCCGGCAGACAATGAACGCCACTAGCCCCGACGCGCGTTTCTGTATACCACCCTAGTATGCACACTATATAAAGGGATCAAAGGGCTGGCAGGTGTAACTAATCGCCATCACTCCAGGGCAGTGCGTTATAAACGGCGCATGCGCAGTGCGCCACAGGCGGCAATGCACAGCATCCGGCCTCCAGACTATGGCGCGGGTTAAGGAAAAACACTTCCTGTGATGTCAGATGCCCGCGCCGAGTCCGAAGGAGGCCTTCAGCAGGGCACACCAGCCGGGGACCCACAGCGCATGCATACAGCGCCGCCGCCATTTTGACTACTGGACGGAGTGTGGGCAGCCTGATCAGCGCACACCAGGTAAAGCGACAGGGTGCTGTATACAGATATAAGCAAGGGGAAGTGAAAACACAACAAATAAAAGGATATAACTCAAAAAAACATAATAACTAAAACAGTAAGTACCAATCAGGGAGGGGGAGGAGAGAAGGAAACAGGATTAAATGTAAGGGAGCATTTTTTGATTTTAAAGAAAACAAAAAATATATATATCACAGTGTCAATCTAAAGAATATATAAGGGAGAAAAAACAAAACAAAACAGCCTAGCATGGATACATAATGTATTCATTAATCCACGGAATGTCCGCTTGTATGCGCCTCTTGACGATTCTCTTTATTCGATCACTATTGCCGGTATCCCTCTGTTGTTTAAAGTCAGATGAACAGCATAGTGATGATGTCAATGAACACCCCTCACACCTTCCTATCCGCATGGCACTAGGTTAAAAATACAAATTTAATAAAAACACATACAACACACAAATCAACACAGAGAGACCATGATAAAAGAGAACCCAGTAGGAGAAAGTCCCTAAAAATAACACGTATTTCTCCCAGCCATGAAGGAGACACATTAATGTGCCACTACTAGGAATTATCATAGGAAAGAGGCAAAGGTCAATTGCTCATTGAGCCCATGTGGGGACATCGTGCCCAAATTGACAGTCCACCGGCACTCCAGCTGCGCCAATATCCGTTTGTAGTCACCCCCCCCCCTAGTACCACAATGTACTTTATCAATTCCTCTGATTTTCAATGAGGTGGGGTCGGAATTATGGCGCAGCTTGAAGTGCCGAGGGAACGTCTTTAAGTTCAACTCCTTCATCCACATTTTTTGCTGCCACGATGTCCCTCACATGTTCCGTCGTCCTAATCCTAAGTTCACGCGACGTGAGTCCCACGTAAATCAGATTACAGGCACAGACGGCATAGTACACCACATGGGTACTGCTACACGTGATGTAACTTGTAATCCGGTAGTCCCTATCACCACTCGCTGAAGTAAAGGAGGTGGCCCGAATGATATTGCAGCATGCTGCACAAGATCCACAAGGAAAACAACCCCATCTTTGTTTCCCCGCCCCAAATGGATTGGGGGGATTGGCCACATAGTGGCTCCTTACCAAAACATCTTTTAAATTTCGACCTCTCCTTGCTGTAAGGAGAGGATGATCTGGAATCAGTTGCTTTAAAGTGGGTTCTGTTTTGAGCACTGACCAATGTCTGTGCAAAATGTCACGGATGGAAGCCCACTGGTCATTAAAGAGGGTAATGAAGCTCAATGGGGGATCTTTGCTAACCCTCTTTTTTTGATGTACACAAAAGTTGTTCACGTGGCATACTCTTGGCCCGTTGATACCCCTGTTTGATATTCCTATTGCTGTAACCCCTCTCCCGGAATCTATTGCGGAGATCCCGAGCCTGGGCCTCAAACATGCCATCTAGTGAGCAAATCCTTTTCATACGTAAAAATTGTCCAATCGGGACTGCTCGTATTGTTGAGATGTGTGCACTTGATGCATGTAATAGTGCATTGACCGACGTCTCCTTCCGGAATACGTCGGTCTGTATCATCCCCCTATCATCAACCAAGATCTTAATATCCAGAAAATCCATTTGTTTGGACGCAATTTTATACGTCAATTTGATGTTGTACTGATTTTGATTAAGCTCACGGATGAAACCATGAAGCCCAGGCTCGTCACCCTGCCATATGATGATGATATCGTCTATAAAACGATACCAGAACTGCGCATGGGATGCGGCGCACGCACCACCCCCAAAAACCTCCCTCTCCCAATACCTGAGAAAGAGGATCGCATAGGATGGTGCACACGCCGTGCCCATCGCAGTGCCCTGTTCTTGCAAGAAAAACGATCTTTAAAGGTGAAGACATGTGTCAACACAAACTCCAATAGTTCCAGGACAAGGGAACACAAGGCAGGGTCCAAATTACTAGACTCAAGATAAAATTTAGCAGCCCCAATACCATCTGAATGACCAATGCTGGTATACAACGACTCCACATCAATTGTTGCTAAAAGCATATCAGATTCCAGGGGGGTCCTTGTGGATCTTGGGCAGCAGATAAAACGTAGGGACCACCGGATTTTTCGCGCATAGGCCATCATAGATTTTCTTGGGAATAATGCCCAATTGGAAGGCTTTTTCTAGTATTTTGTTGAGAAGCACTGAAAAAGTTGTAACTGGATTTTTGGACAGTGGAGTGTATGCTCCCCTATCACGTAGTTGACGAAAGGCTTCCTTTTCGTATAAGTCTGCCGGCCAGATGACCACGTTCCCCTCCTTATCTGCAGGCTTGATCACTACGTCTTTTATAGATCGTAGTTCCCTCAGTGCCACTCGCTGTGCCCTAGTCAAGTTGTCCCTCCTTCTCTTCTTAGAAATGGCTTTAAAATCTGCCAAGACTAATCTATTAAAAATCTCAATTTGTGGGCATAAAGAGAAGGGGGGAACGTGGCTGATGTCGGCACGATGGACATAGGAAAGGTACCTTGAGCTGGAGCCACACTCTCACTTTCAAGTTCTTCCAAAATGGCCACTGCTTCTCAATCCATGGTGGTGTCCATGACTAGGGCACAGCGAGTGGCACTCAGGGAACTACGATCTATGAAAGACGTAGTGATCAAGCCTGCAGATAAGGGGGGGAACGTGGTCATCTGGCCAGCGGAGTTAAGAAAATCTATGATGGCCTATGCGTGAAAAATCCGGTGGTCCCTACGTTTTATCTGCTGCCCAAGATCCACAAGGACCCCCTGAATCCGCCGGGACGTCCGATCGTGTCCGGCATAGGGGGGTTATGCGACCCAGTGTGTAAATTCATTGAATACTATCTTCACGACGGACGTCCTGACGAAGGTTAATGGTTTAATTATGGAATCTGATATGCTTTTAGCTACAATTGATGTGGAGTCATTGTATACCAGCATTGGTCATTCAGATGGTATTGGGGCTGCTAAATTTTATCTTGAGTCTAGTAATTTGGACCCTGCCTTGTGTTCCCTTGTCCTGGAACTATTGGAGTTTGTGTTGACACACAACTTCTTCACCTTTAAAGATCGTTTTTTCTTGCAAGAACAGGGCACTGCGATGGGCACGGCGTGTGCGCCATCCTATGCGAACCTCTTTCTCTGGTATTGGGAGAGGGAGGTTTTTGGGGGTGGTGCATGCGCCGCATCCCATGCGCAGTTCTGGTATCGTTTTATAGACGATATCATCATCATATGGCAGGGTGACGAGCCTGGGCTTCATGGTTTCATCCGTGAGCTTAATCAAAATCAGTACAACATCAAATTGACGTATGAAATTGCGTCCAAACAAATCGATTTTCTGGATATTAAGATCTTGGTTGATGATAGGGGGATGATACAGACTGACGTATTCCAGAAGGAGACGTCGGTCAATGCACTATTACATGCATCGAGTGCACACATCTTCTCAACAATACGAGCAGTCCCGATTGGACAATTTTTACGTATGAAAAGGATTTGCTCACTAGATGACATGTTTGAGGCCCAGGCTCGGGATCTCCGCAATAGGTTCCGGGAGAGGGGTTACAGCAATAGGAATATCAAACAGGGGTATCAACGGGCCAAGAGTATGCCACGTGAACAACTTTTGTGTACATCAAAAAAAGAGGGTTAGCAAAGATCCCCCCATTGCGCTTCATTACCATCTTTAATGACCAGTGGGCTTCCATCCGTGACATTTTGCACAGACATTGGTCAGTGCTCAAAACAGAACCCACTTTAAAGCAACTGATTTCAGATCATCCTCTCCTTACAGCAAGGAGAGGTCGAAATTTAAAAGATCTTTTGGTAAGGAGCCACTATGTGGCCAATCCCCCCAATCCATTTGGGGCGGGGAAACAAAGATGGGGTTGTTTTCCTTGTGGATCTTGTGCAGCATGCTGCAATATCATTCGGGCCACCTCCTTTACTTCAGCGAGTGGTGATAGGGACTACCGGATTACAAGTAACATCACGTGTAGCAGTACCCATGTGGTGTACTATGCCGTCTGTGCCTGTAATCTGATTTATGTGGGACTCACGTCCCGTGAACTTAGGATTAGGGAGGGACATCGTGGCAGCAAAAAATGTGGATGAAGGAGTTGAACTTAAGACGTTCCCTCGGCACTTCAAGCTGCGCCATAATTCCGACCCCACCTCATTGAAAATCAGAGGAATTGCTAAAGTACATTGTGGTACTAGGGGGGGTGACTACAAACGGATATTGGCGCAGCTGGAGTGTCGGTGGATTGTCAATTTGGGCACGATGTCCCCACATGGGCTCAATGAGCAATTGACCTTTGCCTCTTTCCTATGATAATTCCTAGTAGTGGCACATTAATGTGTCTCCTTCATGGCTGGGAGAAATACGTCTTATTTTTAGGGACTTTCTCCTACTGGGTTCTCTTTTATCATGGTCTCTCTGTGTTGATTTGTGTGTTGTATGTGTTTTTATTAAATTTGTATTTTTAATCTAGTGCCAAGCGGATAGGAAGGTGTGAGGGGTGTTCGTTGACATCATCACTATGCTGTTCATCTGACTTTAAACAACAGAGGGATACCAGCAATAGTGATCGAATAAAGAGAATTGTCAAGAGGCGCATACAAGCGGACATTCTGTAGATTGATGTATACATAATGTATCCATGCTAGGTTGTTTTGTTTTGTTTTTTCTCCCTTTATATTCTTTAGATTGACACTGTGATATATATATTTTTTGTTTTCTTTAAAATAAAAAATACTCCCTTACATTTAATCCTTTTTCCTTATCTCCTCCCCATCCCTCTCTCTGATTGGCACTTACTGTATTAGTTATTATGTTTTTTTGAGTTATATCCTTTTATTTTTTGTGTTTTCACTTCCCTTTGCTTATATCTGTATACAGCACCCTGTCGCTTTACCTGGTGTGCGGTGATCAGGCTGCCCACACTCCGTCCAGTAGTCTAAATGGCGGCGGCGCTGTGCACATGCGCTGTGGGTCACCGGCTGGTGTGCTCTGCTGAAGGCCTCCTTCGGACTCGGCGCGGGCATCTGACGTTACAGGAAGTGTTTTTACTTAACCCGCGCCGTAGTCTGGAGGCCGGATGCTGTGCATAGCCACCTGTGGCGCACTACGCATGCGCCGTTTATAACGCACTGCCCTGGAGTGATGGCGATTAGTTACACCTGCCAGCCCTTTGATCCCTTTATATAGTGTGCATACTAGGGTGGTATACACAGCCCCCTGAGGAAGACAACTACGCGAAACGCGCGTCGCGGCTAGTGGCGTTCATTGTCTGCCGGGCACCCCTGTCCTCCCACATGGGTATGCAGCCGATCAATTTTTAGATGTAGTGAGTAATCGTTTCTCCAGGGGTTTATTTAGCACGTGCATCCCTTCCCCTATGGAGAACTGCACATGCATTTTCTTTTGCTCTGAGTCTATCTATGATCACCTGCTACAAATTACACCATTAGAAGGGTTCCCTGGCATTCATTGACGCCATTGGTTTATCCCCCCCATTGCACTTTGTATAGGTATCTAGGTATTTGTACTTTGGGCTTGATGCCCGTATGTATTTATTGTTGTTATTCTATGTAAGTGAGTTTATGGAATAAAGATATACATTTTACATGCTTAATTTACCATCTTTTGATGTCTCACTTTATTGCTATTATTATGGTTAATTATGTTTGAGGGTATACTCCTTGTTCTCTATAGGATCAAAACATCTCATATCTTCACAGCATAGACAATTGCCTTCAGATGACCCCAAAGATAAAAGTCTTATGGGGTCAGATCGGGAGACCTTGGTGACCATTCAACTAGCCCACGACGACCAATCCACTTCCAGAAAACTGTTCATGTAGGAATGCTCGGACCTGAAACCCATAGTGTGGTGGTGCACCATCTTGCTGGAAAAGCTCAGGGAAAGTGCCATCTTCAGTGCATAACTGAACAGTTTCCTGGAAAGTGGATTGGTTGTTATGGGCCAGTTGAATGGCCACCAAGGTGTAATGAATGTAAACGGAGGCACAGATGGTAAAATTCACATTCGTTTATTGAAGTTTAACGTGGAACCTCTGGACCACGGTCCGGGGGGCTCCGAAGGGGGCGTGACTATGTGAGCCCCAGACACCCGTGGTAAGACCCCTCAATCAGGGTCAGAATGGGATACCTGGGGGGACACGGGTGCTACCTCCAGTTAGACCCCGGACTTGTAGCTGACCCAGCGGGACAGACGGACAAGCAGGGTTAGTGGGTGAAGTAGAGCTAACCGGTGGGTACCGAGGGTATGGGAAGAAGCTGGTTCCAGCGGTACTGACATTGTCCTGAGGTTCAGGTGACTGAATGGCGGGACGAGACGGAACTGGAGTAAGCAGATTGGAGATCGTCCAGGAAAGCCAGGTAATGGGTAGCAGATAGTCTGTGGAGACAAACAGTGTAAGCGGAGCACTGACAGAGACTTCAGAAACAGAAGTGCAGCGCCCCCACTGCCGCAGGGCCGAGGGGTACCCGGTACCGGGCCTCTGAGTCTCTGCTCTGGGGTTGTCACGGTGGCTAGACCCGGTCCGTGACCCTGCTGAGGGGCGTACAGTAATAGATGTGGATGATGGTGGTGGTGCGGTGCAGTAAATAACGAGGACACCAGGTTGCAGTCTCTTTACCTCTTTACTGAAGGTCTCTGGGTCCTCAGTCCGGAATACGGTTAACCGGGCTGCGCAAGTCCGGCCGGTCCGATGGCACCTCCAGAGTTCCCTTTGCAGGTGGAAATCTGTGCCTTCCTGCTAGCGCTATGTGTTGTGGTCCTCCCCTGCTGAGCTTACGGGATAGTCCCCACAACTGTTGTGTCTGTTTCTCGTGTTCCCTCACAACTCGATTAGATGATCTTCTGCTAATCTTCCGTCCCTCCCAGGTGTTATGGTTGGGACGCACCCGTATGACGGGTAGGCTCGGAGCTCTTCCGGGACCCTAGAGTCGCCCCTCTCCAAAGGTTGCCCCCTATGTCTGCGTAGGTGATTTAGGTGAGACAGCCCGCCTGTGACTGACTGTCCTGCCATTGGTTTGAAGTATGGCTTAGAGCTCTGTACCTCCTCGGCGTTCTGGCCGCCGGTTGTTTACGCCTCAGTAGGATGTTGCCTCGATCTTACAGCACGACTCCTACTGGTATTCTCCTTCTTGCGTTGATCTCGTTTCTCACTCAGCACAATAAATCTCGCTTCTTGTCCTTTCTTAGGGCACCGCCGCTATGAAGTGCAGGCGCGGTCCCGTAGCTTTCTCTCTGTTTGCCAGGCCTCTGTCAGGATCCCACCCCTGACAGGGACCCTACTCAATCTTCCCCTGCAACACCCTCTGCCACAAGGTGTTGCCTGGTTCCAACCCAGTCAGCTTTCTCCCTAACTTCCTGCCTGACCCCCAGTTTTACCAGTATGTGAGGAGTGGCCTAATGAATAGTACCCTTAGCTCCCCCTGAAGGCCCGACTGTGAAATGTATTGGTGTATGTGATACCTGGTCAGATGAACTCCTTCAGTGCCATCAGACGTACCATAGCCCCCCTTAGCGGCGGAGCCAGAGTACTGCAACGACCAGGACTCTGGGGCGCTGCAGAAGCACATGCTAGCAGGAACCAGAAGTTAGTAACTGAGGATACTTGTTGCTCCGGTACCCTCCCTATGGTGGAGGGGCTAGAAATAGTAATCATTAACACGCCATTGGTCAGAAGCACCTTTTGGAAAATGCACGCTGTCTCTTTAAAAGACCGGGAGCTCGTGTGTGACCTAAGCACACAGCCTGAGGACCTGCTGGCTGCATGCCAGGAATCAGAGGAGGGAGGGGAAGCAGAGGCCCTGTCTGGACAGCGTGGAGCCGGAACAGAGCGGGAGTCCCGATGGGGACCCCGTGAAGGTGCAGGAACCGGACCAGGTGTAATAGTATCCCCCTCTTTACGCCCCCTCTTTTTCAAGCCTGCATAGAATCTTTTCAGAAGGAGAGGATCCTGGATATTCTCTTTAGACTCCCAAGACCTCTCCTCAGGACCAAAGCCTTTCCAATCCACCAAATAAAAAATCTTACCCCTTACTCTTTTAGCGGCCAAGATGTTCTTTACCTCAAAAAACATCCTCCTCACTGACGGGCTCATGAGTGGAACCTGGGTCTTTAAAGAAGGAGCTCAAAACTACTGGTTTGAGGGAAACATGGAAAGAGTTAGGCACACGCAAACGAGCAGGCAATTTCAACTAGTAGGAGACTGCGTTGATCTGTTTCAAGACTTCGAATGGACCGATGTAGCGGGGACCTAGTTTGTATGAGGGCACCTGCAGACGGATATACCTGGAGGAGAGCCACACCTTATCTCCTGGACAAAAGATAGGTGCATCCAGACGTCTTTTGTCCGCATGCCTCTTTATACTTTGTGAGACTTTCTCCATGGCGACCTTGGTGTCGCTCCATACTTTCGAGAATTCCCCAGTAAAGATGTCAGCTGCAGGGATGCCTGAAGACCCAGAGATGGGAAGAGGGATCCCAGGTTGGAGTCCAAACACAATCTGAAATGGAGATTTTCCGGAGGATTCACTTACTTGATTATTGTACGAGAATTCTGACCAAGGCAGCAATTTGATCCAGTCATCATGATGCTCATTGACGAAGTGATACAGGAATCCAGTGAGGATTTGATTCGCCCTCTCTACTTGCCCATTGGATTGAGGGTGGTATGCAGAAGAGAAGTCCGGTTCCGCTTGCACAGATTTACAAACCGCTCTCCAGAACTTGGAGGTGAACTGGACGCCCCTGTCGGACACAATGTGGAGAGGAAACCCATGAAGATGGAAGATGTGCTGTATGAAATGGTCAGCAAGCTCTGGAGCAGACGGAAGACCGGGAAACGGAACAAAGTGAGCCATCTTCGAGAAACGATCCACCACTATCCATATGACGGAACAGCCGAAAGAGACGGGTAGATCATTAATAAAGTCCATCGCGATGTGCTGCCAGGGAACCAAAGGAACAGAGCGGTAAGGCCTCTTTCACATTTCGTTTTTTTGCCATCTGTCGCAATCCGTCGTTTTCGTAAAAAAACGGATCCTGCAAATATGCCCGCAGGATCCATTTTTTTGCCATACACTTTTATTGACGACGGATTGCGACGAATGGGCACGACGTGTTGCACGACGGATGCGACGTGATTTTGCGGCCCATCGTGACGAAAAAACGTTCAAGAGAATGTTTTTTCGTCCGTCGAATCTGCCATTTCCGACCGCGCATGCGCGGCCGGAACTCCGCCCCCTCCTCCCCGGAAATCATAATAGGCAGCGGATGCGTCTGAAAACTGCATCCGCAGCCCACGTTGTGCACAATTTGCACAACGTCCGTCGGTACGTCGGGCCGATGGTTTGCGATGGCCCCGTACGGACAGAAATGTGAAAGAGGCCTAATAGCTGCCCAGAGGGCAGATGCTTGGCAGTCTTGCTGCGGGCACACGAAGGACAGGCAGCAACATATTCCTGGACATCTTTACCCATGGTGGGCCACCAGTAGTAATGGTTGCAGAGTCTTTTTCTGACTGACATGGCCAGCCAACTTGGAAGAATGACCCCACCGGAGGACACGTCTCTGATCCGAAGTTAATACAAGAGTTTTACCTGGAGGAAGTCGAGCAAGATAATTTAAATATACCTTAGGTTTACATATAGGTTGCACTATTGTTATATGTTCCAGCATCGCGGGCGGTTATGTCTCGGCACCTTATTTATTTTCAAGTATGAATGTTCCTTACTATATTAATGTTACTATACTAATGCACTTTATATTTATGTGGTGCCTAAACACCACCGTCTGCGATTTGGATTGATGGAGTGATTATATATATATATATATATATATATATATATATATACATATAATATATTCAATGTGCTAATGTTTCTGTATACACATATCTTTGTATGATATCAATTATTTGTGTCCTATTATATACCAGGTGTTAATGAAGCCACTTTTTAGCCATACCTACCGGTCCTTTTTCCTGTACTGTACTTTCCCCATTTATGTATGTTTTTATGCGTTTTTATTGATGTTGCTTATTGGTATAAATAAAGCTTATATTGTTTATACCAGCTTGAAAAGTGCTAACTTTGGTGAGATTTATAGACATCGCTTTTGTCTTGTATATGTTGTGGAGTTTATTTATTGGTGTTGATGAGGGCTAACTTGATTGCCAATAATTCTCGATCTCCCACGGAATAGTTCCTTTCTGAGGTAGAAATGACCATCGAAAAGAAACCACAGGTGACCATCCGAACGGAGGACGACTTCTGCGTGAGAACCGCACCAGCACCTATGGAAGAAGCGTCTACCTCTAGCAAGAATTGTTTATCTGAATCCGGTTGATGAAGAACGAGTGCGGAGGAGAAGGCCTGTTTTAGAGAAACAAAAGCCTCCTCTGCCTCAGGAGTCCAATCCTTGGCATTTGCGCCTTTCCGGGTCAAGGCCGAGATGGGTGCCACTCAGGTGGAAAAGTGTGGAATAAATAAACGATAACAGTTGGTGAGCCCCAGGAACCGTTGTATGGCTTTCAGACTGGATGGGCAAGGCCACTTAAGAATGGCAGATACCTTCTCTGGATCCATTTTTAATCCTGTGGACGAGACAATATAACTAAAGAAAGGCAGAGAGGATTGTTCAAAGAGACATTTTTCAAACTTTGCATAAAGTCTGTTCTCCCTGAGTCTTTGTAAGACCAGACGTACTAGTCTCCGGTGGGAGGCTAAATCTGCAGAGAAGGTCAGAATGTCGTCCAGGTAAACAACAGCAAACGAATAGAGCAGATCTCTGAAAATATCATTTACAAATTCCTGAAAAACTTCAGGTGTATTACTTAGACCGAACGACATAACCAGGTATTCGTAGTGTCTGTCTCGGGTGTTAAAAGCGGTCTTCCACTCGTCTCCTTTACGAATACGTATTAGGTTGTAGGCCCCTCTAAGGTCCAGTTTGGTGAAGATTTTAGAACCCCTAAGAAGATCAAACAATTCTGAGATAAGCGGCAACGGATACCTGTTCTTTACCGTAATCTGGATCGGCCCCCTGTAATCGATACAGGGCCGAAGAGATCCATCTTTTTTCTTCATGAAGAAGAATCCTGCTCCAGCTGGCGAGGATGACTTCTGGATAAATCCTCTGGCCAGGTTCTCCTGAATGTAGTCCGACATGGACTGGATCTCTGTTTGAGAAAGAGGATAGATTCGCCCTCGAGGGGGAGATGTTCCGTGGGGCAGATCAATCGGGCAATCATACAACCTGTGTGGAGGTAATTTCTCTGCCTCCTTTTTCCCAAAGATGTCAGCAAAAGCCCAATAAGAGGAGGGTAGTCCCGGCAGGGCAGTGGGCTGAGCTGGAGGGAGAACAGGTCGAACCGGAATGATACATCTATCCAAGCAGGAGTCTCCCCAGCGCAGGACCTCTCCCGTCTTCCAATTTAAAACTGGTTCATGCATCCGGAGCCAGGGTAGACCTAGAAGCAAGGGGTGAGATGAACTAGGCAACACATAAAAGATAATTCTTTCTGAAAAGCGTCAAACCTACCCGGAGTTTCAGTGGCTCAGTCTGGAACCAAATGGACTTGGACAGGAGTTTGCCATTCACGGATGTCACCTGCAACGGTTCTGGAAGGCATTGGACTGGTATCTGATAACGATCCAAGACCACCTGCTGAATGAGATTCCCGGCAGCTCCAAAATCCAGGTGACAGAGGTCTGAAAATTTTACCTTGCCAAAGACCACAGAGACTGCTATTTGCAATGGTGGAGAGAGATAATCCTTACCTAGGGCTGTGTCATGATCTCCATGGCCAGAGAACTAGCATAAGCCTCTATAGGAACAAGCTCTTGGAAGATGTAACTATACTGACCATGAACTAAACCTACCGCATCATCTAGAAGTAGCCAGGTAGCATGTCCTACTTTTTATCCCTATATGCCCAGCGCCGGCCGGAGAACTAAATAATGCTAGCAGAGGGAAATATAAGACCTGACTCACCTCTAGAGAAATGCCCAAAAAAAGGAGACAGAGGCCCCCCACATATATTGGCGGTGATTTTAGAAGAAATAACAAACGCAGCAGGAAAATAGTTTTAGCAAATTTGAGGTCCGCTTTCTAGATAGCAGAAGACAGAAAGCATACTTTCATGGTCAGTAGAAAACCCTAACAAAACACATCCAGAAATTACTTTAGGACTCTGGCATTAACTCATAATACCAGAGTGGCAATTCCTGATCAACAAGAGCTTTCCAGACACAGTAACGAAACTGCAGCTGTGAACTGGAACCAAAATACAAAAACAAAACATGGACGAATGTCCAACTTATCTAGTAGATGTCTGGGAGCAGGAACAAGCACAGAGAGGCTTCTGATAACATTGTTGACCGGCAAGCATCTAACAGAGAAGCCAGGTTATATAGCGACACCCAGATCTAATCAGAACAGGTGAACAGGGAAGATGATGTCACAAGTTCAATTCCACCAGTAGCCACCGGGGGAGCCCAGAATCCAAATTCACAACAGTACCCCCCCCTCAAGGAGGGGGCACCGAACCCTCACCAGAACCACCAGGGCGATCAGGATGGGCCCTATGAAAGGCACGAACCAGATCAGAGGCATGAACATCAGATGCAGTGACCCAAGAATTATCCTCCTGGCCATATCCCTTCCACTTGACCAGATACTGGAGTCTCCGTCTGGAAACACGGGAGTCTAGGATTTTTTCCACAACGTACTCCAACTCACCCTCAACCAACACCGGAGCAGGAGGCTCAACGGAAGGCACAACCGGTGCCTCATACCTGCGCAATAACGACCGATGAAAAACGTTATGAATAGAAAAGGATGCAGGGAGGTCCAAACGGAAGGAAACAGGGTTAAGAATCTCCAATATTTTATACGGACCGATGAACCGAGGCTTAAACTTAGGAGATGAGACCCTCATAGGGACAAAACGAGAAGACAACCACACCAAATCTCCAACACAAAGCCGAGGACCAACACGACGATGACGGTTGGCAAAAAGCTGAGTCTTCTCCTGGGACAACTTTAAATTGTCCATCACCTGCCCCCAGATATGATGCAATCTCTCCACCACCGCATCCACTCCAGGACAATCCGAGGATTCCATCTGACCGGAGGAAAATCGAGGATGGAACCCCGAATTACAGAAAAACGGGGAAACCAAGGTGGCAGAGCTGGCCCGATTATTGAGGGCGAACTCCGCCAATGGCAAAAAAGCAACCCAATCATCCTGGTCAGCAGACACAAAACACCTCAGATATGTCTCCAGGGTCTGATTAGTCCGCTCGGTCTGGCCATTAGTCTGAGGGTGAAAAGCAGACGAAAAAGACAAATCTATGCCCATCCTAGCACAAAATGCCCGCCAAAATCTAGACACAAATTGGGTTCCTCTGTCAGAAACGATATTCTCAGGAATACCATGCAAACGAACAACATTTTGAAAAAACAGGGGCACCAACTCGGAAGAAGAAGGCAATTTGGGCAGGGGAACCAAATGAACCATCTTAGAAAAACGGTCACACACCACCCAGATGACAGACATCTTCTGAGAAACAGGCAGATCTGAAATAAAATCCATCGAGATGTGTGTCCAAGGCCTCTTAGGAATAGGCAAGGGCAACAATAATCCACTAGCCCGAGAACAACAAGGCTTGGCCCGAGCACAAACGTCACAAGACTGCACAAAGCCTCGCACATCTCGTGACAGGGAAGGCCACCAGAAGGATCTTGCCACCAAATCCCTGGTACCAAAAATTCCAGGATGACCTGCCAACGCAGAAGAATGCACCTCAGAGATGACTTTACTGGTCCAATCATCAGGAACAAACAGCCTATCAGGCGGACAACGATCCGGTCTATCCGCCTGAAACTCCTGCAAGGCCCGCCGCAGGTCTGGAGAAAAGGCTGACAAGATAACTCCCTCCTTAAGAATACCTGTGGGGTCAGAGTTGCCAGGTGAATCAGGCTCAAAACTCCTAGAAAGGGCATCCGCCTTAACATTCTTAGAACCTAGTAGGTACGATACCACAAAATTAAACCGAGAAAAAAATAATGACCAGCGCGCCTGTCTAGGATTCAGGCGCCTGGCGGTCTCAAGATAAATCAAATTTTTGTGGTCAGTCAATACCACCACCTGATGTCTGGCCCCCTCGAGCCAATGGCGCCACTCCTCAAACGCCCACTTCATGGCCAAAAGCTCCCGATTCCCAACATCATAATTCCGCTCAGCGGGCGAAAATTTACGGGAAAAGAAGGCACAAGGCCTCATCACGGCGCAGTCAGAACTTTTCTGCGACAACACTGCCCCAGCTCCGATCTCAGAAGCGTCGACCTCAACCTGAAAAGGAAGAGTCACATCAGGCTGACGCAACACAGGGGCAGAAGAAAAACAGCGCTTAAGCTCCTGAAAGGCCTCCACAGCATCAGGGGACCAATTAGCAACATCAGCACCCTGTCTAGTCAAATCGGTCAATGGCTTAACGACATCCGAAAAACCAGAAATAAATCGACGATAAAAGTTGGCAAAGCCCAAAAATTTCTGAAGACTTTTAAGAGAAGAGGGCTGCGTCCAATCACAAATAGCTTGAACCTTGACAGGATCCATCTCAATGGAAGAGGGAGAAAAAATATATCCCAAAAAGGAAATTCTCTGAACCCCAAAAACGCACTTAGAACCCTTGACACACAGAGAATTAGACCGCAAAACCTGAAAAACCCTCTTAACTTGCCGGACATGAGAGTCCCAGTCATCCGAAAAAATCAGAATATCATCCAGATACACTATCATAAATTTATCCAAAAAATCGCGGAAAATATCATGCATAAAGGACTGGAAGACTGAAGGGGCATTAGAAAGACCAAAAGGCATCACCAAATACTCAAAGTGGCCCTCGGGCGTATTAAATGCGGTTTTCCACTCATCCCCCTGCCTGATCCGCACCAAATTATACGCCCCACGGAGATCAATCTTAGAGAACCACTTGGCCCCCTTTATGCGAGCAAACAAATCAGTCAGCAACGGCAATGGGTATTGATATTTAACCGTGATTTTATTCAAAAGCCGATAATCAATACATGGTCTCAAAGAGCCGTCTTTTTTTGACACAAAGAAAAAACCGGCTCCTAAGGGAGATGACGATGGACGAATATGTCCCTTTTCCAAGGACTCCTTTATATATTCTCGCATAGCAGTATGTTCAGGCACAGACAGATTAAATAAACGACCCTTTGGGTATTTACTACCCGGAATTAAATCTATAGCACAATCGCACTCACGGTGCGGAGGTAGTGAACCCAGCTTGGGTTCTTCAAAGACGTCACGATAATCAGACAGGAACTCAGGGATTTCAGAGGGAATAGATGATGAAATGGACACCAAAGGTACGTCCCCATGAGTCCCCTTACATCCCCAGCTCAACACAGACATAGCTCTCCAGTCAAGGACTGGGTTGTGAGACTGCAGCCATGGCAATCCCAGCACCAAATCATCATGTAGATTATACAGCACCAGAAAACGAATAGTCTCCTGGTGATCCGGATTAATACACATAGTCACTTGTGTCCAGTATTGTGGTTTATTATTAGCCAATGGGGTGGAGTCAATCCCCTTCAGAGGAATAAGAGTTTCCAAAGGCTCTAAATCATACCCACAACGATTGGCAAAGGACCAATCCATAAGACTCAAAGCGGCGCCAGAGTCGATATAGGCGTCAGTAGTAATAGATGACAAAGAGCAAATCAGGGTCACAGACAAAATAAATTTAGACTGTAAAGTGCCAATGGAAACGGATTTATCAAGCTTTTTAGTACGCTTAGAGCATGCTGATATAACATGAGTAGAATCCCCACAATAGAAACACAACCCATTTTTCCGTCTAAAATTCTGCCGCTCGCTTCTGGACAGAATTCTATCACACTGCATGCTTTCTGGCGTCTTCTCAGTGGACACCGCCAGATGGTGCACTGGTTTGCGCTCCCGCAGACGCCTATCGATCTGAATGGCCATTGTCATGGACTCATTATTAACAGGTGAACACAAAGCCATTCAAAGATTATAAGGAGAGAGAAAAAAAAAGAAAGACTGCAGCATAGACAGACTGGCAAGTGATCCAATTAAGAGCACAGAGAAAAAAAAAAAAAAAAAAAACTCTCAGCAGACTTCTTATTTCTCTCCTTTCTCAGCCAAGGATTTTAACCCTTTAGTGGGCCGGTCAAACTGTCATGATCTCCATGGCCAGAGAACTAGCATAAGCCTCTATAGGAACAAGCTCTTGGAAGATGTAACTATACTGACCATGAACTAAACCTACCGCATCATCTAGAAGTAGCCAGGTAGCATGTCCTACTTTTTATCCCTATATGCCCAGCGCCGGCCGGAGAACTAAATAATGCTAGCAGAGGGAAATATAAGACCTGACTCACCTCTAGAGAAATGCCCAAAAAAAGGAGACAGAGGCCCCCCACATATATTGGCGGTGATTTTAGAAGAAATAACAAACGCAGCAGGAAAATAGTTTTAGCAAATTTGAGGTCCGCTTTCTAGATAGCAGAAGACAGAAAGCATACTTTCATGGTCAGTAGAAAACCCTAACAAAACACATCCAGAAATTACTTTAGGACTCTGGCATTAACTCATAATACCAGAGTGGCAATTCCTGATCAACAAGAGCTTTCCAGACACAGTAACGAAACTGCAGCTGTGAACTGGAACCAAAATACAAAAACAAAACATGGACGAATGTCCAACTTATCTAGTAGATGTCTGGGAGCAGGAACAAGCACAGAGAGGCTTCTGATAACATTGTTGACCGGCAAGCATCTAACAGAGAAGCCAGGTTATATAGCGACACCCAGATCTAATCAGAACAGGTGAACAGGGAAGATGATGTCACAAGTTCAATTCCACCAGTAGCCACCGGGGGAGCCCAGAATCCAAATTCACAACAGGGCTGCCTCTCCTACAGACCCTAGGCACTGGAGTTTCCCGACTTCTTTGGAACTGCAAAAACAGCTCCCCTTCTGGTGACGCGCCTCCTGGCGGCGGTTACCCAAGCTTACCCGATCTACTTCCATAGCCATCGGTGAAGAGAGCAAAGTCGGGGAAGTCGCTGATTTTGGAGTGCTAGGAACCAGGTGGTAGGAACCTTTTTCATGTTCGATCTCCTTGGATCGTTCTTGAAACCGTAGGTCAATCTGGACTGCCACGGAAATCAGGTCATCCAGAGTTGTAGGCACGTCCCGTCCCGCCAGCTCATCTTTTATTCTTCCTGAAAGGCCTACCCTGAAGATAGCCACCAAGGCCTCATTGTTCCAGGATAATTCAGATGAAAGGGTACAGAACTGCACTGCATACTGAGCCACAGTAAGAGCCTCCTGGCATAGTCGAAGAAGAGCCGAAGCGGTCAATGTGTCAGGACTCTGAACATTTTTTAGCTTTTGTGCATTACTGCCCTCTTCCAAGATGGCGTCTTTGGTCTCATGTGCGTGTCTTCCTGCTATAAAACTCCACCCCAGCCTTCAGTCTGTGCTAGAGTATTCTGCCTTGCATCCAGCTCCTGACCTCTGATTACTCCCTGGCTATACACCTGCTCCTGTGAACCTGTGTGGTGATCCTGCTACTCTGCTCTGAGTTCCTGCTGCATACACAAGTTTCCAGTAATCCTCCTTCATCTGCATTTGCTGGACATGTAAGCTGCTGCTGCTTTGCTATAACCTGAGACTATTAACCAGGCCTCCCTGGTTGAGCTAAGATATGATTTGAACTGCCTATAGCATATCTATCTGTGTCTGGACTAAGACAAGGATTTATTCGTGTCAAGTATCCTCAAGAATAACTGCTTCATAGACTTTCTGCTTGATTGCATTTTTCTCTGAAGACTGCTAAGCTGCATTTATTATTTGCACCAAGTGTTGTGGACTTGAGTTTCTCTCTGCACCTGTTTGAATCACTGTGTGATAATATAGACTTTACCACTTATAAAACTGTGTCCTGTAGTTGTCTTGTTCCATGCAAAGAGTCTCCTGATTTATCCCCTATAGTTATTACAGGATACTCTAGCCCCCCCCCCCAAAAAAAAAAAAAAAGGAGACTGCTGGAACAATGACTGCAGAAAGCAGATTAGAGCAGGTGTTTTCCATAATTAGATCACTGCAGAAAGATGTGGAAGGTCTGCAAAAGAAGTTTGGAAGCTTTGAACTCAATCAACAAGTGTTTGGACAGACTTTGCAGGACTTGAGCAACCGCATGGCAGCCCAGGAAAACAAACTTGCTGGCATAGAGTCCCAGTATGGACGGGCTTTTCAGGACATAAGCACGCAAATAGCTGCGCAAGTGACTTTACCCTCTGGGCAACCGCCACCAGCTAGCCCACCTAAGTTGCCCCATTCAGATTTAATGGTGATCGCGACAAATTTCGTGGCTTTGTGAATCAATGTATGCTATATTTTGATGTGCATGCTGACCGTTTTCCTACTGATAGATCCAAAGTATTGTGTGTAATAATGCTACTGACCTCACGAACGCTCGCCTGGGCAAATCCGATGATTGAGTCTCGTGACCCACGGTTAAATGACTTGGATGATTTCTTGGCCGCTATGGCATTAATGTTTGATGACCCTAATCGTCGTGCAACCGCTGAATCTGCTTTGTTGTCTTTACGCCAGGCTAAACGTTCTGTTATTGAGTATGCCACTGAATTCAGGAGATTGGCGGTAGATACCAATTGGGACAGTTACGCACAATTGCCTATTTTTAAAAGGGGTCTGTCAAGTATTGTAAAAGATGAACTAGCCCGCTCTGAGTCACCACAAGAGCTAGAGACATTTATACAGCATTGTGTGCGCATAGACATTCGCTTTACTGAGCGTAGGCAGGAGAATTTTGCTGCATATAACCGTGTTTCTAACTTTTCCCTTCCTTCCAAAGAGCCTGCAGGTAAAACCTCTCGGGAGGTGGAGGAGGTGCCTATGCAAATTGATTCCGTTCAGAGGCGTGAGATCAATGAGCGCCGGGAGCATCGCCTTCGTGAAAGTCTATGTTTCTACTGCGGCCAGTCTGACCACTTCTTGATCAATTGTCCTAAGTGTCCTAGACGGCCTAACAAGGTGCTAGCAGCAATAGGGGAGTATGACAACTGTGATGATGAATCTGACATCTCTGAATGTAGCCTGCCTTTAAACGCTGCATTCCATTCACTTTCTATGACTTCATCCCCCAAGGAGCTGAAGGAAAAGAACTCTCACTGTTCTCTCCCTATTAAGATCCTGTGTTCAGGACAGTGGATTTCCAGTGCAGCTATGATTGACTCTGGTGCAGGTGGCAATTTCATGGATATCGCATTTGCCAAGGAACATGGTATTAAAATTCAGCAAAGAGCCTCTCCAATTACCATGGAAACAGTGGATGGGTCACCTTTAATCTCTGGGCCTGTGGATCAGGAGACCGTACCCCTTGAAATTTTGTTGGAGCCTAATCGTCAGGAGCAACTTTCTTTCTTGCTAATTTCTTCTCATTTTCCTGTGATTTTAGGCATTCTTTGGTTGCGTTCTCAGAACCCAATTATCAACTGGGAGACCAAGGAGATTATCTTCCCAACAAGGAGCAACTCAGCGTTAACAGAAGCTGTCCCTGAGTCCACGACTACGGAACACCATGTACAGGTATTTTATTTACCTCCAGCTTATAAAGAGTTCTCTGACATCTGTGACAAGAAGAATGCAGATCAGCTTCCTCCACACAGGCATTATGACTGTCCCATTGAGCTGCTTCCCGGGGCAGCCATTCCTTTTGGTAACCTATACCCTTTGGCGGCACCTGAGCTTCAAGCATTAAAAGAGTTTATTGATGAAAATCTGGCCAAAGGCTTCATACGTCCTTCTTCCTCACCAGCAGGGGCACCTATCTTTTTTGTAAAGAAGGATGGGACCCTGAGACCCTGTGTTGACTATCGAGAACTCAATAAGGTAACCGTACGAAACCATTACCCTTTGCCTCTGATTCTTGAATTACTGGAAAGAGTCCGCCATGCTAAGGTGTTCTCTAAACTGGATCTTCGTGGGGCTTATAATTTGGTGCGTATTCGTCCAGGGGATGAGTGGAAGACAGCATTCAGATGCCGGTATGGACACTTTGAATCTCATGTGATGCCCTTCGGGCTTTGTTACGCCCCTGCAACATTTCAACACCTTGCTAATGACATTTTCAGAGATTTGTTGGACCAGTTTGTAGTGATCTATTTGGACGATATACTAATCTTTTCTGACTCTCTACGGGAACATGTCAAAACTGTTTTAAGACATCTGAAAGAGAACCATCTGTATATTAAGCCGGAGAAATGCGAGTTCCATCGTTCTGAGATACATTTCTTAGGTTATATCATCTCTCCCCAGGGGCTGAACAAGGAATCTGGTAAGATTCAGGCTATCCTTGACTGGCCGGTACCCAAGAACCTTAAAGAGGTCCAACGTTTTATTGGTTTTGCAAATTTCTACAGACGCTTCATTCGAAATGTTTCTGATATTGTCCGTCCCATTACTTCCATGACAAAGAAGGAAAAGCCCTTTAAGTGGTCATCACAGGCTCAAGAAGCTTTTGATCGGCTTAAGATCTGTTTCACATCAGCACTACTGTTGATACACCCAGATCCAACACAACCTTTCATTGTGGAGGTGGACGCTTCTGATAATGCTTTGGGGGCTATTCTCTCCCAAAGAACTGGAGAGAAGGGTCTGCTACATCCTTGTGCTTTCTTTTCCCGTAGACTAACCTCAGCAGAGAAGAATTACGACGTGGGAGACAAGGAATTGCTGGCTATTATTGCGGCTTTCAAAGAATGGAGGCATCATCTGCAAGGAGCTGCACAACAGATCATAGTACTAACTGACCATCGCAAATTAGAGATCCTTAGATCCGCTAGATGTCTTTCTCCTCATCAGGCTCGTTGGAACTTATTTTTAAATCAATTTAACTTTGTTATCTCGTACCGGTTCTCGTAATGAGAAGGCTGATGCTTTATCCCGAATCCATGCTGCGGATTCCGTACCTGGAGCCCCGTCCAAGACCATTCTATCTGATGCCAATTTCATCGGAGTTATCCACGATCAGGACTTGTGGAAGGAGTGCAGGGAGGCCTATGAAGGTGATGTATTTCTGGCCAACCCACCTGTGGATATTAATCTTGTCTTTAAGGGTGGCATGTGGTTCAGAGATCGACGTATCTACGTCTCGGAGGTCGTCCGTCTGCAGATCCTCAAGTTGGTACATGACTCCAAGTTGGCTGGTCACAGGGGGGTACAGAAGACACAAGAGTTCCTGAGCCAATTTTTCTGGTGGCCAACTTGCCTGAAGGATACCAAGGACTATGT
Organism: Ranitomeya variabilis; assembly: GCF_051348905.1. Classification (NCBI taxonomy): domain Eukaryota; kingdom Metazoa; phylum Chordata; class Amphibia; order Anura; family Dendrobatidae; genus Ranitomeya; species Ranitomeya variabilis. The sequence continues at coordinate 414,875,436 of NC_135234.1, forward strand.
TCTCTCTTGCAAGGTATGTGCCCGTTACAAGACTCCTCATGTGGCACCTACGGGTCTTCTACAACCATTACCGGAATACCAACTTATATGACTAATCACCATGGTAACACATAGTATAGCAGTAATCTGTACCATATGTGAAAAGGACCAACAAGACCTATCATCGAAGATAGACAAACACCAAACAAAAAAAGATGATAACTGGTCAGACCAAATGTAATAAAAACACTATAAACTTTATTGATAATATTAGACAATATTAAAACCAGGTGGAGGGAGGGAAGGTAGTAGCAACACAGAAAACACTGCTGAAAGATTAGCAGGAAGAGCGCCACCAGGACTAACAGTCCTCCAGGTTTAAGAATTATGTATATGTAGAGATAGAAAAAATAAGCAAAAATAGGAAAACATAATATATAAGAAACTAAGTAAACCAAAAAATAATAAATAGATCATGCAACGGGGGGAACCGAGCTACCAGCAACCGTTCACAAAATATACACAGGCCAACAGACAAAAGCCACTATGATACTGCCACATGTGTGTGCCATAGCCTGTCAAACCAAAATAATAAATGCTGCTGCAGCAAGGTACCCACCGCACAGAGGACTGGAGTACTGGAGACGCGCTTCCGCCCCAACGCGCGTTTCAGCGATCACACCTTCGTCAGGGGGCCGACTTTTCATATAACAATTCTCAGAGCGCCTCCACTAAATTTACACCTTTCTTTGCCAATCTGGGTTATCATCCATGTATCATACCTAGGTCTCCAATTAATTCTCTGGTTCCGGCAGTGGAGGAAAGGCTGACTGCGATGAGGCAAAACCTGGAGGTTCTGAAGGAATCCATGACCACAGCTCAAGAACGTTATAAGAGATCGGCTGATAGATCCCGTAAACGCACCCATGTTCAAGGTAGTAGATTCCGTGTGGTTAGCAACTAAGAATCTGAAGTTAAACGTTCCTTCACAAAAACTTGGACAGAAATTCATTGGCCCTTTCAAGACCAACGGTATTGTGATCTCTGTGGCCTGCCGGCTGAAGCTGCCTAGGACAATGAAGGTACACCCAGTTTTTCATGTATCTTTACTAAAGCCTGTATCTCCTAATACCTTCCAGGGACGTGTTGTGCCACCTCCGCAGCCTGTGGTGATTGATGGGCAAGAACAATTTGTGGTGGAGGAAATTATTGATTCCAGGATTCGCAGGAATCGGCTCCAATATCTGATAAGATGGCAGGGATATCCCCCTGAGTTTCTCTCTGCACCTGTTTGAAGCACTGTGTGATAATATAGACTTTACCACTTATAAAACTGTGTCCTGTAGTTGTCTTGTTCCACGCAAAGAGTCTCCTGAGTTATCCTCTATAATTATTACACAATGTAGCACGACCCGGTTCATCAAAGGTCCCGCTGAATGCCTCAAGAAAAGATTAGTAACCAGAGGATCCACTCTCTCCCACAGCGGATTCAGCCAGGCGAGGGCCTCTCCGTCATAATGAAGCCCACCTTGGCCCGATCAGAAACAAACATATGCCCGAGAAGTTCAAAGTGCAGTGTTCACTGGTTAATGAACCCCCGACACTGAACTGGGTCGCCATGGAAGCGGGTGGGAGCCGCCAGGCGCTGACCATTTACTTGCTGTGCAGCTAGGTACCTGGATGCCAGTGGCAGAGTCGGGTGCAGGCGAAGAGACAAGAGTTTCCATGCGAGTGCAAAAGTTGAGCAGGAAAGTCGTGACCTCGTCCTGTTGACTCCTCAGATGGGTAACCTCTTGACATAGCTCCACGCCCGGAGGTGCCTGGGATCCAGCGGGTTCCATGGCTGGAGCAATCTGTAATGAATGTAAATGGAGGCAAGGATGGTAAAGTTCACATTCATTTATTGAAGTTTAACGTGGAACCTCTGGACCACGGTCCGAGGGGCTCAGAAGGGGGCCTGACTACGTGAGCCCCAGACACCCATGGTAAGACCCCTCAAACAGGGTCAGAATGGGATACCTGGGGGACACGGGTGCTACCTCCAGTTAGACCCCGGACACGTGGTAGCTGACCCAGCGGGACAGACAAACAAGCAGGGTTAGCGGGTGACATAGAGCTAATCGGTGGCTACCGAGGGTACGGGTAGAAGCTGGTTCCAGCGGTACTGACGTCCAGAGGTTCAGGTGACTGAATGGCGGGACGAGACAGAACTGGAGTAAGCAGATTGGAGATCTTCCTGGAGAGCCAGGTAACGGGTAGCAGATAGTCTGTGGAGACAAAGTGTAAGCGGAGCACTGACAGAGACTTCAGAAACAGAAGCACATGCTAGCAGGAACCGGAAGTTAGCAACTGAGGATACTTGTTGCTCCGGCACCTTCCCTGTGGTGGAGGGGCTAGAAATAGTAATCATTAACACGCCATTGGTCAGAAGCACCTTTTGGAAAATGCACACTGTCTCTTTAAGCTTAAGCTTTCATGCGTCTTGGCATGCTTTCCACCAGTCTTCCACGCTGCTTCTGGCGCAAAAATTTAAGCAGTTCTTCCTTGTTTGATGGCTTGTGACTATCCAGCTTCCTCTTGATTACATTCCAGAGGTTTTCAATGGGGTTCAGGTCTGGAGATTGGGCTGGTCATGACAGGGATTTGATGTGGTGGTCCTTCATCCACACATTGATTGACCTTGCTGTGTGGCATGTCACATTGTCCTGCTGGAAAAAAAACAGTCCTCAGAGTTGGGGAACATTGCCTGAGCAGAAGGAATCAACTGTTTTTCCAGGATAACCTTGTATGCGGCTTGATTCATACGTCCTTTGCAAAGATTAACCTGCCCAATTCCAGCCTTGCTGAAGCATCCCGAGATCAACACCTAGTCATCTAATGGTTAGACGGAGACCTGGAGAGGCATACAAGCCACAGTGTCTTGCACACACTGTGAAATTTGGTGGAGGATCAGTGATGATCTGGGGATGCTTCAGCAAGGCTGGAATTGGGCAGGTTGTTCTTTGCAAAGGACATATGAATCAAGTAGCATACAGGATGATGGGACTACTGCTGTCTCATGTTGTCACTGTTATGTGTGAAAGCAGACATAGCCGGGAGTAGTAGTCCCATCAGACGATGCCTGGCTACACACACACACACACACACAGACACTCACAGATACAGACTCCCGCAGATGGACACACACAGGCACCCACAGACAGGCACAGAAAGACCCGCAGATATTCTCCGCTCACACATAGTCTCTGCCCACACACATAGTCTCTGCCCACACACTCTTCCTCCTTCTTTTCCGCAGCGTTTTTGGCACGCAAATCCGCAGCTAATCCGCAGACCTTTTTACACCTGCAGCTTAGCTGCGGATTTAACTGATTCAGTGTAAGTCAATGGGTGCAAAAACGCTGCAGATCCACAAAAAGAATTGACATGCTGCGGAAAATAAAACGCTGAGAATCAGTGTGGACTTTTCCGCAGCATGTGCACACCAATTCTGGATTCCCATTGATTAACATTGCTTGAGCTACCCTTTGTGGATTTGGTGGAAACAAATCCGCAACATGTGCACGTAGCCTTAGACTTATAAACAAGCAACAACTGAAGACGGCTACAGTAAAGTACTGGCAAAGCATCTAAAGAGAGAGAAGTCAGTATTTGGTTATGTCAACAGGTCACAGACTTCTGGCAGTCTTGAATGTTTGATTTGCATCCAAGTATTAACATTAATCCTTGTCTTTATAATTATGTTGCTTTATCTAATAATCTTTGTGTCTGTGAAAATGGAGGAAATAAAAAATGTTACATACCTTTCCTGAATCCAGTGTCTGATTCTCCGTCTTCCTCCTGCCTCAGCCAGCTCTCTCTGCTTTTCAATGTGCTACTGTATCAACCCTCCTTGACCTTATAGACTGTCTGAGGTACCAGGACGCTACCTGAGTATTCAGGTAGTTAGTGTCCACATCTCTACTAAGGACAACTTCCATGTACCAGATCCGCATGAACCTCCTGACAAACCAAACTCTGCCACAATGCCGGGTCATTCTTCTATACTGTTGGCCTTGCATCAAGCATAGCTGTGCTATATCACTGAATCATCTCTGCCAGCTCTGCATTGGACTGTGTAGCAAACTAAGCTCTGCTTTATCACAAAGTTAGCTGTGCTATATGGGCGCACACTAAGCTTTGCTCCACCAATTTTTCATTACGTAATCTAGTCTGTTTCTTGGGATCCTGTGATTTCTGTAGCGCCTCTTGCTGATTTTGTTTCACATCCTTTGCACCGGTGTATGAGTGGGGTAATATTTGTGGGGTTGATGTCACCTTTGTATTGTCCGGTGACATCAAACCCACGGATTAGTAATGGACAAGCGTCAATAAGACACCTGTCCATTACTAATCCTATAGTTATATGTAAATAAACACACAGCCAGAATAAAGTCCTATAATTGAAATAATCACAAAGACTGCTTTATTAATCTTAATTTACCATACTTACTGCATCGCCTAATCCCTGAATCCCTCGATCTCCTGCAACAAAAATAAAATAATAAACCAACATATAATACTCTCTTTCCGCCGTAGTCCATTTACCGAATGTCCCACGACAATCTCACGTGTAGAACAGTCACATCAGGAGATATGACCGCTCTACCCGACCTCCGGTGAAATATTGCCATTTATGAACATTTACAGATGTACTGAATTCACTGTGGTCACATGAATTGAATATACCACATATAGTTTTCTGTAATTTGGTTGCTTTTCAGCTTTTCTGTTTATTTTACGTCTATTTCTCTTTACTCCAAGTTTTGTAAATAGGAATATACTAACAGCATTTTAACAGTGGGAACCAAAGGCATAAAATGTTTAGAACCAGAAAACATTATGTAATGAAAAGCAGGGCAATCCTTTGTGCACACATTTCAGGTAAAGGACCCATGTTGTAATATTCCGAGAAGAGATCTCCATTTTTGGCACAGTAGAGATGAGGACTGTTAGGTTTTCCTGGAAGCTTGAGCATTTCTGTATAAATTACAGATCAGGTAGATAATCTGCATTCAAGGTTATTAATCAAGTGTTTTTATGTAAAGTGAGAATGTAGTATGAATCAGAATTTAAAACATGAAGTACATTTTTTCTATGTGATTGCGTATGCAGTTTTCTACAGAAACAGTTTTAATAATAATAACTTAATAATAATAATTTTATTTCTATAGCGCCAACATATTCCGCAGCACTTTACATTTTAGAGGGGACTTGTACAGGCAATAAAATACATTACAGCATAACAATAATCACATAAATCAACAGATGCCAAGAGGAATGAGGGCCCTGCCCGCAAGCTTACATTCTATGTAATCTATGTAGTTGTAAGAAATGTACTAAGAATTGGTTATTTACAGGTCCTTCTCAAAAAATTAGCATATAGTGTTAAATTTCATTATTTACCATAATGTAATGATTACAATTAAACTTTCATATATTATAGATTCATTATCCACCAACTGAAATTTGTCAGGTCTTTTATTGTTTTAATACTGATGATTTTGGCATACAACTCCTGATAACCCAAAAAACCTGTCTCAATAAATTAGCATATCAAGAAAAGGTTCTCTAAACGACCTATTACCCTAATCTTCTGAATCAACTAATTAACTCTAAACACATGCAAAAGATACCTGAGGCTTTTAAAAACTCCCTGCCTGGTTCATTACTCAAAACCCCCATCATGGGTAAGACTAGCGACCTGACAGATGTCAAGAAGGCCATCATTGACACCCTCAAGCAAGAGGGTAAGACCCAGAAAGAAATTTCTCAACAAATAGGCTGTTCCCAGAGTGCTGTATCAAGGCACCTCAATGGTAAGTCTGTTGGAAGGAAACAATGTGGCAGAAAACGCTGTACAACGAGAAGAGGTGACCGGACCCTGAGGAAGATTGTGGAGAAGGACCGATTCCAGACCTTGGGGAACCTGAGGAAGCAGTGGACTGAGTCTGGTGTGGAAACATCCAGAGCCACCGTGCACAGGCGTGTGCAGGAAATGGGCTACAGGTGCCGCATTCCCCAGGTAAAGCCACTTTTGAACCATAAACAGCGGCAGAAGCGCCTGACCTGGGCTACAGAGAAGCAGCACTGGACTGTTGCTAAGTGGTCCCAAGTACTTTTTTCTGATGAAAGCAAATTTTGCATGTCATTCGGAAATCAAGGTGCCAGAGTCTGGAGGAAGACTGGGGAGAAGGAAATGCCAAAATGCCTGAAGTCCAGTGTCAAGTACCCACAGTCAGTGATGGTGTGGGGTGCCATGTCAGCTGCTGGTGTTGGTCCACTGTGTTTCATCAAGGGCAGGGTCAATGCAGCTAGCTATCAGGAGATTTTGGAGCACTTCATGCTTCCATCGGCTGAAATGCTTTATGGAGATGAAGATTTCATTTTTCAGCACGACCTGGCACCTGCTCACAGTGCCAAAACCACTGGTAAATGGTTTACTGACCATGGTATTACTGTGCTCAATTGGCCTGCCAACTCTCCTGACCTGAACCCCATAGAGAATCTGTGGGATATTGTGAAGAGAAAGTTGAGAGACGCAAGACCCAACACTCTGGATGAGCTTAAGGCCGCTATTGAAGCATCCTGGGCCTCCATAACATCTCAGCAGTGTCACAGGCTGATTGCCTCCATGCCACGCCGCATTGAAGCAGTCATTTCTGCCAAAGGATTCCCGACCAAGTATTGAGTGCATAACTGAACATTATTACTTGATGGTTTTTTTGTTTGTTATTAAAAAACACTTTTATTTGATTGGACGGGTGAAATATGCTAATTTATTGAGACAGGTTTTTTGGGTTATCAGGAGTTGTATGCCAAAATCATCAGTAGTGTTGAGCGATACTTTCCGATATCGGAAAGTATCGGTATCGGAAAGTATCGGCCGATACCGTCAAAATATCGGATCCAATCCGATACCGATACCCGATCCCAATGCAAGTCAATGGGACGAAAATATCGGAATTAAAATAAACCCTTTATAAACTTGTAGGTTAATTCTACATGAAGGAAAACAACTAAGAATAATGTAGGATGTATTGGGGGACGTGGCGGAGACATTAAAGGCACAGAGGTTTAGCCCAATGTAATAGAATAGCAGGATTTTGGGTTTTTTTTATGACGTTCGGCGGTAGAAAGATTTTGACTATGTTAATTTTTTTTTTATTTTGTCAGATATTGATGTTTCACTACTTCCACGCCCTTCACCTTCTTTTTTACTTCTCCCACACTTTCTTCTTCATTATCCTCATCATCAGCTTCTTTGACATCAACTTCTTCACCTTATTCATCTTCTTCTTCATCTTCTACCTATTATTTTTTTGGTTACATTGTTCATATTCTTTTTATTTTACTATTATCTTCATCATATTCTACTTCTTCATCATATTCTTATTTGTGACAGGCATTCCCGTAGTTGTTATCTATAAAAGTTTGAAGATTACACCTTCCGTTCTGCCTGTCACAAAAGAGTTACATTTGTCCGCGTTCAGTTTGGCCTGCAGCATCAGGCTTTATCCAGGGGCACCACGAGGAGGAACGGACTCACCCCCATACACTGCTTAGTCTTCTTCTGCTTATAATTTAGATAATATTTTTTGCTCTGATATTTAGTGTTATGCTTAATGTTCTTCTGCTCTTTGTTCTGCAGCCTCTTGTTCTTCTGCTTCTCGGTCTTCCAGGTCGTCGTCGTCTCCAGGGTCGTCGTCTCCGGGGTTGTCGTCATCGGGGTGGTCTTCAGGGTCGTCGTCTCCGGGGTCGTCGTCATCGGGGTGGTCTTCGGGGTCATCGTCTCCAGGGTCGTCGTCATCACGGTGGTTGTCGTCTCTGGTGTCGTCGTCATCTTAGGGGTGGTCTTCCGGGTCATCGTGTTTAGTCTCTTGAACTTGGAAATGTAGCAGAAGGTACAAGAAGGCTGAGAAAATGCCGAGAACCAGCTGATGGAACTGGAACTCGGATGGCTACCCGAAGGTCCAAGAGCCAATGGAACTACCGAGGACCAGCTGACGTTACTGGAACCCGGTTACTAAGCAGGAGGTACCCGTGCCTGAAAGCACTACCAAGGACCACCTGACGTTGGTGGAACTCGGATACCCAGAGGGAGGCACCTAAGCCAAAGGCTCTGCCCGGAACCAGCTGACGGTACTGGAACCAGGATGGGGAGCAGAAGGTACAAGAGCAAAAGACACTGCCGAGAACCAGCTGACGGTGCTGGAACCCGGATGGGTAGCCGAAGGTCCAAGAGCCAATGGAACTACCGAGGACCAGCTGACGTTACTGGAACCCGGTTACTAAGCAGGAGGTACCCGTGCCTGAAAGCACTACCAAGGACCACCTGACGTTGGTGGAACTCGGATACCCAGAGGGAGGCACCTAAGCCAAAGGCTCTGCCCGGAACCAGCTGACGGTACTGGAACCAGGATGGGGAGCAGAAGGTACAAGAGCAAGTGTCTGCGTGGCTTTTGCAGGACACGATGCCGGCTGCACAGCAGGGGAACAGCTGGCGGTGCTGAACCCCACTGACACATTGGCTGGTGTTTTTCTCTGTGCAGCTAGCAGTACCGGGCCCCAACTGGCGGTGTTGGAGCCCGGGGTCAGCAGGAGGAGGAGATGGAGCAGAGTGTAGGCCGAAGCCTGCACTGGCGGCAGCTTTTGGGTCTGTTGTGCCTGCGTGGCAGTTGCAGGACACGTTGCCGGCTGCACAGCAGGGGAACAGCTGGCGGTGCTGAACCCCACTGACACATTGGCTGGTGTTTTTCTCTGTGCAGCTAGCAGTACCGGGCCCCAACTGGCGGTGTTGGAGCCCAGGGCTCTGCAGGGGGAGCAGAGTGTAGGCCGAAGCCTAATTGAACCAATTTCAAAGGTAACCTTTAACCCCCCCTCAGGGGTTACAAAGTAGAAGAGCCACAGCTTATGCAGCAGTAGTGCTGCACAAGTCAAAGGTTGCTCTTTTAATTTCGCTCCTTGCACACGCTGAATGAAACACGTATAACATTTAGCCCTTTAAACAGTCAAACTGTGTTGGAGGCGCGAGTTCCCTTTGTAATGAGACGCAGCACAGATGTCAAGAATCCCACCTTGGTGCTGGGTGCAGCCTCCTGAGCGTTGTTATTTGCTGTACAGGAGTCTGCGCTGTCGTGTGATCCCCTGGCCTAGCGCTGTTAGCGCTGCCCATGTTCTGGCATCATTTAATGTCGGCCGGTGCGGTTCGCGATGACCATGAATCCCAGCCCCGCAGTGTCTTAACATTGTTAAAACACTGCGGGGCTGGGATTCAGGGCCTGGCGCAGCACATATGTTCGCCTCTCACACTCGGGTCCTTACACCCGCTTCAGACTGTGCGGCGTCATCTGATCCCTTATCGCATGCCACGGCCATGAAGCCGCACAGTCCGCAGAAGGCGGAAGGAGATGAGGGACAGGCGAACTGATGCACTGATCATGCCCGTCAATCACACCCTCGCAGTCCCAATAAATAAGACAACGAGGGGCGTTGTGTGGGTCAGGGCGGCCGCAGAGGCGCAGGCAGCCAAACAATGATGCCAGAAGACGGGCAGCGCTACCAAGGGGGTTGCAGCGTGTCATTACAAAGGAAAGTCACACCACCGGGACGGTTAAATGGTCACACAGAGGACACATTTTAGACGTGTTTTCAGTTCCACATGTGCGAGGAGAATACGTTTATGAGCCACCTTGCACACATGCAGCATTACCGCTGTACAAGGTGGCCTTTAAAACGTACAAACGCCTGGGGGAGGGGGGACAGGTTCCCTTCAATTTCAGTTCTTGTGTCTGCGTGGCTTTTGCAGGACACGATGCCGGCTGCACAGCAGGGGAACAGCTGGTGGTGCTGAACCCCACTGACACATTGGCTGGTGTTTTTCTCTGTGCAGCTAGCAGTACCGGGCCCCAACTGGCGGTGTTGGAGCCCGGGGTCAGCAGGAGGAGGAGATGGAGCAGAGTGTAGGCCGAAGCCTGCACTGGCGGCAGCTTTTGGGTCTGTTGTGCCTGCGTGGCAGTTGCAGGACACGTTGCCGGCTGCACAGCAGGGGAACAGCTGGCGGTGCTGAACCCCACTGACACATTGGCTGGTGTTTTTCTCTGTGCAGCTAGCAGTACCGGGCCCCAACTGGCGGTGTTGGAGCCCAGGGCTCTGCAGGGGGAGCAGAGTGTAGGCCGAAGCCTAATTGAACCAATTTCAAAGGTAACCTTTAACCCCCCCTCAGGGGTTACAAAGTAGAAGAGCCACAGCTTATGCAGCAGTAGTGCTGCACAAGTCAAAGGTTGCTCTTTTAATTTCGCTCCTTGCACACGCTGAATGAAACACGTATAACATTTAGCCCTTTAAACAGTCAAACTGTGTTGGAGGCGCGAGTTCCCTTTGTAATGAGACGCAGCACAGATGTCAAGAATCCCACCTTGGTGCTGGGTGCAGCCTCCTGAGCGTTGTTATTTGCTGTACAGGAGTCTGCGCTGTCGTATGATCCCCTGGCCTAGCGCTGTTAGCGCTGCCCATGTTCTGGCATCATTTAATGTCGGCCGGTGCGGTTCGCGATGACCATGAATCCCAGCCCCGCAGTGTCTTAACATTGTTAAAACACTGCGGGGCTGGGATTCAGGGCCTGGCGCAGCACATATGTTCGCCTCTCACACTCGGGTCCTTACACCCGCTTCAGACTGTGCGGCGTCATCTGATCCCTTATCGCATGCCACGGCCATGAAGCCGCACAGTCCGCAGAAGGCGGAAGGAGATGAGGGACAGGCGAACTGATGCACTGATCATGCCCGTCAATCACACCCTCGCAGTCCCAATAAATAAGACAACGAGGGGCGTTGTGTGGGTCAGGGCGGCCGCAGAGGCGCAGGCAGCCAAACAATGATGCCAGAAGACGGGCAGCGCTACCAAGGGGGTTGCAGCGTGTCATTACAAAGGAAAGTCACACCACCGGGACGGTTAAATGGTCACACAGAGGACACATTTTAGACGTGTTTTCAGTTCCACATGTGCGAGGAGAATACGTTTATGAGCCACCTTGCACACATGCAGCATTACCGCTGTACAAGGTGGCCTTTAAAACGTACAAACGCCTGGGGGAGGGGGGACAGGTTCCCTTCAATTTCAGTTCTTGTGTCTGCGTGGCTTTTGCAGGACACGATGCCGGCTGCACAGCAGGGGAACAGCTGGCGGTGCTGAACCCCACTGACACATTGGCTGGTGTTTTTCTCTGTGCAGCTAGCAGTACCGGGCCCCAACTGGCGGTGTTGGAGCCCGGGGTCAGCAGGAGGAGGAGATGGAGCAGAGTGTAGGCCGAAGCCTGCACTGGCGGCAGCTTTTGGGTCTGTTGTGCCTGCGTGGCAGTTGCAGGACACGTTGCCGGCTGCACAGCAGGGGAACAGCTGGCGGTGCTGAACCCCACTGACACATTGGCTGGTGTTTTTCTCTGTGCAGCTAGCAGTACCGGGCCCCAACTGGCGGTGTTGGAGCCCAGGGCTCTGCAGGGGGAGCAGAGTGTAGGCCGAAGCCTAATTGAACCAATTTCAAAGGTAACCTTTAACCCCCCCTCAGGGGTTACAAAGTAGAAGAGCCACAGCTTATGCAGCAGTAGTGCTGCACAAGTCAAAGGTTGCTCTTTTAATTTCGCTCCTTGCACACGCTGAATGAAACACGTATAACATTTAGCCCTTTAAACAGTCAAACTGTGTTGGAGGCGCGAGTTCCCTTTGTAATGAGACGCAGCACAGATGTCAAGAATCCCACCTTGGTGCTGGGTGCAGCCTCCTGAGCGTTGTTATTTGCTGTACAGGAGTCTGCGCTGTCGTGTGATCCCCTGGCCTAGCGCTGTTAGCGCTGCCCATGTTCTGGCATCATTTAATGTCGGCCGGTGCGGTTCGCGATGACCATGAATCCCAGCCCCGCAGTGTCTTAACATTGTTAAAACACTGCGGGGCTGGGATTCAGGGCCTGGCGCAGCACATATGTTCGCCTCTCACACTCGGGTCCTTACACCCGCTTCAGACTGTGCAGCGTCATCTGATCCCTTATCGCATGCCACGGCCATGAAGCCGCACAGTCCGCAGAAGGCGGAAGGAGATGAGGGACAGGCGAACTGATGCACTGATCATGCCCGTCAATCACACCCTCGCAGTCCCAATAAATAAGACAACGAGGGGCGTTGTGTGGGTCAGGGCGGCCGCAGAGGCGCAGGCAGCCAAACAATGATGCCAGAAGACGGGCAGCGCTACCAAGGGGGTTGCAGCGTGTCATTACAAAGGAAAGTCACACCACCGGGACGGTTAAATGGTCACACAGAGGACACATTTTAGACGTGTTTTCAGTTCCACATGTGCGAGGAGAATACGTTTATGAGCCACCTTGCACACATGCAGCATTACCGCTGTACAAGGTGGCCTTTAAAACGTACAAACGCCTGGGGGAGGGGGGACAGGTTCCCTTCAATTTCAGTTCTTGTGTCTGCGTGGCTTTTGCAGGACACGATGCCGGCTGCACAGCAGGGGAACAGCTGGCGGTGCTGAACCCCACTGACACATTGGCTGGTGTTTTTCTCTGTGCAGCTAGCAGTACCGGGCCCCAACTGGCGGTGTTGGAGCCCGGGGTCAGCAGGAGGAGGAGATGGAGCAGAGTGTAGGCCGAAGCCTGCACTGGCGGCAGCTCTTGGGTCTGTTGTGCCTGCGTGGCAGTTGCAGGACACGTTGCCGGCTGCACAGCAGGGGAACAGCTGGCGGTGCTGAACCCCACTGACACATTGGCTGGTGTTTTTCTCTGTGCAGCTAGCAGTACCGGGCCCCAACTGGCGGTGTTGGAGCCCAGGGCTCTGCAGGGGGAGCAGAGTGTAGGCCGAAGCCTAATTGAACCAATTTCAAAGGTAACCTTTAACCCCCCCTCAGGGGTTACAAAGTAGAAGAGCCACAGCTTATGCAGCAGTAGTGCTGCACAAGTCAAAGGTTGCTCTTTTAATTTCGCTCCTTGCACACGCTGAATGAAACACGTATAACATTTAGCCCTTTAAACAGTCAAACTGTGTTGGAGGCGCGAGTTCCCTTTGTAATGAGACGCAGCACAGATGTCAAGAATCCCACCTTGGTGCTGGGTGCAGCCTCCTGAGCGTTGTTATTTGCTGTACAGGAGTCTGCGCTGTCGTGTGATCCCCTGGCCTAGCGCTGTTAGCGCTGCCCATGTTCTGGCATCATTTAATGTCGGCCGGTGCGGTTCGCGATGACCATGAACCCCAGCCCCGCAGTGTCTTAACATTGTTAAAACACTGCGGGGCTGGGATTCAGGGCCTGGCGCAGCACATATGTTTGCCTCTCACACTCGGGTCCTTACACCCGCTTCAGACTGTGCGGCGTCATCTGATCCCTTATCGCATGCCACGGCCATGAAGCCGCACAGTCCGCAGAAGGCGGAAGGAGATGAGGGACAGGCGAACTGATGCACTGATCATGCCCGTCAATCACACCCTCGCAGTCCCAATAAATAAGACAACGAGGGGCGTTGTGTGGGTCAGGGCGGCCGCAGAGGCGCAGGCAGCCAAACAATGATGCCAGAAGACGGGCAGCGCTACCAAGGGGGTTGCAGCGTGTCATTACAAAGGAAAGTCACACCACCGGGACGGTTAAATGGTCACACAGAGGACACATTTTAGACGTGTTTTCAGTTCCACATGTGCGAGGAGAATACGTTTATGAGCCACCTTGCACACATGCAGCATTACCGCTGTACAAGGTGGCCTTTAAAACGTACAAACGCCTGGGGGAGGGGGGACAGGTTCCCTTCAATTTCAGTTCTTGTGTCTGCGTGGCTTTTGCAGGACACGATGCCGGCTGCACAGCAGGGGAACAGCTGGCGGTGCTGAACCCCACTGACACATTGGCTGGTGTTTTTCTCTGTGCAGCTAGCAGTACCGGGCCCCAACTGGCGGTGTTGGAGCCCGGGGTCAGCAGGAGGAGGAGATGGAGCAGAGTGTAGGCCGAAGCCTGCACTGGCGGCAGCTTTTGGGTCTGTTGTGCCTGCGTGGCAGTTGCAGGACACGTTGCCGGCTGCACAGCAGGGGAACAGCTGGCGGTGCTGAACCCCACTGACACATTGGCTGGTGTTTTTCTCTGTGCAGCTAGCAGTACCGGGCCCCAACTGGCGGTGTTGGAGCCCAGGGCTCTGCAGGGGGAGCAGAGTGTAGGCCGAAGCCTAATTGAACCAATTTCAAAGGTAACCTTTAACCCCCCCTCAGGGGTTACAAAGTAGAAGAGCCACAGCTTATGCAGCAGTAGTGCTGCACAAGTCAAAGGTTGCTCTTTTAATTTCGCTCCTTGCACACGCTGAATGAAACACGTATAACATTTAGCCCTTTAAACAGTCAAACTGTGTTGGAGGCGCGAGTTCCCTTTGTAATGAGACGCAGCACAGATGTCAAGAATCCCACCTTGGTGCTGGGTGCAGCCTCCTGAGCGTTGTTATTTGCTGTACAGGAGTCTGCGCTGTCGTGTGATCCCCTGGCCTAGCGCTGTTAGCGCTGCCCATGTTCTGGCATCATTTAATGTCGGCCGGTGCGGTTCGCGATGACCATGAATCCCAGCCCCGCAGTGTCTTAACATTGTTAAAACACTGCGGGGCTGGGATTCAGGGCCTGGCGCAGCACATATGTTCGCCTCTCACACTCGGGTCCTTACACCCGCTTCAGACTGTGCGGCGTCATCTGATCCCTTATCGCATGCCACGGCCATGAAGCCGCACAGTCCGCAGAAGGCGGAAGGAGATGAGGGACAGGCGAACTGATGCACTGATCATGCCCGTCAATCACACCCTCGCAGTCCCAATAAATAAGACAACGAGGGGCGTTGTGTGGGTCAGGGCGGCCGCAGAGGCGCAGGCAGCCAAACAATGATGCCAGAAGACGGGCAGCGCTACCAAGGGGGTTGCAGCGTGTCATTACAAAGGAAAGTCACACCACCGGGACGGTTAAATGGTCACACAGAGGACACATTTTAGACGTGTTTTCAGTTCCACATGTGCGAGGAGAATACGTTTATGAGCCACCTTGCACACATGCAGCATTACCGCTGTACAAGGTGGCCTTTAAAACGTACAAACGCCTGGGGGAGGGGGGACAGGTTCCCTTCAATTTCAGTTCTTGTGTCTGCGTGGCTTTTGCAGGACACGATGCCGGCTGCACAGCAGGGGAACAGCTGGCGGTGCTGAACCCCACTGACACATTGGCTGGTGTTTTTCTCTGTGCAGCTAGCAGTACCGGGCCCCAACTGGCGGTGTTGGAGCCCGGGGTCAGCAGGAGGAGGAGATGGAGCAGAGTGTAGGCCGAAGCCTGCACTGGCGGCAGCTTTTGGGTCTGTTGTGCCTGCGTGGCAGTTGCAGGACACGTTGCCGGCTGCACAGCAGGGGAACAGCTGGCGGTGCTGAACCCCACTGACACATTGGCTGGTGTTTTTCTCTGTGCAGCTAGCAGTACCGGGCCCCAACTGGCGGTGTTGGAGCCCAGGGCTCTGCAGGGGGAGCAGAGTGTAGGCCGAAGCCTAATTGAACCAATTTCAAAGGTAACCTTTAACCCCCCCTCAGGGGTTACAAAGTAGAAGAGCCACAGCTTATGCAGCAGTAGTGCTGCACAAGTCAAAGGTTGCTCTTTTAATTTCGCTCCTTGCACACGCTGAATGAAACACGTATAACATTTAGCCCTTTAAACAGTCAAACTGTGTTGGAGGCGCGAGTTCCCTTTGTAATGAGACGCAGCACAGATGTCAAGAATCCCACCTTGGTGCTGGGTGCAGCCTCCTGAGCGTTGTTATTTGCTGTACAGGAGTCTGCGCTGTCGTATGATCCCCTGGCCTAGCGCTGTTAGCGCTGCCCATGTTCTGGCATCATTTAATGTCGGCCGGTGCGGTTCGCGATGACCATGAATCCCAGCCCCGCAGTGTCTTAACATTGTTAAAACACTGCGGGGCTGGGATTCAGGGCCTGGCGCAGCACATATGTTCGCCTCTCACACTCGGGTCCTTACACCCGCTTCAGACTGTGCGGCGTCATCTGATCCCTTATCGCATGCCACGGCCATGAAGCCGCACAGTCCGCAGAAGGCGGAAGGAGATGAGGGACAGGCGAACTGATGCACTGATCATGCCCGTCAATCACACCCTCGCAGTCCCAATAAATAAGACAACGAGGGGCGTTGTGTGGGTCAGGGCGGCCGCAGAGGCGCAGGCAGCCAAACAATGATGCCAGAAGACGGGCAGCGCTACCAAGGGGGTTGCAGCGTGTCATTACAAAGGAAAGTCACACCACCGGGACGGTTAAATGGTCACACAGAGGACACATTTTAGACGTGTTTTCAGTTCCACATGTGCGAGGAGAATACGTTTATGAGCCACCTTGCACACATGCAGCATTACCGCTGTACAAGGTGGCCTTTAAAACGTACAAACGCCTGGGGGAGGGGGGACAGGTTCCCTTCAATTTCAGTTCTTGTGTCTGCGTGGCTTTTGCAGGACACGATGCCGGCTGCACAGCAGGGGAACAGCTGGCGGTGCTGAACCCCACTGACACATTGGCTGGTGTTTTTCTCTGTGCAGCTAGCAGTACCGGGCCCCAACTGGCGGTGTTGGAGCCCGGGGTCAGCAGGAGGAGGAGATGGAGCAGAGTGTAGGCCGAAGCCTGCACTGGCGGCAGCTTTTGGGTCTGTTGTGCCTGCGTGGCAGTTGCAGGACACGTTGCCGGCTGCACAGCAGGGGAACAGCTGGCGGTGCTGAACCCCACTGACACATTGGCTGGTGTTTTTCTCTGTGCAGCTAGCAGTACCGGGCCCCAACTGGCGGTGTTGGAGCCCAGGGCTCTGCAGGGGGAGCAGAGTGTAGGCCGAAGCCTAATTGAACCAATTTCAAAGGTAACCTTTAACCCCCCCTCAGGGGTTACAAAGTAGAAGAGCCACAGCTTATGCAGCAGTAGTGCTGCACAAGTCAAAGGTTGCTCTTTTAATTTCGCTCCTTGCACACGCTGAATGAAACACGTATAACATTTAGCCCTTTAAACAGTCAAACTGTGTTGGAGGCGCGAGTTCCCTTTGTAATGAGACGCAGCACAGATGTCAAGAATCCCACCTTGGTGCTGGGTGCAGCCTCCTGAGCGTTGTTATTTGCTGTACAGGAGTCTGCGCTGTCGTATGATCCCCTGGCCTAGCGCTGTTAGCGCTGCCCATGTTCTGGCATCATTTAATGTCGGCCGGTGCGGTTCGCGATGACCATGAATCCCAGCCCCGCAGTGTCTTAACATTGTTAAAACACTGCGGGGCTGGGATTCAGGGCCTGGCGCAGCACATATGTTCGCCTCTCACACTCGGGTCCTTACACCCGCTTCAGACTGTGCGGCGTCATCTGATCCCTTATCGCATGCCACGGCCATGAAGCCGCACAGTCCGCAGAAGGCGGAAGGAGATGAGGGACAGGCGAACTGATGCACTGATCATGCCCGTCAATCACACCCTCGCAGTCCCAATAAATAAGACAACGAGGGGCGTTGTGTGGGTCAGGGCGGCCGCAGAGGCGCAGGCAGCCAAACAATGATGCCAGAAGACGGGCAGCGCTACCAAGGGGGTTGCAGCGTGTCATTACAAAGGAAAGTCACACCACCGGGACGGTTAAATGGTCACACAGAGGACACATTTTAGACGTGTTTTCAGTTCCACATGTGCGAGGAGAATACGTTTATGAGCCACCTTGCACACATGCAGCATTACCGCTGTACAAGGTGGCCTTTAAAACGTACAAACGCCTGGGGGAGGGGGGACAGGTTCCCTTCAATTTCAGTTCTTGTGTCTGCGTGGCTTTTGCAGGACACGATGCCGGCTGCACAGCAGGGGAACAGCTGGCGGTGCTGAACCCCACTGACACATTGGCTGGTGTTTTTCTCTGTGCAGCTAGCAGTACCGGGCCCCAACTGGCGGTGTTGGAGCCCGGGGTCAGCAGGAGGAGGAGATGGAGCAGAGTGTAGGCCGAAGCCTGCACTGGCGGCAGCTTTTGGGTCTGTTGTGCCTGCGTGGCAGTTGCAGGACACGTTGCCGGCTGCACAGCAGGGGAACAGCTGGCGGTGCTGAACCCCACTGACACATTGGCTGGTGTTTTTCTCTGTGCAGCTAGCAGTACCGGGCCCCAACTGGCGGTGTTGGAGCCCAGGGCTCTGCAGGGGGAGCAGAGTGTAGGCCGAAGCCTAATTGAACCAATTTCAAAGGTAACCTTTAACCCCCCCTCAGGGGTTACAAAGTAGAAGAGCCACAGCTTATGCAGCAGTAGTGCTGCACAAGTCAAAGGTTGCTCTTTTAATTTCGCTCCTTGCACACGCTGAATGAAACACGTATAACATTTAGCCCTTTAAACAGTCAAACTGTGTTGGAGGCGCGAGTTCCCTTTGTAATGAGACGCAGCACAGATGTCAAGAATCCCACCTTGGTGCTGGGTGCAGCCTCCTGAGCGTTGTTATTTGCTGTACAGGAGTCTGCGCTGTCGTATGATCCCCTGGCCTAGCGCTGTTAGCGCTGCCCATGTTCTGGCATCATTTAATGTCGGCCGGTGCGGTTCGCGATGACCATGAATCCCAGCCCCGCAGTGTCTTAACATTGTTAAAACACTGCGGGGCTGGGATTCAGGGCCTGGCGCAGCACATATGTTCGCCTCTCACACTCGGGTCCTTACACCCGCTTCAGACTGTGCGGCGTCATCTGATCCCTTATCGCATGCCACGGCCATGAAGCCGCACAGTCCGCAGAAGGCGGAAGGAGATGAGGGACAGGCGAACTGATGCACTGATCATGCCCGTCAATCACACCCTCGCAGTCCCAATAAATAAGACAACGAGGGGCGTTGTGTGGGTCAGGGCGGCCGCAGAGGCGCAGGCAGCCAAACAATGATGCCAGAAGACGGGCAGCGCTACCAAGGGGGTTGCAGCGTGTCATTACAAAGGAAAGTCACACCACCGGGACGGTTAAATGGTCACACAGAGGACACATTTTAGACGTGTTTTCAGTTCCACATGTGCGAGGAGAATACGTTTATGAGCCACCTTGCACACATGCAGCATTACCGCTGTACAAGGTGGCCTTTAAAACGTACAAACGCCTGGGGGAGGGGGGACAGGTTCCCTTCAATTTCAGTTCTTGTGTCTGCGTGGCTTTTGCAGGACACGATGCCGGCTGCACAGCAGGGGAACAGCTGGCGGTGCTGAACCCCACTGACACATTGGCTGGTGTTTTTCTCTGTGCAGCTAGCAGTACCGGGCCCCAACTGGCGGTGTTGGAGCCCGGGGTCAGCAGGAGGAGGAGATGGATCAGAGTGTAGGCCGAAGCCTGCACTGGCGGCAGCTTTTGGGTCTGTTGTGCCTGCGTGGCAGTTGCAGGACACGTTGCCGGCTGCACAGCAGGGGAACAGCTGGCGGTGCTGAACCCCACTGACACATTGGCTGGTGTTTTTCTCTGTGCAGCTAGCAGTACCGGGCCCCAACTGGCGGTGTTGGAGCCCAGGGCTCTGCAGGGGGAGCAGAGTGTAGGCCGAAGCCTAATTGAACCAATTTCAAAGGTAACCTTTAACCCCCCCTCAGGGGTTACAAAGTAGAAGAGCCACAGCTTATGCAGCAGTAGTGCTGCACAAGTCAAAGGTTGCTCTTTTAATTTCGCTCCTTGCACACGCTGAATGAAACACGTATAACATTTAGCCCTTTAAACAGTCAAACTGTGTTGGAGGCGCGAGTTCCCTTTGTAATGAGACGCAGCACAGATGTCAAGAATCCCACCTTGGTGCTGGGTGCAGCCTCCTGAGCGTTGTTATTTGCTGTACAGGAGTCTGCGCTGTCGTGTGATCCCCTGGCCTAGCGCTGTTAGCGCTGCCCATGTTCTGGCATCATTTAATGTCGGCCGGTGTGGTTCGCGATGACCATGAATCCCAGCCCCGCAGTGTCTTAACATTGTTAAAACACTGCGGGGCTGGGATTCAGGGCCTGGCGCAGCACATATGTTCGCCTCTCACACTCGGGTCCTTACACCCGCTTCAGACTGTGCGGCGTCATCTGATCCCTTATCGCATGCCACGGCCATGAAGCCGCACAGTCCGCAGAAGGCGGAAGGAGATGAGGGACAGGCGAACTGATGCACTGATCATGCCCGTCAATCACACCCTCGCAGTCCCAATAAATAAGACAACGAGGGGCGTTGTGTGGGTCAGGGCGGCCGCAGAGGCGCAGGCAGCCAAACAATGATGCCAGAAGACGGGCAGCGCTACCAAGGGGGTTGCAGCGTGTCATTACAAAGGAAAGTCACACCACCGGGACGGTTAAATGGTCACACAGAGGACACATTTTAGACGTGTTTTCAGTTCCACATGTGCGAGGAGAATACGTTTATGAGCCACCTTGCACACATGCAGCATTACCGCTGTACAAGGTGGCCTTTAAAACGTACAAACGCCTGGGGGAGGGGGGACAGGTTCCCTTCAATTTCAGTTCTTGTGTCTGCGTGGCTTTTGCAGGACACGATGCCGGCTGCACAGCAGGGGAACAGCTGGCGGTGCTGAACCCCACTGACACATTGGCTGGTGTTTTTCTCTGTGCAGCTAGCAGTACCGGGCCCCAACTGGCGGTGTTGGAGCCCGGGGTCAGCAGGAGGAGGAGATGGAGCAGAGTGTAGGCCGAAGCCTGCACTGGCGGCAGCTTTTGGGTCTGTTGTGCCTGCGTGGCAGTTGCAGGACACGTTGCCGGCTGCACAGCAGGGGAACAGCTGGCGGTGCTGAACCCCACTGACACATTGGCTGGTGTTTTTCTCTGTGCAGCTAGCAGTACCGGGCCCCAACTGGCGGTGTTGGAGCCCAGGGCTCTGCAGGGGGAGCAGAGTGTAGGCCGAAGCCTAATTGAACCAATTTCAAAGGTAACCTTTAACCCCCCCTCAGGGGTTACAAAGTAGAAGAGCCACAGCTTATGCAGCAGTAGTGCTGCACAAGTCAAAGGTTGCTCTTTTAATTTCGCTCCTTGCACACGCTGAATGAAACACGTATAACATTTAGCCCTTTAAACAGTCAAACTGTGTTGGAGGCGCGAGTTCCCTTTGTAATGAGACGCAGCACAGATGTCAAGAATCCCACCTTGGTGCTGGGTGCAGCCTCCTGAGCGTTGTTATTTGCTGTACAGGAGTCTGCGCTGTCGTATGATCCCCTGGCCTAGCGCTGTTAGCGCTGCCCATGTTCTGGCATCATTTAATGTCGGCCGGTGCGGTTCGCGATGACCATGAATCCCAGCCCCGCAGTGTCTTAACATTGTTAAAACACTGCGGGGCTGGGATTCAGGGCCTGGCGCAGCACATATGTTCGCCTCTCACACTCGGGTCCTTACACCCGCTTCAGACTGTGCGGCGTCATCTGATCCCTTATCGCATGCCACGGCCATGAAGCCGCACAGTCCGCAGAAGGCGGAAGGAGATGAGGGACAGGCGAACTGATGCACTGATCATGCCCGTCAATCACACCCTCGCAGTCCCAATAAATAAGACAACGAGGGGCGTTGTGTGGGTCAGGGCGGCCGCAGAGGCGCAGGCAGCCAAACAATGATGCCAGAAGACGGGCAGCGCTACCAAGGGGGTTGCAGCGTGTCATTACAAAGGAAAGTCACACCACCGGGACGGTTAAATGGTCACACAGAGGACACATTTTAGACGTGTTTTCAGTTCCACATGTGCGAGGAGAATACGTTTATGAGCCACCTTGCACACATGCAGCATTACCGCTGTACAAGGTGGCCTTTAAAACGTACAAACGCCTGGGGGAGGGGGGACAGGTTCCCTTCAATTTCAGTTCTTGTGTCTGCGTGGCTTTTGCAGGACACGATGCCGGCTGCACAGCAGGGGAACAGCTGGCGGTGCTGAACCCCACTGACACATTGGCTGGTGTTTTTCTCTGTGCAGCTAGCAGTACCGGGCCCCAACTGGCGGTGTTGGAGCCCGGGGTCAGCAGGAGGAGGAGATGGAGCAGAGTGTAGGCCGAAGCCTGCACTGGCGGCAGCTTTTGGGTCTGTTGTGCCTGCGTGGCAGTTGCAGGACACGTTGCCGGCTGCACAGCAGGGGAACAGCTGGCGGTGCTGAACCCCACTGACACATTGGCTGGTGTTTTTCTCTGTGCAGCTAGCAGTACCGGGCCCCAACTGGCGGTGTTGGAGCCCAGGGCTCTGCAGGGGGAGCAGAGTGTAGGCCGAAGCCTAATTGAACCAATTTCAAAGGTAACCTTTAACCCCCCCTCAGGGGTTACAAAGTAGAAGAGCCACAGCTTATGCAGCAGTAGTGCTGCACAAGTCAAAGGTTGCTCTTTTAATTTCGCTCCTTGCACACGCTGAATGAAACACGTATAACATTTAGCCCTTTAAACAGTCAAACTGTGTTGGAGGCGCGAGTTCCCTTTGTAATGAGACGCAGCACAGATGTCAAGAATCCCACCTTGGTGCTGGGTGCAGCCTCCTGAGCGTTGTTATTTGCTGTACAGGAGTCTGCGCTGTCGTGTGATCCCCTGGCCTAGCGCTGTTAGCGCTGCCCATGTTCTGGCATCATTTAATGTCGGCCGGTGCGGTTCGCGATGACCATGAATCCCAGCCCCGCAGTGTCTTAACATTGTTAAAACACTGCGGGGCTGGGATTCAGGGCCTGGCGCAGCACATATGTTCGCCTCTCACACTCGGGTCCTTACACCCGCTTCAGACTGTGCGGCGTCATCTGATCCCTTATCGCATGCCACGGCCATGAAGCCGCACAGTCCGCAGAAGGCGGAAGGAGATGAGGGACAGGCGAACTGATGCACTGATCATGCCCGTCAATCACACCCTCGCAGTCCCAATAAATAAGACAACGAGGGGCGTTGTGTGGGTCAGGGCGGCCGCAGAGGCGCAGGCAGCCAAACAATGATGCCAGAAGACGGGCAGCGCTACCAAGGGGGTTGCAGCGTGTCATTACAAAGGAAAGTCACACCACCGGGACGGTTAAATGGTCACACAGAGGACACATTTTAGACGTGTTTTCAGTTCCACATGTGCGAGGAGAATACGTTTATGAGCCACCTTGCACACATGCAGCATTACCGCTGTACAAGGTGGCCTTTAAAACGTACAAACGCCTGGGGGAGGGGGGACAGGTTCTCTTCAATTTCAGTTCTTGTGTCTGCGTGGCTTTTGCAGGACACGATGCCGGCTGCACAGCAGGGGAACAGCTGGCGGTGCTGAACCCCACTGACACATTGGCTGGTGTTTTTCTCTGTGCAGCTAGCAGTACCGGGCCCCAACTGGCGGTGTTGGAGCCCGGGGTCAGCAGGAGGAGGAGATGGAGCAGAGTGTAGGCCGAAGCCTGCACTGGCGGCAGCTTTTGGGTCTGTTGTGCCTGCGTGGCAGTTGCAGGACACGTTGCCGGCTGCACAGCAGGGGAACAGCTGGCGGTGCTGAACCCCACTGACACATTGGCTGGTGTTTTTCTCTGTGCAGCTAGCAGTACCGGGCCCCAACTGGCGGTGTTGGAGCCCAGGGCTCTGCAGGGGGAGCAGAGTGTAGGCCGAAGCCTAATTGAACCAATTTCAAAGGTAACCTTTAACCCCCCCTCAGGGGTTACAAAGTAGAAGAGCCACAGCTTATGCAGCAGTAGTGCTGCACAAGTCAAAGGTTGCTCTTTTAATTTCGCTCCTTGCACACGCTGAATGAAACACGTATAACATTTAGCCCTTTAAACAGTCAAACTGTGTTGGAGGCGCGAGTTCCCTTTGTAATGAGACGCAGCACAGATGTCAAGAATCCCACCTTGGTGCTGGGTGCAGCCTCCTGAGCGTTGTTATTTGCTGTACAGGAGTCTGCGCTGTCGTGTGATCCCCTGGCCTAGCGCTGTTAGCGCTGCCCATGTTCTGGCATCATTTAATGTCGGCCGGTGCGGTTCGCGATGACCATGAATCCCAGCCCCGCAGTGTCTTAACATTGTTAAAACACTGCGGGGCTGGGATTCAGGGCCTGGCGCAGCACATATGTTCGCCTCTCACACTCGGGTCCTTACACCCGCTTCAGACTGTGCGGCGTCATCTGATCCCTTATCGCATGCCACGGCCATGAAGCCGCACAGTCCGCAGAAGGCGGAAGGAGATGAGGGACAGGCGAACTGATGCACTGATCATGCCCGTCAATCACACCCTCGCAGTCCCAATAAATAAGACAACGAGGGGCGTTGTGTGGGTCAGGGCGGCCGCAGAGGCGCAGGCAGCCAAACAATGATGCCAGAAGACGGGCAGCGCTACCAAGGGGGTTGCAGCGTGTCATTACAAAGGAAAGTCACACCACCGGGACGGTTAAATGGTCACACAGAGGACACATTTTAGACGTGTTTTCAGTTCCACATGTGCGAGGAGAATACGTTTATGAGCCACCTTGCACACATGCAGCATTACCGCTGTACAAGGTGGCCTTTAAAACGTACAAACGCCTGGGGGAGGGGGGACAGGTTCCCTTCAATTTCAGTTCTTGTGTCTGCGTGGCTTTTGCAGGACACGATGCCGGCTGCACAGCAGGGGAACAGCTGGCGGTGCTGAACCCCACTGACACATTGGCTGGTGTTTTTCTCTGTGCAGCTAGCAGTACCGGGCCCCAACTGGCGGTGTTGGAGCCCGGGGTCAGCAGGAGGAGGAGATGGAGCAGAGTGTAGGCCGAAGCCTGCACTGGCGGCAGCTTTTGGGTCTGTTGTGCCTGCGTGGCAGTTGCAGGACACGTTGCCGGCTGCACAGCAGGGGAACAGCTGGCGGTGCTGAACCCCACTGACACATTGGCTGGTGTTTTTCTCTGTGCAGCTAGCACATCTGGGCCCCAACTGGCGGTGTTAGAGCCCAGGGTCAGCAGGAGGAGCAGGGGGAGCGGAGTGTAGGCCGAAGCCTGCACTGGAGCAAGTTGAAAGGAAACCTTTAACCCCCCCCCCCCAGGCGTTTGTAGCTGGAAGAGCCATCGTGTACACCACTAATGCTGGAAAAGGTAAACTTAGCTCTTTTAATTATGGTCCTTGCAGTTGCTGAACCTAACACTTATGAAATGTGTCCCCTCACAGCGTTCAACCGTCCGGTAGGTGGAACTTTCCTTTGTCATGTGACGCAGCACAGCCGTCATTTTTACCCCCTTGGCGCCGTGCGCCGCCTCCTCAGCGTTGTTTGAATCTGTCCCGGAGCCTGCGCTGTTAGGTTACCCCTTGGCCATGCACACATTTCGCGCTGTCCGTCTTCTGACATCATTTGCTGTCAGGCTGGCTGCGCCTGTGTGGGTGCGCTGTCCGAGATTCAGCCTCGCAGTGTCGTGTAATGTAATCCCACCGCGGGCCTGGGATCCGTGGCCATGCGCAGTGCATATCCTCACCTCTCACTCCCCTCCCTACGGCTTCTTCAGACTGTGCGGTGTCACGGCCGTGGCATGCTATTAGGGATCAGCTGACACCGAACAGTCTTTAGAAGCCGTAGGGAGGGGAGTGAGAGGCGAGGATATGCACTGCGCATGGCCACGGATCCCAGGCCCGCGGTGGGATTACATTACACGACACTGCGAGGCTGAATCTCGGACAGCGCACCCACACAGGCGCAGCCAGCCTGACAGCAAATGATGTCAGAAGACGGGCAGCGCGAAATGTGTGCATGGCCAAGGGGTAACCTAACAGCGCAGGCTCCGGGACAGATTCAAACAACGCTGAGGAGGCGGCGCACGGCGCCAAGGGGGTAAAAATGACGGCTGTGCTGCGTCACATGACAAAGGAAAGTTCCACCTACCGGACGGTTGAACGCTGTGAGGGGACACATTTCATAAGTGTTAGGTTCAGCATCTGCAAGGAGCACCACGAAAAGAGGCACTTTTTCCCTTTGCATCATTACTGCTGCACAAGGTGGCTCCTTCAGTAACAAACGCCTGGGGGGGGGGGGGGACAGGTTCCCTTAAATTTAACTTGTTGTGCCTGCGTGGCGGTCGCAGTACACGTTGCCGTATACACAGCAGGGGAACAGCTGGCGGTGCTGAACCCCACTAACACATTTGCGAGGTGTTTGGCTCTGTGCGTACAGCACTTCTGGACGGCAACTGGCGGTGTTGGAGCCCAGGGACAGGTGGAGGAGGAGGAGGTTGGAGGAGGTTGGAGGAGGTAGGAGGGATTGCCACACACACAGCAGGGGAACAGCTGACGTTACTGAACCCCAATAACAGAGGAGCGACTGTTGACTGTGCGTACAGCACTTCTGGACGGCAACTGGCGGTGTTGGAGCCCAGGGACAGGTGGAGGAGGAGGAGGAGGTTGGAGGAGGTAGGAGGGATTGCCACACACACAGCAGGGGAACAGCTGACGTTACTGAACCCCAATAACAGAGGAGGGACTGTTGGGACTGTGCGGACAGCACTTCTGGACGGCAACTGGCGGTGTTGGAGCCCAGGGACAGGTGGAGGAGGAGGAGGTAGGAGGAGGTAGGAGGGATTGCCACACACACAGCAGGGGAACAGCTGACGTTACTGAACCCCAATAACAGAGGAGGGACTGTTGACTGTGCGTACAGCACTTCTGGACGGCAACTGGCGGTGTTGGAGCCCAGGGACAGGTGGAGGAGGAGGAGGAGGTTGGAGGAGGTAGGAGGGATTGCCACACACACAGCAGGGGAACAGCTGACGTTACTGAACCCCAATAACAGAGGAGCGACTGTTGACTGTGCGTACAGCACTTCTGGACGGCAACTGGCGGTGTTGGAGCCCAGGGACAGGTGGAGGAGGAGGAGGAGGAGGTTGGAGGAGGTAGGAGGGATTGCCACACACACAGCAGGGGAACAGCTGACGTTACTGAACCCCAATAACAGAGGAGCGACTGTTGACTGTGCGTACAGCACTTCTGGACGGCAACTGGCGGTGTTGGAGCCCAGGGACAGGTGGAGGAGGAGGAGGTTGGAGGAGGTTGGAGGAGGTAGGAGGGATTGCCACACACACAGCAGGGGAACAGCTGACGTTACTGAACCCCAATAACAGAGGAGGGACTGTTGACTGTGCGTACAGCACTTCTGGACGGCAACTGGCGGTGTTGGAGCCCAGGGACAGGTGGAGGAGGAGGAGGAGGTTGGAGGAGGTAGGAGGGATTGCCACACACACAGCAGGGGAACAGCTGACGTTACTGAACCCCAATAACAGAGGAGCGACTGTTGACTGTGCGTACAGCACTTCTGGACTGCAACTGGCGGTGTTGGAGCCCAGGGACAGGTGGAGGAGGAGGAGGTTGGAGGAGGTTGGAGGAGGTAGGAGGGATTGCCACACACACAGCAGGGGAACAGCTGACGTTACTGAACCCCAATAACAGAGGAGGGACTGTTGACTGTGCGTACAGCACTTCTGGACGGCAACTGGCGGTGTTGGAGCCAGGGACAGGTGGAGGAGGAGGAGGAGGTTGGAGGAGGTAGGAGGGATTGCCACACACACAGCAGGGGAACAGCTGACGTTACTGAACCCCAATAACAGAGGAGCGACTGTTGACTGTGCGTACAGCACTTCTGGACGGCAACTGGCGGTGTTGGAGCCCAGGGACAGGTGGAGGAGGAGGAGGTTGGAGGAGGTTGGAGGAGGTAGGAGGGATTGCCACACACACAGCAGGGGAACAGCTGACGTTACTGAACCCCAATAACAGAGGAGCAACTGTTGACTGTGCGTACAGCACTTCTGGACGGCAACTGGCGGTGTTGGAGCCCAGGGACAGGTGGAGGAGGAGGAGGTTGGAGGAGGTTGGAGGAGGTAGGAGGGATTGCCACACACACAGCAGGGGAACAGCTGACGTTACTGAACCCCAATAACAGAGGAGCGACTGTTGACTGTGCGTACAGCACTTCTGGACGGCAACTGGCGGTGTTGGAGCCCAGGGACAGGTGGAGGAGGAGGAGGAGGTTGGAGGAGGTAGGAGGGATTGCCACACACACAGCAGGGGAACAGCTGACGTTACTGAACCCCAATAACAGAGGAGCGACTGTTGACTGTGCGTACAGCACTTCTGGACGGCAACTGGCGGTGTTGGAGCCCAGGGACAGGTGGAGGAGGAGGAGGAGGTTGGAGGAGGTAGGAGGGATTGCCACACACACAGCAGGGGAACAGCTGACGTTACTGAACCCCAATAACAGAGGAGCGACTGTTGACTGTGCGTACAGCACTTCTGGACGGCAACTGGCGGTGTTGGAGCCCAGGGACAGGTGGAAAAGCAGAGGAACACAATGTAGGCCGAAGCCTGAGAAAGTCGAAAGGGAACCTTTAACCCCCCCCCAAGGCGTTTGTAGCTGAAAGAGCCAGCTTGTGCAGCACAAAAGATGCAAAAGGAAAAGGTGGCTCTTTTCATCATGCTCCTTGCAAACACAGAACTAAACACTTATAAAATGTGTCCCCTGCAACCGTAAAACCGTCCTGGAGGTGGGACTTTCCTTCGTAATGTGGCGCAGCACAGCCGTCATTCCTACCCCCCCGGCGACGCGCACTGGCTCCTCAGCGTTGTTTGATTCTGTCCCGGAGCCTGCGCTGTTATGTTATCCCGTGGCCAGGCACACTTAGCGCTGCCCGTCTTCTGGCATCATTTGGTGTCAGGATGGCTGCGCCTGTGCGGCCGCGCTGGCCGAGAGCCCGCCTCGCAGTGTCTTCTGATTTAATCCCACTGGGGGCCTGGGATCCATGGACATGCGCAGTGCATATCCTCGCCTCTCACTCCCCTCCCTACGGCTTCTTAAGACTGTGCGGTGTCACGGCCGTGGCATGCTATTAGGGACCAGCTGACACCGAACAGTCTGAAGAAGCCATAGGGAGATGAGTGAGAGGTGGAGGTTCAGATATGCACTGCGCATGTCCATGGATCCCAGGCCCCCAGTGGGATTAAATCAGAAGACACTGCGAGGCGGGCTCTCTGCCAGCGCGGCCGCACAGGCGCAGCCATCCTGACACCAAATGATGCCAGAAGACGGGCAGCGCTAAGTGTGCCTGGCCACGGGATAACATAACAGCGCAGGCTCCGGGACGGAATCAAACAACGCTGAGGAGCGGGTGCGCGGCGCCGGGGGGGTAGGAATGACGGCTGTGCTGCGTCACATTACGAAGGAAAGTCCCACCTCCGGGACGGTGTTACGGTATCAGTGGACACATTTTATAAGTGTTAAGTTCTGCGTGTGCAAGGTGCTAAACAAAAATAGCTACCTTTTCCTTGTGCAGCATTACTGCTGCACAAGGTGGCTCTTTCAGTAACAAACGCCTTGGGGGGGGGGGGACAGATTCCCTTACATTTCAGTTGTTGTGTCAGCGTGGCGGTCGCATGACACATTGCCGGCTACACAGCTGGGGATCAGCTGACGTTACTGAAACCCAATAACACTGGATCGTATGTTTTGACTGTGCAGACGGCACTTCTGAGCCTCAACTGGCGGTGTTGGAGCCCAGGAATTTAAGTTCAGGTGGTAGAAAGATGAACACAACAGGAGACCTGGATAACGTATACAGTGACCTAATTATTTAATCAGGAGGAGGAGTGGCAAATTCCTGCGAGATCCAGGCCTTGTTCATTTTCAGGAAAGTAAGCCGGTCAATGTTATCGGAGGATAGTCGCATGCGACGGTCAGTTAGTACACCACCTGCAGCACTAAAGACACGTTCCGATAATACACTGGCCGCAGGGCAAGACAGCACCTCCAATGCATACTGGCTTAGCTCTGGCCATGTATCCAGCTTTGAGACCCAAAACTTGAAAGGGGAAGAGCCGTCTGGGAGTACAGCAAGAGGGCAAGACATGTAGTCTGTCACCATCTGACGGAACCGTTGCCTCCTGCTGACTGGAGCCGTCTGTGATGGTGTAGACTTTTGTGGGGGGCACAGAAAACTGTGCCACAGTTGGGCCATACTGGTCTTGCCTTGGGCAGAGGCACTGCTTCTGCTCCCTCTTTGTGCAGAGCCTCCACCACTGCCTGGACGCACTGAGCTGCTTTGGAATGCACTAGCAGAACTTCTCTCAGTTGGAATGGAGAAGATGATGGAATTGACCAGTGTGTCTTGGTACTCCCGCATTTTTCGCTCCCGGTTCAACGGTGTGATGAGGCTTTCTACGTTGTCCCGGTAGCGAGGATCGAGGAGGGTGAACACCCAATAATCAGACATGTTGAGAATGTGGGCGATGCGGCGGTCGTTTCTCAGGCACTGCAGCATGTAATCCACCATGTGCTGCAGACTGCCAACTGCCCAAGAAACGCTGTCCCCTGCTAGAGGCGTGATCTCTGCCCGCTCGTCATCACCCCACCCTCGCTGTACACACTGAGTACTGGACAATTCGGTAACTCCCTCCTCTGGACGGATGTCTTCCTCCTCCATTGACTCCTCCTCATCCTCCTCACAAACTGTCCCCTGCCTACGCGTTTGTGAGGAACCACGTGGCGCTGACTGTCCAGAAGATGATGGAAATGGTGAATCCTCATCCTCCACCTCTTCCACAACATCATCCCTTAGCGCTTGCAGTGATTTTTCAAGCAGGCAGATAAGGGGGACAGTCATGCTGACTAGTGCATCATCTGCACTCGCCATCCGCGTGGAATAATCAAAGGGACGCAAAACCTGGCAGACGTCATTCATAGTGGCCCACTCTGTGGTTGTGAAGTCTGTACGGCGCTGACTGCGACTTTTTTGCGCCTGAAGCAGCTGGTACTCCATTACAGCTTGCTGCTGCTCACACAACCGCTCCAACATATGTAACGTGGAATTCCACCTGGTAGGTAGGTCACATATGATGCGATGTTCCGGCAGGCGGTGTCGGCGCTGCAGAGCCGCAATGCGCGCTTTTGCCGTGCTGGAACGCCGCAAGTGAGCACACTCTAGGCGGACCTTGTGCAGCAGTGCATCAAGATCCGGATAGTCCCTCAAAAAGCTCTGCACGACCAAATTGAGCACATGTGCCAGACATGGGATGTGAGTGAGGTTGCCGAGGCCCAGAGCTGCCACCAGATTTCGGTCATTATCACACACTACCATGCCTGGCTGGAGATTCGCTGGCACAAACCACACATCGCTCTCCTGCTTGATGGCATTCCAGAGCTCCTGCGCTGTGTGGCTACGATTCCCCAAAAAAATTAATTTCAAGACGGCCTGTTGACGTTTGGCCACGGCTGTGCTCATGTCGGTCGTAACAGGTACACGTTCATCACGGGTCCATGTGGAGGTGGACTGTGACGGCTCCTGCAGCGATGATTCTGAGGAACTGGTGTAAGAGGAGGAGTCAATGCGTACAGAATGGATTCCTGCAATCCTTGGAGTGGGCAGGACACGTCCTGCGCCACTCGCACGGTCTGTACCCGGCTCAACGACATTAACCCAATGGGCAGTGAGGGAAAGGTATCGCCCCTGTCCATGTTGACTGGTCCACGCATCGGTGGTGAGGTGGACCTTGCTACTGACGGCGTTCAGTAGCGCGTGTTTTATGTGTCCCTCCACATGCTTGTGCAGGGCAGGGACGGCTTGCCTGCTGAAGTAAAAGCGGCTGGGCACATTGTACTGTGGGACTGCCAATGACATCAAGTCACGGAAGCTGTCAGTCTCCACCAGCCTGAATGACAGCATTTCCAGTGACAGAAGTTTGGCAATGCCTGCAGTCAGAGCCTGTGCTCGTGGGTGGTTTGACGAGAAAGGCCGCCTTTTCTCCCATGCCTGTACTACCGATGGCTGTAGACTGGGCTGGGAGTGTGTGGATGACTGGGAAAGTGGTGCTGCGGGTGGAATTACAGCGGGTCTCTGGACAACAGGGCCAGAGGTTCTTCCACGGCGATCCTGGGAGGAAGCCGAACCAGCTGCGTGTGAGCTAGAGGAAGAGGCAACACGAGCTGAAGAGGTGGTAGCTGCCGCTGTTGGTTGGCCTACCTCTTCAGTGTGTTTTTCTAACTCCGCCGGGTGCCTGTTGCGCACATGTTTCCACATGTTGGAGGTATTGAGGTTGCTGACATTTTTCCCTCTTTTGACTTTTTGATGACACACCTTGCATCTGACATAGCAAATGTCATCTGCAACTGTGTCAAAAAAGGACCAGGCACTGCAAGTCTTGGGAGCGCCCTTTTTGGCTTTTGGAAGAGACATGCTCCTAACGGGTGCCAAAGCGGAGGCTGCAGGATCCGCAGTCTTCCCCCTCCCTCTCCCTCTTTGGGCCGTACGGGGAATCTCTTCCTCAGAGCTGCTCCCACCACCTTCCTGTCCCTCACGCCAAGATGGGTCGAGGACCTCATCATCTACACTACCCTCTGCCCCCAACTGCTCCTCCTGGGTAGTCTCAGCAGCAGAGCACGCACCAGTAAGTGGCACCTGAGTGTCATCATCAGCTGATGCGGCCTGCGATGTGGTGACCGGAGCCACTGGCCCACCCGCCTCTTCAGAGGAAGACAGAAAAAGCTGTTGGGCATCACTGCACCCTGCCTCTTCTTCCATTTCTCCAATGCTGCTTGGCTGGCCCCCTGTTTCCAAGCCAAGAGATTCAGAGAACAGAAGTAGAGACGGCTCCTGTCCTGGGCTCTCTGTCTGCCTGGGCAATTTGGCAGGTGGTGAAGAGACAGATGGCTGCTCTCCAGTGCTCTGTGTCTGAGAGGATGTGGCACTAATGGAAGTTGATGCATTAGCTGCCATCCATCCGACAACAGCTTCAATTTGTTCTTGACGCAGCAGCGGTGTACGGCGCTCTGACACAAAGCTGCGCATGAACGACTGTTGCCTGGTGAAAGTGGGTGCTGATGAGTCACCGGTGCCCGCAGCAGGCACAGAATCCCCACGTCCCCTCCCTGCTCCGCGCCCACGCCCACGCCCACGTGCCTTACTCACTGCCTTCTTCATCTTGGTTGACTGATAAAGATAAGCAGAAAAGTACTAACGGATTTGTGTGCTTATTCCTGAGCAACTCCTCCTAACAGGTATAAGAAACACTAATTTTCTAAAGTGTGGACTAGACTTTAATATGAGCTAATGTGGCCTACACAAATGTAAAGTGGTGTAACTGGTGTGTTTGGTGAACTTTATTATTTATTTATTTTTTGGGGGCTGAACTGACAACAGATAGAGCTGCAGTCACACGGAGACCGTGCAGACAGACGTAAACGGCGCTGCAAGGCCCAAAAACCCTCCTCTACGTTATCCTATGTAGTGTTTTTCCACAAGTTAGCTGGAGACGGGTGGAAAGACACTAGTAGGATTTTTTAAAATAAATTAGCAGCAACCTACACTACTTGGAAAAAAAAGAAAATTGATTTGGCGGTATGACGCAGTGAACAACCCTGAGCTGGAGACAACCAGGCTATGGCTGCTCACAGACTACAGGGCGAGCTGCAATCACACGGAGACCGTGCAGACAGCCGTAAACGGCGCTGCAAGGCCCAAAAACCCTCCTCTACTTTATCCTATGTAGTGTTTTTCCACAAATTAGCTGGAGACGGGTGGAAAGACACTAATAGGATTTTTTTAAATAAATTAGCAGCAGACTACACTACTTGAAAAAAAATTAAAATTGATTTGGCGGTATGACGCAGTGAACAACCCTGAGCTGGAGACAACCAGGCTACGGCTGCTCACAGACTACAGGGCGAGCTGCAGTCACACGGAGACCGTGCAGACAGCCGTAAACGGCGCTGCAAGGCCCAAAAACCCTCCTCTACTTTATCCTATGTAGTGTTTTTCCACAAATTAGCTGGAGACGGGTGGAAAGACACTAATAGGATTTTTTTGAATAAATTAGCAGCAGACTACACTACTTGAAAAAAAAAAAAAAAAAAGAACAGTATGAGGCAATGAACCACCCTCCCTGAACTGAATACAACCAGCTATGGATGGCCTATGTGGCTGCACTCAGACTAGAGAGTGGGCTGCACTCACACACACACACACACAGACCTTGCAGATCGCTGTGAAAACAGCGCTACAAGGCAAAAGCAAGGTGAATAGTAGGTGAACACAGCGGTTGCTAAATTAGCCTTTGGAAAGCACAAAGAAGCAAATCGCTATCTCTAAACTGTCCCTCAGTCAGCAAACAGCGTCCTGTCACTAACTGAATTCACAGCAGAGTGATCGCAAAATGGCGCCAGCGACTTTTAAACTGCAGCATGACATCATTTCAGCAGCCAATCACAGCCTTGCCAGTAGTTTCATGCCCTCCATGCTAAACAGGATGTGCCCACACTTGGAATCATTCTCATTGGCTGAATTTCTGCATTTTGAATCTTGGAACTTCCGATTCCGGTATCCGATACGCGGCAAGTATCGGAATACCGGTATCGGAATTCCGATACCGCAAGTATCGGCCGATACCCGATACTTGCGGTATCGGAATGCTCAACACTAATCATCAGTATTAAAACAATAAAAGACCTGACAAATTTCAGTTGGTGGATAATGAATCTATAATATATGAAAGTTTAATTGTAATCATTACATTATGGTAAATAATGAAATTTAACACTATATGCTAATTTTTTGAGAAGGACCTGTATATTTGAGCTGCCGTGAGCCTGCAGGCTACTGGAAAGATCCTTTAAGAAGCATTCTCCTGTACTGCTGGTGGCACACATTTCTACATTTGAAGCAGCATGGCAAGCTACATTTTAATTTTTAAAGGAGTTATGTGCTTTAGACAACACCATTAACTAGGCTTTGGTGATGCAATGGGTGTAAAAATACGCGAGGAAAGGATTTTTAGAAATTTGAGTGATGCGGTCATATGCTGCAGCAGCTAAAATGCAGTGAAACTTTATATAAATGCCCCATAAAAGTGTTTTGGAGTACATTCGATATACACGCAGTCTTCTGTTTTTTTAGGGAAACTGATTTTCTTCCACAGTTCAACCTGGGATCATGCTCTTCCTCTTTATTTATAAAGTTGCTGTATAAAGTTCATTGTGTTGTAAATGTCTGATAGTTTATCGATTTGTGTTGCAGGATTGTTTAGTGTGAAACAAGTAGAGCTTTCCTATGTGATCATCAACATACATGCACACATATAGAGTGGCAGGTTAAAGGGAATCTGTCACCCCATTTTTCGCCTATAAGCTGCAGCCACTGGCATCATTGGCTTATCTACAGCATTCTGGAATGCTGTAGATAAGCCCCCCGATGTAACCTGAAAGATAAGAAAAACATGTTAGACTATACTCACCCAGGGGCGGTCCGGTCCGATGGGTGTCGTGGTCCGGGTCTGGTGCCTCCCATCTTCATATGATGACGTCCTCTTCTTTGCTTCCTGTCACGGCGCAGGCGTACTGATTTGCCCTTTTGAGGGCAGAGCAAAGTACTGCAGTGCGCAGGCGCTGGGCCTCTCTGACCTTTCCCGCTGCCTGCGCACTGCAGTACTTTGCTCTGCCCTCAACAGGACAAATCAGTACACCTGCGCCGGAGCCGCAACAGGAAGCAAGGAGGATGATGTCATCGCAAGAAGATGGGAGGCGCCGGACCGCGACGCCCATCGGACCCGACCGCATCGGGGCCGCCCCTGGGTGAGTATAATCTAACTCGTTTTTATCTTTCAGGTTAGCGAAATTAGGATTATTTAGTCTAGAAAAAAGACGACTGAGGGGCGATCTAATAACCATGTATAAGTATATAAGGGGACAATACAAATATCTCGCTGAGGATCTGTTTATACCAAGGAAGGTGACGGGCACAAGGGGGCATTCTTTGCGTCTGGAGGAGAGAAGGTTTTTCCACCAACATAGATGAGGATTCTTTACTGATAGAGCAGTGAGAATCTGGAATTGCTTGCCTGAGGAGGTGGTGATGGCGAACTCAGTCGAGGGGTTCAAGAGGCCTGGATGTCTTCCTGGAGCGTAACAATATTGTATCATACAATTATTAGGTTCTTTAGAAGGACGTAGATCTGGGGATTTATTATGATGGAATATAGGCTGAACTGGATGGACAAATGTCTTTTTTTGGCCTTACTAACTATGTTACTATGTTACTATGTTACATCGGGGGCTTATCTAGAGCATTACAGAATACTGTAGAGAAGCCCATGATGGCAGCGGCCGAAGCTTATAGGCGAAAAATGGGGTGACAGATTCCCTTTAAAAAGAGGGCAAAGAGAGAGAGATTGGAAACCTTAGAAGAGCATCACACTTCCGATAAAAAAAAATATATTGGCAACTGTAATCTACATACAATTCCCGATTCCGCTGCAAGACCTTAGTGACGTGACTGATGTTGATAAGTCCTGCAGTTCTACAGGCAGAATATGGTACATTTACAGGGAATATCCACAATTTAAAAAGGATATATCAGCCTCATGACATGACTGTCTTACTAAATATTAGTATGTCAAAACAGCAGGGGCGGACACAGACTGCAGAGGGTCCCTGTGCAAGAAATATTCCCGGACCCCCCATACCGTAACAAAGTTATGTAAACCTTGTATAGGTTGTAATATGTATTACAAGTTTAGAACACAACTATGAAATCTACATAATAAATTTCAGTTCCATATTTAACAGCTGAATATAACACAGAGCAGTCATACAATTGATGTCATACCTGGCATATCTGGATGTGCTTATTGTGGCCTATGACTTATCAAGCAGCACAGACTGTTTTTTCTTTATAAATTGGAGGAGATAATACTGTAGTGAGGAGAATTTGATTTTTTTTTTTTTTCAAAACTGTGACAGCTTATTTTTAGCAGGGCAAGACAATGTTTTAATTGTTACCATTTTGGGATAGATGACATCTTTATCTCTTATTACAGCATTTTTTGTGATATTTTTTGCAGTAATTTTGATGTTCTAGATATTTTTTTTTTGGTTTTCGGTGTTTACCGATTGGGTTATTTATATATTTTGATATATCAGACTTTTCTGAAAAATGTTTAACTTTTCACTATTCATAATTGAAGCTTCAATCGTCTGATCGCTTGTGCTATATACAGCGACGCCACAGCATCGCTGTATATAGTAAAAATCATGGTCTCCTTGAAACCCGGCTACAGGCAGGATTTCAAAGGAGCTCCAAAATGACAAGAATGGAGGTCTTCAGCAGACCTTCCGGTGTCATATTACCCATTGGTGACCCACAATCACACCATGGGCATGCTGATGTGCGCTTAGAAGGATGGGCCCCTCTGCCAGTGAATGTTAAATGTGGCTGTGAGAGTTTGACAGTGACCTTTAACAGGTTAACAATTGTGGGTGGAGTGGCAGGTCCTGGCTGTAACATGCATCCATTACGTGCCGGGTATGGGGTGAGCACACATCTTGATCTCTCCCCTACACCCGCTTCCAACTTGCGCTGTACATGCGCAGCAAATGTTGTGAAGGGGTTAAGGGTTGTAACAAAGCTCATTCAAATGATTGCATATTTGGTCAGTATGACCTAATAGCCAGTGCACCAGTGGTCATGAGCAAATCTTCATACAGACTTCTGGCCTATGTGAAAGAGATCGCAGCCAAAGACCAGGCTGGTGATGTCACTAGCAGGCCACTGTGCACAGAATATGAGGATATGTCACTTTCCTTAGGTCACCGGCGTTAGTTATGATCGAACGTGCACTTGACCCGCTCCCAACCCACCTCATCCCAAACCTCACCACAATCTTCATCCCAACCCTAACCCATCTCTTCAACCTATCACTAACAAATGGTGTTTTCCCCTCAAGCTTTAAACATGCCTCCATCACACCTATCCTCAAAAAGCCCTCTCTTGACCCATCCTCTGTATCTAGCTATCGCCCTATATCACTTCTCCCCTATGCCTCAAAACTACTGGAACAACACGTCTACCTTGAACTGTCCTCCCATCTCTCTTCTTGCTCCCTCTTTGACCGCTTACAATCTGGCTTCCGGTCACACCATTCCACTGAAACTGCCCTAACTAAGGTCACCACTGACCTTTTAACCGCCAAGAGCAAGCGACACTACTCTGTTCTCCTCCTCCTCGACCTGTCGGCTGCCTTTGACACAGTGGACCATTCCCTATTATTACAGACCCTCTCATCCCTTGGCATCACAGACTTGGCCCTATCCTGGATCTCATCATACCTAACAGACCGGACATTCAGCGTCTCCCACTCACACACCACCTCCTCACCTCGCCCCCTCTCTGTCGGAGTCCCACAAGGTTCAGTCCTTGGGCCCCTGCTCTTCTCCATTTACACCTTTGGCCTGGGACAGCTCATAGAATCTCATGGCTTTCAGTATCACCTCTATGCTGATGACACACAGATCTACATCTCTGGACCAGACATCACCTCCCTACTAACCAGAATCCCTCAATGTCTGTCCACTATTTCATCCTTCTCCGCTAAATTTCTGAAACTTAACATGGACAAAACAGAATTCATCATCTTTCCCCCATCTCACGTGACCCCCCCAACGAACCTATCCATTACAGTAAATGGCTGCCCACTCTCCCCAGTCCCACAAGCTCGCTGCCTCGGGGTTATCCTTGACGCTGATCTCTCCTTCAAACCACATATCCAAGCCCTTTCCACTTCCTGCCGACTTCAACTCAAAAATATTGCACAAATCCGTTCATTCCTCAACCAAGAATCTGCAAAAACCCTAGTCCATGCCCTCATCATCTCTCGTCTTGACTACTGCAACCTCCTGCTCTGTGGCCTCCCCTCAAACACTCTCGCACCCCTCCAATCTATTCTAAACTCTGCTGCCCGACTAATCCACCTGTCCCCCCGCTATTCTCCGGCCTCTCCCCTCTGTCAATCCCTTCACTGGCTCCCCATTGCCCAGAGACTCCAGTACAAAACCCTAACCATGACGTACAAAGCCATCCACAACCTGTCTCCTCCTTACATCTGTGACCTCATCTCCCGGTACTTTCCTACACGCAACCTCCGATCCTCACAAGATCTCCTTCTCTACTCCCCTCTTATCTCCTCTTCCCACAATCGTATACAAGATTTCTCTCGCGTATCACCCCTACTCTGGAACCCTCTACCACAACACATCAGACTCTCGCCCACCATCGAAACCTTCAAAAAGAATCTGAAGACCCACCTCTTCCGACAAGCCTACAACCTGCAGTAACCACCGATCAACCAACCGCTGCACGATCAGCTCTATCCTCACCTACTGTATTCTCACCCATCCCTTGTAGATTGTGAGCCCTCGCGGGCAGGGTCCTCACTCCTCCTGTACCAGTTATGACTTGTATTGTTCAAGATTATTGTACTTGTTTTTATTATGTATACCCCTCCTCACTTGTAAAGCGCCATGGAATAAATGGCGCTATAACAATAAATAATAATAAATAAGGTGTTATCTGAGCATGCTTGTGTGCTGAGAGTCTTCGGCGTGCTTGAATAATATTCTCGACTCCCCACCGATTCTTGTCTCGCGACTGTTCAACAGCCGCAACACATGCAGGGATTGTCTACCAAACAGGGAATCCAGCATGTGTTGTGACTGTCAAACAGCCACGAATCATGCAGCAGCGGAGACTTGAACATATTATTAGAGAACGCTGAAGATGCTCTATTAGCACTTGAGCATGCTCAGATAACGCCTTATCCAAACATGCTCGCTCATGACTAGTAACCACTACTCCCAACATGGTTCATTTATAAATTGTTGTTTCTTTATTTTTCAAAAACAATACTGTATTGTATGCTTACAAGATTTCCACAATTCCAACGATGCTGTCAGCCTGGTCCACACTTGTCCTCTGCAGCAGCTTCCCGCTCCAAGCTGCGACTCCAGTGCACAGTAGACACTTGCAGATCATCCTGTCAGCCAATCACAGATGTGCTTGTAAGGCAAAGTGTGTGATTGGCTGAGAGGTAACAATGCACAAATGTCACTGTGTAGTACATATAATCTTCTATATTATACCAGGGGGCGCTGTGTTGATCTCCATCCCATCCCCCTATATAGTGGATCATTTTAATACATTTATTCCCTGCCCTTCTCCTACCTAACCTAGTGATCTCTCCTCTCCTTCCCATTCTCATGTATCCCAGTCCTGCAGATTACGGAGAGACCCTGAGAAGAGTGTGCACACGCACAACAGCAGCAGTGAATCACAACAGAGCTGAAGCTTCAGTGACTCACTGAGACTCCCTCCCTATCCGTCACCCCTCTCTTCCTGTGTCTGCCGTCACCATAGATACCGCACTAGTGACAGCCGCATAATGAATACTAACAGGTGAGGTGAGGAAGGGGGCCCTTTTGACCATCATATCATATGCGTGCAGCAGAGCGAGCCCCCCTGCTTCTCCCGTTGGCAGTAATACTGCCGCCGGCTGTCATTCACCACATTGCTTTCTCTGTCCTTCGGGTGCCCCCTCCCGCTCGGGGTCCTGCTGCAGTTGCATTGGTT
Source organism: Ranitomeya variabilis (assembly GCF_051348905.1). Classification (NCBI taxonomy): domain Eukaryota; kingdom Metazoa; phylum Chordata; class Amphibia; order Anura; family Dendrobatidae; genus Ranitomeya; species Ranitomeya variabilis. The sequence continues at coordinate 414,915,804 of NC_135234.1, forward strand.
GAACCGGCGGTATGTCCGCCCCTGCATAACAGAGCAGGAGCACGTTTTCATCAAAATCCATGTTGTGGTGTTTCGCTGACATTACTCGTGGAAATGTGTGAACAAATTTACAACTGCGTGTTACAATTTCATTTACTAAAGTGGGTTGTGCACACATCCCTGTCCAGCTAGAATTGGCAACATCATGGGACTATTTTTAGACATGGTATGCGCTGTATATCTTGATGTTATTGAACAATATTTTTCTGGACATTGTAGTGTCATGAGGGTGTCACGTCCCCCTGGAAGAACTGGAGTTAGACAGTCATGTTGGGTAATGAATCACAGGAGGTCTTTTTTAGAAATGTGATTTATGTCCCATATTAAATGGGTTTTGTTTCTTCCAATGCTGAAGAGGTTAATAACCTTTTCTATGCTGGTCAGAAACATGCATCTCCATTTCAGCTGCTTCTGATCTGGTCATTACCTCTTCCTATAAAACTAGCAAGACTTTGTCCATGCCAGTGAAAGATTTGTCTTCCTGTGCTGATTACTAAAGCTAAGTGGTTGGAGTAGAGTTGTTCTAGTAGTGTTCTGTGGTTTGCTGTTGTACGTGTGTGTTTATCTCCTGGTCCCTGGTCCCATTTAGTTTATTGCTCCCTATTCCTATCCTCCTCCCTATTATTGGTTAGTGCTTTTGTATGTTAGAGGATTTTCTGTTATCCCTGTTTTGTCTTTGTGTCTTGTTTACCTTACATTTCTGTCCCATGCCTCATGGTGTGGGATGGGACAGATCAGGGTTTAACAGGAGCATAGTAAGGTCAGAGACTCTGGCCTCTCTACCTTTAAAATTACTCATGGGAAGGGTATAATTAGGGTCCCAGTTCTAGGGACAGCTTGTGGTCCCCCTTCCTAACTGAAGACCATCATAGTGTGATAGGTGTGACATGTATACACTAATTATTTAAAAACTATACTGATGCACTATTTGTCTGGATTCTATATGCACTAATTTTCTGGACTCTGTATGCACTATTTATCTGGACTCTAAATCCATTTTTAATATCATCATTATTATTTATTTTTCAGGGGTTACATACAAAATACAAATAAATTGCAGTGAAGAAACTTAGCAATGAGAGACTGGTGCAGAAAAGAGAAGGCTCAGCTCTTGCGGTCTACAGGATAATAGGGAAGGAGACAGTAGGTTGGGGAGTTGCAGCAGCTCTGGCGTGATGAGGTGGCAGCGGGGTCATTGCAGGCTGTAAGCTTTCTTGAAGAGATGGGTGTTCAAGTTCCATCTGAACATTCTGAATGTGGTGGATAATCAGATGTGTGGGGCACAAAATTCTTGAGGATGAGGGATACTCAGTAGAAGTTTTGGAGGTGATTGGGTGAGGAAGGTGTAAGGTCTTGGGAGGACCGGAAAATTGTGTGTGGGAAGATAGGAGGTTATTTCAGAGATATACAGAGGAGACAGATTATGGATGGCTTTGAAGGTCAATGTTAGTAGTTTCAACTGGATACATTGGGTAATTGGGAGCCAATGAAGAGATTTACAGAGGGGAGAAGTGAAGGAGTAGTGAGGTGATTAGTCAGACAGCAGAGTTAAGGACAGACTGGAGAGGTGTGAGAGTGTTGGCACAGAGGAGGATATTGCAGTAGTTAAGGCGGGAGATGATGAGGGCATGCACTAACAGTATAAATAATAATAATCTTTATATAGTGCTAACATATTCCGCAGCGCTTTACAGTTTTGCACACATTATCATCACTGTCCCCATTGGGGCTCACAATTTAAATTCCCTATCAGTATGTCTTTGGAATGTGGGAGGAAACCGGAGTACCCTGACCCACGCAAACACAGAGAGAACATACAAACTCTTTGCAGATGTTGTCTTTGGTGGGATTTGAACCCAGGACTCCAGCGCTGCAAGACTGCTGTGCTAACCACTGCGCCACCATGCTGCCCAGATCCTACACTGATCAAACAATACGATTTCCACAGACATAACATTGATTTTCTCCATACAATGGCCAATGGTAAGGTCATTCAAAGGCTGGGATACAGTATAAAACACCTCAAAGAAGCAATCGGCTCTGATCCCATGTGATCCTGTCTGTATACTCTCTTGTGTCCTCCCTTGCCCAGGAGATGTGGTATGATCAGACCATGTCCGTGTACGGTCAAACAGTCATTACGCAGTACACAACGGGCACATTTATAGGAACATTTTTTTTAAATGTCCAGTTATGGAACGTATTATTATTCAAAGATCATTTGATTATAATGTTGATTAAAATTTACTTTGAGAGAAAACCCTTTAAAGATAAAAATGTATATATCTGACTTATTGACCAAACACAGTATGGATATTTGTTCTGCAGTGATCTTTCATCTGTCATTGTACAGTTTCCAGAAAGAAGCTGTGTGTCCTACGCTTAGCTGAACATTTGCCAGTTTGTGTACACATAAACCCTGAACCAGGGACCTCCAGATGCTTTCAGCAGGCTCTCTGCTTTCTCCCAGTTGCACATTTTGTGCTTATAATATACTTATTTCTGCACCAACAGATTCTCGCTCTGAGAGAACCATAATAATTAATTATGCTGTAAAGCGACATGAATAGCAATGACTATAAACGTCCATTAGGCTCTGGATGGACTTTGTTGTGCTGTATATCTGTGTCAAACTTCTCTTTTACAGCTTGTAGGTTGTTGCTGAGCGCACTGATAATGTTAGTGGTAATAAAGATAAAACATACGGTATGTATGATTGTGGCTACATTATGGATTGGTGTTACAAAGAACTGCACACATATGTATTTAATCATAATGTCCTATAGGTAATGTGCAGTATTGCTTATGTGAGTCTACATAGGTTTACTTGAGCAGTTGTATCAACTTGCTCACCCCGGCTGCCAACACACTCCATGCTTAGATTTAGTAGGAAGCATAATACAATGTGCTCTGTTGCCGGCTTGACACTGCTGATCTGAGTCGGCAACAGAGAGTGCGCTGGCATTGTGCACATCGCCCAGTGCACATTGCGCAGGGATCAGCCCAGGAACCAAGTGTCACCGATGACGCTTGGTATCAGCCTCTGCCTCCTGATAGCACTTTATGTGATTATCTCAGCGTTTACTGGGTTTTTCAAATGAATCATCATCAAAGAGGAAGTGTGCAAAATTCACAAAAGCAGTTAGATAGAGTAGTTAGAAAAGTATAGGGAATTTTTAATTCAATTATATTAGAAAATAGTTTAGAATATGGCATTAAAGAGATAGGAATTTAAGATAAAAATTAATTCGGACTTCGGACCACATATTTAAACTAAATACACTACTCAACATTGAAATTGCAGAACCTAGATGTAAAAGTGATGGAAATCACAAGATGGTTATACATGTTAATAATATGCAAATGATAAAAAACTGTAAACAAAATATTAAAAACATCTCTATTATTATAGTATAAAGTATGACTTCCAAGTACAGAAATACATGCACTTACGCACCTTGGCATGCTATCAAAGGTTATTAATGGTTGTCTCAGGAATGTTCTAAACGCTGAATGCACTTGGGCACACAAATCCACATCCCAGATGAGCCTATTCTGACTCATGGGTATGTAGAACGCAGTAGTGCCTGGATAGACCTTTTCCTTTGGGCGCTTCTGTATTGACCTGTACTCACGTTCATACCGATTAATCAGACAGCTTAACTCAGCCACGTTCTCATGTAATTAGACTCCAGGAAAAGAGGATTGCTTTAACTGAAATTCTTGTATTATGATGAAAGTAGCAGGTAAAAAGGAATATTCAACAGAGGACATGTAGTAGGATGCATACAGATGGAGGAATGATGACAAAATGGAGAATAAGGGCGTGAACAAACATACATCACAGGACTACAGTGAGAGAGTTGGGACAAATACAGGGAAAAGCAAACTTCTGCCTAGAAAGAAGGATAGAACACAAGCAATGCAAACATTGAATGATTTCCCAAGTCGTGAGACATGACACTCCCCGTCTGAAATCCTTGGATTTCACGATGTCCGTAATTCTTCGAAGTCGTTCGAACCTGAAAAAACAAGAGGAAGAAAACATGCATGCAATAATAAACATCAAAGATTTTAAAGTCCAAACTCGTTGTTGTCGACCCGTAGATCAAACCGAAAGATAAGTCCAAATATGTTAAACCCATCTTCAGATTGGGGAAGCCGCAAACATGCCAACTCTTCCACCAACCCAGAATCCAATGGGAATGTTAACAGTTCAATAAACTGGAGAATGAAGAGGAATACTCCCCGCCGTGAGCAACGTCCAGGAGCATGTTCAGTTCATGTGATGTCCTCCTTTCGTAGAAGCAGCACGAGTTCAGTGACCGGGCGGAAGAAGGTTCGGGTAGAGCCCCCTTTTGTCACCTTAACTTCTACCTTACGAGTCTTTCCGTCCTCACTGGGTAAGACCTTGGTAATAAGTCCCATTGGCCATTCATTACGATGAGCCTCTTTATCCTTAAGGAGAACAAGGTCTCCTTCTTGGAGATTGGGACTGGGCGTCTGCCATTTGTGACGGTTTTGAAGCAAGTGCAAATATTCTGTCTTCCAGCGATGCCAAAACACATTAGCCAGGTGTTGAACTTGTCTCCACTGACGTTTGTAAATGTCCTTGTTATCGAAATTCCCAGGTGGGACTGTAGCGGCTCCAATCTTCTGTGTAAGGAGTGTAGCTGGAGTAAGTATCGTTGGAGCATCGGGGTCGGATGATACTGGAACCAAAGGTCTAGCATTTATTATGGCTGACACTTCTGCGAGGAAAGTGACCAGAACTTCATGAGTAAGGGGAAGTTTATGGTCCAGCAACATGGAGTCAAGGATTCTTCGTGCAACACCAATCATGCGTTCCCAAGATCCACCCATGTGTGAAGAGTGTGGAGGGTTAAATACCCAAGTGCATCCATTGTCGGACAAGAAGTTGTCAAACTGCAGTTCCTTGCAGGCTCCTACAAAGTTTGGGCCGCAGTCGGACCGGAGTTGCTTGGCAGGTCCCCGGATGGAAAAGAATCTTCTTAGGGCATTGATGAAGCTGGAGGTATCCATGGATTCAATAACCTCGATGTGAACTGCACGGATACTGAGACAGGTGAATAGGACAGCCCATCGCTTACTGTTCGCGGCTCCTCCACGGGTTTTCCTGGTAACAACCGACCATGGCCCGAAGACGTCTACACCAACATATGAAAACGGTTGGTCCATGCTCAGTCGATCTGCTGGGAGGTTCGCCATTTGTTGTTGTTGGTGTTTTCCTCGTAACCTTCGACACTTGACACATCTATGGAGAACTGAAGAGACGCACCTCTTCATTCCCATGATCCACAAGCCAGCAGACCTGATGGCACGTTCAGTAAGATGTCTGCCTTGGTGCTCTTTCATGATAGTGCCGAATCAACAGAGTAGTGACGTGATGTCGACCTGGAATGATGATAGGGTTCTGCTCCTTATCGTATAGGTTTGAGGCATGGTCCTCAGATGGAAACACGTTCATTACCTCTTGACTGTTAGAGATAATCTTGTGGAGTCTGAGGTTTGATGTGGATAGCATTTCCTGTGTCCTGGAGAGTAGGTTAATTGCATCTTCACTTGTGGGCAAGGACTTGAGCCCATCGTCCACGTAGAAGTTCTTCTCTACAAATTGCCGAGCATCGGATCCGTACTCTCTCTCACCTTCCTGGGCTGTCCGTCTCAGTCCATAGATCGCCACAGCAGGTGAGGGACTGTTGCCGAAGACATGGACCTTCATCCGGTAGTCTATGACCTGATTGTTGACATTGTTGTCTTTGTGCCATAGGAACCTAAGATAGTTTCTGTTGTCTTCTTTCACGATGAAGCAATGAAACATCTGCTGAATGTCGGCCATTATGGCAACAGGTTCTTGTCTGAAGCAGATCAATACTCCAAGGAGGCTGTTGTTCAGGTTGGGCCCAGTTAGGAGCAGGTTATTGAGAGAGAGGCCTTCAAACTGAGCACTGGAGTCAAACACCACTCTGATCTGATTAGGCTTGCGAGGGTGATAGACACCAAAGGATGGAAGATACCAACATTCTTCTCCCTCCCTCAGTGGTGGCGCAGGTTCAGCATGATTTCTGTCAAAGATGTTCTGCATAAAGTCAATGAAATGCTTCTCCATCTCTGGTTTCCTCTTTAGGGTACGCTTTAAGGATGAGAACCTCGTAGTTGCTTGCTGCAGGTTGTTCGGCAACCTCGATCTTGGGATACGAAAGGGTAAAGGAGCTACCCAACTGTTGGAGTCATCTTGAACAAATTCTTTATCCATAACCTTTATGAATTCTTTATCTTCCCTTGTGGGTGCCAACTTGTTGTCATTACTTGTGGAAACGAACACTGATGACCCGAGGTTTTCATCCCAGGGCTGGTGCGTGTTCATGTTGTTGAAGGATTCCTGTTGCCGGTTGGTGTTGCTCACTTTCTCTTTCACCCAGTAGTGATGTGGGCATGGTTGGAAATGGGTGCTGCGACCATTTGACAAGATGTGTGTTTTGTAAGAGGAGATGTTGTTAGGTCTCTTCATCTTATGTATGCAAACATTGCCTATGATTACCCAGCCTAGATCTAAGCGTTGGGCAAATGGTGCATCGTGTGGTCCGTTAATTTGCTGATGCACCTTGTGCAGCCGGAGAATGTCTCTGCCAAGCAGAATCAGGATATCTGCACTGTTGTTGAGGGCTGGTATCTTGTTTGCTATCCCCTTGAGATGTTGGTGATGAAGAGCAGCCTCTGTCGTTGGGATCTCTTCTCGATTGGATGGAATCTGGTTGCACTAGACCAGTGTAGGTAACGGTATCTCGACGGTGTTCTCGAGAGATGTCGCTGTAAGACCACTGGCCCTTCTCCCATAAACCTCTGTAACACCACTGCAGGTACCTAAGGTGTAAGGGTAAGCATTTCCCTTTAAGTTAAACATATCAAAGAGTTCTGACCTTGCAAGTGATCGGTTGCAGTGATCATCCAGAAGGACGTACACCTTTACGGCTTTCTCTGGGTGACCGTTGGGATATACGTTCACCAGGCAAATCTTTGCACAGAACTTGTCCCAGAGGTCTTCTCCGCAGACTTCTGTGCATGAAGAAGATATTGTGGTATGACTTGCAGTTTGAGCTGCGACCTCCCCACCATGGCTCGTGGTGGGGGAAGGAGTAAGTGTAGCGTCGGGACGGAATGGGTGGAGTGCTTGTACGTGGTCCTCACTGTCACACTCCATGCACTTAATTGTAGTTTTGCAGTCTTTAGCAAGGTGTTCAGTAGAAGCACAACATCTGTAGCATACCCCGAACTTCTTTAGAAGCTCCTTGCGTTCTAGGAGCGGTTTCTTCCTGAAGCCGATGCACTTTTTTAAGGGATGTGGCTTCTTGTGGATGGGACACTCACGATTTGGGTTCTCTATCTTTTCACCCTTGTTACTCTTGCCTGGGGCTGATGTTGGTAAGGGAAGAATATCCGTCTTCTTCACTGACACTGGACCCCTGCGGTTTCTGTCATTCGAGCGTGCGCTCACGTATTTAGAAGGAGGTGAAGCTGGGCCACTGGATTCTTCGTAGGAAAAGCTTGGGTCGTTCTTACACTCTGCGACGTTTTTTATAAACTCACAGAAGTAGGAGAATGGAGGAAATGACACTTGATGGTCTTTCTTGTATTTTGACCCTAGTGTAGTCCACCTTTCTTGTACGTTATATGGTAGCTTGGAGATAATGGGATTTACTCCACGAGCAGTGTCCAGATAGCTGAGGCCAGGTAGGTGGGTGTCTGCCTTGGCCAGCTGGAGCTCTAACAGCAAGTCACTGAGCTCTAGGAACTTTGAACTGTCCTTGCTTGATATCTTTGGAAAACTCTGTAGACGCTTGAACAGTGCATCCTCTATGGCTTCTGGACTGCCAAAGTTTTTCTCTAGTCTTTCCCATGCAGCCATGAGACCAGCCATTGGATTACTGATATGTACAGACCTGAGTCTCTTGACACGCTCTGTGGATTGTGGTCCTAGCCATCTGATTAGCAGGTCCAGCTCTTCGGCAGCAGTGATGCCGAGGTCACTAGTTACGGTTCTAAAGGCATTTTTCCAACCTCTGTAATTTTCAGGTTGGTCGTCAAACCTTGTGAGACCGGTTTTAGTAAGTTCGCGGCAAATCATGTACCTTGCGAAGTCGGACATGTCTGTTCTTTCTGACTTAGGATGCACGAATGTGGGCTGAGCGGTGTTGTACATAGGAGTGGAGACGTCTTGGCCTTGAAACGTGGGTAAGTATGGAGTGGCATATGCATTTAGTCCAGCAACCGGTTTGGTGGGTATAGTCTCTGCTACATGCGGAGCTGGCACTGTGCGGTTGTCGAGAGTATAATGACCTGCCGGTATATTGGGTTGCGTGTAGATAATAGCCTGTGGAGTTTGATGAGATGCAGGGCCTTGGCGCATACCGGAATACGAAGGAAGCTCAAGTTTGGGAGCATTGTACTGACCTTGAGTGTAGGGTTCTGTAAGTGGATCGGCATCCTGGTGCCCTGGAGAAGCATGAACGCCATCAGGAGTGTTAGTGATGATCTGCGGTTCGCCATTTTGGCTTAGCACGTAGTCTCTTGTGCGTTCAATAGGGTCCTCTGCCTCCACTTCACACAAACTGATGCTGTCTCTTTGACTCCCACTGATAGCTCGCTCCAGAATCCTTAACTCCGCCATGGCTGTTGCGTGCTCACATTCCTTCTCCAGAGCTTCCTTGCGTGCTGCATCCGCATCCATTTCTGTTCTCCTTTGTGCTGTGGCTGCATCCATTTCTGCTCTCTTTTGTGCTGTGGCTGCATCCATTTCTGCTCTCTTTTGTGCTGTGGCTGCATCCATTTCTGCTCTCCTTTGCGCAAAGGCTGCTTGTATCTTAGACGTTTCTGCCTTAGCACGTGCCCTTATAAGCTGCTGGCTGAGAGTGGAATATTTTGATGAACTTGACCTAGATGAGCGTTTTGAGTGCTTAGACGATTTGAATGAGCGAGATGATGCATCTGGTGTCCGTGCAATTTTAGCCTCTATCTTTGTCTTAATGTCGCGTACGGTGTAGTCTCTTTCAGAATTAAGCTGCTGGAAACTTTGCAATTCTTTTAAAGTCTCTGGCAGATTCAGTTTCTTCAGGAGAATAATGTATTGGTCAGTCTTCTCCATATACCTTTGGTATGCTGTGCATAATTGTTCTAGGGCTCCCTCAAGTGGTAACTCATGAGAAGCAGGATACAGTGTCTATGTGACTCAGCACTTTCTCCCATAGTGAAGACACATCACTATATACAACACATTTTTCAGTCTCTAAATTCTCCATGACTTTCCATGTAGGTTTGACTGTACGTTTTCCTCTTTCACTAGCTGTTGGATGGGGATCTGGGTCTCTTTCCTGTGTTTGTAAGTCTGGTAGGGACATTGTATACCTCGCTTCAGACATGATTTGTTTGCAGGCAGGAAGAGTGGATGATGAGGGTTATACTTCTCACTGTTTATCTGCAGTGTGTGCTTCTATGCACGCTGGGGTCTGGCTGGGAACTGGGTTACTGTGTATCTGGGAAATGTCCTTTTCCACTGAGGTTCAGCACAGACCTTGAGTTACTGTCTCTGAAGGCAGGATATCCCTTTTTACTATTCTGACTCATGGGTATGTAGAACGCAGTGGTGCCTGGATAGACCTTTTCCTTTGGGCGCTTCCGTATTGACCTGTACTCACGTTCATATCGATTAATCAGACAGCTTAACTCAGCCACGTTCTCATGTAAGAAGACTCCAGGAAAAGAGGATTGCTTTAACTGAAATTCTTGTATTATGATGAAAGTAGCAGGTAAAAAGGAATATTCAATAGAGGACATGTAGTAGGATGCATACAGATGGAGGAATGATGACAAAATGGAGAATAAGGGCGTGAACAAACATACATCACAGGACTACAGTGAGAGAGTTGGGACAAATACAGGGAAAAGCAAACTTCTGCCTAGAAAGAAGGATAGAACACAAGCAATGCAAACATTGAATGATTTCCCAAGTCGTGAGACATGACAGAGCCCACCTCAAGGCCGCGACATGTCAGCTGTTTTGATCCGCCCGCACCCATTAACTAGTTAAATGCCGCTGTCAAATGCTGACAGTGGCATTTAACAAGCGCTGCCAGCCGCACAGCCGGAAATACGCACACCGCTGACCCCGTCACGTGATCGGGGTAATCGGTGCATTGCCATCACAACCAGAGGTCTCCTGAAGACCGCTATGGTTGTTGATGATGGATTGCTATGGTGGTCAGCGCTCATAGCATTGCTGTAATTCAGCTACATAGAGGTGATCTATGCATCACCTCTATGTAGCAGAGTCGATCAGGCTATGCCAGCTTCTAGCCTCCCATGGAGGCTATTGAAGCATGCCAAAATTAAAAAAAAAAGTATAAAAATATAAAAAAAATAAAAAAAACATAAAAGTTCAAATCACCCCCCTTCCGCCCCAATCAAAATAAAACAATAAAAAAATTAAACCTACACATATTTGGTATCGCCGCTTTCAGAATCGCCGGATCTATCAATAAAAAAAGGGTTAACCTGATCGCTATACAGCGTAGCGAGAAAAAAAATCAAAAGGCCAGAATTACATTTTTTGGTCGCCGCAACATTGGATTGAAATGCAATAACGGGCGATCAAAAGACCGTATCTGCACAAAAGTGGTATCATTAGAAATGTCAGCTTGGCATGCAAAAAATAAGCCCTCACCCAACCCCAGATCACAAAAAATGGAGATGCTACGGGTATCGGAAAATTGCGTGATTTTTTTTCTTTTTAGCAAATTTTAGAATTTTTTTTTACCACTTAGATAAAAGAGAACCTAGACATTTTTGGTATCTGTGAACGCGTAATGACCTGGAGAATCATAATGACAGGTCAGTTTTAGCATTTAGTGAACCTAGAAAAAAAGCCAAACAAAAAACAAGTGTGGAATTGCACTTTTGCAATTTCATCGCACTTGGAATTTTATTCCCATTTTCTGTTACACGACATAGTAAAACCAATGATATCGTTCAAAAGTACAACTCATGCCACAAAAAATAAGCCCTCACATGGCCATATTGACAGAAAAACAAAAAAGTTATGGCTCTGGAAAGAAGGGGAGCGAAAAACGAAAAAACAAAAAAAGTTTAGGGGTTAAAATATCCACGGCATAAAGTGAACCTGTCACCAGTCCACAGGTAAGTATAATAAAAGCTCCCTTTCTTATCTTTCAGGTCAGGTTGGGGGAATATATACAACATTATAGAATGCTCTATATCAGGCCTGAAAGGTAGTGGCCGTAACTCATCTGTCAAACCTGGTGACAGGTTCTCTTTAAAGTGACCTGAGGTTGTGGATTGAAATCTAATATATGCTGTGGATGTTGTTATCACAAGTCTCACCCTTTGCAGTGGTATACAGTCCTGTGAATTCTGCTGCTGCACTATGGCAAAATGTATCCTTGATGTGAATATAGTTAAGTGAGAAATTAAACATTTTTGTGCATTAAAATAAAGGTCTACATCCACATAGTTCCAGAAGTGCACTTCTCCCCTAAGGGAAATTGTTGAAGAGGCTAGCAAGACATGTTTTGGTTGAGGGGGGCTAAGACAGCAGACTAAATACAATATTTTACCTCCCCCAATTTGAAGAAGCTAACGTGAAACGCACGTCGGGGTCCTGGCTACCGCATAGTGACTGTTCACTAAGGTCTGTTTGCACTTGCATTTTTTACCCTGCTTCATTTTGAATCATGTCTCCTTATCTACCATCATTATCATGGTTACTGAATGCACCACACTTTATATTTTTTTAGAGCATATTTACTATCTACTACTATGAAATTTACTGTTTACTATTGACTGGACTTTTTTATCCAATTTTGTGAATGTCTTTTGAACAACTATTTTGTACCACTTGATCATACTATATTATTGTTATGGACACATATACTCTTTCTTTTGTAGTAATGTTCCTGTCAGTATACCTGTGCTGGTTGTTGTTATGACTACTTTCATATTAATACCCTGTTAGTCACATTGCAGGTGTAAGGGGGTGAAGAGGAAGACGAGCCCAAAGGAGGTTGCTTTCCCTGCTCCTTACCTGGAACCACTTAGTCGGACAGCTGAGTTGTTGGGGGGAGGACTTTCTGTCCTGGACAGAGGAGACCATGTGACTGCTGGGGGCGGAGAGGAAGAGAGAGGAGTGTGGTCAGAAAAGAGCGGGAGAGCAGAGTGTGCGAGACAGAGGGGACAGCGCACCAGAGAGAAAGCAGGCTGCAGCGCCGCGCTCCCCATGAGAGAGTGCTCCCCATGAGAGAGTGCTCCCCGTGAGGGCACTGAGGCTGAGATACCCACCATAGTGAAGGCCGTATGTGAGGGTGTGGACTCGGAAGCCTCCGTAATCAATGAAGACTTTTACCCTGACATTGCAGAGACAGTGACCCGAGCACGCAGCCCCGGTCACCGCAGTGACAAGCCAAGACTCCCTGAGTGTGACAAGTAAGCTGCCTGGTTTGTGTAGCATCGCTACTGCAGAGAGACTGCCAGCTTAACATACAGAGACTCGTGCAGCAGTGTGACTGTCCTACTTTCTACTTCCAGTTTCACTCTGAGAAAAGGCTGCAAAAGATTTAACCCCGAAGTCTCCAGTTCCCAGGAGACAGAGCAGAGACAGTGGCCCCTGGTACCAACGGTATTAATGCAGAGCCCCTGATTCCTGTTGAGAGACTCAATAATAGACTGAGCATCGTTTTCCTGGGATAGGCTGTATTGTTGAAGCAAAAGACTCAGAGCACAGAGGACCCCGTTTGTCTAGCATCCCCTCTGTCCACCACAGTAACTCCTTAACCCCTTCATGACCCAGCCTATTTTGGCCTTAATGACCTTGCCGTTTTTTGCAATTCTGACCAGTGTCCCTTTATGAGGTAATAACTCAGGAACGCTTCAACGGATCCTAGCAATTCTGAGATTATTTTTTCGTGACATATTGGGCTTCATGTTAGTGGTAAATTTAGGTCGATAATTTCTGAGTTTATTTGTGAAAAAAACGGAAATTTGGCAAAAATTGTGAAAATTTCGCAATTTTCACATTTTGAATTTTTATTCTGTTAAACCAGAGAGTTATGTGACACAAAATAGTTAATAAATAACATTTCCCACATGTCTACTTTACATCAGCACAATTTTGGAAACAAATTTTTTTTTTGCTAGGAAGTTATAAGGGTTAAAATTTGACCAGTGATTTCTCATTTTTACAACAAAATTTACAAAACCATTTTTTTTAGGGACCACCTCACATTTGAAGTCAGTTTGAGGGTTCTATATGGCTGAAAATACCCAAAAGTGACACCATTCTAAAAACTGCACCCCTCAAGGTGCTCAAAACCACATTCAAGAAGTTTATTAACCCTTCAGGTGTTTCACAGCAGCAGAAGCAACATGGAAGTAAAAAATGAACATTTAACTTTTTAGTCACAAAAATGATCTTTTAGCAACAATTTTTTATTTTCCCAAGGGTAAAAGGAGAAACTGGACCATGGACATTGTTGTCCAATTTCTCATGAGTACGCCGATACCTCATATGTGGGGGTAAACCACTGTTTGGGTGCACGGCAAGGCTCGGAAGGGGAGGCGTGCCATTTGACTTTTTGAATGGAAAATTAGCTCCAATCGTTAGCGGACACCATGTCGCGTTTGGAGAGCTCCTGTGTGCCTAAACATTGGAGCTCCCCTACAAGTGACCCCATTTTGGAAACTAGACCCCCCAAGGAACTTATCTAGATGCATAGTGAGCACTTATAACCCCCAGGTGCTTCACAGAAGTTTATAACGCAGAGCCGTCAAAATAAAAAATAATTTTTCTTTCCTCAAAAATGATTTTTAGCCCAGAATTTTTTATTTTCCCAAGGGTAATAGGAGAAATTGGACCCCAAATGTTGTTGTCCAGTTTGTCCTGAGTACGATGATACCCCATATGTGGGGGTAAACCACTGTTTGGGCACACCGCAGGGCTCGGAAGGGAAGGCACGCCATTTGGCTTTTTGAATGGAAAATTAGCTCCAATCATTAGCGGACACCATGTCGCGTTTGGAGAGCCCCTATGTGCCTAAACATTGGAGCTCCCGCACAAGTGACCCCATTTTGGAAACTAGACCTCCCAAGGAACTAATCTAGATGTGTGGTGAGCACTTTGAACCCCCAAGTGCTTCACAGAAGTTTATAACGCAGAGCCATGAAAATAAAAAATAATTTTTCTTTTCTCAAAAATGATTTTTTAGCCCACAATTTTTTATTTTCCCAAGGGTAACAGGAGAAATTGGACCCCAAAAGTTGTTGTCCAGTTTCTCCTGAGTACGCTGATACCCCATATGTGGGGGTAAACCACTGTTTTGGCACACGTCGGGGTTTGGAAGGGAAGTAGTGACGTTTTGAAATGCAGACTTTGATGGAATGCTCTGCGGGCGTCAGGTTGCGTTTGCAGAGCCCCTGATGTGCCTAAACAGTAGGAACTCCCCACAAGTGACTCCATTTTGGAAACTACACCCCCAAGGGAACTTATCTAGATGTGTGGTGAGCACTTTGAACCCCCAACTGCTTCACAGAAGTTTATAACGCAGAGCCGTGAAAATAATAAATGTGTTTCCTTTCCTCAAAAATATTTTTTTAGCCCAGAATTTTTTATTTTTGCAAGGGTAACAGGAGAAATTTTACCCCAAAAGTTGTTGTCCAGTTTCTCCTGAGTACGCTGATACCCCATATGTGGGGGTAAACCACTGTTTGGGCACATGCCGGGGCTCGGAAGGGAAGTAGTGACGTTTTGGAATGCAGACTTTGATGGAATGGTCTGCGGGCATCATGCTACGTTTGCAGAGCCCCTGATATGCCTAAACAGTAGAAACCCCCCAAAAGTGACCCCGTTTTGGAAACTAGACCCCCCAAGGAACTTATCTAGATGTGTGGTGAGCACGTTCAACCCCCAAGAGCTTCACAGAAGTTTACAACGCAGAGCCGTGAAAATAAAAAATCATTTTTCTTTCCTCAAAAAAGATGTTTTAGCAAGCAATTTTTTATTTTCACAAGGGTAACAGGAGAAATTGGACCCCAATATTTGTTGCCCAGTTTGTTGTGAGTACGCTGATACCCCATATGTGGGGGTAAACCACTGTTTGGGCACACGTCAGGGCTCGGAAGGGAAGTAGTGACATTTGAAATGCAGACTTTGATGGAATGGTCTGCGGGCATCACATTGCATTTGCAGAGCCCCTGATGTGCCTAAACAGTAGAAACACCCCACAAGTGACCCCATTTTGGAAACTAGACCCCCCACGGAACGTATCTAGATGTGTGATGAGCACGTTCAACCCCCAAGTGCTTCACAGAAGTTTACAACGCAGAGCCGTGAAAATAAAAAATCATTTTTCTTTCCTCAAAAAAGATGTTTTAGCAAGCAATTTTTTATTTTCACAAGGGTAACAGGAGAAATTGGGCCCCAATATTTGTTGCCCAGTTTGTTGTGAGTGTGCTGGTACCCCATATGTGGGGGTAAGCCACTGTTTGGGCGCACGTCAGGGCTCGGAAGGGAAGTAGTGACATTTGAAATGCAGACTTTGATGGAATGATCTGCGGGCATCACGTTGCATTTGCAGAGCCCCTGATGTGCCTAAATAGTAGAAACACCCCACAAGTGACCCCATTTTGGAAACTAGACCCCCGAAGGAACTTATCTAGAAAATAAAAAATAATTGTTCTTTCCTCAAAAATTATGTTTTAGCAAGTAATTTTTTATTTTTGCAAGGGTAACAGGAGAAATTGGACCCCAACAGTTGTTGCCCAGTTTGTCCTGAGTACGCTGGTACCTCAAATGTGGGGGTACACCACTGTTTGGGCGCACGTCGGGGCTTAGAAGGGAGGGAGCACCATTTGACTTTTTGAACGCAAGATTGGCTGGAATCAATGGTGGCGCCATGTTGCGTTTGGAGACCCCTGATGTGCCTAAACAGTGGAAACCCCTCAATTCTAACTTCAACACTAACCCCAACACACCCCTAATCCTAATCCCAACTGTAGCCATAACCCTAATCACAACCCTAACCCCAACACACCCCTAACCACAACCCTAACCCCAACACACCCGTAACCCTAATTCCAACCCTAATCCTAACCCTAATCCCAACCCTAACCCTAATCCCAACCCTAACCACAACTGTAACCCCAACACACCCCTAACCCTATCCGTAACCCTAACCACAAGCCTAATCTTAACCCTATTTCCAACCCTAGCCCTAATTCCAACCCTAACCCTAAGGCTATGTGCCCAGGTTGCGGATTCGTGTGAGATTTTTCCGCACGATTTTTGAAAAATCTGCAGGTAAAAGGCACTGCGTTTTACCTGCGGATTTACAGCGGATTTCCAGTGTTTTTTTGTGCGGATTTCACCTGCGGATACCTATTGAGGAACAGGTGTAAAACGCTGCGGAATCCGCACAAAGAATTGACATGCTGCGGAAAATACAACGCAGCGTTTCTGCACGGAATTTTCCACACCATGGGCACAGCGGATTTGGTTTTCCATAGGTGTACATGGTACTGTAAACCTGATGGAAAACTGCTACGAATTCGCAGCGGCCAATCCGCTTCGGATCCGCTGCCAATCCGCTGCGGATCCGCGGCCAATCCGCTGCGAATCCGCGGCCAATCCGCTGCGGATCCGCGGCCAAATGTGCACTGTGTGCACATGCCATAACCCTAACCCTACCCCTAACCCTAACCCTACCCCTAGTTCTAGTTCTAACCCTAGTTCTAACCCTAACCCTAGTGGAAAAAAAATATATATATATTTTCTTTATTTTATTATTGTCCCTACCTATGGGGGTGATAAAGGGGGGGGTTTATTTATTATTTTTTTATTTTGATCGCTGTGATAGAACCTACCACAGCGATCAAAATGTACTTTGCCGGCCGGCAGATTCGGCGGGCGCACTGCGCATGCGCCCGCCATTTTGGAAGATGGCGGCGCCCAGGGAGAAGACGGACCGACTTCGGGAGGCTCGGTAAGTATGAGGGGGTGGTGGGGGGGTGGATCGGAGCACAGGGGGGGGGATCGGAGGACCGGGGGAGCGGACAGGAGCACGGGGGAGCGGACAGGGGGACGGAGGGGGGTACCGGACAGAACGGAGGACTGGGGAGGAGATCGGGGGCGGTGGGGGGGGGCAGAACATGATTTCCAGCCATGGCAGATGCTATTGCAGCATCGGCCATGGCTGGATTGCAATATTTCACCATTTTCATAGGTGAAATATTGCAAATTGCTCTGATTGGCTGTTGCACTTTCAACAGCCAATCAGAGCGATCGTAGCCACGTGGGGGCAAAGCCACCCCCCCTGGGCTGAAGTACAACTCCCCCTCTCCCTGCAGATCGGGTAAAATAGGAGTTAACTCTTTCACCCGATCTGCAGGGACGCGATCATTCCATGACGCCACATAGGCGTCATGGGTCGGATTGGCACCGACTTTCATGACGCCTACGTGGCGTCAAAGGTCGGGAAGGGGTTAAACCCCAGGTTGCGGGTTCCTAGAGACTACACAGCCCACGGATAACTGAGGGACGACAAGTGCCACTGTTTCTCGGCACCTACGTTGGAGAAGACGACCCTACAAGCAAGTCCTCATCAGACTGATAAGTGTTTTCTCAAGAAATTCCGTTTACTACTACTGTTATACTGTTTGACTGTCTGGGAACTTATACTGCTTCCCATATATTTGCACAGTTATATCATCAGTTTATTTCCTACTGTTTTCTCCCTGCGAGGAGAATCTTACTCCTGTTAATAAATCCCCCTCAACAGTTGGTCTGTCTGTTCCGTGGTGACATACTCTACCCAGCACTCTATTACACAAGCTGCTCTGTTCCCATCTCTACTTTTTAAACTATTTCATTTTTACCATTATTATCTATAAACATTATATATTTTAGTCTTGGGCTTAGTGCTTCATTATCTCTGTGGGTCTTTTTCCAATTTTTTTCTGACGTGCCCTATTACGTTCATATTTTGTTGGAATTTGTTAAAAACAATATTTGCCCCAGATGAAGTAAACTATTTATTACAAGTTAAAAATTTACTATTTAAAGAATGAAAGAATGCTTTTTTCCCCTTCTCTCTGTAACAAAAATCATGCAATCTGTTCACTCTTTAATGTCACCATAACAGTAGCTTGCAGGCACAATTCTGTAGAACTGATAACCGGTTTCAGTTTTTCTGTGTTTTATATTACTATACACTTGCCACTAGGCACATACTGTATACTGCAGGTTTGATAAAGATGTTCTGCACTTTATGATCGTCACTACTGGCTACTTATAAACAAAGACCAACATGTGATGACTAGAGTGAGTGTCCTGGATCCTTGAGGGTTAGAAGAGGTGTCAGGCCATTGTCTTTTTTATTCTTCAAAAAACCCTGCCAGTGGTATGTGATGTGCACACAACATCTTTTGGACACTGGCATACTCGTATAGTTTTCGAGGGGGAAAATGCTCTAGGAAAATGCTGTATGTTTTTCCGCTTATTATTTGTCTGCACAAAATCCGCATCACCTGGCAGAATCCGCAGCTGCGGATTTGCCGCGGTTTTTATGCGGATTTAGTGCAGTTTTTGTGCGGAATTGATGCGGATTTTGTGCGGATTTTCTGAAGTTTTTCCCACTGTGGATTTCTATTATGGAGGGGTGCAGAAACGCTGCAGATCCGCACAAAAGAAGTGACATGCACTTCTTTCAAATCCGCAGCAATTCTGCACTGATTTTTCCGCACCATGTGCACAGCTTTTTTTTTTACATTGTACTGTAAATCACAGTGCGGATCTGCAGCGTTTCTGGGCGGAAAAAACGCTGCGGATCCGCACTAAATCCGCATCGTGTGCACACAGCCTTAGTACCACTGTGTTTTTTTTCACATGTATAATGGTGGCTACACCCATAACAAGAAGATAAAAAAGATGTGGCAGCAAGTTATTTTTAACATTTACTGAGCCTTTTTTCTAGAAAAGATATAGTAATCGAGAACTTGGGAGATTAAAATCTCTAGGAACTATATTCACATCTTCATAAACATTTTAGATTTTCTGCTTGAAAAAGACATCATATTCACATACCATAATGATGCAAAAAAAAACAAAACGACTTAAATGCTTTGTATAAATCTAGCCTTGTAAGAGACTCGTTTCTCATAAGAGTTTTGTTTAAGAGCAGCACAGTATACTTCTCACAAATTGTCATCTGTCATAATCAAGAAGGAAATGTATTACCATGGTGCATTAGTACAAGCTCATTTTTATGGAATTCATTTTAGGCCTCTTTCACACGTCAGTCTCTCCGGTACGTGTACTGACAGTTTTCTCACGTACCGGAGACACTGACACACGTAGACCCATTCAAATGAATGGGTCTATGCACATGTCTCCGTGTTTTCATGGACCGTGTGTCCGTGTTGAAAACGCGGAGACATGTCCGCTTATCTCCGGCAGCATGTACTGCAATACGTCCCGCACACGTGCACACGGAGAACAGTGTGCACTATCCTCCGTGTGCACGTACCGCCCGCAGGAGAGACAGCGCTACAGTAAGTGCTGTCCCCCCTGCGAGTGGTGCTGAAGGCGGCATTCATCTCTCCCCTGCAGGAGAGAAGAGATGAAAAATCAAGTTTTTGTTCTTTTTTGTTAAAATTAAAGTTTGGGTGTCACCTCCAGCCTCCCACCCCCCGTGCGCCCGCCCGCTTGCAGAGAAATACCCAGCTCCCGCGATGTCTCCTCTCAGCCTGTCCTGTGTGAGCGGCCACGTGGTACCGCTCATTACAGTGATGAATATGCGCATATTCATCACTGTAATGAGCGGTACCACGTGACCGCTCACACAGGACAGGCTGCTGGCCCTGAGAGGTGGCATCGCAGAAGCTGGGTGAGTATTTCTCTGCAAGCGGGCGGGCGCACTGGGGATGGGAGGCGGGAGGTGACCCCAAACTTTATTTTAAACAAAAAAAAAAAAAAATAAATCCTTCATTCCTTCTCTCCTGCAAGCGCTGCTTTCAGCCGAGCAGGACAGAAGGGATGAATGCCGGCTTCAGCATCACAAGCAGGGGACAGTGCTTACTGTAGCGCTGTCTCTCCTGCACGGTCCGTGTGGTCCTCGGGCGGCACACGGCTGCCGCACGTGTGCCATACTGATGTGCCACGTGAGCACACGGACACGGATAACTCCGGTTCCGATTTCTCCGGTACCGGAATTATCTGGACGTGTGAAACCGGCCTTAGTCTGTCAAATAAGTCTTGTTTGCTGCTGCTGAAAATTGCTGTTTTTATGTCAGGCATGGTAAGAACATGAGTAGCAAACAGCTTGTGTATAATTTGTGCAAGGTTTCATTAACAGAAGGTAGCAAATAACATGACGGATTGTGTCATAGGTATGTTACATAGCTCTAACAGATCTCCTGTTTTTATATTTTAAAGGGAACCTGTCACCATGAAAATGCAGTCGAATCTGCAAGCAGCATGTTATAGAGCAGGGGGATCTGAGCAGATTATTAGATAATTTCATGAGAAAAAGATTCAGTATAACATGTTTTTAGTTTCTTCTCTCTGCTCTTTCTGTGATATACAGTCCACTGGGCGTTCCTAAGACCGCCTACTGGACTGACAATCCCAGCATTAAAATGATTATAACACAGGTTATACCGAATCGTTCCTCACAAAACTATATATAAATCCACTCAGCTCCCCATCCTCTATAACATGGAGCCTGCAGATTAGAATGTATTTTCATGACAGGATCCACTTAACCCCTTATTGACAGAGCAAATTTGGTACTTAATGACCAAGCCACTTTTTACAATTCTGACCTCTGTCACTTTATGAGGTTATAACTCTGGAACGCTTCAACTTATCCCACTGATTCTGAGATTGCTTTTCCATGACATATTGTACTTCATAATAGTGGTAAAATTTCTTCGATATAACTTTATTTAGCAATTTTCAAACTTTTAATTTATGTGCCCTTAAATCAGAGAGTGTTGTCGGTAAAAACCGGCCCAAATCATGTTCTCTGGGATCTCAGAAATTCCGACTCTGGTGGGCGCTATACACTTATTTATCAACGCCATTAAAAAGCAGCGAGAAGGCATAAGTACTCTTAACTGCCACCGTTAAAAGGCGTATCAGTGGTCGTTAAGGGGTTAAGACAATTCCTAAAGACTATTGTTTATTATTAACCCCTTCACCCTGAAGCCTGTTTCCATCTTCCTGACCAGGCCAATTTTTACAGTTCTGACCACGGTCACTTTGAGGTCATAACTCTGGAACGCTTCAATGTATCCCACTGATACTGAGAATAGTTTCTGGTGACATACATCTCTGGCAAAAAGTAAGACCATCACATCAAAACTGTCATCGGCAGCCCAATCTCCAGACCTGAACTCCACTGAAAACCTCTGGAATGTAATCAAGAGGATGATGGATAGTCACAAGCCATCAACAAAGAAGAACTGCTTACATTTTTGAGCCAGAAGCAGTGTGAAAGACTGGTGGAAAGCATGCCAGGACGCATGAAAGCTGTGATTAAAAATGATGGTTATTCCACAAAATATTGATTTCTGAACTCTTCCTGAGTTAAAACATTAGTATTGTTGTTTCTAAATGATTCTGAACTTGTTTTCTTTTTCGTATACATTTTCTTTTTCTTTGCATTATTTGAGGTCTGAAAGCCCTGTTGTTGTTTTTTTTTATTTTGACCATTTCTCCTTTTCAGAAAAAAATACAAAATTTATTACTTGGAAATTCAGAGACATGTTGTCAGAAGTTTATAGAACAAATGAACAATTACATTTTACTCAAAAATATACCTATGAAGAGAAAAATCAAACAAACTGAACATTTTGCAGTGGACTCTTAATTTTTCCAGAGCTGTATTTATTTTATTTGAACTAGGTTATGGAGCCTGTTTTCAAAATTTAAATGGAAAGCATTTCTCTGATTACCTCTATAAGCAGCTGAGTGAGACGGTCTATATATAATTTTTTGTGCATGTCTATAAGGCCGGAGTCACACTAGCATATAATACGGACGAGTGCTATGCGAGAAAACATCCAATGTTAATATATGGGGAAGCTCACATCACCGTTATTTTTTTCTCGGCCATATTGTACGTGCGAGAGAAGTCGCAGCATGCTGCAATTTTCCGCGTATGTCGGCTAAATCTTGCCAATGCAAGTCTATGGGTGTGAGAAAATATTGCACATCCTACGGATTATCAATGTGACATGCGAGAAATATGCAAGCATTTGCATCTTCACAACAAGCAACCAACCACCACCAGCACGGCCTTCCGCAGGACACGAGGCAACTCAAGAAGAGGAGGACTGTGGGCACAGTAGCAGTCCAGCACTGCCGCTTGATACGTCACCCCAGCCTGCAGTAATCCCACGCCGTGGCCGGCACAGGAGGGAGCTTGCCACCGATACAAAATGACAAGTGGACACTGGGGTATTGGACTACCTGTCATGCACCGCCAATGATGACGGTGAGGAGGCCTATGCACGGAGTCTGGCACGCTATCTGCGAACAATTCTCTGTGAGGTGAGGCTGCGGGCCAGAGGTGCACTCCAAATTGTAATTGATGCATGCACCCCACCCAATAACCCAACTCCAGTCTTGGCATACCTTGAAAGATGGCAACTGTCCACACAAAACCAACTCCAAATGCCTGGAATACCCGAGGAGCAGGCAAGATCAGTCAGTGAACCCTCTCCCACACAGAGTCCTTCACCAGAGCCACATGAAGGCTCAATCCAACACCAGCCACAATATGGACATTTTTGTGGCTACATCTGCACCTCTCCAATATGGGCACTCAGGCTAACCTCCCACCATCCCCTCCATCTACATACCATAATTTATGACTGTAAGTGTAATGAGTTAAATTTTAGTCTTGGTTAAAACTTGTTGGAGGCCCTGTAATTGTGGTCCAATATGCCATATGATGTTAATATGGTTGTTTGTTTTTTCAAACATTTTGTAAGTAAACTAAGTTAATTAAATGTGTTTTTTGTGTTTACACTATATAGATGATGTGTTACATATCAGGTTTTTCACATTATTAGCACAACACATCACACACTTCAAATATTAACATAATTTTATTTTACAGACATAAAAAAATCATAACATAGACACTGCATTGTCTTGCCATGGAGTATATCCCTCCGGTGAAACAAAATAATTAGTAAACACATCCCGCACTTTAAGGCCAGAGGGCACACGACGTGGATGATGTACATGTGTAGTAGCCATGACATTATTTCCATCCGCAACATCATCACCATCATTTGCAGTACAGTCATGAATTCTGGTGAAGTACTATACACGCTTTACAACCACATTCACATTTCCTTCACTTAGTTGAGTGGCTGACTGCAGAACCCGCCATTTGGCACAGAGAATGCCAAACGCACACTCAACCAGGCATCGTGCGTGGGATAGGCGGAAATTACATATTCTGTGACAGTGGTCACGGGTTATACAGGGATAGGACCTCATGATGTTGCGGTTTAATTGAAAGGCCTCATCCGCAACCATCACATAAGGCAGAGTAGACCCTGGTAGCTGACGTAGGGATGGGAGGTCCAACTGATTATTGCATAGCCGCTGACCCATTATGGAAGAATTGAAGACTCTGGAGTCTCCAGTTCTTCCATAGGCCCCAATATCTACAATTGTATGTGCTGTCGACCAGGGCCAATAGCACTACAGAAAAATATTGTTTGTAATTATAATATTGTGAACCTGATTGCAGAGGCTTACGTACACGGTTGTGCTTCCCATCCAGGGATCCAATGCAGTTTGGAAACTGGCACATCTCCTCAAAGCCACGGGCTATTCGCAACCAATCTTGTTTTTTGGGCTCAGGCATTACTGATTGATGCAGTTGGGACCAAATTTTGGAGCACGTCGAACAGACAATGCCTGAGATGGTGGATTTGCCTATTAAGAACTCGAGATGGAGTGCCGCATAGGAGAGCCCAGTGGATAGGAATCTAGAAGAACCAAACAACAAAATAAAATTAGAATAGGACATATCCATGCATCAGCTTATGAGTTTAGCACACCCTAAAATTTTGGGACAGTGCAAACTAAGCCCAGGCTCAACAAGTGACATCAGTATACAATGCCTAGAGAACATATTTCAATTCCAAACAGCAGGGAATGTGAAAGGCAAAATCTTTGACAAACATTATTTTAAAAAAGGGACCAAACCATTAACACAAAAGGAAGGGAACAGTGTATTTAGCAACATAGAGGTTTTTTACAAACCGTAAAGAAGTAAAAGGCGCTCCTCGGCGGAAATAGACTTGCGCATCACGGTGTCCTTGTAGGTGATCCAGGGTGCACAGTACCAGAAGAAGGTCAAATGTGGCCATGCTTATCCGACAATACTGGTAGAACTTGTCAGGATGGCTGCGTAGTGAAGAATACAGATGGTGGAAATGCCCTTTAGTCACCCGTCGCCTCATAAGCAGATGTACCCACATTCTTCTCCGCCTCCTTGGATCCACAATCACTGGGTAAGGCTCCCCAAATCACTGGGACAAAACCCAGTGTAAAAGAATACGCTCAGTATTGTTTAAGGCAAGCCGATATGACATGTTGCAAACAAAGCAGCAATAGCAAAACACCAGCATGGAAGTTAATGCAAAGCTAGGAGGACAGGTCCTTGTTGTGGGGCCAATAAATAGGGTTCCTTATTTATAATTAATTTCAGGCCATGGATCAATAATATGTTCATTTTGCAAGTATGCACCAAAATCCCGGCATACACATGCCATACGGATGTCACACGCATACTTAGATGTGAGGAAATCACATTGCAAATGGATTTCATACGGATCACCATACAGAGAACATTGCTGCGATTCTCCGGCGAGAGAATCGGACTGATTTTTCATACGTTGCGTATGACTCTGGCCTAACAGTAAGAAATGTGAGAGACTGGTGAAAATGACCAACTAAGCTGATGATAACTGAATAAATAAAAAATAAATAATAAAAAGGAGAGGAAAGAAAACACATTTATGATTAGGGACGAACGAACCCTAACTTTAATGTTCGGAATTTGTACCTAGTGTCCGGTACCAAATTCTGAACACTGACTCCTTACTGTTTGTCCATGTTACTGTTCGGATTCAGCAGACTAATAAAGCTAGCTGAAAGGTTGCAGAGCAGCCAATCAAGAAGCTTTTTCGGATTGAGCACTTCCAGCACCATCACAGCTATTGTTTATTTATTTCATCCATGCACTGAATGAAGAAGACTGGGATCGTCGTGGGCCCTCCATTTGGATTACTGGGAACCGTTTGTTTGTTTGTTTTTTTAAATGGGAGAAAAGGGAAATTGTTGGTAATTTTTCCTTTTCAAATAAAGATTTTTTTTTTCGCTTTTTTCTTCTATTTTTTCTTGCTGGTTTAGTAATGGGGGTGTCTGATAGACGCCTGTTCATTACTAAACTGTGGGCTTGATATCAGCGGACATTACACAGCTGACATCAACCCCACAATCCAATTATCCTGATTGCCACCACATCAGAGCTGAGAAGAGCCGAGGCTAAGCGCCAGAAATGGCGCATCCCTTACATTTTTGTGGAGCATGAGGGTTGGTCTTATTAGGCTGAGAAGGGGCCAATATCCATGGCCCTTCCCAGCCTATTAATATCAGCTGACAGCTGTCTGCTTTCCCTTAGCTCATAAAAGTATGGGGGCGCTCACAATGTTTTTTTTTTTTTTTTAACAAGGACCGTAAAAATATACATGCAAGGCACTGCTCTACTATTCCACTTGGACCTCCGCCTCCTGGTTTAAGATTTTTCTTTTATTCTATGTTATTTTAAGTCATTTTCCTATCCACATTTGTTTGCAGGGCAATTTTCCTGCTCTTACCCCCATTTTGCTTCCTTTTTCAGTCCGCTAGCCCCTACCACAACCATTTTACAGCACCAAAGTTTGAATCCCCATTGACTTATATGGGGTTCGGGCCCGGGGTCAAGTTCTTGTACCCAAACCAAACTTTTTTTTCAAGTTTGTCTGAACCCGAACTTCCACAAGTCCGCTCATCCCTATTTATGATGAATGACAAGTTACAATAAAGTGCATCCCATAGAGAATCATAAAGAGTGAGAATGTTTTCTGCATAAGATCTTAGTCAGGCTGAAATGGACAAAGAACTAGGGCTTTCAAAGTGACTGCAATAAAAATTGAAAGAATTCGGAGAAGAAAAACAGCTACACAGCCACCAGTCAATGTTTGTCAAAACCTGTAATCAAAAGTTACCCCCAAAGATAGTCAAATTAACATCCTCTCTGATCATTTGTAAACCCTGAAACTTACCATTGTGGGTGCTGAGAAAGTGTGTATCTAGCAAGGATAAGGTTTTCCAGTTTCTGCCAGTTTCTGATTTTTTTTTTACATTTGTATATTTAATAACAGTTTCTGAGTTCTTGTTTTGTTTGGCCAACATAAATCTTTGGACTCAAAACCTCACCACCACACTTATCCCATCCCTAACCCATCTCTTCAACCTATCACTAACTTCTGGTACCTTCCCTTCTGCTTTCAAACATGCCACAATCACGCCTATCCTTAAAAAGCCAACCCTCGACCCAACCGCTATGTCCAGCTACCACCCAATATCGCTGCTCCCTTTCGCTTCCAAACTCCTGGAGCAGCATGTCCACGCTGAACTTTCCTCCCACCTCTCATCTAACTTGCTCTTTGACAATCTGCAATCTGGTTTCCTTCCCCATCATTCCACTGAGACTGTCCTGACCAAAATTACTAACGACCTACTTACAGCCAAAGCTAACAGACAATACTCTGTACTCCTCCTTCTAGACCTGTTCTCTACTTTCGACACAGTTGACCACTGCCTCCTATTACAGATCCTCTCTTTTGGCATCAAAGACCTCGCCCTCTCATACCTTTGCAATTGCACATTCAGCATCTCCCACTCCCACACTACCTCCTCACCCCATTCTCTCTCTATTCTAGGAACCTTACTCTTCTCCATCTATACACTTGGCCTGGGACAACTCATAAAGTCCCATGGATTCCAGTACCACCTGTATGCTGATGACAATCAGATCTACCTCTCTGGCCCAGACGTCACCTCTCTGCTGTCCAGAATCCCGGAGTGTCTATCAGCCATATCCTCCTTCTCCTCTCGCTTCCTCAAACTCAATGTGGACAAATCTGAACTCATCATCTTTCCTTCATGTCACAGATCTTCCTTACCTGATCTATCTATCTATCTATCACAATTAATGACATCATGCTTTCCCCCGTACTGGAAGTCCGCTACCTCAGAGTAACCCTTGACTCTGCCCTGTCCTTCAAACCGCACATCCAAGCTCTTTCCACCTCCTGTCACCTCCAGCTCAAAAATATCTCCAGAATCCGTCCTTTCCTTAACCCTCAATCTACTAAAATACTTGTGCATGCCCTCATCTCCTGCCTTGACTACTGCAACATCCTTTTCTGTGGCCTGCTAACACTCTCACACCTCTCCAGTCCATCCTTAACTCTGCTGCCCGACTAATTCATCTCTCTCCTCGCTACTCCTCCGCTTCTCCCCTCTGCAAATCTCTTCACTGGCTCCCATTCCCTCACCGTATCCAGATCAAATTACTAATACTGACCTACAAAGTCATCCATAACCTGTCTCCTCCATATATCTCTGAACTAATCTCCTGTTATCTTCCCTCACATAATCTCTGGTCCTCCCTAGACCTCCTTCTCTCCTCTACACTTTTTCGCTCCTCACCTAACCGCCTCCAAGATTTCTCCCGAATATCCCCCATCCTGTGGAATTCTTTGCCCCAACACCTCCGACTATCAACCACATTCGGATCGTTCAGATGGAACCTGAAAACCCACCTCTTTAAGAAAGGCTACAGCCTGCAATGACCCCGCTACCTCCTCACCACTACCGGAGCTACCGCCTCATCAACACCGGAGCTGCCACAACCCCCCAACCTACTGTCTCCTTCCCCACCATCCTGTAGAATGTAAGCCCGCATGGGTCCTCTCCCCTCTGTATCAGTTTGTTATTGGTAGTCTGTTTACTGTAATTTGTATGTTACCCCTTCCCATGTACAGCACTAGAGAATGAATGGTGCTATGTAAATAAGTAATAATAGGCAGAAATGACTTTGCAAGTATGACAGTTCATATAGTCAGATTTTCTAGGTGTTGTAATTAGTAGGCATATTTTATAATTGCCACATGGAAATGAGCCCTGTAATTTAATGTTTCTACCAATATATTTGGTTGGTCATGTAAAGTGGCTAATCCTTAAGATTTCTTGTACATCTTACTACCACTTTGGAACAATCAGAAATGAGGGTCTTGAGCCTCGGTTCCCTGAGAATTATGTTCCAATTCTTTCACATAATACTGTGAATGTCACTGATTGGTTATTAACCCCTTTACCCCCAAGGGTGGTTTGCACGTTAATGACCGGGCCAATTTTTACAATTCTGACCACTGTCCCTTTATGAGGTTATAACTCTAGAACGCTTCAACGGATCCTGGTGATTCTGACATTGTTTTCTCGTGACATATTGTACTTCATGATAGTGGTAAAATTTCTTTGATATTCCCTGCGTTTATTTGTGAAAAACGGAAATTTGGTGAAAATTTTGAACATTTCTCAATTTTCCAACTTTGAATTTTTATACAATTAAATCACAGAGACATGTCACACAAAATACTTAATAAGTAACATTTCCCACATGTCTACTTTACATCAGCACAATTTTGGAATCAAATTTTTTTTTTTGTTAGGGAGTTATAAGGGTTAAACATTTTTACAACACCATTTTTTTTTAGGGACCACATCTCATTTGAAGTCATTTTGAGGGATCTATATGATAGAAAATACCCAAGTGTGACACCATTCTAAAAACTGCACCCTTCAAGGTGCTCAAAACCACATTCAAGAAGTTTATTAACCCTTCAGGTGTTTCACAGGAATTTTTGGAATGTTTAAATAAAAATGAACATTTAACTTTTTTACACAAAAAATTTACTTCAGCTCCAATTTGTTTTATTTTACCAAGGGTAACAGGAGAAAATGGACCCCAAAATTTGTTGTACAATTTGTCCTGAGTACGTCGATACCCCATATGTGGGGGTAAACCACTGTTTGGGCGCATGGCAGAGCTCGGAAGCGAAGGAGCACCATTTGACTTTTCAATGCAAAATTGACTGGAATTCAGATGGGACGCCATGTTGCGTTTGGAGAGCCCCTGATGTGCCTAAACATTGAAACCCCCCACAAGTGACACCATTTTGGAAAGTAGACCCCCTAAGGAACTTATCTAGATGTGTGGTGAGCACTTTGACCCATTAAGTGATTCACAGAAGTGTATAATGCAGAGCCGTAAAAATAAAAAATCATATTTTTTCACAAAAATGATTTTTCGCCCCCAATTTTTTATTTTCCCAAGGGTAAGAGAAGAAATTGGACCCCAAAAGTTGTTGTACAATTTGTCCTGAGTACGCTGATACCCCATTTGTGGGGGTAAATCACTGTTTGGGTGCAAGGGAGAGCTCGGAAGGGAAGGAGTGCTGTTTGACTTTTCAATGCAAAATTGACTGGAATTGAGATTGGACGCCATGTTGCGTTTGGAGAGCTCCTGATGTGCCTAAACATTGAAACCCCCCAAAAGTGACACCGTTTTGGAAAGTAGACCCCCTAAGGAACTCATCTAGATGTGTTGTGAGAGCTTTGAACCCCCAAGTGTTTCACTACAGTTTATAACGCAGAGCCGTGAAAATAAAACAATTTTTTTCCCACAAAAATTATTTTTTAGCCCCCAGTTTTGTATTTTCCCAAGGGTAACAGGAGAAATTGGACCCCAAAAGTTGTTGTCCAATTTGTCCTGAGTACGCTGATACCCCATATGTGCGGGGGAACCATCGTTTGGGCGCATGGGAGAGCTCGGAAGGGAAGGAGCGCCATTTGGAATGCAGACTTAGATGAATGGTCTGCAGGCGTCACATTCCGTTTGCAGAACCCCTAATGTACCTAAACCGTAGAAACCCCCCACAAGTGACCCCTTATTGGAAACTAGACACCCCAAGGAACTCATCTAGATGTGTTGTGAGAACTTTGAACCCCCAAGTGTTTCACTACAGTTCATAACGCAGAGCCGTGAAAATAAAAAATCCTTTTTTTTCCACAAAAATTATTTTTTCGCCAACAGTTTTGTATTTTTCCAAGGGTAACAGTGTAAATTGAACCCCAAAAGTTGTCTAATTTGTCCTGAGTACGCTGATACCTAATATGTCGGGGGGGTACCACTGTTTGGGCGCATGGCAGAGCTCGGAAGGGAAGGAGCGCCATTTGGAATGCAGACTTAGATGGATTGGTCTGCAGGCGTCAGGTTGCATTTGCAGAGCCCCTGATGTAACTAAACAGTAGAAACCCCCATAAGTGACCCAATATTGGAAACTGGACCCCCCAAGGAACTTATCTAGATGTGTTGTGGGAACTTTGAACCCCCAAGTGTTTCACTACAGTTTATAACGCAGAGACGTGAAAATAAAAAATCCTTTTTTTTTAGACAAAAATTATTTTTTAGCCCCCAGTTTTGTATTTTCCCAAGGGTAACAGGAGAATTTGGACCCCAAAAGTTGTTGTCCAATGTGTCCTGAGTACGCTGATACCCCATATGTTGGGGTAAACCCCTGTTTGTGCACACGGGAGAGCTTGGAAGGGAAGTAGCACTGTTTTACTTTTTCAACGCAGAATTGGCTGGAATTGAGATCGGACGCCATGTCGCGTTTGGAGAGCCCATGATGTGCCTTAACAGTGGAAACCCCCCAATTATAACTGAAACCCTAATCCAAACACACCCCTAACCCTAATCTCAACTGTAACCCTAACCACACCCCTAACCCTGACACACCCCGAACCCTAATCCCAACCCTATTCCCAACTGAAAATGTAATCCAAACCCTAACCCTAACTTTAGCCCTAACCCTAACTTTAGCCCTAACCCTAACTTTAGCCCCAACCCTAACTTTAGCCCCAACCCTAACCCTAACTGTAGCCCTAACCCTAGCCCCAACCCTAACCCTAATGGGAAAATGGAAATAAATACATTTTTTTAATTTTTCGTAACTAAGGGGGTGATGAAGGGGGGTTTGATTTACTATTTATAGCGCTTTTTCTAGCGGATTTTTGATTGGCAGCCGTCACACACTAAAAGACGCTTTTTATTGCAAAAAATGTTATTTACGTTACCACATTTTGAGAGCTACAATTTTTCCATATTTTGGTCCACAGAGTCATGTGAGGTCTTGTTTTTTGCGGGATGAGTTGACGTTTTTATTGGTAATATTTTCTGGCACGTGACATTTTTTGATCGCTTTTTATTCCGATTTTTGTGAGGCAGAATGACCGAAAACCAGCTATTCACGAATTTCTTTTTTGGGGGGCGTTTATACCGTTCCGAGTTTGGTAAAATGGATAAAGCAGTTTTTTTCTTCGGGTCAGTACACATACAGCGTTACCTCATTTATATCATTTTTTGTTTTGGCGCTTTTATACGATAAAAACTATTTTATGGAAAAAAATAATTATTTTTGCATCGCTTTATTCTGAGGACTATAACTTTTTTATTTTTTCGCTAATGATGCTGTATGGCGGCTCATTTTTTGCGGGACAAGATGACGTTTTCAGTTGTACCATGGTTATTTATTTCCGTCTTTTTGATCGCATGTTATTCCACTTTTTGTTCGGCGGTATGATAATAAAGCGTTGTTTTTTTGCCTCTTTTTTTTTTTTTACGGTGTTCACTGAAGGGGTTAACTAGTGGGACAGTTTCATAGGTCGGGTCGGTACGGACACAGCGATACTAAATATGTGTACTTTTATTGTTTTTTTATTTTATATAGCTAAAGGAATTTATTTATTGGAACAGTATTTTTTTTTATTACTATTTATTTAGGATTTTTTTTTTTTTTTTACACATGTAAATTTTATTTTTTACATTTTTACTTTGCCCCGGGGGGGATTTGCATCACAGTAGAGTGACATATTGCTGATCTGACACTTTGCTGTGCACTGTGTCAGATCAGAGATCTGACATGCACAGCAGGGAGGCTTCCCGGCGCCTGCTCTGGGCAGGCGCTGTGAAGCCACCTCCCTGCAGGACCGGATGCAGCCCTGCGGCCATTTTGGATCCGGGGCCTGCAAAGAGGAGACGCTCGGTACAAGGTGAGCGCATCGCCTTGTACCGATCGTCTCAGGGAAGCATGCAGGGAGCCCCCTCCCTGCGCGATGCTTCCCTGTACCGCCGGAACACTGCGATCATGTTTGATCGCAATGTGCCGGGGGCGGTCCGTGACCGCTCCTGGCACATAGTGCCGGATGTCAGCTCCCCCCGTGAGCGCGGCTGATCGCGCTGGACATACTATTCCGTCCTTGGGAAGTAGGGCCCACCCCACATGGATGGAATAGTACGTCCAATGGCAGAAAGGGGTTAAAGGTAATGATAAGAGAAATTCCATTACAGTTTTCTTAGATTCTTTGTTTAAAACCTGTCACCAATAAAAACTCTATTAACCTGCAGATATTTTGTTAATCTGCATGTTAATAGCGTTATTAACCTGCCCGGCGCCCACACTTACCTGAATGCTGCGTGGAGAAAATAAACGTTATTCCCCCTGCAGTTTTTGGGATTAAATCATGGGGGTGGAGCCGGCGGTGGCTCATTTTTCTCCCTGCAGTGTTTGGCTAAGTGCGGGAGCTGGGCAGGTTTATAATCAACCTGCAGATTAATCACACATCTGCAGGTTACTAACTTTTTTTGGTGACAGGTTGCCTTTAACCCCATTCACGACCTTGCCCTTTTCTGTTTTTGCGTTCTCGTTTTTCGCTTCCCTCCTTCCCAGAGCCATAACTTTTTTATTTTTCCTTCAATATGGCCATGTGAGGGCTTGTTTTTTGCAGGACAAGTTGCACTTTTCAACGACATCATTGGTTTTAGCATGTCGTGTACTAGAAAACGGGAAAAAAATTCCAAGTGCGGTGAAATTGCAAAAAAAGTGCAATCCCACACTTGTTTTTTGTTTAGCTTTTTGCTGGGTTCACTAAATGCTAAAACTGACCTGCCATTTTGATTCTCCAGGTAAATATGAGTTCATAGACACCAAACATGTCTAGATTACGTTTTATGTAAGTGGAAAAAAAAAATTCCAAACTTTGCTAAAAAAAAATAAAAATAGTGCAATTTTCCAATACCCGTAGCGTCTCCATTATTTGTGATCTGGAGTCAGGTGAGGGCTTATTTTTTGTGTGCCGAGCTGGCGTTTTTTAACGAATGGACGTGTGCACAGCCTGTTTTGGAGGTGCCAAGGTAGGTTCCAAAACCTTAATAACATGTAGAAAAGACCTGGCACTCAACTCATATGCAAGCGGTTTATTTTTCAGGTAACAATTGTTGCCAGGTCTTTTCTACATGTTATTAAGAGCTGGCGTTTTTAATGATACCATTTTGGTACAGATACGTTCTTTTGATCGCCCGTTATTACATTTTAATGCAATGTCGCGTCGACCAAAAAAAACGTAAATCTGGCGTTTCAAATTTTTCTCTCGCTACGCCGTTTAGCAATCAGGTTAATCCTTTTTTTTTATTGATAGATCAGGCGATTATGGATGCAGCGATACCAAATATGTGTAGGTTTGATTTTTTTTTTATTGTTTTATTTTGAATGGGGCGAAAGGGGGGTGATTTAAACTTTTATATTTTTTTTATTTTTTTCATATTTTTTAAAACATTTTTTGATGTTTGTATACTAAGATTCAAAGTTTATGGAGACAGACCAATATTGTGGATGCCGGAAAGGGAAGAATTTCAAGCTGCTGGATAAAGTGTAAGGGCTGTCCCACACGTCCAGATAATTCCGGTACCGGACAAATCGGTACCGGAGTTATCCGTGTCCGTGTGCCTGGGAACTCACGGAGGCCATACCTGCGGCACACGTGTGCCGCCCGTATGGCGAGTGGGTACCACACGGA
The DNA here is from genome assembly GCF_051348905.1 of Ranitomeya variabilis. Taxonomy (NCBI): domain Eukaryota; kingdom Metazoa; phylum Chordata; class Amphibia; order Anura; family Dendrobatidae; genus Ranitomeya; species Ranitomeya variabilis. The sequence goes on from NC_135234.1 coordinate 414,949,975, forward strand.
GCGTGTGGTACCCACTCTGCATGGTGCTGAAGCTGCGATTCATATCATCCCTGCAGCAACGTTTGCTGCAGGGAAAATATGAAGAATAGTGTTTAAAATAAAGATCCATGTGTCCGCCGCCCCCCCACCCCCTGTGCGCCCCCCCGCTGGTCAGAAAATACTTATCCGGGTCCCCCGTCGGCTGTCGCTCCTTCCTGGTCTGGCCGCGCCTCCTACTGTATGCGGTCACGTGGGGCCGCTCATTTACACTCATGAATAGGCGGCTCCGCCCCTATTGGAGGTGGAGCCACATATTCATGAGTGTAATCGGCCGCATACAGTAGAGAAGCCGCGGCCAGACCAGGAAGGAGCGACTGCCGACGGGGGATCCGGGTGAGTATTTGCTGACCAGCGGGGGGGGCGCACAGGGGGTGGGAGGGCGGCGGACACATGGATCTTTATTTTAAACACTATCATTCATATTTTCTCTATAGCAAACGCTGCTTCAGGGAAGATATGAATCGCGGCTTCAGTACCATGTGGGGGGGACAGCGCTTACTGTAGCGCTGTCTCCGGCACGCCACACGGACCCCAGACGGAGAATGTCCGTGTGAGGTGCGTGTTTTACGCGGACCCATTGACTCTATTGGGTCCGTGTAAAACGTGCGCTCCCACGAACACTGACATGTCTCCGTGTTTGGCACACGGAGACACGGTCCGCACACGGTCCGCACAAAATCAATGACATCTGAACAGATGCATTGATTTTTATGGGTCTACGTGTGTCAGTGTCTCCGGTACGGGAGGAAACTGTCACCTCACGTACCGGAGCCACTGACGTGTGAAACCGGCCTAAGGAATCTGTAACATAGAAACTTATTGATGTCAGCTCAGTGTCACCTCCAAAAAGGAGAAACAATTCCTTACCACTGAACATCCAGTTATTCCAACATTGAAAATGTTATTTAACATTCATTAATCTTTGGACAATCCACTTAGTAGACCTATTGTTGCTGGCACTGACAGTTTACCCCCTTAAGGACCGAGCCACTTTATACGTTAAAGGGAACCTGTCACCTCAAATTGGCAGGATATTAAAATGATTTGTTACCGGTCCGATGGGCAGCATATCCTCTTCATTTCTCCACCCCGTCCGTCCCTGTTTTCCGCAATATTTTAGGGAATAAGAGTATGCGTGCGCCATAGTTGGCACGTGCGCCAGACAGTCTTCGGTGGCGCACGTGCAGTATACTTTGCCATACTGCGGGCAAAGCCGAAAAGCATGCCTGCGCACTATGTCCCAGAACACAGCAAAATACTTCCGGGACATAGTGCGCGGGCGCACCATTTTCAATTTTGTGCCTGTCTGCAGAAGGTTTTTTTTTTTTTTTAAATATGTGCAGATATTCATTATGCAAACTAGCGGGCAGGTAAGTGAGGGATCAGTGACCTGTCAGCAGTCTGCGTTATGAATATCTAATCATAACACCACATGAAGACCCCCTCCTCCAGACCCGCCTTAGGGCACGAGCATATCATTAACTACAAACTGAAAATAAACAATAAAGAACAACCACAAGATTGCTTTTATCAACTTAGGTATTATTTTAATCAGTATAACGGCGCCGACCTGACACTGTCTGTAGGTTACTGTGCACAATCCTGCTGACAGGTTCCCTTTAAACCAGAGTTATATCAGACAATATAGTTAATAAATCACAATTCAATATGGCTACATCTGCATAATTGTTTAAACATTTTTTTGTTAGGAAGTTAGAAGGGTTCAAAGTTTCTCATTTTTCTAACAAAATTTTCAAATACAATTTTGGGGGGGACAACATCACATTTGAAGTGACTTTGAGAGTCCTATGTGACAGAAAATACCCAATAGTGACACCATTCTAAAAACTGCAGCGCTCAAGGTGCTCAAAACCACATTCAAGAAGTTTATTAACCCTTCATGTGCTTCACATGAACTAATGGAATGGGAAAAAAAAAAAACATTTTTTTCCCACAAAAATGTTACTTTAGCCCCAAATTTAGCTTTTTCACTAGGGTAACAGAAGAAAATGGACTATTCAGTTTGATGTATAATTTCTCCTGAATACGCTGATACCCCATATCTGGTAGAAAACTACTATTTGGGTGCGCCACAGGGGTTTGAAATGAAGGAGCAACATTTAACTTTTGAAGCACAAAATTGGCTAAAATCGGTAGTGAACGCCATGTCGCGTTTGGAGAGCCCCTGATGTGCCTAAACAGTGGAAAGCCCCCACAAGTGACCCTATTTTGGAAACTAGACACCTCAAGGAATTTATGTAGATATGTTGTGAGCATCTTGAACCCCCAGTTGCTTCACGGAAGTGCAGCGCCCCAGAGTCCTGGTCGTTGCAGTGCTGTAGCTCCGCCACTAAGGGGGGCTATGGTACGTCTGATGGCACTGAAGGAGTTCATCTGACCAGGTATCACAGACACCAATACATTTCACAGTCTGGCCTCCAGGGGGAGCTAAGGGTTCTATTTATTAGGCCACTCCTCACAATCTGGTAAAACTGGGGGTTAGGCAGGAAGTTAGAGGAGAAAGCTGACTGGGTTGGAACCAGGCAACACCTTGTGGCAGAGGGTGTTGTAGGGGAAGATTCGGAGGGGTCCCTGTCAGGGGTGGGATCCTGACAGAGGCCTAGCAACCAGAGAGAACGTTAAGGGACCGCGCCTGCACGATATAGCGGCGGTACCCCAAGAAAGGACAAGAAGCGAGGTTTATTGTGCTGAGTGAGAAACGAGATCAACGCAACAAGGAGAATACCAGTAGGAGTCGTGCTGTAAGACGAGGCAACATCCTATTGAGGCGCATAACCGGTGGCCGGAACGCCGAGGAAGTATAGAGCTCCAAGCCAAACTTCGAACCTACGGCAGGACAGTCAGTTAGAGGCGGGCTGTCTCACCCAATTGACCTAGGAAGACACGTGGGGTAACAACAGGAGTGGGGCGACGCTAGAGTCCCGGAAGAGCTCCGAGCCTCCCCGTCATACGGGTGCGTCCTGACCATAAGATCTGGGGGACGTGGAAGAACATCAGAATCGAGTTGTGAGGGAACACGAGATACAGACACAACAGTTGTGAGGACTATCCCGTGGTGCTCAGCAGGGAAGGACTACAACACACAAGCGCTAGCGGGTAGGCACAGATTTCCACCTGCAAAGGGAACTCTGTATGTGCCATCGGACCGACCAGGCTTGCGCATCCCGGTTAACCGTATTCCGGATTGAGGACCCTGAAGCCTTCAGTAAAGAGGTAAAGAGACTGCAACCCTGTGTCCTCGTTATTTAACCTGCACCGCACCACCACAACATCATCACCACCACGCACACCTATCATTGTACGCCCCTCAGCAGGGTCACGGACCGGGTCTAGCCACCGTGACAATCCCAGAGCAGAGACTCAGAGGCCCGGTACCGGGTACCCCTCGGCCCTGCGACAGTGGGTGCGCTACAACTTGGCATCACGAACAGGATCTACTTAAGCCTGAAGAATCAGGTCATGTGTGCCTTGGAACTGTGATTTATTATACTTGGAACTGTGACTTATTGCAAAGACTGTGTATTGCCATTTGCCGCCAAAAACCGCCGCCATTACAGCGCTGAGGAGAGCGCAGGAGAAGAAGAGGGGCGTGGAAGTGGGCGTAGACAAGCTGGAGAGCGCGAAAGACAATGGCCGCCCAGTCTAAATATTTCTGCGTCCTGAGGACGTGCCCGTCAGCAGCCGAGGTCCGCCTCCTCATTCTCTTTGGAGGATGGAGACCATGGAGACGGGGCCGCCCACGAAAGAGACCGCGGGAAGAGTACACTGGAGAGGAAGCAAAGATGGCGACGCCGGGAGCACCGCGTGGGATCGACCCGACTCAGCGAGAGGCTGCACAACCCGACACAGCCCCGGACACGCCATCGTTGCGGGAACTGACCCTTGCGGAGCTACCAATGGGCCGACCCCCGTGGCCGCCGTCCGAGGAGTGTGTGGCTGCAGCCGAGGCCCGGCAGATAGCCTACCGCCTGGAGGCCGACGCCCGTGTGATCGCTCGGCTGGGCCAACCTACGGAGGTCCGCCTGTCTCCGGTGTCCCCGCTTCTTTCATCCCAACCGCGGCGGAGTGTGAGCTGCAGGTACAGGGCTTGAGGATCCTATCGGAGGCAGAACACCTTCGACACTTGATGACGGCTTGGCGGAACAGACCCCAACCTGCGGCCCAGGTCGATCTGACAAGCGTCGCGGAGACTCCACCGTCACACTGGGGTGTTGTGGTGTCCTTTAACTTCCGGAAGGGAAGGGGAGTTATCCAGGAGATCGGGGAGCCACTACAGGTCCGTGTTGATCGAGAGGAAGTGGAGCCCTGCGGGGGAAGGTACGATTCTGACCTGGAGCCTGGTGACACAGTGACCTACACCCGGTAGAGGAGGGAGGTCGGCTGGATAGCTCGGGGCGTCCAGCGGTGTGTCGCACTCCAGGCCGATACCAGGACATCTGAGGACGAGCCCCCTGCAGAGAAGGCGATGGAACCTGTCTCCGTGGAACCTCCGGAAGTCCGAGCTCACCGTGTGCCCCTGGGTCGCGCTTGCCCACGAGTAAGGAGGGCATCCCGCAGAGGGATCCTGTCGTTGCTGGAGCCGGGACCGGCCCTTGCTGCACCAACGCGGCCCGTTGACCGGGTGAGGCCTGGAAGGAGACCACCCCCTGCACTGCAAGAAAACTGAGTAAGCAAAAATGCTTTATTGATTGTAAATAGTTCATTGTTTTCTGCTGTTTTGCTGCTAAAACCCGTCCAGGGTTAACTCTTAAAGGGATCCCTTTGTTGACCCGGGATCCCTATTGCTTTTTGGTTGTTTCTACTTTTTGCCGTAGTTATCAAGAGACTGCCGAATCATGGACGGTGAATGATTCAAAAACTGATGTTGTAAATAGTTTGCACCTTCTTAAAGGTGCTCTCTACTGGTTTTATAAAAGAAAGGACTCTTTGCGAAGAAACTGTTCCTGGAAGCAGTACCGGAGTCCTTGCTGCATACGGACTTGCAGCTTGAGAAGTTGCACCACCTCATAGAGACTTGGTCCCCTCTTAAAGGGGATGTGCATCGATAGCACTTAAGGAATGATGATGCTTTAAAAGAAGAAGTAACAATGCTGATATGTAAAAGTTATATGTAGAAATCTAGTTGATTGTAAGAGATGTTTAATAATGTTGATACAAGAATGAGGACAGAAAGTGAACCCGTACGGGGTTAGCCAGTGAGTCCTCCTAGGAGCCATACAGAGATGGCTCAGTAATCCTGAACCGAAAGATGGATGATATGTTCTATACTGTGTATAGCAGTAGAAAGACAGTAGGCCCGGGCAGAAAGGGGCGGTCCTGTAACAGAAAGAGGCAGTAGGTCTGGAGCAGTTAGGACAGGCGGTCCTGCAGATGTAAAGAAGGAGAATGCATAAAAGTTGATTGGCCTTATAATGTGTTATAAGAAGGTCTTTAGTGGATCCAGCGAGTACGTCCTTAAAGGCAATGTTAAATTATTGTTCAAAGATTTTGCACTTAGTAGAATACCCGGTTGGTTAAGAAAAGTATTTATAGTAAGTTATTTAAAGTATTTAACCATGTTTGTAACGTTCAAGTGTCCTCACCTCCCATAAAGGGAAGCTCTGTTAAAAAGTTTACTTGTACTTGCATTTTCAAAATTGTATGTCTTTTTGCTAACATGTATTGTTGTTTTCTTCCCAGTCCAGGAGTACTGGATTTAACTGGGGGGAGTGCAGCGCCCCAGAGTCCTGGTCGTTGCAGTGCTGTAGCTCCGCCACTAAGGGGGGCTATGGTACGTCTGATGGCACTGAAGGAGTTCATCTGACCAGGTATCACAGACACCAATACATTTCACAGTCTGGCCTCCAGGGGGAGCTGTTGTGGATTCTGTTTGTGGGCTCCCTCTGGTGGTTACTGCTGGTACTGGGTGACTTTGGTGGGTTGCGGCCTTTGGTTTCCACCTGTCCATCAGAGGCTGGGTGTTTCCTATTTTACCTGGCCTTTCTGTCATTCCCTTGCCGGCTATCAATGTATTCAGATGTGCTCTGTTTGGTTCCTGCCTACCTGCTCCCAGATCTTTCAGGATAAGCTAAGTGCTGATTTTCAGTTGTTGGTTTTTTTGTCCAGCTTGCTTATTATGTCTCTATGCTAGCTGGTAGCTCTAGTGGACTGAGGTTCTCCCCATGTGCCATGAGTTGGCACATGGGTTCTTGTAATCTCAGGATGGTTTTTTGATTAGGGTTTTTTGCTGACCGCTCAGACCCCTTTTGTATCGTTCTGCTTTCTAGTTTACAGCGGGCCTCAATTTGCTGAACCTATATATATCATCTCTATGTGTGTGCCTTCCTCTCATTTCACCGTCAATACATGTGGGGGGCAACTATACCTTTTGGGGTTCATTCCTCTGGAGGCAAGTGAGGCCTTTATTTTCTCTGCAGTACTAGTTAGCTCTTAGGCTGGTGCGTGGCGTCTAGAACCAACGTAGGCACGCTCCCTGGCTATCTCTAGTTGCGTTTGTCAGGCGTAGGGCAGCGGTCAGCCCAGGTTCCATCACCCTAGAGCTCGTCCGATATTTTGTATTACTTTGCTTGTCCCTTGCTATCCCTAGCCATTGGGATTCATGACAGTATAGCCGGCCCACAAAGTGTTAATTGTTTGGGCTGAAGCAGGAGAAAAAGAAGTGTTTAAGGGAAATTTATTTTTTGTTCCTTCAGAGTTTTGCTGCCTAGCCCTTAATTGCTGTCTAGCTGCTTCTTACCTCCTCTTAACCCTTGAATGGCTCTGATATTAGCTGTTTAACATGGATGTCCAGAGTTTGGCTTCCAGCCTGAGTAATCTTGCGGCAAAAGTTCAAAACATACAGGATTTTGTTGTTCACACTCCCATGTCTGAACCTAGAATTCCTATTCCAGAGTTCTTTTCTGGAGATAGATCTACCTTCCTGAATTTCAGGAACAATTGTAAATTGTTTCTTTCTTTAAAATCTCGCTCCTCTGGAGACCCTGCTCAACAGGTCAAGATTGTAATATCTTTCCTGCGAGGCGACCCTCAGAATTGGGCATTTGCATTGGCACCAGGGGATCCTGCATTGCTCAATGTGGATGCGTTTTTTCTGGCATTGGGATTGCTCTATGAGGAACCCAACCTGGAGATTCAGGCTGAAAAGGCTTTATTAGCCCTCTCTCAGGGGTATGATGAAGCGGAAATATATTGTCAAAAATTTCGGAAATGGTCGGTGCTTACTCAGTGGAATGAGTGCGCCCTGGCTGCAAACTTCAGAAATGGTCTTTCCGAGGCCATTAAGGATATTATGGTGGGGTTCCCTATGCCTACAGGTCTGAATGAGTCAATGGCTATGGCCATTCAGATTGATCGGCGTTTACGGGAGCGCAAACCCGTGCACCAGTTGGCGGTGTCTTTTGAACAGGCACCTGAGACTATGCAATGTGATAGAATTCAGTCCAGAAGTGAACGGCAAAATTATAGGCGGAAAAATGGATTGTGTTTTTATTGTGGTGATTCAGCTCATGTTATATCAGCATGCTCTAAACGCACAAAAAGGGTTGATAAATCTTTTGCCATTGGTACTCTGCAGCCTAAGTTCATTTTGTCTGTGACTCTGATTTTTTCACTGTCTTCCATTTCCGTCGATGCCTATGTGGATTCGGGCGCTGCCCTGAGTCTTATGGATTGGTCATTTGCTAAACGCTGCGGTTTTAGTCTGGAACCTCTGGAAGTTCCTATTCCTCTGAAGGGAATTGACTCTACACCATTGGCTATGAATAAACCGCAGTATTGGACACAAGTGACCATGCGCATGACTCCCGTTCATCAGGAGGTGATTCGCTTCCTTGTACTGTATAATTTACATGATGTACTAGTGCTTGGTCTGCCATGGTTACAAACTCATAATCCTGTCCTGGACTGGAAAACAATGTCTGTGTTAAGCTGGGGATGTCAGGGGGTTCATGATTATGCACCTCCGATTTCAATCGCTTCATCTACTCCTTCTGAGGTCCCTGCGTTTTTGTCTGACTATCGGGATGTTTTTGAGGAGCCTAAGCTCAATTCGCTCCCTCCGCATAGAGATTGTGACTGTGCTATAGAATTGATTCCTGGCAGTAAGTTCCCTAAGGGTCGTTTATTTAATCTGTCACTGCCAGAGCATACTGCTATGCGGAATTATATTAAGGAGTCCTTGGAAAAGGGACATATTCGTCCATCTTCGTCCCCTCTGGGAGCAGGTTTTTTTTTCGTGGCAAAAAAAGATGGTTCCCTGAGGCCTTGTATAGATTATCGCCTTCTGAATAAGATTACAGTCAAGTATCAGTATCCATTGCCATTATTGACTGATTTGTTTGCTCGCATTAAGGGGGCTAGGTGGTTCACTAAGATAGATCTTCGCGGTGCGTATAATCTGGTGCGGATAAAACAGGGTGATGAGTGGAAAACCGCATTTAATACGCCTGAGGGCCATTTTGAGTATTTGGTAATGCCTTTTGGACTCTCCAATGCTCCGTCAGTCTTTCAGTCCTTTATGCACAATATTTTCCGTGAATATCTGGATAAGTTTATGATTGTGTATTTGGATGATATTTTGGTGTTTTCTGATGACTGGGAGTCTCATGTTCTACAGGTCAGGAAGGTGTTTCAGGTTCTGCGGGCCAATTCTCTGTTTGTGAAGGGCTCAAAGTGTCTCTTTGGAGTCCAGAAGATTTCTTTTTTGGGGTACATTTTTTCTCCTTCTACTATTGAGATGGATCCCGTCAAGGTTCAGGCGATTTGTGACTGGACACAACCTACATCTGTTAAGAGCCTTCAGAAGTTCTTGGGGTTTGCTAATTTTTATCGTCGGTTCATTGCTAATTTTTCCAGTATTGTTAAACCTTTGACTGATTTGACTAAAAAGGGTGCTGATGTTGCTGATTGGTCTCCTGCGGCCGTGGAGGCCTTTCAGGAACTTAAGCGCCGGTTTTCTTCTGCTCCTGTGTTGTGTCAACCGGATGTTTCGCTTCCTTTTCAGGTTGAGGTTGATGCTTCCGAGATTGGAGCGGGGGCGGTTTTGTCACAGAGAAGTTCTAATGGCTCGGTGATGAAGCCATGTGCATTCTTCTCTAGAAAATTCTCGCCCGCCGAGCGCAATTATGATGTGGGTAATCGGGAGCTTTTGGCCATGAAGTGGGCATTTGAGGAGTGGCGTCATTGGCTTGAGGGTGCTAAACATCGTGTGGTGGTCTTGACTGATCACAAGAATCTCATTTACCTTGAGTCTGCCAGGCGTTTGAATCCTAGACAGGCTCGTTGGTCGTTGTTTTTTTCTCGTTTCAATTTCGTGGTTTCATACCTGCCAGGTTCAAAGAATGTGAAGGCAGATGCTCTTTCCAGGAGTTTTGTGCCTGACTCTCCTGGAGACTCTGGGCCTACTGGTATCCTTAGGGATGGGGTAATATTGTCCGCCGTATCCCCAGACTTGCGACGTGCATTGCAGGAGTTTCAGGTGGATAAACCGGATCGTTGTCCACCCGAAAGACTGTTTGTTCCGGATGATTGGACCAGTAGAGTCATCTCCGAGGTCCATTCTTCTGTGTTGGCTGGTCATCCTGGAATATTTGGTAATAGAGACTTGGTGGCCAGGTCTTTTTGGTGGCCTTCCTTGTCTAGGGATGTGCGTACCTTTGTGCAGTCTTGTGAAGTGTGTGCTCGAGCTAAGCCTTGCTGTTCTCGGGCCAGTGGGTTGTTGTTATCCTTGCCCATCCCGAAGAGGCCTTGGACGCACATTTCCATGGATTTTATTTCTGATCTCCCGGTTTCACAGAAAATGTCCGTTATCTGGGTTGTGTGTGACCGCTTTTCTAAGATGGTTCATTTGGTGCCCTTGCCTAAGTTGCCTTCCTCCTCTGAGTTTGTCCCTTTATTTTTTCAGAACGTGGTTCGTTTGCATGGGATTCCGGAGAATATCGTTTCTGACAGGGGATCCCAGTTTGTGTCTAGATTTTGGCGGACGTTTTGTGCCAAGATGGGCATTGATTTGTCTTTCTCGTCTGCATTCCATCCTCAGACGAATGGCCAGACGGAGCGAACTAATCAGACCTTGGAAACTTATTTGAGGTGTTTTGTTTCTGCTGATCAAGATGACTGGGTTGCTTTTTTGCCACTGGCCGAATTTGCTCTTAATAATCGGGCTAGTTCTGCCACGTTGGTCTCTCCTTTTTTTTGTAATTCGGGGTTTCATCCTCGTTTTTCCTCTGGTCAGGTGGAGTCTTCGGATTGTCCTGGAGTGGACGTGGTGGTGGACAGGCTGCATCAGATTTGGAACCAGGTGGTGGACAATTTGAAGTTATCTCAGGAGAAGACTCAGCAGTTTGCTAATCGCCGTCACCGCGTGGGTCCCCGACTTCTTGTTGGGGATTTGGTGTGGTTGTCTTCTCGTTTTGTCCCTATGAAGGTCTCTTCTCCTAAGTTCAAGCCTCGGTTCATCGGTCCTTATAGGATCTCGGAGATTCTTAACCCTGTATCTTTTCGTTTGGATCTCCCAGCATCGTTTGCTATTCATAATGTGTTCCATCGGTCGTTGTTGCGGAGGTATGAGGTGCCCGTTGTTCCTTCGGTTGAGCCTCCTGCTCCGGTGCTGGTGGAGGGAGAATTGGAGTATGTTGTTGAGAAGATCTTGGATTCTCGTGTTTCCAGACGCAAACTCCAGTATTTGGTTAAGTGGAAGGGTTATGGTCAGGAGGATAATTCCTGGGTGGTCGCCTCCGATGTTCATGCGACTGATTTGGTCCGCGCCTTCCATAGAGCTCACCCTGATCGCCCTGGGGGTTCTCGTGAGGGTTCGGTGACCCCTCCTCAAGGGGGGGGTACTGTTGTGGATTCTGTTTGTGGGCTCCCTCTGGTGGTTACTGCTGGTACTGGGTGACTTTGGTGGGTTGCGGCCTTTGGTTTCCACCTGTCCATCAGAGGCTGGGTGTTTCCTATTTTACCTGGCCTTTCTGTCATTCCCTTGCCGGCTATCAATGTATTCAGATGTGCTCTGTTTGGTTCCTGCCTACCTGCTCCCAGATCTTTCAGGATAAGCTAAGTGCTGATTTTCAGTTGTTGGTTTTTTTGTCCAGCTTGCTTATTATGTCTCTATGCTAGCTGGTAGCTCTAGTGGACTGAGGTTCTCCCCATGTGCCATGAGTTGGCACATGGGTTCTTGTAATCTCAGGATGGTTTTTTGATTAGGGTTTTTTGCTGACCGCTCAGACCCCTTTTGTATCGTTCTGCTTTCTAGTTTACAGCGGGCCTCAATTTGCTGAACCTATATATATCATCTCTATGTGTGTGCCTTCCTCTCATTTCACCGTCAATACATGTGGGGGGCAACTATACCTTTTGGGGTTCATTCCTCTGGAGGCAAGTGAGGTCTTTATTTTCTCTGCAGTACTAGTTAGCTCTTAGGCTGGTGCGTGGCGTCTAGAACCAACGTAGGCACGCTCCCTGGCTATCTCTAGTTGCGTTTGTCAGGCGTAGGGCAGCGGTCAGCCCAGGTTCCATCACCCTAGAGCTCGTCCGATATTTTGTATTACTTTGCTTGTCCCTTGCTATCCCTAGCCATTGGGATTCATGACAGGGAGCTAAGGGTTCTATTTATTAGGCCACTCCTCACAATCTGGTAAAACTGGGGGTTAGGCAGGAAGTTAGAGAAGAAAGCTGACTGGGTTGGAACCAGGCAACACCTTGTGGCAGAGGGTGTTGTAGGGGAAGATTCGGAGGGGTCCCTGTCAGGGGTGGGATCCTGACAGAGGCCTAGCAACCAGAGAGAACGTTACGGGACCGCGCCTGCACGATATAGCGGCGGTACCCCAAGAAAGGACAAGAAGCGAGGTTTATTGTGCTGAGTGAGAAACGAGATCAACGCAACAAGGAGAATACCAGTAGGAGTCGTGCTGTAAGACGAGGCAACATCCTATTGAGGCGCATAACTGGTGGCCGGAACGCCGAGGAAGTATAGAGCTCCAAGCCAAACTTCGAACCTACGTCAGGACAGTCAGTTAGAGGCGGGCTGTCTCACCCAATTGACCTAGGAAGACACAGGGGGGTAACAACAGGAGTGGGGCGACGCTAGAGTCCCGGAAGAGCTCCGAGCCTCCCCGTCATACGGGTGCGTCCTAACCATAAGATCTGGGGGACGTGGAAGAACATCAGAATCGAGTTGTGAGGGAACACGAGAAACAGACACAACAGTTGTGAGGACTATCCCGTGGTGCTCAGCAGGGAAGGACTACAACACACAAGCGCTAGCGGGTAGGCACAGATTTCCACCTGCAAAGGGAACTCTGGATGTGCCATCGGACCGACCAGGCTTGCGCAGCCCGGTTAACCGTATTCCGGATTGAGGACCCTGAAGCCTTCAGTAAAGAGGTAAAGAGACTGCAACCCTGTGTCCTCGTTATTTAACCTGCACCGCACCACCACAACATCATCACCACCACGCACACCTATCATTGTACGCCCCTCAGCAGGGTCACGGACCGGGTCTAGCCACCGTGACAATCCCAGAGCAGAGACTCAGAGGCCCGGTACCGGGTACCCCTCGGCCCTGCGACAGTGGGGGCGCTACAGAAGCTTATAATGTTGAGCCAAGAAAGTAAAAAAAAACATATTTTTACCACAAAAATGTTGTTTTAGAGAAAATACACCATACAGTTTGTTGTACAATTTATCTTGAGTATGCTGATACCCCATGTGTAGTGAGAAACTTCTGTTTGGGTGCAGAGCAGGGCTCGGAAGGGAAGGAGCACCATATAACTTTTGCAACGTAAAGTTGTCTAGAATTGGAAGGGGACGCCATGTCACATTTGGAGAGCCCCTGATGTGCCTAAACAGTAGAAATCACCCACAAGTGACCCCATTTTGGAAACTAGACACCACAAGGAATCTATCTAGATATCTGGTGAGCATCTTGAACCACCAGGTGCTTCACAGAGGTTTATAACGTTGAGCCGAGAAAATAAAAAAATCATGATTTATGGGCTGAGAGCCTGTTCCAGCAATGTGTCACTTCCTAGGCTTTGTGTTGCTATTTCATTAAAAATATAGTTTTATCAGCAGAAGATTATCATTACAAGACTGGGTGTCTCATGTCTCCTAGTCAACTTCTCTTTGTAACCACACCCCCAGCACTGATTAGCAGCTTTATGTCAATGTATAGTATACACATAAACCTTCCAACCAATAGGGTGGGAGGGGTTATAAAGGGCTCAGCATTTAGAGTACCGCAAGATCTGCAGCAGAGAAAATAGTGATTGTATCAAAATGACAGCATTCAGACTACTACGGGATACATCGCTGAAATCAGAGTCTCAGCTCTTACAACATTCTGCTGTTACATAGCAAAACCCTAGTTTTAAAAGTAATTTGTCAGCAGGTTTTTACTATATAATCTGTAATCTGAGGAGAGCATGTGGTATGGGTTAAAACACTGAACTCAGTGATGTATGTGGCTATGTGGTGTTGTTTACTTAGACTGAAGGTTTAATCACCTTGTAATTAACATTGCTGTGACTAGCTGGTTACGCCCTGGTCTGACGCCGCCCTTTTCTGTGCTGAGCACCTCACTGTCTATATATAGAGCCTTGAACGGGCTGGGTTAGCTTCCTCAGCTCTACTGCATTGCAAAAAATCTAAAAGCTCTGATTTCTTTGTATTATTTATTTTACTCACTTATATAGCTCCATTAATTCCACAGCGGTTTGAGTCCCAATTGGGGCTCACAATCTAAATTCCCTATCAGTATGTCTTTGGAATGTGGGAGTAAACCGAAGTACCCAGAGGAAACCCACACAAACACGGGGAGAACATGCAAACTCCTTGTGAATATTGCCCTTGGTTGGATTTGAACTGAGAACCACAGAGCTTCAAGGTTGCAGTGCTAACCACTGAGCCACCGTGCTGCAACGATTGTGTCAGAACCACTGCACACAATAAACTAAGTGATACATCGTTGGATTCAGGGTCTCTCAGATGAGCTAGCAAACCCTGCTGACAGATTCCCTTTAATTACCAAATTGCACCTCAACATGAAGCAAAGTGTATATTTCCATATGGATACATGAGTTTTATAATATGAAATGTCCAGTGCTTAATTTCAGGAAAAACGTTATTTTCTGGTAGGTTTTAACACTGTTATCTTTATACTACAAGGTCATGACCTTACCCGGGGGGCAAGTAACTTGTCCCAAAACACTATAAATGATATGTAAAATGTGCCCATTTCACCATGTTCAGAATGTACTTTTATTTGAGGAAAGATTATCAATAAAAAGAGCTATAAACTGTACATATATTGGGATGATTTTCTAAAGCTATAAATAAGCATAATACAACACAGTACACCTTTAAAGCAATGTTGCAGTTTTTCAAAAACATCCAATACCTATAATAATATCATTCCCATGTGTTACGTTCAGCATTCAGCCAAGCAGAAACTGAACACAGTGGCAGGTAGTGAAGAAGCAGACAGTCACACAGTTTCTGATTTGTGAGCTTTCTGCTAAGTTGCTGCCCTTTCCCAAGGAATCTCAATAAATCTACGCTGTGTTGTTCAAACAAAGGTAGAATTTACATAGTTCCCACGCTATTGTTCAGGTGTAAGTACCATAAACTGCATACAGAGAGGGACAAGTATGTTCTGTGGCTTGACATCCTTCACATCTCTTAGTTACTGGGAGACATTGCTTATGTGGTTTCTTAAAGGGAATCTGTCCCCCCCAGGACGTATCCATATCTGACCTATTAATATGAGTATACAGGTGATATTATCTAGTCACCGAATTTTTAAAATATTAGAGACACCCAAAATTTTAACCAATCACCGAATGATGCTCAAATCATATATTAAAACATAACCTTTAATAGATTTCAATATAAAATCTCAATAGAGAATCACACATAGTTTCTTAGTCCACACCCCATAAAAAGACATGGGTACATATTTTATATGAGGAAAGAGGGAAGAAGCACTTCACCCTAGTAGGTTACTATACTGACCCTTCCTACCAGCGGAGGTTGGCACCCTAAACCTGGGCACTGGCGCCCCCACTCAACGTAGACTCTCCCTCCCTTTCCCTAGAAAACCCTACAAATAGATAGGGTGCACAGAAAATCACAGTAGTACCATATGAAGTAGAATAGTGCCCAACCTCTGATACACCATATGGTACGTGCAATATATCAGAGAGGGGGTTAGCAATATACCCACATCAAAAAATAGAGATTGTAAAAAAAACAGATATATTTTATATTTATTTATTTTATTATATTTATATTTTAGGGTATATATTCCCTCCAAGACTTGTGCCAGGAACAATGGGAACAGTATCCTTCAAAAATCATAGATGTACAGATACAAATATCCCAAAGACTCCATCGTAGGCAATTATTGTGCCATATTTTATATATACAGATTGTACAGATTGCACCTTGCCCAAAAAAAGAATTATTCCCTTATAATAACTGCCTGGAACAATATAGTAAATAGTATACAAATCCTATTGCACCATATTCAAATCCAGGCATTTACTATATTGTATACTATTTGTAGGAGGTGGAATATGGTGCAATAGGATTTGTATACTATTTACTATATTGTTCCAGGTCAGTATAGTAACCTACTAGGGTGAAGTGCTTCTTCCCTCTTTCTTCATATAAAATATGTGCCCATGTCTTTTTATGGGCTGTGGACTAAGAAACTATGTGTGATTCTCTATTGAGATTTTATATTGAAATCTATTAAAGGTTATGTTTTAATATATGATTTGAGCATTATACAGGTGATAGAAATGTTACACTGGTCCTACCTGTGTGCCTCATACTAATGGTCTTGTTGCTGAGAAATGCTATATTCACATAGCTGGACTGCCATCCGGCACAGTATGTAGACCCATAATCCTCAGCAACACCAAAACATTTCGCTGGACCGCCATCCAACGCGGAAAATGTAGACCCATAATCCCCAGCAGCACCAATACACTGAGCTGGACCACCATCCGACACAGAAAATGTAGGCCCATAATCCTCAGCAGCATCAATACACTTAGCTGGACCGCCATCCGACACAGAAAATGTAGACCCATAATCCCCAGCAGCACCAATACACTGAGCTGGACCACCATCCGACACAGAAAATGTAGACCCATAATCCTCAGCAGCATCAATATACATAGCTGGACCGCCATCCGACACAGAAAATGTAGACCCATAATCCTCAGCAGCATCAATACACTTAGCTGGACAGCCATCCGACACAGAAAATGTAGACCCATAATCCTCAGCAACACAAATACACATAGCTGGACCACCATCCAGCACAGAAAAGATAGACCATAATCCTCAGCAGCATCAATACACATAGCTGGACCGCCATCCGACACAGAAAAGATAGACCCATAATCCCCAGCAGCACCAATACACTGAGCTGGACCACCATCCGACACAGAAAATGTAGACCCATAATCCCCAGCAGCACCAATACACTGAGCTGGACCACCATCCGACACAGAAAATGTAGACCCATAATCCTCAGCAGCATCAATACACATAGCTGGACCGCCATCCGACACAGAAAATGTAGACCCATAATCCTCAGCAGCATCAATACACTTAGCTGGACAGCCATCCGACACAGAAAATGTAGACCCATAATCCTCAGCAACACAAATACACATAGCTGGACCACCATCCAGCACAGAAAAGATAGACCATAATCCTCAGCAGCATCAATACACATAGCTGGACCGCCATCCAGCACAGAAAAGATAGACCCATAATCCTCAGCAGCACCAATACACTTAGCTCTGAACCGCCATCCGACACAGAAAATGTAGACCCATAATCCTCAGCAGCACCAATACACATAGCTGGACCGCCATCTGGCACAGAAAAGATAGACCCATAATCCTCAGCAACACCAATACACTTAGCTGGACCGCCATCCAACGCAGAAAATGTAGACCCATAATCCTCAGCAACACCAATACACTTAGCTAGACAGCCATCCGACACAGAAAATGTAGACCCATAATCCTTAGCAACCAGGGCCGTATTTAGAGTTTCTGCTGCCCTAGGCACTTTTAGTGCTGCCTCCCCCATTGGTGAGTATGACACTATCGGCAGTGACTTTGTCAAAAATCGCTGATGTGAAAGTAGCCTTTTGCAGCAGATCTGGCAGTTTTTCCGCATCTACTGCGTAACGGATCACTTACAGCAACACTGCGTTCGGCCTCATTAATTTCCTATGGGATTTGCGGAGATTTGTGGCATTTGTCGCAATCTGGAAAATGTGGTATCATACCTCCCAACTTTTCAAGAAGTGAAAGAGGGCCAAAGTTTGCGGCGCGAGTAGTGGCAAATTTTAGGCCATGCCTTTGACCACACCCATTTCAAAACTAGTCACACCCATATCCACGCCCCAACTACACCCATTTAGTACTGCTGATCACACTGTTTCATAAACAATAATTATAAACAAAAAAATATGGCCACACAGTGCTCCATCTACTATATAATTGTCTAAGGGGTACTTCCGTCTGTCTGTCTGTCCCGGAAATCCCGCGTCGCTGATTGGTCTCGTCAGCTGCCTGTCCTGGCTGCTGCGACCAATCAGCGACTGGCATAGTCCGATTAGTCCCTCCCTACTTCCGTCTAGTCAGTGCCCGGCGCCCGCTCCATTCTCCCAAGTGCTACCCCAGTCAGCGCTCACACAGGGTTAATACCAACATTAACGGAGCGTGTTATGCCGCGGGTAACGCACTCCGGTAACACTGCTATTAACCCTGTGTGTCCCCAACTTTTTACTATTGATGCTGCCTATGCAGCATCAATAGTAGAAAGATATAATGTTAAAAATAATAAAAAAAACAAAAAACCTGCTATTCTCACCTTCCGTAGTAAGCCGAGACGCGCGCGGCCTCCGCCATCTTCCGTTCCCAGAGATGCATTGCGAAATTGCCCAGAAGACCCTCGCGAGACCGCTAAGTCATGTGGGTAATTTCGCAATGCATCCTGGGAATGGAAGATGGCGGCAGCCGCGCGCGTCTCGGCACAGCTTCGCTGGATCCCGGTGGGTGAGTATAGAACTATTTTTTATTTGAAATATTTTTTTTTTAACAGGGATATGGTGCCCACACTGCTAAATACTACGTGGTCTGTGTTATATACTGCGTGGCTGCTATATACTACGTTGCCAGTGTTAGATACTGCGTGGGCTGTGCAATATATTATGTGGCCAGTGTTATATACTGCGTGGGCTGTGTGATATACTACGTGGGCTGTGCTATATATTACGTGGGCTGTGTTATATACTGTTTGGCCTGTGTTATATACTGCATGGCTGCTAAATACTGCGTGGGCTGTGTTATATAGTACGTGGGCTGTGTTGTATACTGCATGGCCACAGTTATATACTGCGTGGCCTGTATTAACGCATCGGGTATTCTACAATATGTATGTATATAGCAGCCACATACTATATAGCACAGGCCACATAGTATTTGTCTGCTATATACTACATGGCCTGTGCTATATACTATGTGCCTGCTATATACATACATACATAGATATTCTAGAATACCCGATGCGTTTGAATTGGGCCACCATCTAGTACTGTATAACGACCCTACATGATGCTCAATACTGTATGATGGCCACACAGTGCTCTATACTGTATACTGGCCACACATGATGCTCAATACTGTATAATTGCCCCACATGATGCTCCATATTGTATAATGGCCACACAGTGCACCATACTGTATAATGACCACACAGTGCTCCATACTGTATAATGACCACACAGTGCTCTATACTGTATAATGGCCACACATGATGCTCAATACTGTATAATGGCCCCACATGATGCTCCATATTGTATAATGGCCACACAGTGCACCATACTGTATAATGACCACACAGTGCTCCATACTGTATAATGACCACACAGTGCTCTATACTGTATAATGGCCCCACATGATGCTCCATACTGTATAATGGCCACACAGTGCTCTATACTGTATAATGGCCACACATGATGCTCAATACTGTATAATGGCCACACATGATGCTCCATACTGTATAATGGCCACACATGATGCTCCATACTGTATAATGCCCCCCCTCCCATCTTGTATGCATGGCTTATCTCCCCCCTCCCATCCTGTATGTATGACTCATCTCCCCCCTCCCATCCTGTATGCATGGCTCATGTCCCCCCTCCCATCCTGTATGCATGGCTCATCTCCCCCCTCCCATCCTGTATGCATGGCTCATGTCCCCCCTCCCATCCTTTATGCATGGCTCATCTCCCCCCTCCCATCCTGTATGCATGGCTCTCCTCACCCCCCCTCCTCCCATCCTGTATGCATGGCTCATCTCACCCCCCTCCCATCCTGTATGCATGGCTCATCTCACTCCCCCTCCTATCCTGTATTCATGGTTCATCTCACCCCCCCTCCTTCATGCTCCCCCACTCCTCCCTGGCTGTCATACTCACCTTTCCCACTCCGCACCGAACATCCCTCCATCTCTGTCCCGGCGCAGCACCTTCCTGCCTGAGCGGTCATGTGGTACCGTCATTAAGGTCATGAATATGCATCCATATTCTTCACCTTAATGAGCGGTACCACGTGACCGCTCACACAGGTCGAGCTGCTGGCACTGAGACCAGGCATCGCTGGAGTAGGGTGAGTATGACGTCTTCAAGGAGGCAGGGAGGCAGGCGGGCGGGCAGGCTTACGGCCGGGGGGGCGGTCGGTCGGGAGATGACCCCGGACTTAAATTAAAAATAAAAAAACTTGCTCAGGTGCCACCCCCCCCAGCATCGTCCCACCCTAGGCACGTGCCCTCAAGTGCCTAGTGGCAAATACAGCCCTGTCAGCAACACCAATGCACTTAGCTAGACAGCCATCCGGCACAGAAAAGGTATTACTACTATTTGCTAAGTCGGTACTTGTGTTGCTATTAGTTGGTTTGTCTAATCTTTTTTTTCCCTTTTTTTTCTCTTAATATCTGAAAGATTCTTATGTATACAGTGCAAATGTTTATTAACACATTTGGATATGCCTACCAGAATCTATGATTATAAAAAGTGTGCACATTTGAACATTTTTAAAGCTTATTTCAGACATATTGCCAAATGTAGTGTATGCATAACCTGAAGTATACATTATTGAACCGAGATAAAAAAGAAAATGAAGCTGTTTAATTTCAAAATGAGGTTTCATGAACATTTCTAAAGACTTCAGGGTGACACTTAAAATATTTATGTGCTTCTTTGTGTCCGTAGTGAATGTGTTGTATGATATGAATAGACATACTGTAAGCTTTGGTATGAAGCGCCAGATATTCCATTCTAGTGTAAGCAGTCACTTATGAATATCTAATATGTTTTTATCATCTAAATATATTATTGGCATTTATTTTGCTGCTGTAATAGATGTTATTTTTGTCTGTTTCTTTACTTTAGCATAACAATTATTACCTTTCAGATGCTAGAGTTATTTTCCAATACTAGCTGCAATTGTTGAACATATGCTTCATGGAGAATAATTTAGAATGTGATTATCCACAAAGCCATCTGTTTTCACTGATAACATAGGCTCAAAACCTAAATCAGAATGAAACTTGGCTCAGGCATTGAAAATCCGCATCCTTTAGTTTAAAAAAAATTCACAGTAAGATAATTCAGTAGTTTTAGTAGGTGTACAATAGTGATATCTAAAACCAGCACATCAAGTCATGACATTTAAAGCCAGTGACATTTTCATTAAGATTAATCTGTACACTAAATACTTTTGAGTGATTGTTTTCTATGTTTACTTACCTTTAGACCAGAACCTTATCCAAAGCTGGGGCTAGACATTTCTAGCAAAGATATACCTAATACATGGGTGACGATGCACACCAAGTATTTAACTAAATGTGTCCCCCCCTTATAAAAAAAAGATTATGCAACATATATACCAGAACATCACACACAGATATACATTTATAATACTGCTACTGTATATGCAGTTATAGTACTGCTATACTTCACACATATTGTACTGCACATACAGTATATAGTACTGTATACAATACAGACATTTATACCTACATGTAGTACGCATGCAGTTGAAACCAGAAGTGTACATACACTATAAAAAAAAGACACATATGCATGTTTTTCTCAGTATCTGAAATGAAATCAGAATAAACCTTTCCCGTTTTAGGTCAATTAGGATTACCATAATTATTAATTTTTGCCAAATGCCAGAATAATGAGAGAGAGAGAATGTTTTAACACATTTTTATTACTTACTGCAAAGTCAAAAGTTTATATACACTAAGATTACTATGCCTTTAAACAATTCTGGACTGCCCATATGATGATGTCATGTGTTTGGAAGCACCTGATAGTTTTTTTTGGCAACATCTGAGTTAACTAGAGACACACATGTGGATGTATTTTAATGCACACCTAAAACACACTGCTTTATGTAGGATAATGGGAAAGTCTCAAGAAATCAGCCAAGGTATCAGGAAGAAAATTGTGGAGTTGCGCAAGTCTGGCTCATCCTTGGGTACAATTTCCTGAATTACAATTACCTGAAGGTGCCTCGTTCATCTGTACAAACAATTATATGCAAGTACAAACAAGGTGGGAATGTCCAGCCATCATACCGTTCAGGAAGGAGACGGGTTCTGTGTCCCAGAGATGAACGTGATTTGATCAGACATGTGTATATCAACCCAAGGACAAAAGCAAGAGACCTTGTGAAGATGATGAAGGAAGCTGGTAAGATTGTGTCAATATCCACAGTGAAACGAGTACTGTATCAACAAGGGCTGAAAGGCCACTCTGCCACGAAGAGCCATTACTCCAAAAGAAACACAAAAAAGCCAGATTAACGTTTGCATATTTACACAGGAACAAAGACCTTAATTTTTGGAGACATTTCCTGTGGTCTGATGAAACTAAAATTTAACTTTTTGGGGATAATGACCATTGTTACGTTTGGAAGAAAAAGGGAGAAGATTGGAAGCCTAAGAACACCACCTCAACTGTGAAACATGGGGGTGGCAGCATCGCATCATGTTGCGGGGTTGTTTTGTTGCAGGAGGGACTGAGGCACTTCACAAAATAGATGGCATCATGAGAGAAGAAGATTATGTGTCAATACTGAAGCAACATCTTAACATATCAGCTAGGAAGTTAAAGCTTGGGTCTTCCAAATGAACAATCACCCAAAGTATACTGCCAAAATGGTAACAAAGTAGCTTAAGTATAGCAAAGTCAATGTTTTGGAGTTCCCATCACAAATCCCTGATCTCAATCCTATTGAAAAAAAATGTATGCGTAAACCTGAAAAGGCAGGTGAGAGAGCAAGGCGACCTACAAAGCTGGATCAGTTTGTGGAAGGATATCCCAAACGATTGACCCAAGTCATTCAGTTTAAGGGCAATGGTACCAAATACTAATGAAAAGTATATAAACTTACTTTGCAGTAAGTAATAAAAATGCCTTAAAACATTCTCTCTCTCATTATTTTGGCATTTGGCAAATATTAATAATTATGGTAATCCTAACTGACCTAAAACGGGAAAGGTTTATTCCGATTTCATGTCAGATATTGAGAAAAACATGTATATGTGTCTTTTATATAGTGTATGGAAACTTCCGGTTTCAACTGTACACTGTGTGCAGAATTATTAGGCAAGTTGTATTTTGATCACATGATACTTTTTTTACATGTTGTCCTACTCCAAGCTGTTCAGACTTGAGAGCCAACTACCAATTAAGTAAATCAGGTGATGTGCATTTCTGTAATGAGGAGGGGTGTTGTGTAATGACATCAAAACCCTATATAAGGTGTGCTTAATTATTAGGCAACTTCATTTCCTTTGGCAAAATGGGTCAGAAGAGAGATTTGACGGGCTCTGAAAAGTCCAAAATTGTGAGATGTCTTGCAGAGGGATGCAGCAGTCTTGAAATTGCCAAACTTTTGAAAAGTGATCACCGAACAATCAAACGTTTCATGGCAAATAGCCAACAGGGATGCAAAAAGCATGTTGGGCAAAAAAGGCGCAAAATAACTGCCCATGAAATGAGAAAAATCAAGCGTGAAGCTGCAAAGATGCCATTTGCCACCAGTTTTGCCATATTTCAGAGCTGCAACGTTACTGGAGTAACAAAAAGCACAAGGTGTGCAATACTCAGGAACATGGCCAATGTAAGGAAGGCTGAAAAACGACCACTTTTGATCAAGAAACATAAGATAAAACGTCAAGACTGGGCCAAGAAATATCTTAAGACTGACTTTTCAAAGGTTTTATGGACTGATGAATGAGAGTGACTTTTGATGGGCCAGATGGATGGGCCATAGGCTGGATCAGTAAAGGGCAGAGAGCTCCACTCCGACTCAGACGCCAGCAAGGTGGAGGTGGGGTACTGTTATGGGCTGGTATCATCAAAGATGAACTTGTGAGACCTTTTCGGGTTGAGGATGGAGTGAAGCTCAACTCCCAGTCCTACTGCCAGTTTCTGGAATACAACTTCTTCAAGCAGTGGTACAGGAAGAAGTCGGTATCGTTCAAGAAAAACATGATTTTCATGCAGGACAATGCTCCATCACACCTTCAACTACTCCATGCCTCAAATGCTCCATGCGTCCAACTACTCCACAGCGTGGCTGGCCAGTAAAGGTCTCAAAAAAGAAAAAATAATGACATGGCCCCCTTGTTCACCTGATCTGAACCACATAGAGAACCTGTGGTCCCTCATAAAATGTGAGATCTAAAAGGAGGAAAAACAGTACACCTCTCCGAACAGTGTCTGGGAGGCTGTGGTGGCTGCTGCACGCAATGTTGATCGTAAACAGATCAACAACTGACAGAATCTATGGATGGAAGGCTGCTGAGCGTCATCATAAAGAAAGGTGGCTATATTGGTCACTAATTTTTTTGGGCTTTGTTTTTGCATGTCAGAAATGTTTATTTCTAAATTTTGTGCAGTGATATTGGTTTACCTGGTGAAAATAAACAAGTGAGATGGGAATATATTTGGTTTTTATTAAGTTGCCAAATAACTCTGCACAGTAATAGTTACCTGCACAAACAGATAGTCTCCTAAGATAGCCAAATCTAAAAAAAGCCCACTCCAACTCCCAAAAATATTAAGCTTTGATATTTATGAGTCTTTTGGGTTGATTGAGAACATAGTTGTTGATCAATAATAAAAATCCTCTAAAATACAACTTGCCTAATAATTTTGCACACAGTGTATATATACATACATACACACTTATAAAGTATATGCAAATATTGATATATCTTACACATCTATAAATATGTATGTGTGTATGTGTGTGTATATACACAGTGGGTGAAATAAGTGTTGAACACCGCACCAATGTTCTAAGTAAATGTATTCCTAACCCCTTAGTGACAGAGCCAATTTGGTACTTAATGACCGAGCCAATTTTTACAATTCTGACCAGTGTCACTTTATGAGGTTATAACTCTGGAACGCTTTATCGGATCCCGCTGATTCTGAGATTGTTTTTTCGTGACATGTTGTACTTCAAGATAGTGGTAACATTTGTTCGATATTACTTGCGATTATTTATGAAAAAAATGGAAATATGGCGAAAATTTTTAAAATTTTGCAATTTTCAAACTTTGTATTTTTATGCCCTTAAATCAGAGAGATATGTCACAAAAAATAGTTAATAAATAACATTTCTCACATGTCTACTTTACATCAGCACAATTTTGGAAACAATTTTTTTTTTTGTTAGGGAGTTATAAGGGTTAAAAGTTGACCAGCAATTTCTCATTTTTACCACACCATGTTTTTTTTAGGGACCACATCACCTTTGAAGTGATTTTGAGGGGTCTATATGATAGAAAATAACCAAGTGTGACACCGTTCTAAAAACTGCACCCCTCAAGCTGCTCAAAACCACATTCAAGAAGTTTATTAACCCTTTACGTACTTCACAGGAACTAAAACAATGTGGAAGAAAAAAATGAACATTTAACTTTTTTTTGCAAACATTTTACTTCAGAACCATTTTTTTTAATTTTCACAAGTGTAAAAACAGAAATTTAACCACAAATTTTGTTGTGCAATTTTTCCTGAGTACGCCGATACCCCATATGTGGAGGTAAACCACTGTTTGGGCGCACCGCAGAGCTTGGAAGTGAAGGAGCACCGTTTGACTGTTTCAATGCAGAATTGGCTGGAATTGAGATCGGACGCCATGTCGCGTTTGGAGAGCCCCTAATGTGCCTAAACAGTGGAAACCCCCCACAAGTGACACCATTTTGGAAACTAGACCCCCCAAGGAACTTATCTAGATGTGTGGTGAGCACTTTGAACCCCCAAGTGCTTCACAGAAGTTTATAACGTAGAGCCGTGAAAATAAAAAATCGCATTTGTTTTCACAAAAATGATTTTTTCGCCCACAAATTCTTATTTTCACAAGGGTAACAGGAGAAATTAGACCACAAAAGTTGTTGTGCAATTTCTCCTGAGTACGTCGATACCCCATATGTGGAGGTAAACCACTGTTTGGGCGCACCGCAGAGCTTGGAAGTGAAGGAGCACCGTTTGACTTTTTCAATGCAGAATTGGCTGGAATTGAGATCGGATGCCATGTCGCGTTTGGAGAGTCCCTGATGTGCCTAAACAGTGGAAACCCCCCACAAGTGATACCATTTTGGAAACTAGACCCCTTAAGGAACTTATCTAGATGTGTGGTGAGCACTTTGAACCCCCAAATGCTTCACAGAAGTTTATAACGTAGAGCCGTGAAAATAAAAAATCTAATTTGTTTCTACAAAAATGATCTTTTTGCCCCCAAATTTTTATTTTCACAAGGGTAACAGGAGAAATTAGACCACAAAAGTTGTTGTGCAATTTCTCCTGAGTACGTTGATACCCCATATATGGGGGTAAACCACTGTTTGGGCGCACCGCAGAGCTTGGAAGAGAAGGAGTGTCGTTTTACTTTTTCAATGTAGAATTGGCTGGAATTGAGATCGGACGCCATGTCACGTTTGGAGAGCCGCTGATGTGCCTAAACAGTAGAGACCCCCCACATATGACACCATTTTGGAAACTAGACCCCTTAAGGAACTTATCTAGATGTGTGGTGAGCACTTTGAACCCCCAAGTGCTTCACAGAAGTTTATAACGTAGAGCCGTGAAAATAAAAAATCTCATTTTTTTCTACAAAAATGATCTTTTTGCCTCCAAATTTTTATTTTACCAAGGGTAACAGGAGAAAATGGACCCCAGAAGCTGTTGTACAATTTGTCTTGAGTACGCCGACACCCCATATGTGGGGGTAAACCACTGTTTGGGCGCATGGCTGAGCTCGGAAGCAAAGGAGCGCCATTTGACTTTTCAATGCAAAATTGACTGGAATTGAGATCGGACGCCATGTCGCGTTTGGAGAGCCCCTAATGTGCCTAAACAGTAGAAACCCCCCAAAAGTGACCCCATTTTGGAAACTAGACCCCCCATGGAACTTATCTAGATGTGTAGTGAGAACTTTGAATGCCCAAGTGCATCACAGAAGTTTATAATGCAGAGTCGTGAAAATAAAAAATATATTTTTTAACAATAAAGATTTTTTAGCCCCCAAGTTTTTATTTTCGCAAGGGTAACAAGAGAAATTGGACCCCAAAAGTTGTTGTCCAATTTGTCCTGAGTATGCTGGTACCCCATATGTGGGGGTAAACCACTGTTTGGGCGCACGGCAGAGCTCGGAAGGGAAGGAGCGCCATTTTGGAATGCAGACTTTGATAGAATTGTCTGCGGGCGTTATGTTGCGTTTGCAGACCCCTAATGTACCTAAACAGTAGAAACCCCCAACAAGTGACCCCATTTTGGAAAATAGACCCCCCAAGGAACTTATCTAGATATGTGGTGAGAACTTTGAATGCCCAAGTGCTTCACAGAAGTTTATAATGCAGAGTAGTGAAAATAAAAAATATTTTTTTCCCACAAAAAAGATTTTTTTAGCCCCCAAATTTTTATTTTCACAAGGGTAACAAGAGAAATTGGACCCCAAAAGTTGTTGTCCAATTTGTCCTGAGTATGCTGGTACCCCATATGTGGGGGTAAACCACTGTTTGGGCGCACGGCAGAGCTTGGAAGGGAAGGAGCGCCATTTTGGAATGCAGACTTTAATAGAATTGTCTGCGGGCGTTATGTTGCGTTTGCAGACCCCTAATGTACCTAAACAGTAGAAACCCCCACAAGTGACCAAATTTTGGAAACTAGACCCCCTAAGGAACTTATCTAGATATGTGGTGAGAACTTTGAAAGCTCAAGTGCTTCACAGAAGTTTATAATGCAGAGTAGTGAAAATAAAAAAATATTTTTTTTTCCAACAAAAAAGATTTTTAGCCCCCAAGTTTTTATTTTCACAAGGGTAACAGGAGAAATTGGACCCCAAAAGTTGTTGTCCAATTTATCCCGAGTACGCTGATGCCCCATATGTGGGGGTAAACCACTGTTTGGACACACGGCAGAGCTCAGAAGGGAGGGAGTACCATTTGACTTTTTTAGCGCAAAATTGGCTGTCGTGTTTGGAGACACCCTGATGTACCTAAACAGTGGAAACCCCCCAATTCTAACTCCAACCCTAACCCCAACACACCCCTAACCCTAATCTCAACCCGATCCATAATCCTAATCACAACCCTAACGATAATCACAACCCTAACCCCAAAACAGCCCTAATCTCAACCCTAACCATAACCCTAATCAAAACCCTAAATCCAACACACCCCTAACCCTAATCCCAACCCTAACTCTAATCCCAACCCTAATCCCAAACGTAACACTAATCCCAACCCTAATCCAAACCCTAACCCTAATCCCAACTCTAACCCTAACTTTAGCCCCAACCCTAACTTTAGCCCCAACCCTAACCATAACTTTAGCCCCCGTCGTCACAAAAAAAGTTCAATGTAACCTTTTTTTTGTACGTCGCGTCCGCCATTTCCGCGCATGCGTGGCCGTAACTCTGCCCCCTCCTCCCCAGGACATAGACTGGGCAGCGGATGCGTTGAAAAACTGCATCCGCTGCCCACGTTGTGCACAATTTTCACAACGTGCGTCGGTACATCGGGCCGACGCATTGCGACCGCCCCGTACCGACGCAAGTGTGAAAGAAGCCTAAGGCTACTTTCACACTAGCGTCGTACTCGGCCCATCGCAGTGTGTCGGGCCGACGTACCGACGCTAGCGTTGTAAGCGCCGCACAACGGGTGCAGCGGATGCTGTTTTTTCAACGCATCCGCTGCCCCATTGTGAGGTGCGGGGAGGCGGGGGTGGAGTTCCGGCCATGCATGCGCGGTCGGAAATGGCGGACACGTCGCACAAAAAAGTTGCATGTAGTTTTTTTTGTGTCGACGGTCCACCAAAGCACGACGCATCCGTCGCACGACGGATGCGACATGTGGCAATCCGTCGCAATGCGTCGCTAATGCAAGCCAATGGAGAAAAAACGCATCCTGCAAGCACTTTTGCAGGATGCGTTTTTTCTCCAACGACGCATTGCGATGGAAGCCAAAAAACGCTAGTGTGAAAGTAGCCTAACCCTAGCCCTAACCCTAACCCTAAATTTAGCCCCAACCCTAACTCTAACCCTATCTCTAACCCTAACCCTAACTCTAACCCTAACTCTAACCCTAACCCTAACTCTAACCCTAACCCTAACCCTAATTTTAGCCCCAACTTGTCTTCTCCTGCCGGCCGGCAGATGGCAGCAGATGGCGGGCGCACTGCGCATGCGCCCGCCATGATGAAAAAGCCGGCTGGCAGGAGAAGACAGAAGAGGACCCAGGGACCCCGGGTGAGTATGATAGGGTCCCCGAATCCCCCTATTTCTCTGTCCTCTGATATGCGATCACATCAGAGGACAGAGAAATAACTGATCGCTTTTTTTTTTTTTTTTTTGCAGTCGCCGGTAAACTGTTAATTACCGGCGATCGCAAAGCAGGGGTCGGTGCAAACCGACCCCGATCATGTTCTTTGGGGTCTCGGCTACCCCGGCAGCCGAGACCCCAAAGATCTTCCGGGTGCCGGGCGGCGGGCGCACTGCGCGTGCGCCCGCCATTTTTTCCCGGAAAAAAGATGGCGGCGCCCATGGGGAGACACGAGGAGCACCGGGGGAGGTAGGTGAGTATTGGGGGGCTATTGGGGGCCATCGGGGACCACATTTCTCTGTCCTCCGATGTGCGATCACATCGGAGGACAGAGAAATTAAACGACAAATCGCGTTTTTTTTTTTTTTGTTGCGACCGCCGGTAAACGGTTAATTACCGGCGATCGCAACTCGGGGGTCGGTAAAAACCCCCCGAATCATGTTCTCTGGGGTCTCGGCTACCCTCGGCAACCGAGACCCCAGAGAAAATCTGACTCTGGGGGGCGCTATTCACTTTTTCCACAGCGCCGTTAATTAACGGCGCTGTGGATTAAGTACCCTTAGCGGCCGCCGTTAAAAGGCGTATCGGCGGTCGTTAAGGGGTTAAAGATGCTACATTAAATTCACACCAGATGTCAGTAACAATCCATCCAATCTACACAGGCAAATAAATCAAACTATAGATCTCCACAAATTACCTTATGTGTAATAATTAGAAATAGCATATAAAAAAAGTATTGAATACATAAAGTAAGAGAGCTACAAAAGACCATTGTAAGTCATGACACCAGCTGAAATCTATCAGTAATTAGAAAGCAATCCTGCCACTTAGTGCAAAATAATATCAGCTGGTACAACTGATGGCCTTAAAAAACGGGTCTCGTTACCAAGGTGCCGCACAAGAAACATCTCATGATGAGCTGTCTTAAGACCTTCGCAACCTTATTGCTGAAAACATGCTGATGGCATTGGTTACAGAAGAATAAAGGTTCCAGTGAGCACTGTTAGGGCCATAATCGTAAGGCCGTAATCATTTCACCATAAACCGGACACGACCAGGTGTCCCCTGGTTGTGGCCAGTTTATGGAGAAATGATGCATTTGCCCATTTTTTTTTTGTAATTTTTAAAATGTAAAAAATCTTTAACTTAAGCCCTTTTAGAGATAATTTCATCTTCAACTTGCTTAACTGTTCAGAATAACAGTAATTTTGACCAGGGCTCCTCAAACTTTTACATTCCACTGTAATTACTTAGAAAATTGGTGATGTGTTCAATACTTATTTCACCCGCTGTATACATATATATAAACTAGCTGTTTCCAGCCAGCTAACGCTCGGCATGCTCATTGCTAAGTGGTTGAATTACATAGAAAGGAAGTGCTGCATGTGGTAATGTGTGAGGACAGAGCCTCGTGTGGTAATGTGGGGGGACGGAGCCTCGTGTGGTAATGTGGGGGAACGGAGCCTCGTGGTAATGTGTGAGGACAGAGCCTCGTGTGGTAATGTGTTGGGATGCAGCCTCGTGTGGTAATGTGTGAGGACGGAGCCTCGTGTGGTAATGTGTGGGGACGAAGCCCCGTGTGATAATGTGGAGGGACGGAGCCTCGTGTGTTAGTGTGTGAGGACGGAGCCTCGTGTGGTAATGTGGGGGGACGGAGCCTCGTGTGGTAATGTGTGGGGACGGAGCCTCGTGTGGTAATGTGTGAGGACAGAGCCTCGTGTGGTAAGGTGTGGGGACGGAGCCTCGTGTGGTAATGTGTGAGGACGGAGCCTCGTGTGGTAATGTGTGAGAACGGAGCCTCGTGTGGTAATGTGGTGGGGGGCAGGATTATGTGTGGTGATGTGGTGGGGGGCGGGATTATATGTGGTAATGTGGTGGGGGGAGGGATTATGTGTGGTTATGTGGTGGGGGGCGGGATTATGTGTGGTAGTGTGGTGGGGGGCAGGATTATGTGTGGTGATGTGGTGGGGGTGGGATTATGTGTGGTGATGGGGTGGGGGGGCGGGATTATGTGTGGTGATGGGGTGGGGGGGCAGGATTTTGTGGTAATGGGGTGGGGGGCAGGATTATGGGTGGTGATGTGGTGGGGGGCGGGATTATGTGTGGTAATGAGGTGGGGGTGGGATTATGTGTGGTTATGTGGTGGGGGGTGGGATTATGTGTGGTGATGTGGTTGGGGGCGGGATTATGTGTGGTCATGTGGTGGGGAGCGGGATTATGTGTGGTCATGTGGTGGGGGGCGGCATTATGTGTGGTGAAGTGTTGGGGGGTGGGATTATGTGTGATGTGGTGGGGGCGGGATTATGTGTGGTAATGTGGTGGGTGGGTGGGATTATGTGTGATGATGCGGTGGGGTGATTGTGTGGTAATGTGGGGGCGGGATTGTGTGTGGTAATGTGATGGGGGCGGGATCGTGTGTGGTAATGTGGTGGGGGGATTGTGTGTGGTAATGTGGTGGGGGCGGAATTGTGTGTGG
This sequence comes from Ranitomeya variabilis, assembly GCF_051348905.1. Taxonomy (NCBI): domain Eukaryota; kingdom Metazoa; phylum Chordata; class Amphibia; order Anura; family Dendrobatidae; genus Ranitomeya; species Ranitomeya variabilis. Next base: position 414,981,449 of record NC_135234.1, read on the forward strand.
TAATGTGGTGGGGGGTGGGATTGTGCGTGGTAATGTGGTGGGGGGCGGGTTTGTGTGTGGTAATGTGGTGGGGGGTGTTGTGAATTCTGCTTTTGGGCTCCCTCCGGTGGTTGTAGGTGGTAATGCAGTTGCCCCTGAGTTGCAGCCCTGGTCAGGTGTATCTGCTGATTGCAGATCTGACTGGGGTATTTAGGCGTGCAGGATTCATTAGTCCTTGCCAGTTGTCAATTGTTGTTGGGAGGTGTAGGACCTCTGCCTGGTTCCTCCTGCCTTTCTGCCAAATCAGCAAAGATAAGTGTCTGGTTCTTTTTCCCTGTGGCACACATGTTGTGTGCTTCACAATTCAGTGCTATTCTTTGTGTTTTCTTGTCCAGCTTAGATTGTGTCAGTATTTTCTCAGTCTTGCTGGATTCTCTGGAGTGGCAGATATACATTCCATGTCTTTAGTTAGATTGTGGAACTTTTTGTATTATCTGCTGTGGATATTTTTGGAAGGGTTTTAATACTGACCGCCTAGTTATCTGTCCTATCCTTTCCTATTTAGCTAGAGTGGCATCTTCTGCTAAATCCTGTTTTCTACCTGCGTGTGTCTATTCTTCTCCTACTCACAGTCATTATTTGTGGGGGGCTGCCTATCCTTTGGGGGTCTGCTCTGAGGCAAGATAGCATTCCCATTTCCATCTATAGGGGTATTTAGTCCTCCGGCTGTGTCGAGGTGTCTAGGGAGTGTTAGGCACACCCCACGGCTACTTCTAGTTGCGGTGTTAGCTCAGGATTGCGGTCAGTACAGGTTCCACCGTCTCCAGAGAAAGTTTCATTCGGCTCCAAGGTCACCAGATCATAACAGTACAACTGGCCCATAATGAGTTAAATGCATCTCAGAAGAAGGGAAGAAAAGTGTTGAGCCATTTTTTTTTCTGCAGTCTGTTTTGTCTTTTTTTCCCTCTTTATGGGTGGCTGAGGAGTCTTGTGCCAGCATGGATGTTCAGGAATTAGCTTCTTGTGTAGACCAGCTTGCTGCTAGGGTACAGGGTATTTCTGATTATATTGTTCAAACTCCAGCTTTAGAACCGAAGATTCCTACTCCTGATTTGTTTTTTGGTGATAGGTCCAAATTTTGGGGGTTTAAAAATAATTGTAAATTGTTTTTTGCTCTGAGACCGCGATCCTCCGGTGATTCCATTCAGCAGGTTAAAATTGTCATCTCCCTGCTGCGTGGTGATCCACAGGATTGGGCATTTTCTCTGGAATCTGGGAATCCGGCCTTGCTTAATGTAGATTCCTTTTTTTCAGGCTTTAGGTTTATTATATGATGAACCTAATTCTGTGGATCAAGCAGAGAAAACCTTGTTGGCCCTGTCTCAGGGTCAAGAGGCGGCAGAATTGTTTTGTCAGAAATTTAGAAAATGGTCTGTGTTGACTAAATGGAATGATGATGCTTTGGCGGCAATTTTCAGAAAGGGTCTTTCTGAATCCGTTAAAGATGTTATGGTGGGGTTTCCCACGCCTTCCGGTCTGAGTGATTCTATGTCTCTGGCCATTCAGATTGATCGGCGCTTGCGGGAGCGTAGAACTGTGCGCGCTGTGGCATCGTCCTCAGAGCCAATTCCTGAGCCAATGCAGTGTGATAGGATTTTGTCTAGAACGGAACGACAAGGATTCAGACGTCAGAATGGGTTGTGTTATTATTGTGGCGACGCTTCTCATGTCATTTCAGTCTGCCCTAAGCGGACAAAGAGGATCGCTACCATCAGTACTGTACAACCTAAATTTCTGTTAATCGGTGTCCTTGATTTGCTCATTGTCATCATTCTCTGTCATGGCGTTTGTGGATTCAGGCGCCGCCTTGAACTTAATGGATTTTGAGTTTGCCAGGCGTTGTGATTTTCCCTTGCAGCCTTTGCAGAACCCTATTCCTTTAAGGGGGATTGATGCTACACCTTTGGCTAAAAATAAGCCTCAGTTTTGGACACAGGTGACCATGCACATGACGCCAGCCCATCAGGAAGATTGTCGATTTCTGGTGTTGCATAATTTGCATGATGTTATCGTGCTGGGTTTCCCGTGGTTGCTGGTACATAATCCTGTATTGGACTGGAAATCTATGTCTGTGACTAGTTGGGGTTGTCAGGGGGTTCATAATGATGTTCCTTTGATGTCAATCTCCTCTCCTTCCTCTTCTGAAATTCCAGAGTTTTTGTCTGATTTTCAGGATGTATTCGATGAGCCCAAGTCCAGTTCCCTTCCACCGCCCAGGGACTGTGATTGTGCTATTGACTTGATTCCAGGCAGTAAGTTTCCTAAGGGTCGACTTTTCAACCTGTCTGTGCCTGAACATACCGCCATGCGGAGTTATGTTAAGGAGTCTTTGGAGAAAGGGCATATTCGGCCATCTTCTTCACCGTTAGGAGCAGGTTTTTTTTTTGTTGCTAAGAAGGATGGCTCCTTGAGACCTTGTATTGATTATCGCCTCTTGAATAAGATCACGGTCAAGTTTCAATACCCTTTACCTTTGCTTTCCGATTTGTTTGCTAGGATTAAGGGGGCTAGTTGGTTTACTAAGATTGACCTTCGGGGGGCATATAATCTTGTTCGTATTAAACGGGGTGATGTATGGAAAACTGCGTTTAATACGCCCGAAGGCCATTTTGAATACCTTGTGATGCCATTCGGGCTCACTAACGCTCCATCTGTTTTTCAATCCTTCATGCATGATATCTTCCGGACTTATATTGATAAATTCTTGATTGTATACTTGGACGATATTTTGATTTTTTCCGATGATTGGAAGTCTCATGTGGAACAGGTCAGGATGGTATTTCAGATCCTTCGTGACAATGCTTTGTTTGTGAAGGGGTCTAAGTGTCTCTTTGGGGTGCAGAAGGTTTCTTTTTTGGGCTTTATTTTTTCTCCCTCATCTATGGAGATGGATCCGGTTAAGGTTCAGGCCATTCATGATTGGATTCAACCCACATCCGTGAAGAGCCTTCAGAAATTTTTGGGTTTTGCAAATTTTTATCGCCGTTTCATTGCTAACTTCTCCAGCATGGTTAAACCCTTGACTGATTTGACGAAAAAAGGCGCTGATGTGGTGAATTGGTCCTCTGCGGCTGTCTCTGCCTTTCAGGAGCTTAAACGCCGATTTACTTCTGCTCCGTTGTTGCGCCAACCAGATGTTTCTCTTCCGTTTCAGGTTGAGATTGATGCTTCTGAGATTGGGGCAGGGGCCGTTTTGTCTCAGAGGGATTCTGTTGGTTCTTTGATGAAACCGTGTGCCTTGTTCTCCCACAAGTTTTCGCCTGCTGAACGCAATTATGATGTTGGCAATCGGGAGTTGTTGGCTATGAAGTGGGCGTTTGAGGAGTGGCGTGATTGGCTTGAGGGAGCTAAGCACCGTATTGTGGTCCTGACCGATCATAAGAATTTGATTTACCTCGTGTCTGCCAAACGGCTGAGTCCTAGACAGGCTCGATGGTCCTTGTTTTTTTCCTGTTTTGATTTTGTGGTTTAGTATCTTCCGGGTTCTAAGAATATTAAGGCTGATGCCCTTTCTAGGAGTTTTTTGCCTGATTCTCCTGAGGCCCTTGAACCGGTCGGCATTCTGAAAGAAGGGGTGGTCCTTTCTGCCATTTCCCCTGATTTACGGCGGGTTCTTCAGGAATTTCAGGCTGATAGACCTGACCGCTGTCCTGTGGGGAAATTGTTTGTTCCTGACAGATGGACTAGTAGAGTGATTTCTGAGGTTCACTGTTCTGTGTTGGCTGGTCATCCTGGTATTTTTGGTACCAGAGATTTGGTTGGTAGGTCCTTTTGGTGGCCTTCGTTGTCACGTGATGTGCGTTCTTTTGTGCAGTCCTGTGGGACTTGTGCGCGGGCCAAGCCTTGTTGTTCCCGTGCTGGTGGGTTACTTTTGCCATTGCCGGTCCCTGAGAGGCCCTGGATGCATATTTCTATGGATTTTATTTTTGATCTTCCGGTTTCCCATAGGATGCCGGTTATCTGGGTTGTTTGTGACCGGTTTTCTAAGATGGTTCATTTGGTGCCTTTGCCTAAATTGCCTTCCTCTTCAGAGTTGGTTCCGTTGTTTTTTCAGCATGTGGTTCGTTTGCATGGTATTCCGGAGAATATTGTGTCCGACAGAGGTTCCCAGTTTGTTTCTAGGTTTTGGCGGGCCTTTTGTGCTAGGCTGGGCATTGATTTGTCTTTTTCTTCTGCATTCCATCCTCAGACAAATGGCCAGACTGAGCGAACTAATTAGACTTTGGAGACTTATTTGAGATGCTTTGTGTCTGCCGATCAGGATGATTGGGTGGCCTTTATGCCATTGGCCGAGTTTGCCCTTAATAATCGGGCTAGTTCGGCTACTTTGGTTTTGCCTTTTTTTTGTAATTTTGTTTTTCATCCTCGTTTTTCTTCTGGGCAGGTTGAGCCTTCTGACTGTCCTGGTGTGGATTCTGTAGTTGACAGGTTGCAGCAGATTTGGGCTCATGTGGTGGACAATTTGGTGTTGTCTCAGGAGGAGGCTCAACGTTTTGCTTACCGTCGTCGGTGTGTTGGTTCCCGGCTTCGGGTTGGGGATTTGGTTTGGTTGTCTTCCCGTCATGTTCCTATGAAGGTCTCTTCCCCTAAGTTTAAGCCTCGGTTTATTGGTCCTTATAGGATTTCTGAGATTATTAATCCGGTGTCTTTTCGATTGGTGCTTCCGGCCTCTTTTGCTATCCATAATGTCTTCCATAGATCTTTATTGTGGAAATATGTGGTGCCCGTTGTTCCCTCTGTTGATCCTCCGGCCCTCGTGTTGGTTGATGGGGAGTTGGAGTATGTGGTTGAGAAGATTTTGGATTCTCGTTTTTCGAGGCGGAGGCTTCAGTACCTTGTCAAATGGAAGGGTTATGGCCAGGAGGATAATTCTTGGGTTTTTGCTTCTGATGTCCATGCTGCTGATTTGGTTCATGCTTTTCATCTGGCTCGTCCTGATCGGCCTGGGGGCTCTGGTGAGGGTTTGGTGACCCCTCCTCAAGGGGGGGGTACTGTTGTGAATTCTGCTTTTGGGCTCCCTCCGGTGGTTGTAGGTGGTAATGCAGTTGCCCCTGAGTTGCAGCCCTGGTCAGGTGTATCTGCTGATTGCAGATCTGACTGGGGTATTTAGGCGTGCAGGATTCATTAGTCCTTGCCAGTTGTCAATTGTTGTTGGGAGGTGTAGGACCTCTGCCTGGTTCCTCCTGCCTTTCTGCCAAATCAGCAAAGATAAGTGTCTGGTTCTTCTTCCCTGTGGCACACATGTTGTGTGCTTCACAATTCAGTGCTATTCTTTGTGTTTTCTTGTCCAGCTTAGATTGTGTCAGTATTTTCTCAGTCTTGCTGGATTCTCTGGAGTGGCAGATATACATTCCATGTCTTTAGTTAGATTGTGGAACTTTTTGTATTATCTGCTGTGGATATTTTTGGAAGGGTTTTAATACTGACCGCCTAGTTATCTGTCCTATCCTTTCCTATTTAGCTAGAGTGGCCTCTTCTGCTAAATCCTGTTTTCTACCTGCGTGTGTCTATTCTTCTCCTACTCACAGTCATTATTTGTGGGGGGCTGCCTATCCTTTGGGGGTCTGCTCTGAGGCAAGATAGCATTCCCATTTCCATCTATAGGGGTATTTAGTCCTCCGGCTGTGTCGAGGTGTCTAGGGAGTGTTAGGCACACCCCATGGCTACTTCTAGTTGCGGTGTTAGCTCAGGATTGCGGTCAGTACAGGTTCCACCGTCTCCAGAGAAAGTTTCATGCGGCTCCAAGGTCACCAGATCATAACGGGGGGTGGAATTATGTGTGTTGATGTGGTGGGGGGCGGGTTTGTGTGTGGTAATGTGGGGGCAGGATTGTGTGTGTTGATGTGGTGGGGCGGAGCTACTGTGCAGGGGGCGGGATTAGCGAGTAATCACGATGCCTCTTATATATATAGATATATATTATACATACACAGTCACATTGCACAAGTATTCAGGTTCACATTACTTTCTCAGCTGCAGAAGTGTCACATGAGCAGAGGACAGCTACATTGTAGAATTCTTCCCCTTCCGTTTTCTGTCTTCCCTGACAAAGCTAGTGCCTGGATCAAGCTACAACAGCCTAAGAGTGCATGAAACATCCGTTTGCTGTCCGTATACAGGACAGGTAGCATACATACAGGATACTCACCAATGCAAGTCAATGTTTTAGTTCACATGAACATTTTTTTACATGTAGACCAATTGTCTGCGTGTAATAAATCACACTTTGATCCATGTTACAGATCAGACTCGCCCTTTGTAAGTCAATGGCTGCTCCAATGTAAAAAAATTAATGCCTTCAAGATGTAAAACAAAAAACAGCCATAAAGGTGGCATACAGATGTAAACAATGGCTACACAAATTGCATGACAACAATAAGGATGAGAAATTGTTTTTTTTTCTGGATGAAAAACTGACAATTTATTATACATTATTGTCAATTAGCAGATCAATTGTCTTTGTGTCTGCATTATATTAGAATTTTTATGATGATAACTTTAGCAAGTTTAATTTCCGGCTATATGTTTTCTTTGGGCCTTAGTCAGTGATAAGAGCTGTTGAATAACTGGATGCAGTACAAACTAACATATTCTCTTCATTGTAGTAATGTAAGATCCCATTTTTTTAGATTAGACATAAGAGGGTTTTTTTTGCAGATTCTTATCATTTCTCACTTGATTTATGTTGTTTTTATTTTCAATAGGTTGAGACTCACTGTCTGAATTTAAAGTATAACAGTTGATCCTCTAATTCTGAACTTGGGGAAATTAGAGGGTTTTTTTTAAGTTTCAATCCTTTAGGTAGGATGTTGAAATAGGAGTGCTTGTTAAGAAAAAAAAATGTTTTTTTTGTTTTTTTTAAACTCCACATTCAGGAAACAGATGCATCCATGCTATTTCTGCATCAGAGGAAATTAATGACTGGAAATTAACTTAACTGAGATTGCTAGCACTCAGATGGGAAATCACATTGCTTTCCTTTTCAAATAAGATAAATGGAGCCAAAGTGGTATTTTGCAGTTTGCTTAGCTATTGTAAATACATTTTTGGTGACATCCTGAATGGTAGATAAATATGCATTGTTAAGGTTTAAAGTGGATTAAGTTCATACTTTTCATTTCATTCCTTACATTTTTATATACAAAAGCTGTATATTTTAAATTATGCTCATAGAGCAAGAACGGATGTCCTCTAACTAAACAGTGACAGGCGAATACATTTTTATCATTCTGAAAAGAATCAGGCAATGCTATTAAAGGGAACCTGCCACCAGGTTTTCCCCATATAAAGCGTGGTCATACTGGAATGTTGTATAAAAAGTCCCCAATTCACTCTGCAGATCCCAAAAAATAGCTTTTCTTATACTTACAGACAAGGTGGTCTAGTCCGGTTTGGTCTTGATCCGGCACCTCCTTTCTTCTTGCGGTCGCCATCCTCCTTCTCTGTTTCATGTGTCCACACACTGTGTCCTTCACCGCGCTCCTGTGCAGCACCGAGGGCAGAGCAAAGTACTGTAGTGCGCATCTACCAGATTTATTTCCAGGTCTTCAGCGCTCTTTGACTTTTCCCAGCAAATGTACAGTTTTTATTTGTTTTCCATTTTTTTAAACAGTGCCTTAAAGGGTATTTGTCAGCAGGTTTTTGCTATGTAATATGGGAACAGCTTGATGTAGGGACTGAGAACCTCATTCCAGTAATGTATCGCTTACTGGATTGCTTGCTTTAGTTTTGATAGAATCCCTATTTTCTCTGCTGTAGTGGTATGACTGTTCAGATGTGTATAACCCCACTCCTTGGATTAACAGCTTCCCGTGTACACTTTGTCAGCAATCAGTGGTGGGTGCGGGGTTACACATATTAGCTGGACTGCTTGGCACACGTAGTCCTCTAATGATCTCCTGCTGATAAAACACTGATTGTATTGAAACTACACCAAGCTGCTGAGCAAATGACTCATCCCTGAAATCAGGCTATCTGTCCTTACATTATGCTGCGTTCAGATTAAATATCAAAAAGCTGCTGACAGATTCCTTTTAAGGGCCTTTTACGCAGAGCGATTATAAAGCAGAAGAACATTAGATCATTCAAATGTTCCCAATTTTTGGCCATGGGAAGCAAGCATACTAATTGATAACTCCCTGGTCATTGATCACATTTTTTTATGAGACCTAAAAATTATCTTTAGTCAGCATTGCATCCCCTCATGTAAACAGGCATATGCTAGTCGTTAGTACTAAAAATATGAAAAGAGGTGGAAAGATCATATTATCTTACGGTAACAAGTTGCTTATATTGTCGATTGGCGCTCATTTTTCCTATGTATCCTCTGATTTAAAGAAAATAAACATGAAAAGTGTTGCTGTGTCTTAACTGGAATCCTGTATAGGAAGCAATTGTGAAGGCCATTTGTAAGACTTGCAGTATTCCAGAGCAGAGATACTTGACGTGTGCGATAAATCAGATCTAGTCAATCAAATCTATCTTACCGATCTAATTTGGGAAATCTACGGTAAATTTTTATTTCATATTTTCCATTTTTCTCAGTGTTGGTTTTCTTACAGGCTGATAGAGTTTAATTCTCTGTTCATTGTGGTATAAAAAAGACTTGTAACTACACTTTTGCAATTCAAAGATGATCTGATGGTGACTACCAAGTTTTTAAGGGGTCCCATCATGAGAAAAACCCTGTCATGGGCAGCCCAATCTCCAGACCTGAATCCCATTAAAAACCTCTGGAATGTAATCAAAAGGATGATGGATAGTCACAAGACATCAAACAAAGAAGAACTGCTAACATTTTTGCGCCGGAAGCAGTGTGAAAGCATGCCAAGACGTATGAAGTCTGTGATCAAAAATAATAGTTATTCCACAAAATATTAATTTATGAACTCTTCCTGAGTTAAAATATTAGTATTGTTGTTTCTAAATGATTATGAACTTGTTTTTTATGCATTATTTGAGGTCTGAAAGCACTGTTTGTTTTTCTTTAATTTTGACCATTTTTCTTTGACAGAAAAAAATACAAAAAGTATTGCTTGGAACTTCGGGGACATGTTGTCAGAAGTTTATAGAATAAAAGAACAATTTACATTTTACTCAAAAATATATCTATAAAGAGAAAAATCAGACAAACTGAACATTTTGCAGTGGTCTCTTAATTTTTGCCAGAGCTGTATAGTGTATGTAGACTTTTGGTTTCAACTGTACATACATACTATTGTATTCCTGTATTCTCTCTCTGTCTTTCTCTTTCTCTCTCTCACTCTCTTTCCACACACACTCTCTCTCTCCAAACTCTCTCTCTCCACACACTCTCTCCCCATCCAGCCTTTCATCCATCCTATTCCAGTAGAACATGATTAGTCAATGATGACACATGACATTGTGGGTTATAGTTAATTTAGTGACAAAATGTACAATTGGTAGAGGAAGGTTGAACTTGATGGACTTAGGTCTTTTTTAAACATACGTAACTTTGAGGACTGCGTGATAATTTTTATTGTCAGGCCTGCTGTTTTGCTACTTTGTGTTACTTCTGTGCACTGTGTCACATGTTAAGGAGCTGAAACTCCTAAACCCTTCATCCAATTTTAATGTGGATACCATCAAATGAAAGCTGAAAGTCTGAACTTCAACTGCATCTGAGTTGTTTTGTTTAAAATTCATTGTGGTAATGTCTATAACCAAAATTAGAAAAGTGTTGTCTCTGTCCAAATATATTTGGACCTAACTGTATGTGCTCAAGGATCTTGGATTGAAGAGGTGGAAGTACTGGGTTTTTGTATGTTTTTCTGTTTACTAGGACATCTGTGGATCTTTTTTTTTTTTCAAACTATTGGACAATCTCTTTAAGATGGTACCTTTGGGCGCAAATTGATTGTTTTAGGTTAGGACTTGTTCATCTTGGGCCAGAGTTGTAAGAATGAGAATAGGTAACAGCTCTCGGCTTATGTGTATCACTGCCACAGAGTCATACCTGAGTAATACAAAAATGTAAATTTAAAAGGTGCTATTAAAGGGGTTGACCACTACTAGCACAACACCTTCTCATTCCTCAGGTTTGGCCCCATTAAAATAAAAACACCTATCCTCACCTCCCATGTTGTCGATGTTAAAGCAGGGTCAGCATTTGTGTTCCCAGGACTCACATGCGAATGTTATGACACATGAGCCCTGCCTCTAGTCAGCGCTGGCAACACTGTTCCCTCCTTTGGACAAATCAAACATCAATAGGACGTTAGAGAACAGCCACAGCCCTGACTTCCCGTTGATGTTCAATTAGTCTGAAGGCGAGGCCAATGAAGTTGTCGTTGATTGATGCAGGGCTCGTGTGCCGTTACAACCTCACATGAACGCCGGAAATGTGAGTGCCAACACCACTGGAATGGCGCTGGCACGGGAGGTGGGTATAGGTGTTTTTATTTTACTGGAGCCAAACATGAGGAATGAGAAGGGGTTGTGACTAGTCAATTCCTGGTTGGTAATTATACTAATAAGGATGGACTTTTTTGACTTACAGTTTATGACTGACCTATTTTCTGTTTCTAGAACAGGCAGCAGTGATCCATACTGCATTGTGAAGATTGACGATGAGACAATTATCAGGTGAAACACTTTTCATTTTCTCCTTTTCATTTGCATTTCTGCCTTTTCGTTCTTAGGAATGTATCTAAAGAGACTTCATATTTGACATTTGCCAAATGCCCCAGACAATGTAAATGGCTGCCATCCAATTCTAACATTTGACTTTAGCTGTAAAAGTATATTGCTCATAGTATAAGAAGTGCTTCCAACTCCCCCGCTTGTGTCCACTTGGGATTAATAAAACAGACGCTGTTTATAGGAGTCCCGCTAGGAACATAACAAGAAAGTTATATATAGATGTTTTAATCCCCCAGCTGACAAAAATAGAAAATAAACCTAGAATTGTCACATTGCTCTTCATTCTTTGTGCCTGGTAACATTTGAATCACAGAGGATTTCATACATGATAGTCTGACATCAGAATATTGCAGGGCTATTGGAAACTATGGGATTAATGAGCAGATCTTTAAATGGCTAATGTGTAGACGACATCCAATCAGGAGCCCAAGGCTAGGAGAAAGGTTAGTCAGGGAATATGGCTACCTAGGACGAAGCTGTTCAGATCATGCAGTAAGTGTATTCTCATATTAGAAATGTGGGCTGTCAGGTAACACGCCACCAGATTCCAAGGACTCGCCCACCAATATAGTAGGCCCACCTCAGAGTGTTCCTGACTGAAACGAGCTGTGATATTATAGTGTATATACCTGACTAAAACACAGTTGTGATGTTACAGGAGTTGTTCTAACAAGTACTAAAAATGCAGCTCCACTGTCAGTGAAGACGTGCACAAATATTGAATAATCATTAATTTATTTTAATTGTACTATTGCTATATTTAACACACATTTTAATCAAATTGTGTGTTCCCATCTGCCCTGAACATTTGTGTGCTGAGTTCATTTTTTGGGCCTAGGCACAGGAGCATTCAGTCTGTTCAGTGTGGCCTCCCATGAGGTTACCTTGTCTGTGTCGATGGGCTCACACAATTTGATCTAAATATGTGCTAAGAACCTCTAATTTACATTTATAGTTCATATACAAGAGCGAATCGATTCACAGGTCACTGGTTCAGCAGCCAGGTCAGTAGTCCGTGGCCACAGGAAGGTAGCCCCCCACGCACACTTGATAACATCCATGGCTCCTCTTTTGATTGACTAAGGGTACCGTCACACAGTGGCATTTTCATCGCTACGACGGTACGATTCGTGACGCTCTAGCGATATAGTTACGATCTCGCAGTGTCTGACACGCAGCAGCGATCAGGGACCCTGCTGAGAATCGTACGTCGTAGCAGATCGTTTGAAACTTTCTTTCGTCGCTGGATCTCCCGCTGTCATCGCTGGATCGTTGTGTGTGACAGCGATCCAGCGATGCGTTCCTGCGCGGCCCTGCGCTTAGTAACCCGATGTTTACCCTGGTTACCAGCGAACCTCGGCATCGTTGGTTGCTGGAGAGCGGTCTGTGTGACAGCTCCCCAGCGACCACACAACGACTTACCAACGATCACGACCAGGTCGTATCGCAGGTCGTGATCGTTGGTAAATCGTATAGTGAGACGGTACCCTAAGACAGTGTCATTGTTCCATTGTGATGCGCATACGACTTTATGCCAAGCTGGGTAACCAAAACAGGAGCCATATATGCCAGCAGTTAGGAGACGGCTCTCAGGGCTCCCATCCAGCAACTATGAAATACTGACCTGGCCACTGGATCAGGGTAATACTAATTTATTCACTGTTCTTTAGTAGTTATTTAGAAGTAATATATATATATAAAAATATTCCATATATGTTTGTATATTTCCTAACGCTCCAAAGCTGCTGATCAGTGATGAGTGAACATGTTTGGATAACGTGTTATCCGAGCCTCTTTTGCATGCTTGGGTAATATGTTTGAGTCCCAGTGGCTGTTTTGCTGCTGTTGCCTGTTTGTTAGACAAAATATTTGGCAGTTAATGGGTTAACACCTACTTTGACTTAACAAAAGTTATCTGATAGCAACTTATGCAGGGAGACAAGAACACATCATCTATAGATAACACTCTCTTGAAGGTAACCAATCCCCTCCACTAGGCTGTAACATCTGGCCGCTGTGGATTGGACGCTGTGGCTGTACGCAGCGTCCAATCCGCAGCAAATACTGAACGTGGAAACATACCCTAACAGTTGAAACATATATTTTTAGGGGTAATTCTTCAGGCTGCAGCCTGTCCTGACACATGACTAGAACTGATTGCAGCTTGAAATATGTGATGACGCCCATTTCTATCACATTCTCGGGATTAAAGCATTAGTTGATCAAGTTGACAGATATTCTACAGCTTAAAAAACCATAAGGAATAGTTTTTAAATGAAGAGATACTTCTCAGTAAATATGCATTTCATTGTTTAAAAAAACATTTAAAACAAGACTTGTTTTATATCTAGAATATCTTAGCATTCTGTCAGTGTTATGAAAAGTCCACAGTAAAGCAAAAGTGAATATAGAAAATCTCTAATAATGAGAAATATAATCCTCTTATTTTTAATGGTAAAGCACATTCAAGTGACTTATTTTTACAGATTATTCTAAGTACACAATTTGTTTTTCCTTAGGACAGCAACTGTTTGGAAAACCCTTACACCGTTTTGGGGAGAAGAATACAAGGTCCACTTACCACCTAATTTCCATTCGGTATCCTTCTATGTTATGGATGAAGATGCACTTAGGTAATGCATGAATAATGGAAGACATCACATTTTTCAGCATTCATTGTAAATTATTTAACTAGATTGTTGTGTGTTCGTAAGATCATTTTCCCACACTATTAAAAACCAACTAGGTAATATACGCTAGTAAAATAAAGCTATTCTCTTTCACTCATGGGCTTCTTTTATATGGTGAAGATTTAATCAGTATTTTTCATCAGTATTTTATAGTAGTGCATAAAAAAAATATAAGTATTAATTTACATGTTGCTGAATTGCAACAAATTTTCAATGCTTGTTTCCTTTAAAAACAATTAATATCTATTTAAAATGAAAGAAAATCTATTTAGATTTTTGCTATGTGACCAGACAGCACCATGAGGTAGGGACAGAAACTCTGATTCCAGTGATGTATTACTTAGTGTACTGGGTGCAGCTGTAGATCTCGTCCACACCACAGATTCCTGTGCACACTGTATAATGACAGAGAGTTACTAGTGCTGGGAAAGTGGTTGGACTAGGCAGCATGAGGCCTGGTGTCCTGCAGTAATAATCTCCTGCTAATAAAACACTGAATGTATTGAAAAAGCAAAATAAAGCCCATTAAGTGACACATTGCTTTAAAGGGAACCTGTCACCCCCCAAAATCGAAGATGAGCTAAGCCCACCGGCATCAGGGGCTTATCTACAGCATTCTGTAATGCTGTAGATAAGCCCCCGATGTATCCTGAAAGATGAGAAAAAGAGGTTAGATTATACTCACCCAAGGGCGGTCCCACTGCGGTCCGGTCCGATGGGCGTCGCGGTCTGGTCCAGGGCCTCCCATCTTCTTACGATGACGTCCTCTTCTTGTCTTCGTGCCCCGACGCAGGTGTACTTTGTCTGCCCTGTTGAGGGCAGAGCAAAGTACTGCAGTGTGCAGGCTCCGGGAAAGGTCAGAGAGGCCCAGCGCCTGTGCACTGCAGTACTTTGCTCTGCCCTCAACAGAACAGATAAAGTACGCCTGCGCCGGAGCCGCAGCATGAAGACAAGAAGAGGACATCATAGTAAGAAGATGGGAGGCCCCGGACCGGACCACGATGCCCATCGGACCAGAACCGGACCGGGACCGCCCCTGGGTGAGTATAATCTAACCTCTTTTTCTCATCTTTCAGGATACATCGGGGGCTTATCTACAGCATTACAGAATGCTGTAGATAAGCCCCTGATGCTGGTGGGCTTAGCTCATCTTCCATTTTGGGGGTGACAGGTTCCCTTTAATCAGGGTCTCTGATCCTATATTATGGTGCTCTCAGATTACGTAGCAAAAAAAGTTGTGACTGATTCCCTTTAAGGGCATGGTGCATTTTCTGACCTGCAGCAAGTCAATTCTGCCATGATTTTGTTGTGGCTATTAGATTGGCCAGAAATATTTTTATAAACCGCTGTTAATCATAGAAAATATTTTACGGGAATCTGTCGCCAGGTCTTTGCTATCCCATCCCATGAAAGCAGCATGTTGTAGGGGCATAGACCCTCATTGCAGTAATGTGTCACTTGCTGTTCTACTTGCTGTTATTTTGATCACTGTTTTATCTGCTACAGATCTAGCATTTCTCTGAATGTTGAGCTCTGTATAACTACGCCCACAGCACTCATTCGCAGCATTATGCCCATATACGGTGTACATAGAAAGACAGTGGTGTGGGCGGGGTTATACAGAGCTCATGAATATCACAATAGGCTTACTAGTCCTATAGTGATATCTCCTGCTGATAAAATAGCTATTGTATCACAACTGCAGCAAGCAAGTCAGTAAGTTACGCATAGCATCAATCAGGGTCTCTGTCTCCACATTATATTGCTCTTAGATTAGGTCACAAACATCTGCTGACAGATTGCCTTTAAAAGGCTAATACTATAACAGTCCCCTGTCACTCCTGCTCCAACATGTCCCTAGTCCACCTCCGGACTAACTTTTCCTACTCCAATAATAATGTTAATGTGACGTGACCACTGCAGTCACTCACTGTCCACAGTAGAGACCTCAGTGATATTATCACAGCACAACTAGAACTAGAAATTGGTTACAAAGGTCTTGTGTCACCAGCGTCGGACTGGAGCACCTGGGCCCACCAGAGAAAATTATTCTTGGGGCCCACTATGTAGCTACATAGAAATAAATACAAGACCACCAACTGTGCGGTAAAACACGCTAATATCAGGGTATAATTTAAGGTAGTACACATCACGTGATATAGCAGGGGTTGGGGTAGCCCCCTCATAGAATATAATGTAGTCTCCTCATATAATATAATGCAGCCCCCCTCATAGAATATAATATAGCCCCCCATATAATAAAATGCAGCACCCATCAGAGAGTATAATGAAGCCCCCTTGTAGAGTATAATGCAGCCCCTTTATAGGGTATAATTCACCCCCATCATAGGGTATAATGCAGCCACCTAATATAGTATAAAGCAGCCGCCTATAGAGTATAATGCAGCCCCTTCATAGGGTATAATGCTTCCCCCCATAGAATATAAGGTAGCCTCCTCATAGGGTATAATGCAGCTCCCCTCATATAGCATAATGCAGCCCCCCAGAGAATATATTGTAGACCTTCATAGAGTATAACGCAGCCCCTCCTCCATAGAATATAATTTAGCCCCCTTATAGGGTGTAATGCAGCCCCCTCATAGGGTATAATGCAGTCCCTCATAGAATATAATGTAGCCCCCTCAAATAGTATAATGCAGCCCACACATAGAATATAATGCAGCTCGCACATAGAATATAATGTAGCCTCCTCATAAAGTATAATGTAGCCCGCTCATAGGGTATAATACAGCCCCCTCATAGGGTATAATGCACCCCCGAGAATATAATGTAGCCCACTCATAGGGTATAATGCAGCCCCCATAGAATGTAATGCAGCCCCCTCATAGGGTATAATGCAGCCCCTCATATACAGGGTAGGCCATTTATATAGATACACCTAAATAAAGTGAGAATGGTTGGTGATATCAGCTTCCTGTTTGTAGCACATTAGTATATGGGAGGGGGGACATTTTTCAAGATGGGTGGTGACCATGGTGGCCATTTTGTAGTCAGCCATTTTGGATCCAACTTTATTTTTTTCAATGGGAAGAGGGTCATGTGACACATCAGACTTATTGAGAATTCCTCAAGTAAAACAATGGTGTGCTTGGTTTTAATGTAATATGGATGGATAGCAACACCGCAGACGAAATGCTATCACAGGCTTCCAGTATCCATTGTTTCAGATGCTGCACATCTCGTATCTTCACAGCATAGACAATTGTCTTCAGATGACCCCAAAGGTAAAAGTCTAAGGGGGTCAGATCGGGAGACCTTGGTGGCCATTCAACTGGCCCACGAAGATCAATCCACTTTCCAGGAAACTGTTCATGTAGGAATGCTCGGACCTGACTCTCAAGATGGTGCACCACCACATTATGGCAGTGGCAGTTGAAAAATGGGCCAAATTCCTTGACATTGGTATCGTCGACTACCATGAATAAGTACCTTCCCAAGAGTCACCGACCCTTTTCCTTCCCAACCTCCAAATGACAACAAGAGTCTCAAGTTGGATATAAATGGCCACAGCGGCCTTTATTACAAACTAACAAACATATAAACATAACATGAGCCGGGAAGGGGTCCTTGAAGCTAAAAGTCTGGTGTCAACCATAGTATAACAAGTGGACAAGATACCAACCGTAGATTACTCTCAGCCGTTACCCCACAGGCTCGAGAGCACCAAACAACCCCGAAGGGTTACCCTTGTCCACTTCCAACTTAGGAATCTGGCCCACTATACCAAGATTCCCCCAAATCACCAGACCCGCAACCAAAACTTCTACCAACTGGAGACTCCGTATCCCGACGGACCCCCCAGGCCAATTTAGCACCAACTCCAAGGACCCCTCCCCCCGCCACCACGAGGATACTTGACCCCCTCAAGTACCCGAGACCCCACCAACCTTAACCGCTATAGCCCGCTCAATTCCAGACTGCAACCCCAGGGCCCACAAATCAATGCCCACCGCGTTCAGATGAACACCATCGCCCAAAAGAAATTGATCACCGCCCTGTTCCAACTCCAAATGACGTACGGCTAAGCCCCCGTTCCGTACGACAAAACTCGACACAGCCCGATTCACCTTGATGCGGGCTTTATTTATCTTGTCCACCGACCTGGCGTGCCTCCAAGATGTGCGAGGGACAATCTCAGACCACACAATGGACATTTCCCGGAAAGAAACCCATAACCGAAGCATGTCGTGTTTAATGTCCCGGATCAGCTCCCGACAAGGACGAACACCCAAGTCGTTACCCCCGACGTGTAGAACCAAAATGTCGGGAGGCCTGTCCAGACAAACACCATTGTGTACCTCTTCCAGGACTCTGTTCCACCCTAAGCCCCGAAACCCCAACCACCTGATGACGGCCACCTCCCTGGAGAAACCAAGCTGTCTTCCGTCCTGCCGGACGTCTGCCTGCTTTGCGCCCCAGTACACATAAGAGTGGCCGACAATCCACACCAACAGCGAGGGCGAACCTGAAAAAACATGATTAACTTAGACAAGCACTAAAAACAGAAAAGAACGAACCGACCCCATCTGCTCAAGGCCTCACATAACTCCGGTAGCGGCCGGACTCCCACCGCCCAATCCTCTGCACCACGGCAGGAGCCAAACCGTTCCGCGCCGCCTCAGTAGCGGCCCCGATCCGAAACGAATGGGAAGCGAACCTGGCAGAATCCACCCCGATGGCCTCCAAACATTGCCGAAAAACCGCTACAAACTGGTATCTGGACAGGAAAGATCCGTCCTCATGATGCAACAAAGGCCCATTGCCAGGCGGGTGAAAACTAACAAAATCCTGCCAGCAGCGGACAGGACACAAAACAGAACCAGGAACAGCGCCCAAAACCACCTTCTTACCCCGCCCCGTTTGATCAGTCTTAGACTTCCGAATCCAAAACTGCAGTGACCCTTCAAAAACAAAAAAAGTCCCCCGCCCACAGGCCCCCTTGGCGAACCGTAGAAGGAGACACCAACTCTCCAACCCTCAAAGCCCCATAAAAGGCCAACGAAAATGCCAAGCGAAAAAGCGCAACCTCAAAGCTGGAAACGCAAATATCACCCAGGCGTACCCCCAACCGCTCCAACATCTCGAAGGACACCGGGCGCCTGCAATCGCCTCGGCTACCTGATCTCCTCAGCCCCTTCGCAGCTTGCTTTACCAAAAAGGCCTTTGTCAAATCCTGTAGGCCCCGAAGCCTAAAACCAAAAGCTAGACCCGCTAAGGTCCTATCAACCTTCGCTGGCGACCATCCCTGATCCGCCCCATGTCGTAACCACAACAACAACGCCCCCACCTGGTCCGAACCAGCACCCCCAACGCTGCAAGCCGCCAACCAATCCTCCCAAGTGCTCCATACCGCCTGATAAGCCGACCACGTACTCTGCGCCAAAGAAGCTTGAATTAGAGGCTCTGCAGCCCGGACACCACGCTCCAGAGTTCCGCTGGGCATTCCAGCCCCGTCTCCTCGGCGTCCGGCGCCAGCGACCGAAAACGCTCCCACTGGAAACGAGACAAAGAATCGGCAATGCAATTATTAACACCAGGCACGTGTGATGCCGTAAAATAAGCATTCAAGGATAAGCAAGACAAAACCAACTGCCGAAGAACTCTAATCACCGGGGGCGATGCCGTCGACAAACTGTTAATTGCACACACAACCGCCATGTTATCAGAATGAAAACGAACCCTTTTATTCCGAAAATTGTCGCCCCAAATCTGCACTGCCACCAAAATCGGAAAAATCTCCAACAAAGTGATGTTCCGTACCAACCCTGCTTCAAACCAGGCTTCCGGCCATCTAGCCGCGCACCAGCGACCCTTGAAAAAGGCCCCAAAGCCAATACCCCCTGAGGCGTCGGTAAACAAGTCCAAGTCAGCGTTACCCACTACTTCCTCCATCAACAAGGAACGCCCGTTGTAACAAGACAAAAAACGGTCCCAAACCTCCAAGTCGGCCTTGTGCTCGGCCGACAAACGAACAAAATGGTGAGGGGCAGTGATCCCAGCCGTAGCGCTAGCCAGCCTACGAGAAAAAATTCTCCCCATGGGAATAATTCGGCACGCAAAGTTCAATTTCCCCAACAATGACTGCACATCGCGCAGCGGCAATTTTTTCAAACGTCTAGCTCGGGCCACCTCCTCTCTCAGACCCAACACCTTATCCACCGGCAACCTGAACTCCCACTTTACGGAATCAATGATGATACCCAAAAAGGACAGACTCGTGCACGGACCCTCTGTCTTGCCCGGAGCCAGCGGGACCCCGAAACGCTCAGCGACCCAAACAACCGTTCTTAACAGGACCTCACAACACTGAGACTGGTCGGGGCCTATACACAAGAAGTCGTCCAAATAATGAATCACTGAGTCCAAACCCGACACATCTCGCACCGCCCACTCCAAAAAGGAACTGAAAGCCTCAAAATAAGCGCACGACAGTGAACAACCCATCGGCAAACAACGGTCAACATAAAACCCGCCGTCCCAATAACAACCTAACAACCTCACGCTATCAGAGTGAACCGGCAACAAACGAAAGGCCGACTCAATATCGGTCTTAGCCAACAATGCTCCCCTACCGCAACTGCGCACCCACCTGGCCGCCTCGTCAAACGAAGTATAAACCACCGAACAGAGCTCCGGATCAATCCCGTCATTAACAGACCTCCCCTTCGGGTATGACAAATGATGGATGAGACGGAACTTATTGGGTTCTTTCTTGGGCACCACGCCCAAAGGCGAAATCACCAAATCATCCAAAGGAGGAGTGGGAAACGGACCCGACATCCTTCCTAGAGCCACCTCCTTACTTAGCTTTTCAGACACGACAGATGCGTGTAAACCAGCCGATCTGAGATTCTTTAAGGTCGGAGGTACAACAAAACCCGGGGCAGGTATGCAAAAACCAACGCTAAACCCAGCCCGGAGCAACTCTGCCCTCTCCCTATCAGGGAACCTATCTAGATAAGGGACCATCGCGTCCAGCCTCACCGGAGTCACCCCCTTTGGAATTACCCTCTGGCTTCCCTTTCTTCTTAAAACACTTCGAGGCTCCGTGGGAAGCGCCGTTGCAGTGCGAGCACAGATGCTTGAACTTGCAAGTCGCCCCGAACTTACACTGGCCCTCATTGAACTGCCAACACACGCCATGCTTCTGACTGCTGGACTGTCCTGACTGACCCCCGGCTCCTGAAGAGGATCCCTGCCCAGTGCCTTGGCCGGAAGTTCCGGCCCCACTTGGAAAGGAGTGACCAAACTTCGTTGGTGCCATCACACGCAACCATAAGCCAATGTCCTTCTGATCCCACCGGATCGCAGGACGAACCGCCTTCCGCTGCCGAAACTGCTCGTCGTATCGTAGCCAAGCTTGACCGCCATAAGCCCTATGCGCCTCCCCTATGGAGTCCATGTAACAAAATAAAGCTGAGCAATTCTCAGGAGCCTTCTCGCCAATAACACTTGCCAAAATTGCGAAAGCCTGAAGCCAATTCACAAACGTCTGAGGAATAAGACGCCAACGCCGCTTTTCCTCGTCCTCCTTCTTACTGTCCTCCTTTTTACTCTTATCAAGGTTAAATTTCTCCAACGGCAAAAGTGAAAATATCTACACGTACTCGTCCTTCCAGATCTTTTCACGCACCTCCTTCTTCAAGTGCGCCCCCAACGGCCCTTCAAAGCACACATACACTTCGCCGCGCGCCTTATCATCAAGCTTAATGCCCCCCTCCTTCTCTTTTTCGGTCTGCACAGATACCGAGACCGGCCCAGCTGACGTGCCCTGATCAACCGAACTGCTGCCCAACAACGCCAACCCTGGACCAGACGATCCGACCCAAGCTGACAATGGGGACGGCCCTGGCCCGCTACTGCCCAAACGCAACAACAACTCCCGTACCCCCGCCAACAGCTCGCCCACCCCTGCACTACCCGAATCTGCCCGCAAACCAACCCCACCATCCCGCTCTACATACCCCCCAACACGATCTACCGAAATCAAAGTTGTCGGCGAAGACGCCGGGGACAAACAAAACATAGATGAGTTCTCACCAGGCTGCAGGGGAGCTGTGTTCCCCCCAGCCGCCGACGCCGTCGCCATCCAGCCGTCTCTTGATCCCGCAGTCGTCCTTGCTTCACCTCGGACGTGGACTTCGCTCCTCACCGCTCCAGCTGGTCCGACCCCCGTGCTGACCCCGACGTTCGATGATGCCACCAGGAAACCGGCAGGCCCAGACCCGGACCCGCTGTCCAGAACGCTGCCATCTGCCGCCAAAACAGGAGGAGGTGCGGGCCCGGTCGCAGATGAGTGAGGGGAATAGGATACCCCGGCCGAATCCAGACGCCCCGCTGGGTCTGGGGCGCCGCCCGCAGCCGACGCTGGGATGCTCCCCCGCCGTCTCGTGTTGCCGCCGGAACCAGGCCGCCCAGGCGGGGCGACACCGCCGCAGCCCGCCGTGACATCATTTTGTACTGCAGCCGCTCTGGCGCGCGTGGGCCCAGTCCCCCGGAGTGATGGGGGGGAAGGCCCAACTGCCGCCGCATGTCCCAGCGCGGCAGGTGGATTCCTCCCGGACCGCGGCCTGCTGGGGCGCTTGGCCGCAGGCACGCGGCCCGGAGGGTCCCGTGAGGGGCTCCTGCGCCGCCGCTGGGACGCCGGGGCGGCATCAGGAGATAGGCGCTGAGGGGGGCGCACACGCCGGGATCTCCGCTCACCAGACACCGCCGCTGGAGAAACAGCACTGCTGCCGCTGCCACCGCCGTCGCTGCTCCCGCCCAGGATGCCTGCTACCTGGGCCTCCAACCAGCCGGGAGGCTGCGACGCCGCCGCAGACCGAAGCTGAGCAAGCACCTGCTCAATGGCTGCCATGCTCAGCGCTGGTACGTGCTTCCTGCTCACACGATTACAGAGCGGGAAGTGTACAGCTCCTCCCACCCGCTCCCATTATACCCCTCTCTAACCAACATTACCCACCCCTAGGAGCAAACCCCACGCCCCCCTTCTTCATGCTCCAAACCACTGTCATGGCGGCTTCCTCGTATGCCGCCCAGGGTAGGGGGGCGGGCGGCTCGCTCCAGCCTGTCTTAAAGAAGAACACTCTTAGTGAACAAGACTTCCTTCTTTGAGACTGGTGTATAAATCGACAGTCTTAATGAATCAGTTCCATAGTGCTTATTTTCATTATGGCCAAATAAGAATAGAGCAGCAGCCTGCAGATAACAGAAATAGAAATACAGTTAAAAATCTGACTTTCTTCTTTTTCTAGCCGTGACGACGTGATTGGGAAGGTCTGCTTAACACGTAATGTTCTGGCTGAATATCCCAAAGGTATGTAATGTGTGTCTTTTATGCTTTCATATCGCATGTTTGAACTATTTTATTGCTTTATTTCTATTCTATTCTAAACATATTCAGGTCCCAGTGGGAGAGAATGATCACTTCAGAAAGAGAATTACCGTAGTTCAGTTATTTTCCAGAAAAATGTGATAGAAATTGGAGCTTTAATTACCAGTATGAGGAAAGTGCTGCAAGAGGATGCTATATTTATAGTGTATGAAATAAATGACATTTCATTATGTGAAATAAGACTTCTATTAATTTACAACATACTTTAAAAAGCATTGAACATTTTTTTCATTTGATTTTAATGTGCTGTACATATGAGATTTAGCGGGGTCATCAAGCTTCAGAATCACTTCAAGTATATTGATATATTAAATCCCGCCCCTGCTTAAGACACTTCAAAAGAAAACTAATCTTCTGCTGTACTGACTGTAATCAACATAGTATTAGTTTAATTAACTGATCTGTCCCCTAAATTGTCCTAAAAGTTTATCCTTATTTTAGCAGGCTTCATTATTGGTACCATTTAAATGTTCTCTATTACTGATCTCATAGACTCGTAAAGAATTACAATTTATATTAGAGTTTTTACCACATGTGGAAATAATGTTCACCATCATTATATATAACTAGCTGTACTACCCGGCTTCGCCCGGGTTAATGACTGCTGTTAGCAAAATAGAATGTGTTAACAAAAATTTATTCTGCACACAAAAACCACAAAACAAATAGATAGAAATGTAATTATTAAAAGGCAAAAACTAAGCAAATAGAAGCATTTCACAACATATATTAGCTTTGTTATACTGAGAATGTCTTTGTTGCCTATATTAACCAATCAGAGCTCAGGTTAATTAACTGTAGCAAAATAGAAGCTGAGCTGTGATTGGTTGCTATTGGCAGCCTGATAAATCCCCAGCCAACAGGAAGCCCTCCCCCCTGGCAGTATATATTAGCTCACACATACACATAATAGACAGGTCATGTGACTGACAGCTGCCGTATTTCCTATATGGTACATTTGTTGCTCTTGTAGTTTGCTTATTAATCAGATTTTTATTTTTGAAGGACAATACCAGACTTGTGTGTGTTTTAGGGCGAGTTTTATGTGTCAAGTTGTGTGTGTTGAGTTGCGTGTGGCGACATGCATGTAGCGACTTTTGTGAGATGAGTTTTGTGTGGCGACATGCGTGTAGCAACATTTTGTGTGTTGAGTTGCATGTGACAGGTTAGTGTAGCAAGTTGTGTGCAGCAAGATTTGTGCATGGCGAGTTTTGCGCGTGGCGAGTTTTATGTGTGGTGCATTTTGAGTATGTGCAAGTTTTGTGTGAGGCAACTTTTGCATGTGGTGCAACTTTTGTACATGTGGCAATTTTTCTGTGTGTGCAAGTTTTGCATGAGGTGAGTTTTCCATGAGGTGAGTTTTGCACGTGTGGCGAGTTTTGCGTGAGCCTAGTTTTGCATATGGCGAGTTTTGCATGTAGCGAGTTTTGAGTGGTGACTTTTGTGTTTCGACTTTTATGTGGCGAGGTTGGTGTGTGTGTGTGGTGAAATGTGTGCTGAGGGTGGTATATGTGTTCAAGCACGTGGTAGTGTGTGGCGCATTTTGTGTTTGTGTTCATATCCCCGTGTGTGGTGAGTATCCCATGTCGGGGCCCCACCTTAGCAACTGTACGGTATATACTCTTTGTCGCCATCGCTCTCATTCTTTAAGTCCTCATTGTTCACATCTGGCAGCTGTCAATTTTCCTCCAACACTTTTCCCTTCACTTTTTCCCCATTATGTAGATAGGAGCAAAATTGTTTGGTGAATTGGAACGCGCGGGGTTAAAATTTCACCTCACAACATAGCCTATGACGCTCTCGGGGTCCAGACGTGTGACTGTGCAAAATTTTGTGGCTGTAGCTGCGACGGTACAGATGCCAATCCCGGACATACACACATACATACATACACACATTCAGCTTTATATATTAGATATACCTGTATGTAATCTCCTGTATATAGTATATACCTGTGTGTCATCTCACCTATATATAGTATATATCTGTGTGTCATCTCCTGTATATAGTATATACCTGTATGTCATCTCCTCCTATACATAGCATATACCTGTGTCATCTCCTCCTGTATATACTATATACCTGTAGGTAATCTGCTCCTGTATATAGTATATACCTGTGTGTCATCTCCTCCTGTATATAGTATATACCTGTATGTCATCTCCTCCTGTATGTAGTATGTACCTGTATGTCATCTCCTCCTCTATATAGTATATACCTGTGTGTCATCTCTCCTGTATATAGTATATATCTGTGTGTCATCTCCTCCTGTATATAGTATATACCTGTGTGTCATCTCCCCTGTAAATAGTATATACCTGTGTGTCATCTCCTGTATATAGTATATAGCTGTATGTCATCTCCTCCTGTATTAGCCCTCGTTCACACGTTATTTGGTCAGTATTTTTACCTCAGTATTTGTAAGCTAAAATGGCAGCCTGATAAATCCCCAGCCAACAGTAAGCCCACCCCCTGGCAGTATATATTAGCTCACACATACACATAATAGACTGGTCATGTGACTGACAGCTGCCGGATTCCTATATGGTACATTTGTTGCTCTTGTAGTTTGTCTGCTTATTAATCAGATTTTTATTTTTGAAGGATACCAGACTTGTGTGTGTTTTAGGGCGAGTTTCGTGTGTCAAGTTGTGTGTGTTGAGTTGCGTGTGGCGACATGCATGTAGGGACTTTTGTGAGATGAGTTTTGTGTGGCGACATGCGTGTAGCAACTTTTTGTGTGTCGAGTTGCATGTGACAGGTTAGTGTAGCAAGTTGTGTGCAGCAAGTTTTGCGCATGGCGAGTTTTGCGCGTGGCGAGTTTTATGTGTGGTGCCTTTTGAGTATGTGCAAGTTTTGTGTGAGGCAACTTTTGCATGTGTTGCAACTTTTGTGCATGTGGCAATTTTTCTGCGTGTGGCAATTTTTCTGCGTGTGCAAGTTTTGCGTGTGGCGAGTTTTGCACGTGTGGCGAGTTTTGCATGTGGAGAGTTTTGCGCGTGGCGAGTTTTGAGCGGCGACTTTTGTGTTTCTACTTTTATGTGGCGAGGTTGGTGTATGTGTGGTGAAATGTGCACTGAGGGTGGTATATGTGTTCGAGCACGTGGTAGTGTGTGGCGCATTTTGTGTGTGTGTTCATATCCCCGTGGTGGTGTGATTATCCCATGTTGGGGCCCCACCTTAGCAACTGTACAGTATATACTCTTTGGTGCCATCGCTGTCATTCTTTAAGTCCCCCTTGTTCACATCTGGCAGCTGTTAATTTGCCTCCAACACTTTTCCTTTCATTTTTTCCCCATTATGTAGATAGGGGCAAAATTGTTTGGTGAATTGGAAAGCGCGGGGTTAAAATTTCACCTCACAATATAGCTTTGACGCTCTCAGGGTCCAGACGTGTGACTGTGCAAAATTTTGTGCCTGTAGCTGCGACGCCTCCAACACTTTTCCTTTCACTTTTTCCCCATTATGTCGATAGGGGCAAAATTGTTTGGTGAATTGGAAAGCGCGGGGTTAAAATTTCACCTCACAACATAGCCTATGACGCTCTCGGGGTCCAGACGTGTGACTGTGCAAAATTTTGTGGCTGTAGCTGCTACGGTTCAGATGCCAATCCCGGACATACATACATACATACATACATACACACACACACACATTCAGCTTTATATATTAGATGTATGTCTTTAAGACAACCTACACTGAAAAGTATTAGTCATTATCCTCTGACTCACTTGTACATGCTTGGTATGTCAATAGGGGATAAGCATTATGATATATTTGCAGAACCAGTGGTCGGGGATCAAGATTTCCCCAAGATTCCTTACCAATAGACTCCTGGAAGTTACATTGGCTGAGTTTACTTATTCCTGTTTTCCGGGCTTGATGTTTATGGAATGATAAGTAGGTTTGGTAGCAAAGCCTGTTCTTCCCCTGCCTGTTTGTTTTCTGTAGCTCCAAGTGTTCAGCTGATTCATAACTGGGTTTTGAAGGGTGTGCAGTGTGGGCACTTTAGTTAGAGGAAAATTGTCTGAAGAAACACAAGGTGTCATTCAAGTAGGGAATATATACAAATATGGTTCCATAGCAAAAGTCCTCTCCCCACACACACAAAAACTGGCCGAACAAGTGGGGTCATTTCTCCTAACTTTTAAAAATAGGGAAATGGACATGTGTTGTGGCACGTACATAGTAATTATGCCCCTGATAAAAACCCTTAGTGTTCTCACTCACTACTTTACCCCTTTTATGACCCTTATAACTTATAATGCCCCCAAAAAATGACCCCCACAGACAAACAGTATGATTTCCCCCAAGGAAATTCTCCACCACAATTTCACCCCACAATCCCTCCCACATGCATAGTATGATAATTCCACAGTGCCTCCTGCAAAGTATGATGCCCCACAGTGCTCCCCACAAGTTATGATGCTGGCAAATCTCCCCACACCATATTTTGTCCACAGAGTGACCAACACAGAATACTCTCCACAGTCTAAAGTGCCCGACACAGTATTATGTACCCCAAGTATTGCTCCCTTAGCCCCTAATTCAGTATCATTGCACCCCTACTGTATGATGAACTCCACAGCACCCCACACAATATGATGGTCTACATATGCCTCCATAGAGTAATAAGTCCACACAGTCCTCACACACACTATGATATCCCCACAGTAGCATATCCCCCACAGAGTATGATGACTCCCACAAACCCCCATTCAGTATGAGACCCCACAGCCTCACACTCAGTATAATGGCTTTTACAGCCATCTCACACAGTATGATGCCCCCATACCCAGTTTGCTAGCCCCCACAGCTCCATAGTTAGTATGATGTCGATGTCCCCACAGCCCCCACACACAATATGATGGCCCCCACAACCCCCCACTCAATGTGATGGCCGCCACAACATCCCACTTATTAGATTGCCCTCAAAACCAATCACAATAATAATAATAATCTTTTTATTTATATAGCGCCAACATATTCCTCAGCGCTTTACAGTTTGCACACATTATGATTGCTGTCTCCAATGGGGCTCACAATCTAGGTTCACTATCAGTATGTCTGGAATGTGGGAGGAAATCGGAGAACCCAGAGGAAACCAACGCAAACACGGGGAGAACATACAAACTCCTTGCAGATGTTGTCCTTGGTGGGATTTGAACCCAGGATCAAGCCCCCCACAAGTACTGGCATAAAATAAAAATACCTAGCCACATCCCCTTGCTTCAATCTTTGCAGCATGTGGATGGAGACTTCAAGCAGTAGGCTCGATCTAGTGACCACGATTAAAAGGCTGTATGGTATAAGACAGCACTGACTGCTCCCTGTTCTACCATTCTGGATGCTGCTATGAGCAGAATGTCCCATTGTTCAAGTGACTCTATTAGGCTTCGTTCACACTAGCGTCGGGCTCGGCCCGTCGCCGTGCGTCGGGCCGAGGTCCCCGACGCTAGCGTTGTCTCCGCCGCACAATGGGGGCAGCGGATGCATTTTTCCAGCGCATCCGCTGCCCCATTGTGAGGTGCGGGGAAGTGCGGGGAGGTGGGGGCGGAGTTCCGGCCGCGCATGCGCGGTCGGAAAAAGCGGACCGTCGTGAGCAAAAAACGTTACATGTAACGTTTTTTGCTCCCGACGGTCCGCCACAGCACGGCGCAACCGTCGCACGACGGTTGCGACGTGTGTCATTGCGTCACAAATGCGTCGCTAATGTTAGTCAATGCAGAAAAAACGCATCCTGCAAGCACTTTTGCAGGATGCGTTTTTTCGGCAAAACGACGCATTTGCGACGTAATGCAGTTAACGCTAGTGTGAAAGTAGCCTTAGGCTGGTTTCACATTTGCTGACAAGTGCTTTGCGGAGGGCAGTGTAGTTCCTCCCTTTAAGCCCCCCTACTGCTGCACCTCTTCCTTCAGCTCCGCCTACGTCGGCATGCGTCCTGCATACCCTATCTTTAAAATTGGGTACGGAGGCCATGCAGATCCGTCTGCATGCGTCGTTTTAGCGCTGCTGCGGCCTGCATCGAACGCAACATTTTGCATTTTGTTGAGATTGGCGCAACGTCAAAATGACGCACGCGGAGGCATCTGCATACATCTGCATGGCCTGCGTACCCAATGTTAAAGATAGGGTACGCAGAACGAATGCCGACGTAGGTGGAACTGAAGGAAGAGGTGTGGCAGTGGGCAGGGCGTAACGGAGGAACTACGCAGCCCTCCGCAAAGCCCTCGTCCGCAAATGTGAAACTAGCCTTACTGAGGTCTACTAGCCCCCTGTCGGTGATATTGGTGTCAGGTAACACGTTTATTTTTGTTTTACAGGTTATTGGTAGTCGGCCACCTGCAGCTCTGGCAAAAATTAAGAGACCACTGTAAAATATTCAGTTTGTCTGATTTTTCTTTTTATAGGTTTATTTTTGAGTAAAATGTAAATTTTTCATTTATTCTATAAACTTCTGACAACATGTCTCCGAATTTCCAAGCAATAAATTTTGTATTTTTTTTTCTGAAAAGGAGAAATGGTCAAAATTAAAAAACAAAACAAAACAGTGCTTTCAGACCTCAAATAATGTAAATAAAGCAAGTTCATAATCATTTAGAAACAACAACACTAATGTTTTAACTCAAGAAGAGTTCAGAAATCAATATTTTGTGGAATAACCAAGATTTTTAATCACAGCTTTCATGCGTCTTGGCATGCTTTCCACCAGTCTTTCACTCTGCTCCTGGGGCAAAAATGTAAGCAGTTCTTCTTTGTTTGATGGCTTGTGACTATCCATCATCCTCCTGATTACATTCCAGAGCTTTTGAATGGGGTTCATGTCTGGTGATTAGGCTGCCCATGACAGGGATTAGATGTGGTGGTCTCTTAATTTTTGCCAGAGCTGTACACTCACCGGCCACTTTATTAGGTACACCTGTCCAACTTCTTGTTAACACTTAATTTCTAATCAGCCAATCACATGGCGGCAACTCAGTGCATTTAGGCATGTAGACATGGTCAAGACAATCTCCTGCAGTTCAAACCGAGCATCAGTATGGGGAAGAAAGGTGATTTGAGTGCCTTTGAACGTGGCATGGTTGTTGGTGCCAGAAGGGCTGGTCTGAGTATTTCAGAAACTGCTGATCTACTGGGATTTTCACGCACAACCATCTCTAGGGTTTACAGAGAATGGTCCGAAAAAGAAAAAAAATCCAGTGAGCGGCAGTTCTGTGGGCGGAAATGCCTTGTTGATGCCAGAGGTCAGAGGAGAATGGGCAGACTGGTTCGAGCTGATAGAAAGGCAACAGTGACTCAAATCGCCACCCGTTACAACCAAGGTAGGCCTAAGAGCATCTCTGAACGCACAGTGCGTCGAACTTTGAGGCAGATGGGCTACAGCAGCAGAAGACCACACCGGGTACCACTCCTTTCAGCTAAGAACAGGAAACTGAGGCTACAATTTGTACAATCTCATCGAAATTGGACAGTAGAAGATTGGAAAAACGTTGCTTGGTCTGATGAGTCTCGATTTCTGCTGCGACATTCGGATGGTAGGGTCAGAATTTGGCGTAAACAACATGAAAGCATGGATCCATCCTGCCTTGTATGGAGCATCTTTGGGATGTGCAGCCGACAAATCTGCGGCAACTGTGTGATGCCATCATGTCAATATGGACCAAAATCTCTGAGGAATGCTTCCAGCACCTTGTTGAATCTATGCCACGAAGAATTGAGGCAGTTCTGAAGGCAAAAGGGGGTCCAACCCGTTACTAGCATGGTGTACCTAATAAAGTGGCCGGTGAGTGTATATTGGCAGGAAAAAATGATGTCTAGTTAGTTGTCAGCCGAGCATGGGGTTAATTTGTGATTTGTGTCTGGTAGTTAAGGCTTTGCATTTTTTTTGTACACCAACAATAAAAATGCAAGAAGCCTTGTTTAAACCAAACTTTCTTGTCACTGTCGCGGACTACATTGACCACCTTGCTATGTAGCTACCCAACATAGTAGCTATCTGGTATTGTGATTGAAGAGGAAAGTTGACCTTGACCTTGTTTCATTGGTTCATTTTGTGTTAATAGTACCAAAACCTTTGCTTCAATAGTTTTCACATGCATTTTCTGTGGGATTACAGTTCTTAATCTTTTTTTCCTATATTATGTTATGTAACCATCAAATTCTTCACATATTTTTCCATCGCCTTAGTAAGAAAATAAACCAAGATTAACCCTTATGCTAAATCCTTTATCTCTGAAAATTCATATTGCCTCTCAGTTATTTTTAAAACAATAGACATCAAGATAATAATGCAGCTTTTGAGATTGTCTTAGACTACTTCCCCATGGTCAGTAATCGGCAGCGCTTTGGATGCAGCACATGTCCGCTCAGTCCGTAGTGCTACCAGTTTTTGAACGCAGGTGATTTCGCATGTGTTCATTGAACCGTACAGAATCACGGCACCCAATACATTGGACTAGTGATATTTATCTTGCGGAGACTGAGCGTCTCCGCAAGATAAATAGACATGCTGCGGTCTGGAAAGACGTGCTGCATGTCCGTCTCCGCAGGGAAGCTGCAGGCGCCGATGCATGCACAGTGGAGATGGGATTTCTTGAAATTCCATCCACTATGCTGTAACATCTAGCTGCTGCGGGTTGGACACTGCTGATGTATGCAGCGTCCAACCCGCAGCGTTTACTGTTCGTGGGAACATACCCTTAGAGTTTGTTTTTCTCACTCCCCTTAAAGAGATCTGTTGTACTTTATAACATTTTTTATCGGTTCCCACACCATTAGACCCACTAACAAAGCATGGTAAGTAAGCAACATGATGAAGTGAAGTCCATGTGAGGTCATGGCTGAGGCTAATAACACATGATTTTATGTCATCAATGTGCTTTAATAATGAGAGTAAGGTCTGTCTGAGACAAGCAACAAGGTAAAATATGAAAATTATTTTTTAACATTTCTACACTTTATCAGGGCCTTTCATGCTTTTGCATAATTCTAATTCATTTACATTGTATGTTTTGTAGCAATTTCTGTGTGTTTTATTTTTCATTTACATAAGTGATAATCAGTAGTTTGTAGGGGCCCATTAAAGGGGTTCTCCACTACAAGGACAACCCTTTGTGTCCGACGCCCAATCAGCGCTGGCAACACTGTCACCGCCTCCTATCAAAATAAACATGAAGAGAAAGTTTGAGATCAGCTGCAGCCCGGACTTCCTCATCATGTTAGGGTATGTTTCCACTGTCAGTATTGGCAGCGCTTTGGACGCAGCTCCGTCCAAAGCACTTCCTGCTTTTGTACGCGCGGTGATTCCGCATGTGTTTATAGAACCATGCGGAATCACCGCATCCTATAGATTGGAATGTGATATTTATCTTGCGGAAACTGAGCATCTCCGCAAGATATATAGACATGCTGCGGTCTAGAAAGACGGGCCGCATGTCCGGTTACGTAGGGTTGCCGGAGTCGTCCCTGCACGCATGGTGGAGATGGGATTTCATAAAATCCCATCCACTATGCTGTAACATCTGGCTGCTGCGGATTGGACGCTGCGGCTGCACGCAGCGTCCAATCCGCAGCCAATACTGACTGTGGAAACATACCCTTAAAGGGCAGGTGCCATAAAAAAAAAAAAAATTCCAGCGATTGAAAAAATGTAAAGAATTAATGTTTACATTTTCTTAAAAAATATTATCATTTGTTTTTAATTTAGTAAAATATGAAAAATAATTTTAAAAGGTTTGGCATTTCCACTTTTAAACACTAGGGGGAGCAGCTAATGAAATTTGACAAAAACCTAGTGTACAACTAGCTCACATTACTGCACTGCAGTAATTATGGGCTGAGTCAGCTGACGTGTGTGATGTCACTCCTCTCCTCCCCTTCTGGTGTTAGCTAGGGGATGAGAGGATTCAGGAACACAGTGTGCAGCCATTTTGTTGGTGACTGGAAAGTTATACTAACAAGTAGACAGTCACCAAGGATGGCAGGCAGCAAGGATTCTGGGAGATATATGGTGGAGGGAGCAGGGTGACAGCAGCACAGAGTATTTCAGGAGAGCAGTGTGCTGGTCTATGGGGGGCACCCTGTTCGGTGTGCGGAGCAGCCAGGGATTGTACATAGAGCGCTGTCTTTTATACACATGGATGGACCGTCTCCTCAGAAATCCAGGAAACATTTCTGCTGATTGATGGCCTGTTGTGATCCAGACTTTGCATGCAAAGACCCCATTCCCCTCCTCAGATCCTGTCCTGGCGATGTGTGAAAGCGAGGTGACAGGCGCAGTCCGGGGTGATGCTGGGAAGGAAATGTAGCCATATAGTAACGATAAACATGAGACCCCTCTCTTCAGCTGCCTCACCAGCCCTCCCCTGAAGGCACCTAACTGGAGGTCATGCTGCCCCCTCTTTTACCCCAGACCCGCGTGCAGCTGCTCAACTGGAACCACCCTAGATTGGGTCCCCTTTCTGCAGATAATACTTCCATAGTGTTCTCACATAATACCGCCATATAGATCACACATAATACCGCCATATAGAGCACACAATACCGCCGTATAGAGCACACATAATACTGTCCTATAGTTCTCACATAATACCATCATATAGATCGCAAATAACGACGCCAGTGTTCTCACATAATACCGCCATATAGAGCACACATAATACAGAGCACACAATACCGCCATATACTTCACACATAATACCGCCATATACTTCACACATAATACCGTCATATAGATCTCACATAATACCACCAGTGTTCTCACATATCGCCATATAGATCACACATAATACCGCCATATACATCAAACATAATACCGCCATATACATCACATAGTACCGCCATATACTTCTCACATAACGACGCCATATAATACCGCCACATAATACTGTCCTATAGTTCTCACATAATACCATCATATAGATCGCAAATAACGACGCCAGAGTGTTCTCACATAATATCGCCATATAGAGCACACATAATACAGAGCACACAATACCGCAATATACTTCACACATAATACCGCCATATACTTCACACATAATACCGTCATATACATCTCACATAATACCACCAGTGTTCTCACATATCGCCATATAGATCACACATAATACCGCCATATACATCACACATAATACCACCATATACATCACATAGTACCGCCATATACTTCTCACATAACGACGCCATATCGATCTCACATAATACCGCCATATAGATCACACATAATACCGCCATATAGATCACACATAACGGGGGAGAGGACTGCATAGGAGAGGATTAGATACACAGCTCAACAGTCAGTATCACACAGGACAGTATTAGATACACAGCTCAGTCAGTATCATACTGGATAGGATTAGATACAAGGCTCAGCACAGTATCACATAGGATAGGATTAGATACATGGCTCAGCAGACAGTATCACACAGGATAGGATTAGATACACGGCTCAGCACAGTATCACACAGGGTAGGACTACAAGGCTCAACACAGTATCACACAGGATAGGATTAGATGCATGGCTCAGCAGACAGTATCACACAGGACAGGATTAGATACACGGCTCAGCAGACAGTATCACACAGGAGAGGATTAGATACATGGCTCAGTCAGTATCACACAGGGTAGGATTAGATACAAGGCTCAACACAGTATCACACAGGATAGGATTAGATACACGGCTCAGCACACAGTATCACACAGGAGAGGATTAGATATACAGCTCAGTACACAGTATCACACAGGATAGGATTAGATACATGGCTCAGCAGTCAGTATCACACAGGATAGGATTAGATACATGGCTCAGCACACAGTATCCCACAGTAGAGGATTAGATACACGGCTCAGCACAGTATCACACAGGGTAGGATTAGATACAAGGCTCAGCACAGTATCATACAGGATAGGATTAGATGCATGGCTCAGCAGACAGTATCACACAGGAGAGGATTAGATACATGGCTCAGTCAGTATCACACAGGATAGGACTAGACACATGGCTCAGCACACAGTATCACACAGGAGAGGATTAGATATACAGCTCAGCACACATTATCACACAGGAGAGGATTAGATACATGGCTCTGCAAACAGTATCACACATGAGAGGATTAGATACACAGCTCAGCACAGTATCACACAGGATAGGATTAGATACATGGCTCAGCAGTCAGTATCACACAGGATAGGATTAGATACATGGGTCAGCACACAGTATCCCACAGTAGAGGATTAGATACACAGCTCAGCACAGTATCACACAGGGTAGGATTAGATACAAGGCTCAGCACAGTATCACACAGGATAGGATTAGATGCATGGCTCAGCAGACAGTATCACACAGAAGAGGATTAGATACATGGCTCAGTCAGTATCACACAGGATAGGACTAGATACACGGCTCAGCAGTCAGTATCACACAGGATAGGATTTGATACATGGCTCAGCACACAGTATCCCACAGTAGAGGATTAGATACACAGCTCAGCACAGTATCACACAGGGTAGGATTAGATACAAGGCTCAGCACAGTATCACACAGGATAGGATTAGATACATGGCTCAGCAGACAGTATCACACAGGAGAGGATTAGATACATGGCGCAGTCAGTATCACACAGGATAGGACTAGATAACACGGCTCAGCACACAGTATCACACAGGAGAGGATTAGGCTACTTTCACACTAGCGTCGGGCTAGCGTTGTCTCCACCGCACAACGGGGGCAGCGGATGCATTTTTCCAGCGCATCCGCTGCCCCATTGTGAGGTGCGGGGAGGTGGGGGCGGAGTTCCGGCCGCGCATGCGCGGTCGGAAAAAGCGGACCGTCGTGAGCAAAAAACGTTACATGTAATGTTTTTTGCTCCCGACGGTCTGCCACAACACGGCGCAACCGTCGCACGACAGTTGCGACGTGTGTCAATGCGTCGCAAATGCGTCGCTAATGTTAGTCAATGCCGAAAAAAGGCATCCTGCAAACTCTTTTGCAGGATGCGTTTTTTCGGCAAAACGACGCATTGCGACGTATTGCAGTTAACGCTAGTGTGAAAGTAGCCTAAGATATACAGCTCAGCAGACAGTATCACACAGGATAGGATTAGATACATGACTCAGCAGACTGTATCACACAGGAGAGGATTAGATACACAGCTCAGCAGTCAGTATCACACATGAGAGGATTAGATACACAGCTCAGCAGACCGTATCACACAGGACAGGATTAGATGCATGGCTCAGCAGACAGTATCACACAGGAGAGGATTAGATACACAGCTCAGCACAGTATCACACAGGATAGGATTAGATACTCAGCTCAGTCAGTATCACACAGGAGAGAATTAGATACACAGCTCAGCAGACAGTAACACACATGGGAGGAGATACACTGCTCCGAGTCAGCACCACAAGGGATAGGATTAGATTCCCTCTCCCCCTCCCCACTGATACTTACTTCACGGCTCCCCGCTGAGTCCTTTCTCCCTCCCGTCCTTGGTCTTCTCCTCCTCCTCCTATAACTGCAGGACTCCTGCGATTATCCTGGGAAGCTAGAGCTCACAGATGCAGTGTGAGCTCCAGGAAGATGGCGCTGATCTCCTGCCTCTGCTGTGCTGTGGACGGCTCAGGGGGCATGGCTAGGACCCAGCAGGAGGCAGCTTATAATGCTAGGTATAGTGTCGGGAGCTGACTGCAGCCTCCTATGCCCAGGGCTGCCGGAATTGCAGAGTGTAAGTGTCGTGCAGCTTCACTTACACTCCTGCAAAGCAAAATGGCGGCGCCCAGTGGCTGAAAAAAAAATTAATAATAAAAAAAATGTTAAAGTTAAAAAAAGGAAATTTGTATGAAAAATAATTGTTTATATAAACAATTATTTTTAATACAAAAAATATAATGCGGCACCTTTCCTTTAAGTTTGTATGAAGGCATGAACAGTGATGCCAGCGCTGATTGGGCACCAGTGTCACGTGTCATGCAACCTCATCACAGCTCCGGCACCGCGATTGCCGACACCGCTGGAATGGAGTCGGCACGGGAGGGGAGTATAGGCTTTATTATTTAATCAGGGCTGAACATTTAGTTTAAGAAGGATTGTCCTACTACCAGACAACCCTTTTAAGACCAACCAATAATTGGGGAAAGATCATTCATAAGAAATGTATTCCTAACTATCAGCCCATCTAAACAGATCAGCAAATACCTGAAAAAGGTAAACGCATGATCTTCAGGTACTATAAATTTTAAGCTGTCTTAAAAATGATAGCTATCGGCAGCACATCGTCCCGTGTAAGCAGGTGATATGCTGTTGATAACATAATACTCTGTTGGCATAGTGCATTTGTATTAATGATCTTTCTGTGTGCATTGGATGTTCATCACCCTGTCTAAACAGGCCAGTAAGTGACCACAAATCGGCTTGCATTCCCAAAACATCATGACATTATAGGCAAACACATGTCACGACATCATGTGAAATGCATCTGCCCCACGTCATGGCATAACAGGGTCTAGTCAGCACAATTTCTTCTAATGCAAATAGAAGTTCCCACTCTACCCAATTCAAATTTGGTCAGGTTTGCCCATCATGAGGCTTTTACATAGTACTTGTTCTGCTTGGATTTCCAATACATTTCAATATATTACATATATGCTTTTTTGTAACAATGGAGTCCCATATAGTTGATGAATAACTAAATGTGGGAGAAATAGAGCAGTTCTAGTTGGTTTTCTATGTGTGAGTCATTCCATATAGTTATGTATGACTCTTATAGTCTTCATTTTATCAGTTCAAGTGTTGTTCTGGATTTCTGTTTTCATTAGTTGCTTTTCTTTAGACGCAGGGAACATGTAATTTCAGATTGGAAGTGACAACAGGATCTCCACATGACATTTGTTTCATTTCTTCTGTTAGCAAGATGTGGCTCAGACAGAAGCAGTCAGTTGCAAGGAGATAGTGCGAATCTGATGGAAGTGTAAAGTGGTAGACTGGCAAGTAGGAATGAAAGGTTAATGAGATGGGGGAGTATAAAAGTCTGTGGAGGTAATGAGGTGTCCTATATGTTTTGCTTTGGTAATTACTTTATGACCATATAGCTGCAAGGATATTTTTGTTTCAATCTGTGTTTATTTTTACAGGCTCTATTGAGCAGTATAATGAAAGCTAATTGCTTGTGAAGTACTTTTTCTTCATTGTTAGTTCATAGGAAACACATCGAAGAATAACAAACAATGTAGATGTGTAGGAGGCCTGAAAAAGGCAGGGATTGCTATAGAACAGTGGTTCCTAATTTTTTTTTATCTTGAGAGGCACATTCAGTCAGGAGCCTCATTCTATGCAAAGAAATTCTAGAAGCCATATGGTGACTAATGGTGGGAAAATGGTCTTTAGAGAGTTATCACTGGTCATTAAAAGGTTATTCTGGCTTGGCTCACTGCCGTATCGGGAAGGCAAGCATTACTAGTGAGATAATGTCACGTCTACAGTTAGCTGCCGAAGACGCACACATTCTGTGACGTATTGTGATATCACCAGTACCACCCACCTTCCCTAAGGAAATGGATCCGGTTAACGGTTATGGCTATCCAAATGGCACAGAACTTACAATGAACTCAGATTCAAGTTTCAAAAAATTATTTCAGCTCTGCTAACCTCTGTATTGGGAGATGACCAGAGGGTGACGGCACATCTATAGATACCGGCCGGGACATATTTGTTATTAGCAGGTGTTGCACACCTTCCCTGATAAATAGGACAGATGAACAATACCTGCTGATCACACACGGGTCCAAGAAGGTATCTGTAGACATAATGCACCACTCTCCTCCCAATACAGAAGTGAGTGGAGCTAGAGTAATCATTTATCATTTAATGGTAGTTATGTAAAATCACCATTCTTATGACCTGCCTTCTTCTTACTAAATAACTATTTCTTGAATGAGAAAAAAAGCGTAGGTTTGCGGAGCCATGTGTATTCTTTGCGCATTCTCATACCTAGGAGTAGAGGTGTTTGCAGTTTGAAGCACACAGTTGGGGATTGGCCTGGGCACCTGCAGTGATGAGGAAGACAACACTTCAAAGCTAGGAAGAGGCAGAGACAGCCGCACACGCTGAGTGGGATGGCGTCACCAACAAGGAGGAGGAGGCAGTTGCAATGCTTCTACTTTATGGCTTTTACATGGCTACCATCCTCCATTCTTACTCCATCAGTTTGTGTCTGCCATATCCAACACCAAGGACCTTGTTAGAGTCAGAAAAGATCAGTGGCCCAAACCCTGAAAATGATTTGATGCTATGATCCTCCAACACCCCCCAAAGAAAAATTCAAC
This sequence comes from Ranitomeya variabilis, assembly GCF_051348905.1. Classification (NCBI taxonomy): domain Eukaryota; kingdom Metazoa; phylum Chordata; class Amphibia; order Anura; family Dendrobatidae; genus Ranitomeya; species Ranitomeya variabilis. The sequence goes on from NC_135234.1 coordinate 415,020,578, forward strand.
ACTATAGATAACACAGAACACAAAACTACAGATAACGTAACCAGTGTCCAGATGTTAATTGCAGTCCTATGTAATGCCACAGATAACACAATGAGAACTGTACCTCTGTAATAATAACAATAAGATACAGGCATGGTGAGTGTCTCTTCTGAGGTGACTGTGGAGCCCCACAGGAGAAGTCACTGGGGAGCTGGGAGGAGGAGAAAAGCTTGAATGCATGCCGCACCACAATGCTTTATACAAATTGGTATCACATGATGAAGGCTCTGGTCCAGAGTGAAAAAAAAGTTTATTTTTGAAAATCCTAAAATAAAAGGTAGTAATTTATAATTACCACATCATCACTAATTCTGCTGGCAGTGTACCGACATAACCTCTAATGTTTTACATTTTTGGCGGTGTAAGGCTACTTTCACACATCAGGTTTTTTGCATCAGGCACAATCCGGCGAATTTAAAAAAAAAACGGATCCGGTTTTTTTGCCGCCAGATCCCTTTTTTTCTCATAGAGTTGTATTAGCGCCGGATTGCGCCTAATGTCCCAAAGTTTCATTCGTTTTTTGCCGTATCTGTCAAAAATTAGTTTTCTGGCGGACGGACAAAACGTCCAGAGCAACGTTTTTTTCTGTCCGGCAGAAAACCGCACAACAACTGATCTGTCAAAAAAACGTATGAAGCGCAGGTATAAATGGCCGAATCCGGCGACCTGATCCAGTTTTTAACAGAAATCTCTCTCTCTCTTGAGCAGAAAGTCACTGTATTCCCGGGTGAAAAACCAAAAACGGATCCAGCAGAAAAACGGATCCGTCGCATCAGTTTTTCACAATTTGCGACGGATCCGTTTTTTATAAAATTAGCCAGATTGTGCCTGATACAAAAAAAACCTGATGTGTGAAAGTAGCCTTAGTCATTGTGTAGACCCAGCCCAATTTTCAAAAAAGGGAGACCTAATGAGATTCTGGATATTGCACTTATGAAGTGCGCAAGTCCTGGATCTAAGTACTTAGTTATACCCCTGGTTTATGTTATACCTTTATGTATTATACATAGGCTTTTATTTTCTGTATTTATATAGTACACAGGTACATTACATATGGCTCCACTTTTGGGGAGAGCTCCTTGGTCACTGGTCAATACTGTGTGCGGATGATAAACCTGATCCTCCACCGATCATACAGCATGGAGCATTGGACTCACAATCACTAAATAGCTGTTTGTAATGTTACTGGGCTACCTCCTGTCATTAATGGTCTGATTTATCTGACAGGCACCAGATAGAATTCTAAGGCAGTTCGCATCCTGCTTTGGAATGGAGACCCCAATGTCTCTTCCTTTGATCTAGCCCTGTGTACATATGCCATTTTGCATGGTCTTGAAGTAGGAGCAGAGAGTTGGAAAAGACTATTCGGGAGGAGGAGCCACACACAGGATAGAGATGCATGCCGCCACAAAAGTAGCTTGTGCGCGTGCACTGAGCTTGTGTAAAATTAAATAAACTTTATTTAAAATTGCCAAAAACACAGTATTAGAGATTGGAGATAAATCAAAATGCCTTGCCATGATCTGGCCCACAATAAAGCACCAAGATAACATATCGCTGTGAGCCACAAAGCAAGGGCATGCATTTCATAGTGCCTCAAGAGCCATGGGCTGGGGACCTCTGCTATAGAATATATTAGTGGTGTTTAAATGAGATTTTTCTTATTGATAGAACATGCAGTTTTACCACCAGTTTGTTAGAAAGTTGCTTAGATTGGAAACCCAATATGGCAGCTTTTTCTCATTAAAAAAAAACTTTTGCAAAAATGATTGCATTAACAAACAGAAAAAAATTAACGCCATGATACAAATCGATCTTAGTAAATTATGTTGGATCCAACATGTTTTTTTTTTAAGATTTCTGTTTTTTTCTTTACGTGGAAGAATAGTACAGCAGACTATATTTTTTCTTTCCTGTGAGTTGGAAATGAAACCCAACTAAACAAAGCCTAGCTCTAGGTAGGATGTACATGTTGTTACACTTCTGGAAAGTTAGAAAGTTTCTGGCATTTACTATGCCCTGTAAGCTGCTGTCATAAAACCAAACTAAAGAGAAGTAACAAAGAACAGACTTTATTCTCAGAATGTTACTCATTGCCAGAAGCTGTTTGCTTTATTGAGCAGTCTTCCGTGTTTTTAAAGGGAACCTGTCACCCCCCTCAGGCGTTTGTAACTAAAAGAGCCATCTTGTGCAGCACAAATGCTGCATTCTGACAAGGTGGCTCTTTTAGTTATGCTCCCTGCACACGCTGAAATAATCACTTATAAAATGTGCCCCCTCTTACCCTGAAATCGCCAGGGAGGCGGGTCTTTCCTTCCTAATCAGACGCAACACCACCGTCACGCCAGGCCTGTGCGCGCCGGGCGCCGCCTCCTCAGCGTTGTTTGAATCTGTCCCGGCACCTGCGCTGTGTTGTTAACCCTTGGGCATGCGCAGTGAGCGCTGCCCGTCCTCTGTCCTCATTTGATGTCAGGCTGACTGCGCCTGTGCGGCCGCCCTGCCCGAGATCCCGCCCCGCAGTGTCTTCTCATTTATTCACATTGCAGGGCTGGGATTCCTGGGCATGCGCAGTGCATATCTAAGCCTCTCACTCATCTCCCTCCGCCTTCTTCAGACTGTGCAGCGTCAGCTGATCCCTAATCACCGTGGCATGCGATTAAATGTGAATGAATCAGAAGACAACACAGCGCAGGCTCCGGGACTGATTCAAACAGCGCTGAGGAGGCGGCGCCCGGCGCGCACAGGCCCGGAGTGACGGCTGTGCTGTGTCTGATTAGGAAGGAAAGACCCGCCTCCCTGGCGATTTCAGGGTAAGGGGGGCACATTTTATAAGTGATTAGTTCAGCGTGTGTAGGCATCATAACTAAAAGAGCCACCTTGTCAGAATGCAGCATTTGTGCTGCACAAGGTGGCTCTTTTAGCTACAAACGCCTGAGGGGGGTGACAGGTTCCCTTTAAGACCAGCACACTTTGTTCGTAGTGGTTGCCTGAAAAGGTTAATCTGTCAAATACAATACATATTGTAACATTCTACAAATAGGTGTCTGTAAAGTCCTAGAAGCAAAGCAATGTCCATTTGGTTTGTTTTTTAACATTTCACATAGCACATAACAGTGAATTTGACCCTGATATCTTAAAGTACACATATTGCAAGGTACTGTATCAAGACATTAATAATTGCATTTCTTATTCAAGGGAGACATACAAAAATTAAAAAAGAATTCTCGGTAGTGATCATCCTTATTTAGTAGGCTTTACATCCAGTTTACTCCAGAGCACTCCTGACTGACAGTTTGGACCAGTGACATTGTTGCATTTCAGATGCTACAAGTAAAGGCTGCTTTGCAGAGTGGCACTGAAGTTGACTGCATCTGCAGCTAAGGCCCCTTTCACAGATCCGTTTTTTGCTATCAGTCGCAATCCGGCGACTTTTGAAAAAAACGAATCTGGCGACTGATGCCGCCGGATCCGTTTTTTTTTGTCATAGACTTGTATTAGCGACGGATTGCGACTGATGGCCTCGTGTTTCATACGTCGTTCACCGGATCCATAGAAAATTGTTTGTCCAGTGGCTGTAGACGACGGCCAAAGTAAAGTTTTTTGTGTACGTCGAAAAACCGGATAGTGACGGATATGTCGCCGTTTGTCATTTGCTCGCATGGAAGCCTATTGCGCCGTCCCCGTCAAATGACAGAATCCGGCAATGGATTCCGTTTTTTTTAACTGAGCATGCTCAGATTTATTTATGATCCAATTAGCCAGATCCGATTCGTTGAAAAAACAAATCCGTCACATCAATTTTTCACAATCTGCGACGGATCCGACGATCCGTTGAGTCAACGGATTGTGACTGACAGCAAAAAACCGATGTGTGAAAGGGGCCTACAGGAGCACACTAGCTATACAAGATCTATTGTAAAGGATTTCTTAACATTCTGAATATTTGGTCACTGAACATTTACCAAACATGGCAATGAGCAATGAACTAAATTAAAAATCACTCCGGTCTTGAGAATGGAGATATTTTTAAAGGGGACTTTTCTGCAAAAAAACAACAGGGATTTACCTGCAGACTGTCAGTGGAAGGCTGGCAACTCTTAATAGGACTTTAACGAACAAGCTTTGGGCTAGCCACTCTGTCTACTAGTTCCTGGAGCGTATCCTGGCTTTTACCCATTCAAAGGTGCTGGAAGGATATGGGTTAGCCTGCACTGCCGTCAATAGATGATAAGAAAACAGGAAACCAAAGATCAATTGCTGTGGTTTATTGGTCAACAAGTTTTGAAGTTTCAAACTTCTTCATCAGGACAAAACCATGGAAATCGATGGCTTTCATTCATTAACACCTATGGGGATTTAGACTTACACAGGGGCACCTGCATTGGGTCTACAGAGTAGCTACAAGCCAGTGGAGCGAGCTGTCAGGAACAGAATCAACAGACAGTAGAATTGTGTAAACATAAGCTGAGGTCAGAAACAGGAATTAAACAGACTCAACAAGTGCTGAATAACTGGGGTAAACAATAGAAAGTATAAACTATAACTGACAACCCACTGCAGTGTACTAGTAGATTAAGTAGGATGCAGTGATGTCCCACAGGCAACAGCTGGGAGCGGATTATGCCTACTAGACAGTGTGTACTGCTAAACTGGGCAGCACTATAGTTCCCAGAAGATTGGCTACTGGGAGAAAATTAAGTTATAGTTTCCCTGCAGCCTCTCACTAACAATCATTGGAGCAGTACATTGCGTTATGACACTTCTGTAACCACTCCAATCACTCTGTCTACTCCTTGACTGACATCCTGCTTTGCATGGTGTGCTTATAGGATATCAGTCAATCACGATTACAGTGAGACAACCGTGTAGTGATCACAGATTGTTATTACAAGCACTTTGAAATTTTTCCCATATAAAAACATGAGAATAACCCTTTAAAAAGAATCCCTTACCTATCACCATGCTCAGTACTCATTACATAATTTTTACACATCTAGACATCCATAATATATGTTTAATTATAATTATTTAAATTATCTCAAATTTTAATTAAATAGTTTAAAACAGATTTCTGTTTGTGTAATTATGCTGAAATTATTAGAAAATATAAGAGTTTTGAGTTTTCCATGTAGTACTTAGCAGTACTGGTGTCAGGTTTACACTTCTCAATTTTTTTTCTACTGGAGCCTCACAAGCCCGAACTAGTAGATGCCCACTCCTCACCATTGGTCTGTTATTAAAAAATACTCTGCCGTGGATAATCAAAGTAACTTCAAAATGAGTCTATTATGTTTTCTAAAGTAGAAACCTTAGAATATAATCACCTACAGTAAAACTACTCCCACTTCTTCCCTTAAGTGAGCCTCACCAGCAACTAGCAGTGCATGCAGTATTGTGCAAAACATACAGTAACATATCCTGTATAACATAGATGGCAGATTTCGCCACAAGGGCCAAATCTGGCCCACAGTGTAATTATATTTGACCTCCGCGAAAATACCAAATACTGTATCTACTAGAGCTGTATCACCGATAGACACCTCATACACGGCTAATACTGCAAATCCCTTGTTTCCGGTCCGGCACGCTCCCTGATTACTACAAGTATGTTTATATTATGCCCCACAGTAACGCGCTCCCCAGCTATGACGCTCTTCCTGACCGGCATTTACCTTAGCTGGAAGCTCCTTCCTCTTCTCCCTACATCAGCACTTACTTCCCTTGTGTTCTCCAATACATCTCAGCGCATAAAGCGCCTATTACCCACTATCTTCTCTACAACCTGGGTACAGCTATGCTATTAAGCCAGTGCTCTCATGCCATCATTTATTTTATTGCTCTTTGGTTGTATATTCTTTTGTTTTTTTTGTAGATTGTAATAATTTCTCTATGTATTGAGATCTTCCCCTTTTTGTTCGTTCCATACCATCTTGACTCTGTGAATATTATTGTTTCAGTGCTATTTGTGTATAGTTCTATATACAGCAGATGTGTGTCTGTGGGCATGCCTTCTTTCATGAGTACTAATTCCTTGGATTGTATTGTCCAGGTACCTCTGTAAGCATAGAAAGGGGCATGGGATTTAATCAGTTCTACCTTGAAAACAAAATGGTTCTCCTTCTATTTTAAGCACAGTCTTGTGTCCAGTAATCATATTGAGGCCATATTGTCAGTATTTCTGAACACACAGAAGAACCAGTGCAATAAAATTTGATGTGTGTTTCTCAATCTGTAAAAATATGAATCATAAAAGTGACTTAATTGTGAAAAAATGCAAATTGTAATTTTTCAAACTTGCATTGTATTAACTTTACAAAAAATGGTGGTGTCAAAATACACACTACTTCCCTAGATAAATACATTATAGAGGGTATCATTTTTTAAAATAGAGTTATTTATGGGGGATTTTCTGATGTCCTTGAACCTAGGGGACACTGCAAATGTGACAACCTATTTTAAATGTGGCCAAGTTTGCACTCCGAAAGTCCAACAGCGATCCTTCCCTTCTGTGCCCTGCTGTTTCACCAAACTGTTGTTTCTGACCACATGTGAGGTGTCACTCTGTTCAGAAAAAGTTAAATAAATTATGTGGTTCATTTTTTATGTTACCTGTTGAGAAAATTTACATTTTGGGGATAAATCAATATTTTATTTAAAAAAAAAAATGTAATCTTTCAATTTGACAGTCAATGTTATAGAAATCTGAAAAGTATCTGTATTATGGTGTCCAATTTCTCCTGATTCTCTTTGTGAACACGACAAATGGCAGCCTAAAGCAACATTTTAAAGGGACTCTGTCACCTGAATTTGGAGGGAACAATTTTCAGCCATAGGGGCGGGGTTTTCGGGTGTTTGATTCACCCTTTCCTTACCCGCTGGCTGCATGCTGGCTGCAATATTGGATTGAAGTTCATTCTCTGTCCTCCATAGTACTCGCCTGCGTAAGGCAAGATTGCCTTGTGCAGGCATGTACTACGGAGGACACAGCATGAACTTCAATCCAATATTGCAGCCAGCATGCAGCCAGCGGGTAAGGAAAGGGTGAATCAAACACCCGAAAACCCCGCCCCTATGGCTGAAAATTGTTCCCTCCAAATTCAGGTGACAGAGTCCCTTTAAATGTTTTTTTTCCATTTTTCTTTGTATGTATTCCTGTGAAGCATCTGAAGTGTTAGCAAATTTCCTTGCAACAGTTTTGAATACTTTTAGAACATAGTAAATGTTATTTATTATCGCTTTTGTGTAGCATGACTATCTGGTTTAAGGGTATTAAAATTCAAAGTTTGATATTGCTAATTTTTCAAAATTTTCTCCATATATCTGATAACTTCATCAACAAACGGAAAACATAGCAAACTAAATTTACAACTAACATAAAATACATTATGTCATAAAAACATTTTCAGAATCACTGGGATATATTGGAGTATTTCAGAGTTTATACCACATAAAGCAACACATCAGAGTTTAAATGTTTAATATTGCTTGGTCTGTTTATGGATCAGAATTATCAATAAAATAGACAATGACATACACATGGTGACGTACTGCTTATATTGCTTTCATGGTCATGAAGATTCTGGTGATTCACTAAGCAAACTGAAGTAAAAAATATGCATGAATCTGGATTCACACCATTTAGAGAATTTTACACCTTGGTTTAAATATTCGTGTTCACTTTCTATTAATAGCACAAAAACTACTTTTGTATCCCCATATGGTGTATGCTGTTTAATAGTCCACTGACTACTTAATGGAAAATCGCATTATAAGAAACATTGCATTCATATAATGATCATATAAATGTTGTTATAAATGTCATAACATTTTTCCTTAGGATTTAATGGGTGGCAGAATCTAACAGAAATTGATCCTGATGAAGAAGTTCAAGGGGAAATTCATCTTAAGATTGAAATATTTGGCAATGATTTGTCCAGAAAACTTCGGTGTACAGTGTTTGAGGCAAGGTAAGGTAAAATGGGAGGATAGATGGTATGATGATATGATATTTATTACTTTACACAACTAACAATAAAAAGACTCCAAAACTAAATTTTTTTTTCACTATTGACGGCAGCCAACGGGTTAAATGTTTCTGCAGGATCTGTTCTTTACAGCTGGACTCCTATGGCATTCCCACAGCATAGCTCATCATGATATAGATGTATATAAAATTGTTGTAAGGGGACAGCATAACTCACCATAATGTACATGTATGTCAATTGTGGGAAGGGGTTAGAGAGACTGAGATTAGAACTAGTGTCACTCACACAGCTTCTATCTTCACCCCATAATGACTATTCTTATGAGGGTTGTTACATTACAACCTGTGTTATTTTTAGAATCCGATTTGTGTGTGATGCATCAACACTATAGTCTAAGTTGGTGAAGTGAGAAAAATATAGGCATAAATTAAATGTATGGGATCAAATTAGTAAAAATTGGCATGTGCCTAAGTATTCATTCCTTTTGCTATGAGGCCTTTAAAAAATGTCTGGTGCAAACAATTACCTTCATAAGTCAAATGCTTAGTGAAAGGACGTCCATTTGTGTGCAATCTTAAGTGTCACATGGACTGTCAGTATATACACACCTTTCCTGAAAGGTCATAGAGGCTGCAACACCAATAAGCAAGAGACACCACTAACCAAACAACACTATGAAGACTAAGGAGAGCTCCAAATAAGTCAGGGACAAAGTTGTTGAGAAGTACAAGTCAGGGGTTGGTTATAATAAAAATTCCAACCTCTGATGATCTCCCAGAGCACCATCAAATCCATTGTCATCAAATGGAAAGAACATGGTACCACAAAAAACCTGCCAAGAGAGGGCCGTCCACCACAACTCTCAATCTGGGCAAGGAGGGCATTAATAAGGCAACACAGAGACCAAAGGTAACTCTGAAGGACCTACAGCGTTTCCAAGCAGAGACTGGAGTATCTGTCTATGCGACTACAATAAGCCGTACACTCTGTAGAGGGGGGCCTTTATGGAAGAGTGGCCAAAAAAAGCTCTTAAACACAAAAATTGTAAGTCTCTTCTTGAGTTTGACAAATGATATGTGGGAGACTCCCCAAATGTATGGAGGAAGGTGCTTTGGTCAGATGAGACCAAAATTTAACTTTTTGGCAACCAAGGTAAACAGTATGTTTGGCGCCAAACCAACACAGCTCATCACCCCAAGAACACCATCCCCACTGTGATAGATGGTGGTGGCAGCAGCATACTGTGGGGATGTTTTAAGGCAGCAGCAACAGGAAAAATAGTCCCAGTTGAGAGGAAGATGGATGGTGTCAAATACAGGGATGTTCTTGAGCAAAACCTGTTTCGGTCTGTCAGTGATTTCAGACTGTGACAGATGTTCACCTTCCAACAAGACAATGACACAAAGCATACTGCTAAAGAAACACTCGAATGGTCTAAGGAGAAACTTAAATATTTTAGAGTGGCCTAGCCAAAGCCCAGACCTTAATCAAATTGAGAATCTGTGATCAGACTTGAAGATTCCTGTTCACCAGAGGAAACCATCTACTTGAAGGAGCTTTTGCAGTTTTGCCGTGAGGTCTGGACACATCCCTGTGTCAAGATGTGTAAAGTTCATAGAAATTTATCCAAAACAACTTGCAGCTGTAATTTCCGCAAAAGGAGGCTCTACAAAGTACTAACTTTAAGGAGGTGAATAGTTCCGCACACTGAAGTTTTTAGTAATTTTGTCTTATTTATTGTTTGATTTACAATTAAAAAAAAACAAAATCTTTACAGTTGTAGGCATGTACATTACATGAACTGATGCAAACCATCAAATGAAATTATGAAATTCCAGGATATGAGGTGGCAAAACACGAAAAATGCTAAGGGAGTGAATACTTTTTATGATGCATAAAATAAATGTGAGCAAAATAATCTTAATTTGTTTTGTACATGTAATCCCCTTTAAGGCTGTGTGCACACGTAGCATATTTTTTGCGTTTTTTTTGCGGTTTTTCGCTATAAAAACGCTATAAAACCGCGAAAAAAACGCTTACATTAAGCATCCTATGTAATAGAATGCATTCCGCATTTTTTGTGCACATGCTGCATTTCTTTCCTGAGCGGAATCGCATTCCAGAAAAAAACGCAGCATGTTCATTAAAATTGCGGAATCGCGGCGATTCTGCACCCATAGGAGTGCATTGATCTGCTTACTTCCCGCACGGGGCTGTGCACACCATGCGGGAAGCAAGCAGATCATGTGCGGTTGGTACCCAGGGTGGAGGAGAGGAGACTCTCCTCCACGGACTGGGCACCATATAATTGGTAAAAAATAAAGAATTAAAATAAAAAATAGTCCTATACTCACCCTCTGATGGCCCCCGAAATGTTCCCGCCTCTCCGGTGCATGATCTCTCTTCCGTTCCTATAGATGATGTGGTTCAGGACCTGTGATGACGTCACTGTCTTGTGATTGGTCGCGTGACCGCTCATGTGACTCACGCGACCAATCACAAGACAGTGACGTCATCGCAGGCCCTTCACTGCACTCCAGCTATAGGAACGGACGCCGCAGAGGTCTGCAGGTGAGTATAACCATGTTTTTTATTATTTTTATTATTTTTAAACATTCGATCTTTTACTATAGATGCTGCATAGGCTGCATCTATAGTAAAAAGTTGGTCACACTTGTCAAACACTATGTTTGACAAGTGTGACCAACCTGTCAGTCAGTTTTCCAAGCGATGCTACGGATCGCTTGGAAAACTCTAGCATTCTGCAAGCTAATTATGCTTGCAAAACGCTAGTTTTCTGCGGGTATATGCATGCTAATTCTGCATGCGATATACCCGCGGCAGGAGGCGCAGAATTGCAACGGAAATTTCCGCGGCAATTCTGCAACGTGTGAACTTAGCCTAAAACTTAGCTTTTAATAATACCAATAAAAAACCTTGACCCAAAAGAAACCTTGGTTAAATAACCACATATAATAAAATACCACCAGTTAGGTGACCTATTGAGATGCTACAATAAACCTACTGCTCACACCTGCCTTGCTGTGGAGGTTGGCACCCTAAGAGACGATTTATTGGCGCCCCCACTCAACGCAGGCTGTCCCTGTCTCCCCTATGATATCCCTCTCAATGTAGGTGGGAAAACAAAATAGTAAAGAGCAGTGGTGAAAAAAGTACACACAATATGTATAAGTACCCAACAAATCTCAACAAGTATCCCCACCTCTGATCATAATGATACAGCACATCGCCCAAAAGTGAGCCAGATAACAAGATAATACTCAGTCACAAGATAACCGTATTTGTCCCCTATAGTCACAGACATGTACTGATAACACATTCAGGTCCAGTTGGTCCCTACTGGACCTGAATGTGTTATCAGTACATGTCCGTGACTATAGGGGACAAATACGGTTATCTTGTGACTGAGTATTATCTTGTTATCTGGCTCACTTTTGGGCGATGTGCTGTATCATTATGATCAGAAGTGGGGATACTTGTTGAGATTTGTTGGGTACTTATACATATTGTGTGTACTTTTTTCACCACAGCTCTTTACTATTTTGTTTTCCCACCTACATTGAGAGGGATATCATAGGGGAGACAGGGACAGCCTGCGTTGAGTGGGGGCGCCAATAAATCGTCTCTTAAGGCCCCATCTCACTTAGCGACGCTAAAGCGATCCCGACAACGATACGACCTGTCAGGGATCGTTGCTGCGTCGCTATGTGGTCGCTGGTGAGATGTCAAACAGTGAGATCTTCCCAACGATCGCTGCTGCGATCTCACTGTTTGACATCTCACCAGCGACCTGTAGCGACCTGTACAACGATGTCACATGGGAGCTATTATGACGATTCAGTGTCTGAGTCGTCAACGAGGTCATTGGTAAGGTGTCAAACACAGCGATGTGTGCTACCCAGCGGGACCTCAACGATCAAAAAAAGGTCCAGGCCATTCCGACACGACCAGCGATCTCACAGCAGGGGCCTGGTCGCTGCTACGTGTCACACATAGCGAGGTCGCTACTGAGGTCGCTGTTGTGTCACAAAACTTGTGACTCAGCAGCGATCTCGCTAGCGATCTCGCTTAGTGAGATGGGGGCTTTAGGGTGCCAACCTCTACAGCAAGGCAGGTGTGAGCAGTAGGTTTATTGTAGCATCTCAATAGGTCACCTAACTGGTGGTATTTTATTATATGTGGTTATTTAACCAAGGTTTGTTTTGGGTCAAGGTTTTTTATTGGTATTATTAAAAGCTAAGTTTTAAAGGGGATTACATGTACAAAACAAATTTGATTAGTCCCTATACCATTTGTTTTTTGAATTGTTCAAAATAATCTTAACAAAGGGACACAACACCTCTAAGGGCTTGTACACACTATGTTTTTTCTGTGTGTTTTTCAAGGGTAAAAAGCTATGCACTGTACTGTATCAGCAAAGTGAATAAGAATTCTGAAATCTCATGCACATTCTGCTTATTTTTTCTTTGCGGAATTGAACCATCAACGTGGCTTTTCAAATGTGCAGCATGTCCATTCTTTGAGCATTTGGAATGAGCTGCAAAAACTAACGGTAAAAACTAAGTAAACATGAATAAAAAATGCACGTAAAAACACATCAAAACTGCCCACAGTGTTTTGCCTCCCACAACTTGGTTTTTGGTAATGAAAAATCTGTAAATAGTCAATGTGCATACTTTAAAGAAACCCTTCCGTGAAGTTTTTTATTTACTAAATTTGTATATATGTGCATATAATGTAGTGTGTGCGTGTTGATATACTCATCTACTGCCGCTGCCTCCAGTGTCCAGTGCCGTTCTGCTCTTCTTCTCAGTGATATCACCGTTCTGCTGTCTCTCTGGGTCATACTGTGCCCTGCGTGACCCAGAAGTGACTTTTCCAGTGTAAGCCTTTGGAGTGTCAGAACAAGGCACCAAAAGCTTACATTGTACAAGAGACTTTCGGGTTACGCATAGAGCATAGCATGAGCTGGATAGTTAGAATAGTGGTCACTTCACTGAGAAGAGAAGCAGAGCGGCGCTTTTAATATATCAGCGTGACGTCATTTATAGCAGCCGCTGGCTGCTGTGCAGATGACGATTCATACACCATTATCTTCATACATATTATGAACAGTGAAGAAAAAAAGCAATTTTCTGTGAAGTGATTTACCGCTAATATTTTATCCATACTACATAAAACTCAGTAAGTAGCACTAACAGAGGGTGAGTCATGTAACATCCTACAAATTGTGATGTTGTTTAGGCAAAGCCCCCATTGCATTTATAAAGTATTCTGATCCTTTATGTATAATATATTGTACCAGTCTCCATGTGTGATAATTCTTCTTGCTTATTGCACTTCTCTATAAATACCTTAAAAGCTTTCACTAAATATAACGTTTGTGTGGAATCATTCTGTGGAATTGAAAGCAGTGGATGTGTTGTGTTTTCTCTTGTGAAATAGAAAACAAGATATCATTTCACGAAGCACCGTGAAGCATCATTCATCCGGCCATTGTGGCGCACAGGTCACCTTAGATTAAATGTCAGGGAAAACAATGAAGACAAGTCAGATCAGACCTTTAATGCCTTTTAATTCCCAAGTGAATTACATTGACATTTATTTCCTTAAAAGCTATAACATATCGAATGTTATTCCTTCATAATCTCCATTATGTTGGATGTTGCATAATGATGAGTAGTGAAAAGTGTTCTTTATTACTGTTGCATGAAAGGGTGTACGATCAGGCCTGTCTGATACCCTCATAGGTAATAGTTTTAAAGCCACAAAAAAGTTAGCTACAGTCAGTACGGCCTTAGAGTCAAGCTTGGACTGGCCTACAGGAGAACAGGAGAATCCTCCGTTGGGCCCCTGTGCCAGAGTGGGCCACCACCCTCTTACATGAGCAGTACTTGGCACGATATACTTGAATTACTATGTAAACACAACATTTAATAATCTACCTAGTTCATTGTTATATAAATTTGTGATTCATGATAATGACACATTTGCATGTAGCTGAAAAGTGGGACCCTGGGCCTGGAGTCGGTTACTTGTAGGCCCTTGGCACCCCAGTCCGACACTGCTTAGATTGCATGGTGCTCTGTAGAAAATGGTGTACCCTACACTATTGTTTTTTTTACTCAGATTCCCAAGGACACCTGTATAACATCAATAGCCACAGGCTCATTCAAGCAGTCTACTGCAAACCATAGACCAGCATCTAGACCCTGTAAGTGTGTATGTGATGTAATGCTGCTGGACCGCATCAGGATCCATTTTGAGCTATTAAAATCAAGTTTATTGAACACAAAAATAGAATCAGACCATAAAAGGCAAATAGAGGAGTAAAAAAGGTGAGAAAACACAGATGACGTAGGTAAGTGGCACAGCCTGGACAAATACAATCAAGGAAAAGGTATACAAAAATGGGTAATAGCATATAGATAGAGCAGGTTATAAAATATATAAGTAATTGGAGAGCATCCCATATAAGGTTACAATAATAGTGCAATAATTACTATTAGCAGGGTAAGGTTACCAATGGGGAAGAAGCGATGTGTGATCCAATGAACGCATACTCACTGCAGGTTGGTGTTGTCAGGGTAATGATCACATGATCATGAGGGGAGGAAGTTCCATTCCGGAGCACTGTCAAGTCAGACCTCCTCTTCCCCATTGGTCTATGGCACTATAAAAAAGGTACATTACCAACGTCTAACCACCCCTGGACAAAGCATTTCATTTGTTAAACTTGTGTCGGGTGTGGTGGACGCCTGGATCTCTGTTTACTTTGCTGGTAATGACTATTGTATTTAGAGTTGAGCAAATTTCTTCGGGTCCACGCTTATTAGGCAAGCTACAGCACTTACCAAATAAGCTACAGAGCAAATCCGAATACTTGGAGTGAGCAAGCTGTTCGGCTCCGCAGCTGCATGTGTCGTGGCTGTGTCACTGTTGCAGCACATGCAAGGAAAGCCCGTGTGTTGGGCTCTCCATGCATGTGCTGCGGCGCCGATTAGCCGGCACGCTCCATGTATCCGGGTCCCTTCTGCAGCTTATTTGGTAAGCGCTATAGCTTGCCGAATAAGAGTGGACCCGAAAAAATTTGCTCAACTCTAATTGTATTATACCTTCATTATGCAGGCATTCCTTGTTAGTTTGGCTTTATTATGAGTATGTCTACTATACATTGTACAGCTATCAAGCCATAATAGGGATGGTTACTGCTTCACTGCTGACTTGCATTGATTTTTAACCCCATTTAGCATACAAGAAATATATATTGGTCTGATGAGTCCAAATTTGAGATCTTTGGTTCCAACCACTGTGTCTTTGTTCGACGCAGAAAAGGTGAACGGATGGACTCTCTGAATGCCTGGTTCCCACCGTCAAGAATGGAGGAGGAGGTGTGGGGGTGCTTTGCTGGTGACACTGTTGGGGATTTATTCAAAATTGAAGGCATACTGCACCAGCATGGCTACCACAGCATCTTGCAGCGGCATGCTATTCCATCCGGTTTGCATTTAGTTGGACCATCATTTATTTTTCAACAGGACAATGACCCCAAACACACCTCCAGGCTGTGTAAGGGCTATTTGACCAAGAAGGAGAGTGATGGGATGCTACGCCAGAGGACCTGGCCTCCACAGTCACCAGACCTGAACCCAATCGAGATGGTTTGGGGTGAGCTGGACCACAGAGTGAAGGCAAAAGGGCCAACAAGTGCTAAGCATCTCTGGGAACTCCTTCAAGATTGTTGGAAGACCATTCCCGGTGACTATCTCTTGAAGCTCATCAAGAGAATGCCAAGAGTGTGCAAACCAGTCATCAAAGCAAAAGGTGGCTACTTTGAAGAACCTAGAATATAAGACATATTTTCAGTTTCACACTTTTTTGTTAAGTATATAATTCCACGTGTTAATTCATAGTTTTGATGCCTTCAGTGTGAATGTACAATTTTCATAGTCATGAAAATACAGAAAAATCTTTAAATGAGAAGGTGTGACCAAACTTTTGGTCTGTACTGTATATAGTGCCTTGCGAAAGTATTCATCCCCCTGGAACTTTTCAACCTTTTCCCACATATGCTTCAAACATAAAGATACCAAATGCAATTTTTTGGTGAAAAACAAGTGGAACACAATTGTGAAGTTGAATTTAATTTATTGGTTATTTAAATTTTTTGTGGGAAATCAAAAACTGAAAAGTGGGGTGTGCAATATTATTCGGACCCTTTAACTTAATACTTTGTTGTGCCACCTTTTGCTGCGATTACAGCTGCAAGTCGCTTGGGGTATGTCTCTATCAATTTTGTATATCGAGAGACTGAAATTCTTGCCCATTCTTCCTGTCAATCGACATCGATCTGGGGCACCATGCAAAATCTCACCTCGTGGGGTATCCTTGATCAGGAGGAAGGTGATACATCAACCTAAAACTACAGGGAAAACTTGTTATTGATCTCAAGCCAGCTGGGACCACAGTCACCAAGAAAACCATGGGTAAACTTATTAATGATCTCAAGCCAGCTGGGACCACAGTTACCAAGAAAACCATTGGTAACACATTACGCCGTAAAGGTTTAAAATCCTGCAGTGCCCGCAGGGTCTCCCTGCTCAAGAGGGCACATATGCAGGCCCGTCTGAAGTTTACCAATGAACACCTGCATGATTCTGTGAGTGATTGGGAGAAGGTGCTGTGGTCAGATGAGACAAAAATTAAGGTCTTTGACATTAACTCAACTCGCCGTATTTGGAGGAAGTGAAATGCTGCCTATGACCCAAAAAACACCATCCCGACTGTCAAGCATAGAGGAGGAAACATTATGTTTTGGGGGTGTTTCTCTACTAAGGGCACAGGATTACTTCACTGCATCAATGGGAGAATGGAAGGAGCCATGTACTGTAACAAATGAGCCAAGGCAACAAATGAGTGGCTCAAAAAGAAGCATATTAAGGTCATGGAGTGGTCTGGCCAGTCTCCATACCTTATAGAAAACATATGAAGTGAGTTGAAGCTCTGAGTTGCCAAGCGACAGCCTCAAAATCTTAATGATTTAGAGATGATCTACAAAGAGAAGTCGACCAAAATTCCTCCTGACATGTGCGCAAACCTCATCATCAACTATGTCTGACTACTGTGCTTGCCAACAAGGGTTTTGCCACCAAGTGTTAAGTCTTGTTTGCCAGAGGGATCAAAAACTTATTTCTCACTGCAAAATGCAAATACACTTATATAATTTATACAATGTGATTTTCTGGATTTTATTTTCGATATTCTATCTCTCAATTTTAAAATTAACCTACTCTTAAAATTGTTCATGTCTTTGTCAGTGGGCAAACTTACAAAATCAGCAGCGGAACAAATACTTATTTCACCCACTGTATATAGATAGATAGATAGATAGATATAGATATACACATATATCTATATATATAATTGTCTAAGGGTTTTTCTGTCTGTCTGTCTGTCCCGTTTATTCATTCGCTGATTGGTCGAGGCCGCCTGGGCCTCAACCAATCAGCGACGGGCACAGTATCGACGTAGAAATCCCGCGTCTCTGATTGGTCGAGGCCGCCAGGCCTCGACCAATCAGCGACGGGCACAGTATCGACATAGATGTCATAATGGTTGCCATGGTATTGGTATGGTATGGTATGGTTGTCAGGTATTCTAGAATATGCATGTCCCTGTAGTATATGAACAATGATGATTCCAGAATTTGCGGCAGACTGTGCCCGTCGCTGATTGGTCGAGGCAACCTTTATGACATCATCGTCACCATGGCAACCATTATGACATCTATGTCGATACTGTGCCCGTCGCTGATTGGTCGAGGCCTGGGGGCCTCGACCAATCAGAGACGCGGGATTTCTACGTCGATACTGTGCCCGTTGCTGATTGGTTGAGGCCCAGGCGGCCTCGACCAATCAGCGAATGAATAAACGGGACAGACAGACAAACAGACAGAAAAACCCTTAGACAATTATATATATAGATATGGTCTCCATCCTGGTATGTGCTGCTCCCATCTTGCTCTCCCATCCTGTCATGTGCTGCTCCATCCTGCGCCCCCATCCTGTCATGTGCTGCTCTATCCTGCGCCCCCATCCTATCATGTGCTCCCATTCTGCGCCCCCATCCTGTCATATGCTGCTCCATCCTACACCCCATCCTGTCATCTGTGTGCCCCCATTCTGTCATGTGCTGCTCCCATCCTGTGCCCCCATTGTGTCATGTGCTGCTCCCATCCTGTCATGTGCTCCCATCCTGCTCCCCATCCTGTCATGTGCTCCCATCCTGCACCCCCATCCTGTCATGTGTGCACCCCATTCTGTCATGTGCTGCTCCCATCGTGCGCAATCATTCTGTCATGTGCTGCTCCCATCCCGCGCCCCCATTCTGTCATGTGCTGCTCCCATCGTGCGCAATCATTCTGTCATGTGCTGCTCCCATACCGCGCCCCCATTCTGTCATGTGCTGCTCCCATCCCGTGCCCCCATTCTATCATGTGCTGCTCCATCCTGCATCCCCATCCTGTCATGTGCTCCCATCCTGCACCCCCATCCTGTCATATGCTGCTCCATCCTACACCCCCATTCTGTCATGTGCTGCTCCCATCCTGTGCCCCCATTGTGTCATGTGCTGCTCCCATCCTGTCATGTGCTCCCATCCTGCGCCCCATCCTGTCATGTGCTCCCATCCTGCACCCCCATCCTGTCATGTGTGCGCCCCCATTCTGTCATGTGCTGCTCCCATCGTGCGCAATCATTCTGTCATGTGCTGCTTCCATCCCGCGCCCCGATTCTATCATGTGCTGCTCCCATCCTGTGCCCCCATTCTGTTGTAATGTGCTGCACACATTCTGCCTGTTCCTGTTTCCATTCTGCCATATGTTGCTCCCATCTTTCTCTCTCCGGCTCTACTGCCCGAGGGCGGCTGTGCTGAATGCGGGCGGCTGTGCTGAGTGCGGGCGGCTGTGCTGAGTGCGGGCGGCTGTGCTGAGTGCGGGCGGCTGTGCTGAGTGCGGGCGGCTGTGCGTGGCGGTGCTGAGTGCGGGCGGCTGTGCGTGGCGGTGCTGAGTGCGGGCGGCTGTGCGTGGCGGTGCTGAGTGCGGGCGGCTGTGCGTGGCGGTGCTGAGTGCGGGCGGCTGTGCGTGGCGGTGCTGAGTGCGGGCGGCTGTGCGTGGTGGTGCTGTGTGCGGGCGGCTGTGTGTGGCGGTGCTGAGTGCGGGTGGCTGTGCGTGGCGGTGCTTAGTGCGGGCGGCTGTGCGTGGCGGTGCTGAGTGCGGGCGGCTGTGCGTGGCGGTGCTGAGTGCGGGCGGTGCTGAGTGCGGGCGGCTGTGCGTGGCGGTGCTGAGTGCGGGCGGCTGTGCGTGGCTGTGCTGAGTGCCGGTGGCTGTGCGTGGCTGTGCTGAGTGCCGGCGGCTGTGCGTGGCTGTGGTGAGTGCCGGTGGCTGTGCGTGGCTGTAGTGAGTGTGGGCGGCTGTGCGTGGCTGTAGTGAGTGCGGGCGGCTGTGTGTGGCTGTGGTGAGTGCGGGCGGCTGTGCGTGGCTGTGGTGAGTGCCGGCGGCTGTAAGCGGCTGTGCTGAGTGCCGGCGGCTGTGCGTGGCTGTGCTGAGTGCCGGCGGCTGTGCTGAGTGCCGGCGGGTGTGCGTGGCTGTGGTGAGTGCGGGCGGCTGTGCATGGCTGTGGTGAGTGCCGCGGCTGTGCGTGGCTGTGGTGAGTGCGGGTGGCTGTGCGTGGCTGCGGTGAGTGCGGGCAGCTGTGCGTGGCTGTGCTGAGTGCCGGCGGCTGTGCGTGGCTGTGGTGAGTGCCGGCGGCTGTGCGTGGCTGTGGTGAGTGCCTGCGGCTGTGCGTGGCTGTGGTGAGTGCCGGCGGCTGTGCGTGGCTGTGGTGAGTGCCGGCGGCTGTGGTGAGTGCGGGCGGCTGTGCGTGGCTGTGGTGAGTGCCTGCGGCTGTGCGTGGCTGTGGTGAGTGCCTGCGGCTGTGCGTGGCTGTGGTGAGTGCGGGCGGCTGTGCGTGGCTGTGGTGAGTGCGGGCGGCTGTGCGTGGCTGTGGTGAGTGCCGGCGGCTGTGCATGGCTGTGGTGAGTGCGGACGGCTGTACGTGGCTGTGCTGGGCGCCGAGTGCTGGGGGCCTGAGCAGGCGGGGACACCGTCGCTCTGTGGTGGTCAGGTGCCGGAGTCGCCGCTAGCTCAGGCCCCCGGCACTTGCTATATTTACCTGTCCTCCGTTCCATCGATGCGCGCTGCTCTATCCTCCACATCCTCTGGCTGTGACTGTTCAGTCAGAGGGCGGCGCGCATTAAGCGCGTCATCGCGCCCTCTGAACTGAACGTCACAGGCAGAGGATGTGGAGGATAGAGCAGCGCGCATCGATGGAGCGGAGGACAGATAAATATTGCATACTCACCCTCCTGGCAGGTCCCTGCTTCTTTCGTTGGAGATCGCAGTGTGCGTTCAGTGCTTACGCATACCGCGATCTCCTGGGAGCGTCACTCTGTGGGGTCCAGACTGCGCTTGCGCAGTCTATAAAGGCTTCGGACAGAGTGACGCTCCCAGCGTTATATTATAGATATATATATATATATATATATATATATTGTAAGCTGCAGTAGCATCGTACGCAGTGAAGAAGCAGTGACCCACAAATTCAAACACAAAAGTCTCTTTTAATGTGTTTCTTCACAGCATTAAAGTCCAATTCACATAAATGCATATAGCTTCTGTGGATATTATCAGTGACCAGTTTACACCGGTTCAAAGCAATACATATCACATGGCTTTAGATTTGCGGTCCCTAAACAGGCCAGACTTCCCTTGTCCAGTTTCCCTGGGCGACTGCACGCCATCTCACAGTCTCTATACATCTCCATACACACAGCCTCATATGTTGCAGACACTACACACACCAGCCCTCCTCTAACTAGTTCTCGTGCGTGTCCTGCATCGCTGTATCACAGTCTCTTACAGACTCTATACTCACACAGTCGTACGCAGTTCAGGATATCCCCCGGATAGCAGCCGGGCACCATATCCACCTATTTGCAATTGTTGCACATGCTAGTCCTCTTTCGGGCACAGGACATCCACCTCCGGGCACAGGACTGTCCACATCCGACTCCTTCGGGCACAGGACATCCACCTCCGGGCACAGGACTGTCCACATCCGAGACCAGTACCATGGACGACTTGCATCTCTGTGTACGCTGCGGGTGCCAGGCTATTCAGCTGCCCTGGGTGCTGGCTCTGCTGGCCTGTGCCTCCATGCACTCTGCAGACCAGCACACACCAGACTGACACGGATGTGCACCTCACACACCTGACCTGACACCTGACCAGACACCTGACACACCCATACACCTTGCTGCAGGGTTTTTAAACACACACAAACCTGTGGCCTTCAGCCACATGGAAAACCCGGAACGGAAATCCGTGACTCTCATGCACACCTATGGACTTCATCCGTCTGCATGCCCATTCTGGGGAGTACAAACAGCGCCCCCTAGCTGTATCAGAGGCCACAGCCTCACAATATATATATATATATATATATATATATATATATATATGTGTGTATATATATATATATATATATATATATATATATATATATATATATATATATATATACACATACATGGACACACCTACTCATTTAAAGATTTTTCTGTATTTTCATGACTATGAAAATTGTACATTCACACTGAAGCAAAAGGTGGCTACATTGAAGAACCTAGAATATGACATAATTTCAGTTGTTTCACACTTTTTTGTTAAGTATATAATTCCACATGTGTTAATTCATAGCTTTGATGCCTTCAGTGTGAATGTGCAATTTTCATAGTCATGAAAATACAGAAAAATCTTTAAATGAGAAGGTGTGTCCAAACTTTTGGTCTGTACTGTATATCTATATACACACACACACCTTTATACAACACACTAGGATGTAATGCTACATGCACATTACTCACACTATTGTCACTCATACTGCAAACATACCACTCCTAACCTGCCTTTAAATCACATACTGGATGCATACAGAACTCACACACTAGACATACACGGCATGCGGCACTCACGCACATGACATATACTGCATACAGCACTCACATTGGACGTATATTGCATACAGCACTCACACTGGACGTATACCACATACAGCACTCACACACTAGATGTATACTGTATACAGCACTCACACACTGGACATTTACTGTATACAGCACTCACACACTGGACGTATACTGCATACATTACTCACACACTGGATGTATACTGCGTACAGCACGCACACACTGGATGTATACTGCGTACAGCACTCACACACTGGACATATACTGGATAGAGCACTCACACACTGGATGTATACTGCATACAGCACTCACACTGGATGTATACTGCATACAGCACTCACACTGGATGTATACTGCGTACAGCACTCACACACTGGACATATACTGGATAGAGCACTCACGTATACTGCATATGGAGCACCCCCAGACGCAGGGCCGCGGGGTACTCGGTACCGGGCCTCTCAGTCTCTGTCTTGGGGTTGTCACGGTGGCTAGGCTCGGTCCGTGACCCTGCTAAGGGGCGTCCAATGAAAGGTGTGCTGGTGGTGCGTGGTGCAAGTCGCGATGAATAACGAGGACACAGGGTTGCAGTCTCTTTACCTCTTTACTGAAGGCTTCAGGATCCACAATCCAGAGTACTGCTAACAGGGCTGGCTGAGACCGGCCGGTCCGAAGGCACATCCAGAGTTCCCTTTGCAGGTGGAAATCAGTGCCTACCTTCTAGCGCCTGTGTGTTGTAGCACCTCCCTGCTGAGCACCACGGGATAGTCCTCACAACTGTTGTGTCTGTTCTGATGTTATTCCTCACAACTCGTATCTGTTCTGATGTTCTTCTCCGTCCCCCAGATGATATGGCTAGGACGCACCCGTATGACGGGTAGGCCTGGAGTTCTTCCGGGACCCTAGAGTCGCCCCTCTCCCACTGTTGCCCCCTATGTCTGCTTAGGTGATTTAGGTGAGACAGCCAACCTATAGTTAACTGTCCTGCCGTTGGTTTGAAGTAATGCTTGGAGCCCAATACTTCCTCGGCGTTCTGGCCATCGGCTACGCGCCTCAGTAGGATGTTGCCTCGATCTTACGGCACGACTCCTACTGGCTTTATCTCCTTTGTGCTGCGATCTCGTTTCTCACTTCTCCACAGTAAACCTCGCTTTTTGTCCTTTGTTAAGATACCGCCGCAATGAAGTGCAAGCGCGGTTCCGTAACGTTCTGTTCTGTTCGCTAGGCCTCTGTCAGGATCCCACCCCTGACAGGGACCCCCCTGAATCTTCCCCCGCAACACCCTCTGCCACAGGATGTTGCCTGGTTCCAACCCAGTCAGCTTCTCACTAACTTTCTGTCCGACCCCCAGTTTTACCAGATTGTGAGGAGTGGCCTAATCATAGAACCCTTTGCTCCCTCTGGTGGCCAGAGTGTGACGTGTATTGGTGTCTGTGATACCTGGTCAGGTGAACTCCTTAGGTGCCGTCAGACGTACCATCACTCCCCTTAGCGGCGGAGCGTCAGTACTGCAACGACCAGGACTCTGGGGCGCTGCACATACAGCACTCACACACTGGATGTATACTGCATACAGCACTCACACTGGATGTATACTGCGTACAGCACTCACACACTGGACATATACTGGATAGAGCACTCACTAATGTATACTGCATACAGCACTCACACACTTGATGTATATTGCATACAGCACTCACACACTGGACATATACTGCGTACAGCACTCACACACTGGATGTATACTGCATACAGCACTCACACACTGGATGTTTACTGCATACAGCACTCACACACTGGATGTATACTGCGTACAGCACTCACACTGGACATATACTGGATAGAGCGCTCACACACTGGATGTATACTGCATACAGCACTCACACTAGATGTATACTGCGTACAGCACTCACACTGGACGTATACTGGATAGAGCACTAACTGACATATACTGCATACAGCACTCACACACTGGATGTATACTGCATACAGCACTCACACACTGGACGTATACTGCATACAGCACTCACACACTGGATGTATACTGCATACAGCACTCACACACTGGATGTATACTGCATACAGCACTCACACACTGGATGTATACTGCATATAGCACTCACACACTGGACGTATACTGGATACAGCACTCACTGACATACTGCATACAGCACTCACACACTGGATGTATACTGCATACAGCACTCACACACTGGATGTATACTGCATAAAGCACTCACACACTGGACGTATACTGGATACAGCACTCACTGACATACTGCATACAGCACTCACACACTGGATGTATACTGCATACAGCACTCACACACTGGATGTATACTGCATATAGCACTCACACACTGGACGTATACTGGATACAGCACTCACTGACATATACTGCATACAGCACTCACACACTGGATGTATACTGGATACAGCACTCACTGACGTATACTGCATTACTGCATACAGCACTCACACACTGGATGTATACTGCATGAATCACTCACACACTGGACATAAACTGCATACAGCACTCACACACTGGACGTATACTGCATACAGCACTCACACACTGGACGTATACTGGATACAGCACTCACTGAGGTATACTGCATACAGCACTCACACACTGGATGTATACTGGATACAGCACTCACTGACGTATACTGCATTACTGCATACATCACTCACACACTGAATGTATACTGGATAGAGCACTAACTGATGTATACTGCATACAGCACTCACACACTGGATGTATACTGCATACAGCACTCGCACACTGGATGTATACTGCATACAGCACTCACACACTGGACGTATACTGCATACAGCATTCACACACTGGATGTATACTGCATACAGCACTCACACACTGGATGTATACTGCATACAGCACTCACACGCTGGACGTATACTTGATACAGAACTCACTGACGTTTACTGCATACAGCACTCACACACTGGACGTATACTTGATACAGCACTCACTGACGTTTACTGCATATAGCACTCACACACTGGACGTATACTTGATACAGCACTCACTGACGTTTACTGCATACAGCAGTCACACACTGGACGTATACTGCATGCAGCACTCACACACTGGATGTATACTACTTACAGCACTCACACACTGGATGTGTCAACCAAAATATGAAAACTCTACAGGTCTCGGAAAATGGCGATACAATAAAAACATTTTTTTTAAAAAGTCTGGTTTTTTTTCATTGCTAAAGATTGAAAAAATAGGCATGTTTTGGTACTGTCGTAATTGTACTGATGAGGTTTTTACCACAAAATATACACTGTAGAGAATGCGAGTGTGAGTGTATTGTGCTCCGATTCTCTCACGTGAGAGAATCACAGCTCCTCCATTGCCGGCATCTTCCTTGATGGGACTGTACTTGGATGACATCCAACCGAGTTCAGTCCTATTATTCACATGTGCCCATAGACTTCTATGGGTGTGTGCGATCCGACACTTGGATGCACTTGCAGCATGATGGGATTGTTTTCTCATGCCGAATCGAGATGATAAAATAATCACAGATCTGCACTGCCCCATAGTATAACACTGGGCCGAGTGCTATCCGATAAAACATCAGATAACATCGGCCATGTTGTACGCTTGTGTGAGCGAGCCCTATCCGTTGTAAATAAATAACTCATTTTTCATTTACCCTGCAGAGATTTAGCAAGAAAAGATCGGAATGGAGCATCAGACCCCTTTGTCAGGGTACAGTACAATGGCAAAATACAAGAGAGCACGGTACATTTATAATATTACATATTTATTTGTCATGTTTGTATCTACTTTTTTGTCCAGTTTACTAATCCATAGAGATATTGTATTGCAGCTCCTTCTAATGCTAAGCTGCTGTCAGTGTCGGGGGCACGTTTACAGCCACCACTCTCAATACACAGAGTGGTGACTAATCCCACGCAGGCACCGCCCCTGTGGCTGAAACCCAAATAGTACCCAGGGGAATAAAATTAATTTCCTTCTGGTACCGGGGGACTAAGTGTCGGTGCCGGTTAATGGCATTTTTTCACGTAACAGGTTCCCTTTAAAGAGGACCTTTCATCAAAATTTTCATGTTGACCTAGACACAAGATGCAACAGGCATTGCAGTACAAATCAACATTTTTTTAATTATTTCGCCTCTCCAATGCAAGATATTAGCTATCAAAGTATTTGGCACATAAACCGTTTATTCCAAGTGTGCATTACAAGGGAGATTTCACTGGCAGCATGTACTTTCTCCTTTTTTTGATGCTGACCAATCATAAGCCAGAAGCAACACGCTGCGGGAAGAATAACATGCCCCCACAAGAGCTTAGAATAAGCTCAGCGTGAGACATGTGTTGACAAACAGTTTGCTCTCCTCACTTCTGTGTTATGACGTGTGCTGGAGTACAGCAGACCTGAATGTGATTAACTGACAGCTCTCAGCTATGGCAGTCAGTGTGGGGGAAGGGGCAGTGCTGTAGAGTTGAGTCTTGATACAACATTTCTAGTAGCTCTCCTCTCATAGTGCTGCCAGCTCTGCCAATCATAAGCAGGTGCCCCCACACAAGGGGAAAAGGATGAAAAAGAAAAGAACACCTCCCCACTATAGTTTAGAACAGGTTCTGTGTGAGACATAATGACACTGTCTACTCTGATCACTGCATAGGGGTAAAGTGCTGGAGCACAGCAGACCTGAGTGTGATAAACAGCTTTCAGCTTTCATCTCCAGCAGCCCGTGTGGGGAAGAGGCAGTGTAGTAGTGTTGGTAGAACTACACTTGCTTTGGCAATACTAATATGTGTTTGTTCCTGCCAATAAAACTCATTTGATTTTGAAATGAGCGCTAAGGTTTTTTAAAGAGACTCAATTTCAGTTGTAATGCTCCTCCTCCTCCCAGACTGACTGCTGGAGATTAAATGTATAAACTGTCAGTTAATCACGCTTTAAGGGTACTGTCACACAGTGGCACTTTGGTCGCTACAACGGCACGATCCGTGACGTTCCAGCGATATAGTTACGATATCGCTGTGTCTGACACGCTACTGCGATCAGGGACCCCGCTGAGAATCGTACGTCGTAGCAGATCGTTTGAAACTTTATTTCGTCATCAAGTGTCCCGCTGTGGCGGCATGATCGCAGCGTGTAACAAAGGTGTGCACGATATTCCCAATGTCCCGTATGACTTCTACATCGCAACTACGTCATGAAATTATCGCTCCAGCGCCGTGCATTGCAAAGTGTGACCGCAGTCTACGATGCTGGAGCGATAATCAAGCGACGCTGCAACGTCACAGATTGTGCCGTCTGTCATGATCTCCATGGCCAGAGAACTAGCATAAGCCTCAATAGGAACAAGCTCTTGGAAGATGTAACTGTACTGACCATGAACTAAACCTACCGCATCATCTAGAAGTAGCCAGGTAGCATGTCCTACTTTTTATCCCTATATGCCCAGCGCCGGCCGGAGAACTAAATAATGCTAGCAGAGGGAAATATAAGACCTGACTCACCTCTAGAGAAATGCCCAAAAGGAGACAGAAGCCCCCCACATATATTGGCGGTGATATGAGATGAAACAACAAACGCAGCAGGAAAATAGTTTTAGCAAATTTGAGGTCCGCTTTCTAGATAGCAGAAGACAGAAAGCATACTTTCATGGTCAGTAGAAAACCCTAACAAAACACATCCAGAAATTACTTTAGGACTCTGGCATTAACTCATAATACCAGAGTGGCAATTCCTGATCAACAAGAGCTTTCCAGACACAGTAACGAAACTGCAGCTGTGAACTGGAACCAAAATACAAAAACAAAACATGGACGAATGTCCAACTTATCTAGTAGATGTCTGGGAGCAGGAACAAGCACAGAGAGGCTTCTGATAACATTGTTGACCGGCAAGCATCTAACAGAGAAGCCAGGTTATATAGCGACACCCAGATCTAATCAGAACAGGTGAACAGGGAAGATGATGTCACAAGTTCAATTCCACCAGTAGCCACCGGGGGAGCCCAGAATCCAAATTCACAACAGTACCCCCCCCTCAAGGAGGGGGCACCGAACCCTCACCAGAACCACCAGGGCGATCAGGATGGGCCCTATGAAAGGCACGAACCAGATCAGAGGCATGAACATCAGATGCAGTGACCCAAGAATTATCCTCCTGGCCGTATCCCTTCCACTTGACCAGATACTGGAGTCTCCGTCTGGAAACACGGGAGTCAAGGATTTTTTCCACAACGTACTCCAACTCACCCTCAACCAACACCGGAGCAGGAGGCTCAACGGAAGGCACAACCGGTGCCTCATACCTGCGCAATAACGACCGATGAAAAACGTTATGAATAGAAAAGGATGCAGGGAGGTCCAAACGGAAGGAAACAGGGTTAAGAATCTCCAATATTTTATACGGACCGATGAACCGAGGCTTAAACTTAGGAGATGAGACCCTCATAGGGACAAAACGAGAAGACAACCACACCAAATCTCCAACACAAAGCCGAGGACCAACACGACGGTGACGGTTGGCAAAAAGCTGAGTCTTCTCCTGGGACAACTTTAAATTGTCCATCACCTGCCCCCAGATATGATGCAATCTCTCCACCACCGCATCCACTCCAGGACAATCCGAGGATTCCATCTGACCGGAGGAAAATCGAGGGTGGAACCCCGAATTACAGAAAAACGGGGACACCAAAGTGGCAGAGCTGGCCCGATTATTGAGGGCGAACTCCGCCAATGGCAAAAAAGCAACCCAATCATCCTGGTCAGCAGACACAAAACACCTCAGATATGTCTCCAGGGTCTGATTAGTCCGCTCGGTCTGGCCATTAGTCTGAGGGTGAAAAGCAGACGAAAAAGACAAATCTATGCCCATCCTAGCACAGAATGCCCGCCAAAATCTAGACACAAATTGGGTTCCTCTGTCAGAAACGATATTCTCAGGAATACCATGCAAACGAACAACATTTTGAAAAAACAGGGGCACCAACTCGGAAGAAGAAGGCAATTTGGGCAGGGGAACCAAATGGACCATCTTAGAAAAACGGTCACACACCACCCAGATGACAGACATCTTCTGAGAAACAGGCAGATCTGAAATAAAATCCATCGAGATGTGTGTCCAAGGCCTCTTAGGAATAGGCAAGGGCAACAATAATCCACTAGCCCGAGAACAACAAGGCTTGGCCCGAGCACAAACGTCACAAGACTGCACAAAGCCTCGCACATCTCGTGACAGGGAAGGCCACCAGAAGGATCTTGCCACCAAATCCCTGGTACCAAAAATTCCAGGATGACCTGCCAATGCAGAAGAATGTACCTCAGAGATGACTCTACTGGTCCAATCATCAGGAACAAACAACCTATCAGGCGGACAACGATCCGGTCTATCCGCCTGAAACTCCTGCAAGGCCCGCCGCAGGTCTGGAGAAACGGCTGACAAGATAACTCCCTCCTTAAGAATACCTGTGGGGTCAGAGTTGCCGGGTGAATCAGGCTCAAAACTCCTAGAAAGGGCATCCGCCTTAACATTCTTAGAACCCGGTAGGTACGATACCACAAAATTAAACCGAGAGAAAAATAATGACCAGCGCGCCTGTCTAGGATTCAGGCGCCTGGCGGTCTCAAGATAGATCAAATTTTTGTGGTCAGTCAATACCACCACCTGATGTCTGGCCCCCTCGAGCCAATGGCGCCACTCCTCAAACGCCCACTTCATGGCCAAAAGCTCCCGATTCCCAACATCATAATTCCGCTCAGCGGGCGAAAATTTACGGGAAAAGAAGGCACAAGGCCTCATCACGGCGCAGTCAGAACTTTTCTGCGACAACACTGCCCCAGCCCCGATCTCAGAAGCGTCGACCTCAACCTGAAAAGGAAGAGTCACATCAGGCTGACGCAACACAGGGGCAGAAGAAAAACGGCGCTTAAGCTCCTGAAAGGCCTCCACAGCATCAGGGGACCAATTAGCAACATCAGCACCCTGTCTAGTCAAATCGGTCAATGGCTTAACGACATCCGAAAAACCAGAAATAAATCGACGATAAAAGTTGGCAAAGCCCAAAAATTTCTGAAGACTTTTAAGAGAAGAGGGCTGCGTCCAATCACAAATAGCTTGAACCTTGACAGGATCCATCTCAATGGAAGAGGGAGAAAAAATATATCCCAAAAAGGAAATTCTCTGAACCCCAAAAACGCACTTAGAACCCTTGACACACAGAGAATTAGACCGCAAAACCTGAAAAACCCTCTTAACTTGCCGGACATGAGAGTCCCAATCATCCGAAAAAATCAGAATATCATCCAGATACACTATCATAAATTTATCCAAAAAATCGCGGAAAATATCATGCATAAAGGACTGGAAGACTGAAGGGGCATTAGAAAGACCAAAAGGCATCACCAAATACTCAAAGTGGCCCTCGGGCGTATTAAATGCGGTTTTCCACTCATCCCCCTGCCTGATCCGCACCAAATTATACGCCCCACGGAGATCAATCTTAGAGAACCACTTGGCCCCCTTTATGCGAGCAAACAAATCAGTCAGCAACGGCAATGGGTATTGATATTTAACAGTGATTTTATTCAAAAGCCGATAATCAATACATGGTCTCAAAGAGCCGTCTTTTTTTGACACAAAGAAAAAACCGGCTCCTAAGGGAGATGACGATGGACGAATATGTCCCTTTTCCAAGGACTCCTTTATATATTCTCGCATAGCAGTATGTTCAGGCACAGACAGATTAAATAAACGACCCTTTGGGTATTTACTACCCGGAATTAAATCTATAGCACAATCGCACTCACGGTGCGGAGGTAGTGAACCCAGCTTGGGTTCTTCAAAGACGTCACGATAATCAGACAGGAACTCAGGGATTTCAGAGGGAATAGATGATGAAATGGACACCAAAGGTACGTCCCCATGAGTCCCCTTACATCCCCAGCTCAACACAGACATAGCTCTCCAGTCAAGGACTGGGTTGTGAGACTGCAGCCATGGCAATCCTAGCACCAAATCATCATGTAGATTATACAGCACCAGAAAACGAATAGTCTCCTGGTGATCCGGATTAATACACATAGTCACTTGTGTCCAGTATTGTGGTTTATTATTAGCCAATGGGGTGGAGTCAATCCCCTTCAGAGGAATAAGAGTCTCCAAAGGCTCTAAATCATACCCACAACGATTGGCAAAGGACCAATCCATAAGACTCAAAGCGGCGCCAGAGTCGATATAGGCGTCCGTAGTAATAGATGACAAAGAGCAAATCAGGGTCACAGACAAAATAAATTTAGACTGTAAAGTGCCAATGGGAACGGATTTATCAAGCTTTTTAGTACGCTTAGAGCATGCTGATATAACATGAGTAGAATCCCCACAATAGAAACACAACCCATTTTTCCGTCTAAAATTCTGCCGCTCGCTTCTGGACAGAATTCTATCACACTGCATGTTTTCTGGCGTCTTCTCAGTGGACACCGCCAGATGGTGCACTGGTTTGCGCTCCCGCAGACGCCTATCGATCTGAATGGCCATTGTCATGGACTCATTCAGACTTGCAGGCACAGGGAACCCCACCATAACATCCTTAATGGCATCAGAAAGACCCTCTCTGAAAGTAGCCGCCAAGGCACACTCATTCCACTGAGTAAGCACAGACCATTTACGGAATCTTTGGCAGTAAATTTCAGCTTCATCTTGCCCCTGAGATAGGGACATCAAAGTTTTTTCTGCCTGAAGTTCCAAATGAGGTTCCTCATAAAGCAAGCCCAAGGCCAGAAAAAACGCATCCACATTGCGCAACGCAGGATCCCCTGGTGCCAATGCAAAAGCCCAATCTTGAGGGTCGCCGCGGAGCAAGGAAATCACAATCCCAACCTGCTGTGCAGGGTCTCCAGCAGAACGAGATTTCAGGGACAAAAATAACTTACAATTATTTCTAAAATTCTGAAAGCTAGATCTATTCCCTGAGAAGAATTCCGGCAAAGGAATTCTCGGCTCTGATACCGGAGCATGAACAACAAAATCTTGCAAACTTTGTACTTTCGTGGCGAGATTATTCAAACCTGCAGTTACACTCTGTAGATCCATTATAGACAGGTGAACATAGAGCCATTCAAAGATTAGAAGGAGAGAGAAAAAAAAGAAAGACTGCAGCATAGACAGACTGGCAAGTGATCCAATTAAGAGCACACTAACTACTAGAGAGAAAAAAAAAAAAAAATTTTCAGCAGACTTCTTATTTCTCTCCTTTCTCAGCCAAGGATTTTAACCCTTTAGCCGGCCGGTCAAACTGTCATGATCTCCATGGCCAGAGAACTAGCATAAGCCTCAATAGGAACAAGCTCTTGGAAGATGTAACTGTACTGACCATGAACTAAACCTACCGCATCATCTAGAAGTAGCCAGGTAGCATGTCCTACTTTTTATCCCTATATGCCCAGCGCCGGCCGGAGAACTAAATAATGCTAGCAGAGGGAAATATAAGACCTGACTCACCTCTAGAGAAATGCCCAAAAGGAGACAGAAGCCCCCCACATATATTGGCGGTGATATGAGATGAAACAACAAACGCAGCAGGAAAATAGTTTTAGCAAATTTGAGGTCCGCTTTCTAGATAGCAGAAGACAGAAAGCATACTTTCATGGTCAGTAGAAAACCCTAACAAAACACATCCAGAAATTACTTTAGGACTCTGGCATTAACTCATAATACCAGAGTGGCAATTCCTGATCAACAAGAGCTTTCCAGACACAGTAACGAAACTGCAGCTGTGAACTGGAACCAAAATACAAAAACAAAACATGGACGAATGTCCAACTTATCTAGTAGATGTCTGGGAGCAGGAACAAGCACAGAGAGGCTTCTGATAACATTGTTGACCGGCAAGCATCTAACAGAGAAGCCAGGTTATATAGCGACACCCAGATCTAATCAGAACAGGTGAACAGGGAAGATGATGTCACAAGTTCAATTCCACCAGTAGCCACCGGGGGAGCCCAGAATCCAAATTCACAACAGCCGTCATAGCGACCAAAGTGCCACTGTGTGACAGTACCCTAAGTCTCCTGTACTCCAGCCGGTGTCATCACTCTACAATGAGGAGATCAGACTGTTTGTCACGGTTATGGGGGCATGTTCTTCTGTCCCCAATGTGTTGCTGCCTGCTTATGATTGATTAGCATCAGAAAGCGGTAGAAGTACATGCCCCCCAGTGAAATCCCTCTGCCCCCTTGGATTTTTAAGGTTTTAAATACTGTACTTTGATCGCTCATATCTCTACATCAGAGAGACGACATAAAAAAAAAATAATACAAATGCTTTATTCTGGTCTGCAGCACCTATTACATGTTTTTTTCCATTTCAACGTGAGAAATTTGTTGAAAGATCCTTTTTAACCCCTTAATGACCGCCAATACATCTTTTAACTGACCTGAGATATAAGAGAATAGCCTCCCCATACAGGTGACAATCCAGCAGCTGTCGGCTGTCCACTATAGCTGACAACTTTCTGCATCAGCCACGATCAGTGTTTGCACCGTCCATATCTGTTAAACCCCTTAGATGCTGCTGTCAATAGTGACTACATTATATAAATGGTTAACAGAGTGTGGGGGCTTCCTCTTTGCCCCAATTGGTGCCCTCAGATCATGATTTT
This sequence comes from Ranitomeya variabilis, assembly GCF_051348905.1. Classification (NCBI taxonomy): domain Eukaryota; kingdom Metazoa; phylum Chordata; class Amphibia; order Anura; family Dendrobatidae; genus Ranitomeya; species Ranitomeya variabilis. Next base: position 415,054,365 of record NC_135234.1, read on the forward strand.
GTGGTCCTGATGTTTGCCATGGCAATTCATGACCAAATAGCGGCCTTAGAGTCTGACTGCTGTAGTAATCTGTTCAGAAGTTAGAGATCTTTAGGTGGTAAAAATACACATTTTTATTTCTGTCATGTCACTTTGCATTAATTCCTGAAAAGCACCTGAAGGGTTAACAAACTAACTGACAACAGTTTTCAATATGTCAGGGGGTACTGTTTTTAAAATGGTATCATGTTTGGGTTTTTTTCCAATATATAGGACCCCTAAAGTCACTTCAAACATGGATAAGTCCTTAAAAAAAGAAATTTTGTAAATGTCCTTGAAAATATGAAAATTTGATGCTACATTTTTAAACCTCATAAAATGCTAACAAAATAAAATAACATTTTACAAATGGTGCTGATGTAAAGCCGACATGTGGAAAATGTTATTTATTAATGGTTTGCTGTGGTATGACCATCTGGATTAAAGAGATAATCATTCAAATTTAGAAAAGTGCAATTTTTTTTTACATTTTTCTAACATTTTTGATACTTTTTATAAATAAACACAAAACATATTGACCTAAATTAACCATTATCATAAAGTATAATGTGTCACGAAAAAAGAGTCTCAAAATCACTGGGATTTGTTGAAGCGCACTTTCTGTCTGGATTTGGATTTATTAAATGGGATACCAGCAGCGCAGATTATCCACGAACCCTCCTTATCTGTATAAGTTATAACAAAAAATATTTATGTTGTATTTTAACCCCATTATGACATTTGATTTACTGAGACATTCAATGCTGGGTTCTGTGAATGATATTAACTAAGAAGCTGAGCCTACAATGATGTATGAACTCAGCAGATGACAGCTGTGCTATACAATTAGAACTTGCCTTTAACAGCAGCTCGCAGCTATTAGACACTTAAATACCACCGTCGATCTCTGACAGCGGCTACTAAAGTGTGTATCCAAGGGATATGTCAAGCTATGAGCCAATCGGGCCCCGGTGACGGGATGGTGGGGTGCTGATGAGTTGCCATGGTAGCCAGGAGCCTGCCGGAATCCCCTGTGCCTGCCATGACTGTGTTCCTTTGAAGGCAAACCTGTGTCTTGGCTTCGTAGGAGACAGTGATTTTTACTATACTGCAATAACGTGGTATTGCACTATATAGTATAAGTGGTCATATGATTGCAAGCCCGAGTCCCCTAAGGAGATTTAAAAAGTTGAAAAACATTTTGATGGAAAAAAATATAAAAATGTGAATCTCTTCATTTCCTCCTATGAATAGACATATTTTATTTTGCTACATCTGTATAAATGAAATCTATCAAAATATAAAATGAATGATTATATCCAATATAGAAAAGACTCAAATCAAAAGATAATAATACTTTATTGGTTCACAATGTAATTATACAATTTGTTAAAAACATATAAAGTTTGAGAATAACATACCGTACATGATACGAAAAACAAGATAAGATGGCGTGCTGTATAACATATACTGTACATCATATACTTCATATACTAATCGCCTTATAACAAAGTCCATGATTATAGGAGCTAATTGAGTAAAATGCATGTGAACAGCAAGTATATGGAGGTCCCGTTACTTTACATAGTGAAAAAAATTAACAATCTCACAATTGGAGAAAAGTGCATATTGCGATATAAACAACCATGTAAGAGGAACATAAAGCATGTCATATTAATTCATAATATTGATCAATATGATGAACAGAAGTCCAGGATTAATCATCACATGGTTATATATAAACCAGTGGGAATAATGATTCATTAAATCTCATATAGATGCTGCATTCCTCCACACAGTACACAAGATAATAATCTACCAAATGGAAAATATTTTAAGTGCAATAATAATTAACCCATTGGAGAAAAGTGCTAAGTGCAAAGTATATGAATCACAGTGTGGAGGAAATATGCGGCATACTGTATGTAGAAAGATTCAGTATGAACAATAACCTCTGTGGCTGGACTTTCATGTACAAATAAATCATGTTACCATACAACATAGACACCAGACACCTTCGACGTCCGTTTCGCATTGGCTTCCTCAGAAGGCTCCTTTCTAAATAAAATAAGTGATTATGTGCAGAAAGTCTGTGTGTACAGGTCAACTTTGTTTGCTTTTTACTCTACTGTTAACAGGTTTGTGAAAGCGACTTAGACAAAAAATATTTTTTCAATTTGCTCCTTTATTATTTATCTGGAGTTAATCATTGCATATGAGTAAACTAATGATTACAATTTTATGAGTAAAGAAGAGATTAAAAACAACTGAACAGAAATTGAGAAAATAATTGCTCTTTCTCCACTCCAAATAATTGTTTATTAAAGTTTAATGTTTTATTGATTAAAGATCACGGTTAATGATAAACTCCCTGAACAATGTTAGTCCTGGACATGAATCATCCAGAAGCCCATAGAAATACTCATCACTGCACTTAGACAATGATTGGTCAAGAATAATTATTACATTTCGTTATTTTTTCTTATTTCTGATATACATTTTTCCAAGTCAAAAACATGTACTTTTATAATTCTGAATTATATTATACTAGATGGTGGCCTGATTCTAACGCATCGGGTATTCTAGAATATGTATGTATGTATGTATATATATAGCAGCCACATAGTATATAGCACAGGCCACGTAGTATATAGGAGTACTACGTGGCCTGTGCTATATACTATGTGGCTGCTATATACATACATACATATTGTAGAATACCCGATGCGTTAATACAGGCCACGCAGTAAATAACACAGCCCACGTAGTATATAACACAGTCCACACAGTATATAGCAGCCACGCAGTATATACAGGCCAGGTAGTATATAACACTGGCCATGTAATATATAACACAGCCCACGTAATATATAGCACAGCCCACATAGTATCTAACACTGGGCATAGAAGTAAATAGTCCCATACAGCTTCATATGATGCACGACTACTCCTCACAGCTGGGGCCACCGTACACATAGATCACTACGCCCAGGCCCGGGCACTCACCGTGTAATTAAAATAAAAAATAGTTATATACTCACCCGCCGGGGTCCAGCGAAGCTGTGCCGATGCGCTCGCGGCTGCCGCCATCTTTCGTTCCCAGGATGCATTGCGAAATTACCCAGATGACTTAGCAGTCTCGCGATGCACCTCTGGGAACAGAAGCTGGCGGCAGGCGCGAGCGCATCGTCGGACGACGGAAGGTGAGAATAGCAGGTTGTTTGTTTTTTTATTATTTTTAACATTAGATCTTTTTACTATTGATGCTGCATAGGCAGCATCAATAGTAAAAAGTTGGGGACACACAGGGTTAATAGCAGCGTTAACGGAGTGCGTTACCCGCGGCATAATGCGGTCCGTTAACGCTGGTAGTAACCCTGTGTGAGCGGTGACTGGACGGGAGTATGGAGCGGGCGCCGGGCACTGACTGCAGGGGAGTAGGGAGGGACTAATTCTCGGCCTGACTGTGCCCGTCGCTGATTGGTCGCGGCATCCAGGACAGGCAGCTGGCGAGACCAATCAGCGACGCGGGATTTCCGTTACAGACAGACAGACGGAAGTACCCTTTAGACAATTATATATATAGATTTTTCTTATTTCAAACTTTTTTTTAAGTCAAAGACATGTACTTCTTCAATTCTGAATTTTATATTCACAGGTTGTGAAGAAGTCATGCTATCCCCGATGGAACGAAGTGTTTGAGTTTGACTTGGATGAATCTTTCAGTGAAAAGTTAACAATAGAGGTTTGGGACTGGGACCTTGTCAGTAAAAATGATTTTCTTGGCAAGGTAAGCTAGATCAAATGCATCAATAAATAATTCTTTCTGTTTATAAATTCCCTCATTCTCTTAGGCTGCACTGCCTTTTACGTGTTAGAGCAGTCATTTTTGTTGTCTTACTGCACTTTCTTGCTTTCTGGGAAATGAATACCAGTAATAGTAACGGCAGTGCTCATCCCTTTATTGGACTCAGTAATCACATGATTTCTCAGTTCGCCCCAGAATAGTCAATCTGCTGAATCTGCCAGATCAGTTTTTCCAGTGACAAGTGTTGCCACTGTGGACTTTTTAACTGGGATTACTAAGAATGCTCTACTTATTGCATAGTATTTTACATGTCTGATTTAAACCAAAGTGCGTTGGAGTGAAATTTTATTTATCTTTTGCTATCCAGAAACTGTTGTAAATTAAATTAAATCAGTCAGACTGATGGAGGTTCCTCTTCCCAGCTTAGGCCCACACATTTTTTAAAAAGTGCTGATAACAGTAAAAAGTTTAAAATTTTGCTCAACAGAATTTATGAATTTTATACACCAAACGTTACTTTGTATAAATGTCCCCTTAAGCCTTTAATGACCTTTTGAGAAACATATTACAAAAAAATTGAATTAAAAAAAATGAATTAAAAAAATATATACCGTATAACGGAAAAAAATTAAGAAAATGTATTTGGATGTTAGTGATTACCTTTTGTTAATAAAAGTGCACTATGTTTCAGTCTGCATTCTTCATTCCCACATTCATGTTCAGACCTCCTGGTACAGTTTGTAGCATAATCCGAGTTTTAGATTTCCCTACTGTAAGTGTGTCCATCCCTGTAATATAAACTGGATATGAATTCTTTGTATATATCCATTAATTAGCTCAGATATAATAAGTACAGATGAAATTTTGTATTTGTTCTTCTTCATGTGCTTTATTCTTTACTAGACTGTTTTCTCTGTCCTCTCTGAAACTGTACATTCTTTCTTCCTTTTCCACATTGTCTAACACTGAAGGAAAGGGGAGTGCAAAGAGAGCAGTCAGAAATAGAAACAGGGGGTCTGACTTATTTGCATTAGTTTTGAAAAAACAGTAAGCTCGATAAAACCTGGCTCACCCCCTTTGACAGAGCTTCTCCAGCTGCATTTTCCTGTGGTGGTTTCCAGCTTTCCCACACCCTTCCACCCCAGCAACAAGCATGGCGGAGGAGTTAGTTTTCTCCTGTCAGATAACTGCTCCTTCACCCAAATCCCACTGGCACCCTCTGTTAATCTTTCTTTCAAGATGCACTGTGTGCGCATCTACTCCCCCTCCAACTAGCTGTCATTTATTGCCCCCCAGGGCCAGCCACCACCTTCTTTGACCACTTCACTACCTGGCTACTTCATTTCCTTTCCTCTGACATCCCCTTGATCATCATGGGTGACTTCAATGTCCCCATTGACACATTCCACTCAGCGGTCTCTAAGCTTCTATCACTTCCTCCTTTGGCCTTGCTCAGTGGTCTTCCGCAGCCACTCACAAAGACCGGAGACAGATGCTAAGCCAAGCGAGGTTTACCCACCCTATACTGCCTGTATAGACACACAGTCACTGGTAAGGATCGGCACACACACGTGCAAACAGAGTGGTAGCATATCCACACACACTCACAATCATCAAAGACGCTAGCACGCCCGCATGCGGTGCTGGAAGCCTTTTATGTTCTAGGCTCCACCCCAAACACTCACGTCTACCACAAACTTAGCTGGAGAGCCAGCAGTAACCACATGGACACTAAGAAGCAGTGCAAGACACTGGGACCGAAGTCTGTGCTAAGCAACAATCCCAGCGGCTGAGCCTGGATAGGAGACCACAGAGGCAGACAAGGCCCGGGATCCATCCCGTGCAGTGGAAGAATCCCGACGTCTAACACAAAGGCTGCCAAATCTCCCAAGTCCTGCAAGCTCGCTGTCTCGGGGGAATCCTTGACTCTGATCTCTCCTCCTTCAAAGCATATATCCAAGTCCTTTCTACTTCCTCCCGACTCCAACTCAAAACTATTTCCCAAATCTGCACATTCCTCAATGAAGAATCTGCAAAAACCCTAGTCCATGCCCTCATCATCTCTCGCATCGACTAATGCAACCTCCTGCTTTGTGGTCTCCCCTCTAACACTCTCACACCCCTCCATTCTATCCTAAACTACACTGCCCGACAAATCCACCTGTCTCCCCGTTATTCCCCAGCCTCTCCTCTCTGTCAATCCCTTCACTGGCTCCCCATTGCACAGAGACTCCAGTTCAAAACTCTAACCTTGGCATGCAAAGCCATCCACAACCTGTCTCCTTTGTACATCTTCGTACATCTGTGACCTAGTCTCCCGGTACTTACCTGCATGCAATCTCCTTCTCTACTCCCCTCTCATTTCTTCTTCCCATAATCACATACAAGATTTTTCCCCCTGCTCTGGAACGCTCGATCCCACTTTGTGACTGCAGACTTATGAATTCCCCCAACACATGCACGGTTTCTGAGCTATGACCGACGGGTACATATGTGTTACTCCTGGCCAGGGGTTGTCACGGCCTCGCTCCAAACACTTGTATTATATTGTACTTATCAATTTAGGCCAAGAAACCCCTTTAATATATTGCAATCATCATAATATTGTATATGTCACGTTGTACTTATTGATTATTTTGCATTTCTACTAAGCGAATTCTTCTCTTTTACATTAGGTCTATGACATCATGTGATTAAAACAAACTAGCTGAATCCTTCTAAGCTCTATGTATAAACAGGAGGTAAATTTTCCCTGTATAAGTCACTGCAAAAGTCCCTGGCAGGGGAAGGATGGAGCAGCTGGGTCAGAAGTTGAAGAGGGGAATGATAAATGCAGGGACAAGACACTTCCTGTTTCCATATAGAGCAGAGAAAAGGGAAGAATTAGCTGGGTAGAAAGGCAAAATGAGCAATTGTAATTACACAGTGCTGTATAATATGATGATTGCAATATAATAGGATAAAAACTTTGATGGGAGTGCTTCTTCAAACAGCTTGCACAATATTGTGAAGCTGTGTGGAGGAGGAGCCAGCTGTCAAACACAACCAGACTTCCCGGACAGAAGATAAACATGGTTTATTAACACTTTACCTTCTCAATCTCTGTAGTGACGATTTCCTTGATACACATAACACTGCGGGTTATAGCTAAATTAGTGACAAAATGTACAATTGGTGGAGAAAGGTTGAATTTGATGGACCAAGGTCTTTTTTCAACCTGCGTAACTGTTTAACTATGTATACATAATGCTGCACCAACAAACATGTATTTAGATTAGGAAACAGTAGCACTTACCATGCTTCCTCCTTCGGGTACCAGTGAATACGTGATTGCTAGGTGTAGGCAGGGAGCAGGATCTGCTGGGTCCTAGGAGACTCAGTTATCTGTGCTATGCAGGCAGGAGACTAAAATTTCCTTGTAACTTGGGCTAATATACTAGCCCCAGTTACAGGGGAAATCAGGAATAAAAATAATGTTAAAATACCCCCACAGTCCCCAAAGTAGATGAAAAAAAGGTTTTATCCAGATTATGAGGATGCAAATTAGGATTGCAGTCAGATATTTAGCCCACGTGCACATGTTGAGTATTTGGTGAGTAATTTACCTCAATATTTTTGTACGCCAAAACCAGGGGTGGGTGAAAAATGCAGAAGTGGTGCACATGTTTCTATTATACTTTCCTCTAGTTGTTCCACTCCTGATTTTGGCCTACAAATACTGATGTAAAAAACTCACCAAATACTCAACGCATGTGGCCTTATTGTAAACACATCACTTCTATTTTTACAGTGGCATGTAAAATTTTGAGCACCTTTGGTCAAAATGATTGTTATTGTGAACAGTTAAGAAAGTTGAAGCTGAAATGGTCTATAAAATGGCTAAAGTTAAAGATGACGCATTTCCTTTGTACTTTAGATAAAAAATATATTATCATTTTTTACATTTTAAAAACTACAAAAAGGAAAATAGGCCGTCACAAAAGTTTTGGCACCCTTGAAGATTTGTATGCTCAGATAACTTTGACCAAGGTTTCAGCCCTCAGTTAGCCTGTTAGGTGTCATGATTCCCCAATGGCATGGGAACATCAGAAACACAAAATAACAGACTAGCCCTCGGGTGATGGAAACTCAAGCTGACCGTGACCTAAATCTACCACACAACTAACAGTAGCCAGGAAGCATTCCTACGGCTGCCTAGATGCCATGCGCCAGCCGGAGAACTAACTACGCCTGGAAGAGGAAGGAACAGACCTGGCTTACCTCTAGTGAAATTCCCCAAAGATGATAGTAGCCCCCACATATATTAACGGTGAGTTCAGAGGAAAAGACATACACAGTATGAAGGTAGATTTAGCAAAGCGAGGTCCACTTACTAGATAGAGGAAGGATACAAAAGAGGACTTCACGGTCAGCTGAAAAACCCTTTCAAAAACCCATCCTGAAATTACTTTAAGACTCCTGTGTCAACTCATGACACAGGAGTGGCAATTTCAGTCCACAAGAGCTTCCAGTAACAGGAAATGACAAACTGTAAACTGGACAAAAAATACAAAACAAAAAGGACAAGAGTCCACTTAGCTGATCAGCAGACTGGTAGCAGGAACATGCAACTGAAAGACTCAGGTTACAATGATGACCGGCAAGGAAGTGACTGGAGAGCAAGGCTAAATAGGGAACTCCCAAAACTGATGGAAGCAGGTGAGCTGAGGCAGAAAAGAACACACAAGTCTCCAGTACCACCAGCCACCACTAGGGGAGCCCAAAAAGCGGATCACAACAGTACCCCCCCCTTAAGGAGGGGGCACCGAACCCTCACAAGAACCGCCAGGGCGACCTGGATGAGCCCTATGAAAGGCACGAACCAAATCCGAGGCATGAACATCAGAGGCAGTTACCCAAGAATTATCTTCCTGACCATAGCCCTTCCATTTAACCAGATACTGGAGTCTCCGCCTGGAAATACGGGAGTCCAAGATCTTCTCTATAACGTACTCCAATTCACCCTCAACCAGCACAGGAGCAGGAGGCTCAGCAGAAGGAACCACCGGCACCTCGTATCTCCGCAACAACGACCGATGGAACACATTATGGATAGCGAAAGATGCCGGGAGGTCCAAACGAAAGGAAACAGGGTTAATAATCTCCAAAATCCTATAGGGACCGATGAACCGAGGCTTAAATTTAGGAGAAGAAACTCTCATTGGGACAAAACGGGAAGACAACCACACCAAGTCCCCAACACGAAGGCGAGGACCAACCCGACGCTGGCGGTTAGCAAACCGCTGAGTCCTCTCCTGGGACAAATTCAAATTGTCCACCACTTGTTCCCAAATCCGATACAACCGATCCACCACAGCATCTACTCCAGGACAATCCGAAGACTCCGCCTGACCAGAAGAAAAACGGGGATGAAACCCCGAATTGCAAAAGAAAGGGGAAACCAAAGTGGCCGAACTAGCCCGATTATTAAGAGCAAACTCCGCCAACGGCAAAAAGGCAACCCAATCATCCTGATCCGCAGACACAAAACACCTCAAATACGTCTCCAAAGTCTGATTAGTTCGCTCCGTCTGGCCATTAGTCTGAGGATGGAAGGCAGACGAAAAAGACAAATCAATGCCCAACCTGGCACAGAATGCCCGCCAAAATCTAGAAACGAACTGGGTACCCCTATCAGAAACGATATTTTCAGGAATACCATGCAAGCGAACCACATTTTGAAAAAACAAAGGAACCAACTCAGACGAGGAAGGCAACTTCGGCAATGGCACCAAATGAACCATCTTAGAAAAACGGTCACACACCACCCAGATAACAGACATCCTCCGAGAGACAGGAAGATCAGAAATAAAGTCCATCGAGATGTGCGTCCAAGGCCTCTTCGGAATAGGCAAGGGCAACATCAACCCGCTAGCCCTAGAACAACAAGGCTTGGCCCGAGCACACACATCACAAGACTGCACAAAAACACGCACATCTCGAGACAGAGATGGCCACCAGAAGGATCTAGCCACCAAATCCCTGGTACCAAAAATTCCAGGATGACCCGCCAGCGTAGAAGAATGAACCTCCGAGATGACTCTACTGGTCCAATCATCAGGAACAAACAATCTACCAGGTGGGCAGCGATCAGGTCTATCCGCCTGAAACTCTTGCAAAGCACGTCGCAGATCTGGGGAAATAGCGGATAATATCACCCCATCCTTAAGGATACCTGTAGGTTCCGAATCACCAGGGGAATCAGGCTCAAAACTCCTAGAAAGGGCATCTGCCTTCACATTCTTAGAACCTGGTAGATATGAGACCACAAAATTAAACCGAGAGAAAAACAACGACCAGCGCGCCTGTCTAGGATTCAGGCGCCTGGCAGACTCAAGATAAATCAGATTCTTGTGATCAGTCAAAACCACCACCTGATGTCTAGCACCCTCAAGCCAATGACGCCACTCCTCAAATGCCCACTTCATGGCCAAAAGCTCCCGATTACCGACATCATAATTTCTTTCGGCGGCAGAAAATTTTCTAGAAAAGAACGCACAAGGTCTCATCACTGAGCAATCGGAACTTTTCTGCGACAAAACCGCCCCCGCTCCGATCTCGGAAGCATCGACCTCAACCTGAAAGGGGAGAGAGACATCAGGCTGGCGCAACACAGGGGCAGACGAAAAGCGACGCTTAAGTTCCCGAAAGGCTCCACAGCGGCAGAGGACCAATTGGCAACATCAGCACCCTTCTTAGTCAAATCCGTAAGAGGCTTAGCAACACCAGAAAAACCAGTTATAAATCGACGATAAAAATTAGCAAAGCCCAAGAACTTCTGAAGACCCTTTAGAGAAGTAGGCTGCGTCCAGTCACAAATAGCCCGAACCTTGACAGGGTCCATCTCAACAGAAGAAGGGGAAAAAATGTACCCTAAAAAGGAAATCTTTTGAACCCCAAAAACACACTTAGAACCCTTTACACACAGAGAATTCTCCCGCAAGACCTGAAAAACCCTCCTGACCTGCTGAACATGAGACTCCCAGTCCTCAGAAAAAATCAAAATATCGTCCAAATACACAATCATAAATTTATCCAGATATTCACGGAAAATATCATGCATAAAGGACTGAAAAACTGAAGGTGCATTAGAAAGGCCGAAAGGCATTACTAAATACTCAAAGTGGCCCTCAGGCGTATTAAATGCGGTTTTCCACTCATCCCCTTGCTTAATTCGCACCAAATTATACGCCCCACGGAGATCAATCTTGGAGAACCACTTAGCCCCCCTTATGCGAGCAAACAAATCAGTAAGCAGCGGCAACGGATACTGATATTTGACAGTAATTTTATTCAGGAGTCGATAATCAATACAAGGCCTCAGCGAGCCATCCTTTTTAGAGACAAAGAAAAACCCAGCTCCTAAAGGTGATGAAGAAGGACGAATATGTCCCTTTTCCAGGGACTCCTTAACATGCTCTCGCATGGCAGCATGCTCAGGTACAGATAGGTTAAACAAACGACCCTTTGGAAATTTACTGCCTGGAATCAGATCTATGGCGCAATCACACTCTCTGTGGGGAGGGAGAGAACCAATTTTAGGCTCTTCAAAAATATCCCCAAAATCCGACAAAAATGCCGGAACCTCAGAGGGAATAGATGACGAGATAGAAACCAAAGGTATGTCCCCATGAGCCCCCCGACATCCCCAGCTTAACACAGACATAGTTTTCCGGTCCAGTACTGGGTTATGAGATTGCAACCATGGTAATCCAAGCACTAACACATCATGTAAATTATGCAACACGAGGAAGCGAATCATCTCCTGATGGTCTGGAGTCATACGCATAGTCACTTGCGTCCAGAACTGTGGTCTATTACAAGCCAGAGGTGTAGAATCAATACCCTTCAGAGGTATAGGAACTTCCAGAGGCTCCAAATCAAACCCACAGCGCCTGGCGAAGGACCAATCCATAAGACTCAGAGCGGCGCCAGAGTCCACATAGGCATCCACGGTAATAACTGATAATGAACAAATCAGAGTTACAGACAGAAGAAATTTAGACTGTAAAGTGCCAATAGAAACAGACTTGTCAACCTTCCTAGTACGTCTAGAGCATGCTGATATAACATGCGCGGAATCACCACAGTAGAAGCACAAGCCATTTTTGCGCCTATAATTCTGCCGCTCGCTTCTTGACAGAATTCTGTCACATTGCATTTTCTCTGGCGTCCCTTCAGAAGATACCGCCAAATGGTGCACGGGTTTGCGCTCCCGCAAACGCCGATCAATCTGAATCGCCATTGTGATGGACTCATTCAGACCTGTGGGCGTAGTAAACCCCACCATGACATCCTTAACGGCATCAGAAAGGCCTTCTCTGAAAATTGCCGCTAGGGCACACTCATTCCACTGAGTAAGCACAGACCATTTACGAAATTTTTGGCAGTATATCTCAGCTTCATCTTGCCCTTGAGACAGGTCTATTAAAGCTTTTTCAGCTTGAATCTCCAAATTAGGTTCCTCATACAGCAACCCTAAAGCCAGAAAAAACGCATCCACATTGAGCAACGCAGGATCCCCTGGTGTCAATGAAAATGCCCAATTTTGAGGGTCACCTCGCAGCAAAGAAATCACAATCTTAACCTGCTGAACAGGATCTCCAGAGGAGTGAGGTCTGAGAAAAAGGAATAATTTACAATTACATTTGAAATTCTGAAACCGAGATCTATCTCCGGAAAATACCTCTGGTGTAGGAATCTTAGGTTCAGAAATAGGGGTACGTATAACATAATCTTGTAAATTCTGAACCTTCGTAGCAAGATTATTTAAACCTGCAGCCAAACTCTGAGAGTCCATCCTTAAACCGGAGAGATCAGAGCCATTCAAGGATTAGAAGGAGAGAAAGGCAAGGCTGTAAATAGAGCAGAAATACAACTGAGCCAACTAAGTAGCAAACATGTGAGGGAAAAAAAAAAAAAAAAAAAAAATCTACAGACTTCTTTTACTCTGCTTTCTTCTGCCAATTACTTTAACAGTGGCCGGTCATACTGTCATGATTCCCCAATGGCATGGGAACATCAGAAACACAAAATAACAGACTAGCCCTCGGGTGATGGAAACTCAAGCTGACCGTGACCTAAATCTACCACACAACTAACAGTAGCCAGGAAGCATTCCTACGGCTGCCTAGATGCCATGCGCCAGCCGGAGAACTAACTACGCCTGGAAGAGGAAGGAACAGACCTGGCTTACCTCTAGTGAAATTCCCCAAAGATGATAGTAGCCCCCACATATATTAACGGTGAGTTCAGAGGAAAAGACATACACAGTATGAAGGTAGATTTAGCAAAGCGAGGTCCACTTACTAGATAGAGGAAGGATACAAAAGAGGACTTCACGGTCAGCTGAAAAACCCTTTCAAAAACCCATCCTGAAATTACTTTAAGACTCCTGTGTCAACTCATGACACAGGAGTGGCAATTTCAGTCCACAAGAGCTTCCAGTAACAGGAAATGACAAACTGTAAACTGGACAAAAAATACAAAACAAAAAGGACAAGAGTCCACTTAGCTGATCAGCAGACTGGTAGCAGGAACATGCAACTGAAAGACTCAGGTTACAATGATGACCGGCAAGGAAGTGACTGGAGAGCAAGGCTAAATAGGGAACTCCCAAAACTGATGGAAGCAGGTGAGCTGAGGCAGAAAAGAACACACAAGTCTCCAGTACCACCAGCCACCACTAGGGGAGCCCAAAAAGCGGATCACAACAGTTAGGGTTATGGTTTGTTCACTATCATCATTAGGAAAGGCCAGGTGATGCAAATTTCCCAACTTTTTAAAAACTCAGCCTCCTCTAACCTAAGGACCTCAAAGCAGGATAAGGCTATTAGAAGATAGCAATGCATTTTCAAGTTGCCCTTTCCTCAGTTTGAAATGTAATTAAGAAATGGCAGTTAACAGGAATAGTGGCGGTCAAGATAAGGTCTGGAAGACCAAGCAAAATATCAATGAGAGCTTCTTCTAGGATTACTAGAGAGGCAAATCAGAATCCCCGTTTGACTGCAAAAGACCTTCAGAAATATTTAGCAGACTCTAGAGTTGTGGTACATTGTACTACTGTTCAGAGACACATGCACAAATATGGCCCTCATGGAAGAATCATCAGAAGAAAACTTCTCCTGCATCTTCACTATAAAATTCTGCGTCACAAGTATGCAAAAGAACATTAAAGCAAGCTTGATGCATTTTGGAAATAAGTCCTGTGGACCGATGAGGTTAAAATAGAACTCTTTGGCCACAATGATCAAAGGTATGTGTGGAGAAATAAAGAGCACAGAATTTCAGGAAAAGAACATGTTGCCAGACATTAACCATGTGGGGTAGATCAATCATGCTTTGGGGTTGTATTGCAATCAATGGCACTGGGAACATTTCACAGGTAGAGAGAAGAATTGATTCAATGAAATTTCAACAAATTCATGATGTAAACATAACACCATCTGTAAAAAGTTGAAGTTGAAAAGAGGATGACTTCTACAAATGGATAATTATCCTAAATACACATCAAAATTCACAATAGACTACCTCAAAAGGCAGAAGCTGAAGGTTTGTACAATGACCCTCACTGTCCCCTGATGTGAACATCATTGAAAATCTGTGGCTAGACCTCAGTAGAGCAGTGCATGGAAGATTCTGCAGAAATCTTACAGAACTGGAAGAATTTTCCAAGGAAGAATGGATGAAATATATATATAAAAGATATTTTTTTGCTAAAATACAAAGGAAATGTGTCTACTTTAACTTTAGGTCTTTGGGAGAAATTGCATCTTCAACTTGCTTAACTTCACTATAGCAGTGATTTTTAAACCAGGGGTGCCCAAACTTTTGCATGCCACTGTATTTATGGACGAGTGTCAAGTATACCCAGAAGATGTGGAAAGTGGAAACGTTCTTTTATAAGAAACTATTGAATCTATTTCTCAGACACCCTTATCAGAAATTAAACATGGGCATGTTACTAACCCAGAGGCTAAAGATAGAATCAGAAGCGTTGATCAGCCTTCATTAAATCACCTTAGTTCCAGAAAAATTGCTGCTATAAATGAAGAAGAACAAGAAATAATTGGCTGTTTAACAATGTTTTGTTCCTGTCGAACAGAAATGGGTTTGGTATAGCGCTTCAAGAGAAATTAAAAATGATTAGAAAAGGGAAAGTGATTTCTCAGCCGGTGAATTTCACAATGCGGTGCCGCTGCTTTTGTGCATTACCAGCGGGGGGTTAGTTGCTTCTTATTGCTGTTCTAGCTAGAGAAAATGAGATGTTATTTTTAGACATGTGTCTATCCAGTAATATTGCTACTTTCTTTTCCCTGTTCAATGTACGTTTTGTCTAATACTGAATAGGACCATTGTACCAGCACGCAGATTTTATGATACTCACCTGTGCATACAAAATTGTATTCATTACCTGAAAGCTAATAAATGCAAGGTCATTTCGGTGGCATATGTAATCTCACTGAATAGACACAGTATATGATAAATAGCCAGTTTTATTTAAAATTGTTATACTTTTCTGTTTCCAGATGAATGCACGTGAAATTTAACTGAGACCTAGCATATACCGGTATTCATGAATCTCACAAAGCCTCAAATAGTCCCTTAACTCCAGAAAAGATCCTTTCTCATTTTGTTACCAACCGCACAAAATTTGGCACTTTTTTAAGCAGTCATATATTGTTGATCCACATTTTTGTAGACTTTTTTCACTTGCTTTTTTTCTTTTTCTTAAAGATTTAAAAACATAGTTTGGTGGGAAGACTTTTTAGACCCAGTTAACACCTTGCATCAAAGTGTGACCGGGCCACATGTATCTCTCTAATTCAGCAGGCAGATATTGTAAGTGAGGAACAAGTTTTACATAGTTAGGCTTTTATAGTTTCAATAAATTCCAATAGCCAAATCTTACATTATACAGTGCTAACAGGGGCGTAACAAATGCGGTTGCAGAAGTCGCGACTGCCACCAGGCCATTGTGGTGGGGGGCCCACCGACGCCAGCGCAAACTTCAGCTGGCTGTGAATCCTCTGATGCACATTCAGCAGAAATGTATTGCGGCACAGATCCGTTGGGTCCGTGAATGGCAATGCACGCTGCTCTCTAATCAGAGGCAAGCAGGTTACGTCGGCATGCATGTGACTGGGGATGCACGGCAGTGATGTCATGTGCTCCCGTCGCTTGCATGCTGAAGTCAGCTGCAAGCTTCCGAAAAGTACACCGCGCCGCATGGGAACAGAGGTAAAGTGAGTTTAATTGTCTATTTTTTTCTATAAAAATAAACCAAAAGAGAAGCCACTCCATTGGAAGAATGTCACAACACATATGAGGTAGGGAAAGAGATGTTCAACTCACTTTTGTTTGTTGTGCATGCAAGGCACAACGCTGATGCTAAGCTGTGAATGATGGCGGTCCTGGAGCACTGCAGCACCTCTAACGTAGTGATAACTGATGAAAGGTGGGCAGTGGAGATCCACAGGGCACCAATCTCTGAGTCAGGAACTACCCAGGTCAGGTAAGAAAATCGATTTATTCACACAGCACATTTCTGGGACAATCCGTTCCCTTCATTAGTCCAAAACACACATCTAAAGGTACCGTCACATTAAGCGACGCTGCAGCGATAGCGACAGCGATGCCGATCGCTGCAGCGTCGCTGTTTGGTCGCTGGAGAGCTGTCACACAGACCGCTCTCCAGCGACCAACGATGCCGAGGTCCTCGGGTAACCAGGGTAAACATCGGGTTGCTAAGCGCAGGGCCGCGCTTAGTAACCCGATGTTTACCCTGGTTACCAGCGTAAAAGTTAAAAAAACAAACAGTACATACTCACCAGCGCGTCCCCCAGCCTCTGCTTCCTGACACTGACTGAGCTCCGGCCCTAACAGCACAGCGGTGACGTCACCGCTGTGCTTTCACTTTCAGTTTAGGGCCGGCGCTCAGTCAGTGTCAGGAAGCAGAGGCTGGGGGACGCGCAGGTGAGCATGTACTGTTTGTTTTTTTAACTTTTACGCTTGTAACCAGGGTAAACATCGGGTTACTAAGCGCGGCCCTGCGCTTAGTAACCCGATGTTTACCCTGGTTACCAGTGTAAAATATCGCTGGTATCCTTGCTTTTGCTGTCAAACACGGCGATACACGGCGACCTAGCGACCAAATAAAGTGCAGACCTTCTAGCAGCGACCAGCAATTTCACAGCGGGATCCAGATCGCTGCTGCGTGTCAAATACAGCGATATCGCTATCCAGGTCGCTGCAACGTCACGGATTGCTGGCGATATCGCCTAGTGTGACGGTACCTTAAGACCACTGTTGCATTTCTACAGAAGAAATGGGTGATCCTGTGGCCAAGTATATCTCCTAATCTGAACTCAATTGAACACCTATGGGTAATTCTACAGAGATAAGTTGTCATCACTCTCTGTCCAGCATCCAGGCTCTAAGAGAGATGTTGTTCTTACGGAATTGAAAAATATAGATGTAATATGTCACTAACTTGTTCATTCCACACCAGGAAGACTTAATGTTGTCCTGCGAAGTACTAGATGAAGTACGGTAGCTTTTGATGTGTGGTATATTTATTTTTGCACTAATTTGAGTATAAGTGAAAATTCTGTAATTAAAGTTATATTATTAACCTTACTTTTAAGTTATAGGTTATCAAAATGTTGGAAACTGTTCTTATGTTCAGCGAGATATTTAGTAAAATATCACTTTTCAGACAGGCTGTTCTCATTTATGCTTAGCACTCAGTGGTGTAACTAGACTCTGATTTGGATCAGGACACCCCCCCTCCTGGTATATATACATGTTCTCCATCTTGGTACATATGTCCCTCATCCTGGACCCATCCTAGTGTGTGTGTGTATATATATATATATATATATATATATATATATATAATATATATATATATATACCCTCCTTCTTGGTATATATGTCCCTCATCCCGGCCCCATCCTAGTATGTATATATATACATATACTATATGTATAAGGGTACGGATTGATTGTAGCATTCTCTCTTTCAATATAGAGCAGTACATCTGGGAATTCATGATACCATCAATGAAATGTAGCTCCTCGACACCAGGGGCATTCATGTAGCTCCACATAAGGACACTGCCACCACCATGTATCACTGTAGGCACCATGCATTTTTCTTGTTCTCTTCACCTTTGCGACACCATTCAGTTTGAAACCATCATTTCCAAATATGTCTCATGGCTCCAGAGTAGAGTTCCACAGTAGTCTTTATATTTTTCAACATTGGCCTTGTCCAATTGTAGGCAGGTTTTTATGTGCATGGATTTTAGGAGGGGCTTCCTGCGTGAACAACACCCATGCATGCTATTACTCTGCAGTGTACGCCCAATTGTGTCATGGGAAACAGTCACCCCAGTTTGGCTTTATACTTTTGTGGCTAACTGCAGTGAACTTGCATGTCGATTTTCTTCAACCCTTGTTATCAGAATACGCTCCTGTTTAGGTGTTAACTTCCATGGTCGGCTTGGATGTCTTTGTATGAGATGATTGCAGATCCATCTTTGTGCATTTTTATATAACTAGTGCTACAGTTTTCTGACTGATAAGTAAAGCTTTGCTGATCTTCTTGTAGATTTCAACTTTCTTGTGTAAAGAAATTATTTCCTATGTCAGGTCTTGAGACATTCCTCTTCCATGTGGTGGCATTGCTGACAGCATTAAATGGGGAAAGAAGCCTATTATAGTCACCTGTCCGCTAGATATCTGTTTTATGAATATTTAGATTTACCTGTGGTTGAATTCTTGACAGTTTCAATTTTGTAGAGTAAACTTTAGCTTTGCTCTTCCATTGGGGAGTACTAATGTTTTTCAACATGGTCTTGAATGAATTTGATAGGAAAATGTATTTTTTTGTGTGAAAAATAACAAATCTTGTTTGCAATCAATGGCCCACATTTGTGGGAGTATTTTGTAGTATGGTATACCATAGAAAATGTTGGTTCTAAAAGGAAAATAAAGGTTTTCTGACAAATCTGTTGGGCTGTACTCCTTTATGCAATGATGGAGCTGTTCTTTGTACGATGCTTTGTAACTGATGCTAAATTAAATTATAGCACCATAGGGTATGAATACTGTATAGAGGAAGTCGGGGAAGAGTTCTGCTGCTCCATTCTAAATGTGGATAATGGGGATAAAAGTGTCCCATTTTGCCAATGAGTGTGAGTCCCAGCAGTCGGACCCCCTCATTTATAATTTATCAACTATCCTTCACTGGAAATCCCTTTTAATTGAAAATCATTGACCTACTATACAATATAGTGGATCCCACAATCCAATGTTTTGTTTATTTATAGTAGGAGTTGATGGAAGATATTTGTAACGCTATAGACTTAAAGCTACATTTATTTAAAGCATTAATTTACCCATACGTTTCAAACATTTAGAAGTCAAGTTAAAACTTAGTTATTTTTTGCTCACAGGGTTTTTATTGCTTCCTGAACCCACACCTAAATATTGAAAATCCCTAGTGTTTTAGGTCATGCTACCTTTTTTGTGTTTTGTTTTTTAAATCGCTATAATTGTACTGTTTCCTACTGACTTTAGTGGGAAAAACACACCCGAATTAAAAATATGTAATGTTTCCTCTGTTTTATTTTATTGTGTAAGCCACTATTTCTTTGTGTGAAACACAAAAGCTAAATGAATATAATAAATTTAGGTAATGATCAACTTAAATGGACTTCAGCAAGACTTACAAGAAGAGGGATGGTTCAGACTGAGTCCTGGAAAGTCCAAAGCCAGTGTAGATGAGTAAGTTGATGTCAGCAAACTATTTTTTAATTATTTTTTTTATTGACAGTGTATCTTGGAATGTGGATTTTTGAAGATATATTGTTTTCCTTCACTTTAGGTTATAAATGTATAAGTAAAACTGACTATTGAGTCACGTAGTGTTTGGATAAATCAGCCAAGAAAATGTCAGCCCCTTAGAAAACCTTAAGTAGCACTTAAACAGTTCATGAAGCATTGAAAATCCTTACATTAGGTTCTTTTTATTGCGTATTAATTTACTTTCTAACAATAAGGTATTTAGAGAAAATAGAAGGGTCTCTTTGAAATTTGCAACCTGTGTTAAGTAAGGATTCTGTACTTTATAACAAAGCATTGTGGAATCCAGTAGAGAAGATTGTTTCTTGGTGCGTTAATCCCCTTAGTATAAGACATTTTGACTTTTAGTTGAAGTGATTATGGGGTGATGTTTTGTGACGTTCCAGGCAATGGGAGATCTTTTTCAGTTTGTGTAGTTCAGGAAGACCCCCCTGCTGTGTTTCTATTTTGCATCATTTTTGTAAGTGGCACCTAAAAGTACATGCTGAGACCTGATGGAGTCACATTGAAAAATAAAGTTATCCCTGCCAATTGTAAATAAACTATAGCTGGAAAGTTTGTTAGTTTATGATAGGATCAGAAATGTATAGACATAATACCTGCAATAGAATAAGTAATACTTTACAAAAGCACACATACAATTTTTGTACCAGCAAAGAGGTTTTCCAACCAAAATGTCTTGTGTAGACCCCTGTTAAACAAAAATATCACCTATGCATGATAATTGTATGATCGCTGGGCTCCCGGTCATAGGGGCCCCCTCTGATCACAAGTCCAGGGGTGGCCTTTGTGAATGGAACCACAGTGAACATGTGCAACCTCTGTTCCATTCATTGTCCATAGGACTTGTGGTTGCATATACTCTCCAGCATTGCAATCACACAAGGGAGTTTAGGGCTCCGTTCTTGGGATCAGTAGTGGTCTTAGCTAGACTCTTAGCAATCTTATATTTATCATCTTTCCTGTGGATATGTTATGGAACAACATCTTTAAGTCTAAGGTATTGGCTAGCACTGCTGACTACATAACTTGCCTGTAGCTACCTCTCATGTGATAGGGGACTGTGTGATCTAGAATGGGGCCACCAATACATTTTCTGCTTAGTGGCCATGACTAACCTTGAATCATGTTTCACAAATGTGATGGTTTCTTGAGCATATACAGTACATGAAGGATCTGATTAGTCAAGACCGGCGTTGTTCACACTGTTCTTGATGAGACAGCATACTAGGTTTAGATGCTTCTAATTTATGATTAGAAAGATACAGTAATATAGATAAATAGATAGATAGACAGACAATATGTCCAGATACTGTACTCACAAAAATTAATGCCGCTTCTATTTAGGGGAAACCTTGGTTCTCTTCAGCTACAAGTGCGTCTGCGTGATGAGACTGTTCTACCATCAGATTACTACAAACCTCTGGTGCAGTTGCTGTGTCAAGAGGTTAAAACATCTCATAAGGTAATAAAAATGCTATAGAAATAGCAAAAGTAGCGTTCAATTCGATTTTAGTATTAGATTTCTGTTAAGTTTATTGTTAGAGGATGTCTAAGTTCAGTTATTGGCATAAAGGTAAGTTGTTGCAGATTCTAGTTTATGTATGTTTTAAATTTACAGTTCATGAAATTAAAAAAAAACATATTTTGCCATGGTTTCACGTGATTGTGAAAAAAAGACAAAGAATGCTACATTATATTTGCATTATTAGGTGATGGTATCCGATCCACTCATATAGATCATGTGTCACCCTCCTCACACTAAAACTGTAACAATGACTTAGTAAACATTGGTTCCCTTTTTTTTTTTAATATATATTACCTATGTAACGTTAGGCCACCACATGCATAGGGCAAATGAGACAGGTGCTTATAGGGGGTCTCATAGTTGTATTTCATGCCCCAAACTATTTACAGTACAGACCAAAAGTTTGGACACACCTTCTCATTTAAAGATTTTTCTGTATTTTCATGACTATGAAAATTGTAAACTCACACTGAAGGCATCAAAACTATGAATTAACACATGTGGAATTATATACTTAACAAAAAAGTGTGAAACAACTGAAATTATGTCTTATATTCTAGGTTCTTCAAAGTAGCCACCTTTTGCTTTGATGACTGCTTTGCATACTCTTGGCATTCTCTTGATGAGCTTCAAGAGGTAGTCACCGGAAATGGTTTTCTCTTCACAGGTGTGCCCTGTCAGGTTTAAAAAGTGGGATTTCTTGCCTTATAAATGGGGTTGGGACCATCAGTTGTGTTTATCAGAAGTCTGGTGGATACACAGCTGATAGTCCTACTGAATAGGCTATTAGAATTTGTATTATGGCAAGAAAAACGCAGCTAAGTAAAGAAAAATGAGTGGCCATCATTACTTTAAGAAATGTCAGTCAGTCCGAAAAATTGGGAAAACTTTGAAAATGTCCCTAAGTGCAGTTGCAAAAACCATCAAGCACTACAAAGAAACTGGCTCACATGAGGACCGCCCCAGGAAAGGAAGACCAAGAGTCACCTCTGCTTCTGAGGATAAGTTTATCCGAGTCACCAGCCTCAGAAATCGCAGGTTAACAGCTGCTCAGATTAGAGACCAGGTCAATGCCACACAGAGTTCTAGCAGCAGACACATCTCTACAACAACTGTTAAGAGGAGACTTTGTGCATGAGGCCTTCATGGCAAAATAGCTCCCAGGAAACCAATTCTAAGGACAGGCAACAAGCAGAAAACACTTGTTTGGGCTAAAGAACACAAGGAATGGACATTAGACCAGTGGAAATCTGTGCTTTGGTCTGATGAGTCCAAATTTGAGATCTTTGGTTCCAACCGCCGTGTCTTTGTGCGACGCAGAAAAGGTGAACGGATGGACTCTACATGCCTGGTTCCCACCGTGAAGCATGGAGGAGGTGTGATGGTGTGGGGGTGCTTTGCTAGTGACACTGCTGGGGATTTATTCAAAATTGAAGGCATACTAAACCAGCATGGCTACCACAGCATCTTGCAGCGGCATGCTATTCCATCCAATTTGCCTTTAGTTGGACCATCATTTATTTTTCAACAGGACAATGACCTCAAACACACCCCCAGGCTGTGTAAGGGCTATTTGACCAAGAAGGAGAGTGATGGGGTGCTACACCAGATAACCTGGCCTCCACAGTCACCAGACCTGAACCCAATCGAGATGGTTTGGGGTAAGCTGGACCGCAGAGTGAAGGCAAAAGGGCCAACAAGTGCTAAGCATCTCTGGGAACTCCTTCAAGATTGTTGGAAGACCATTTCCGGTGACTACCTCTTGAAGCTCATCAAGAGAATGCCAAGAGTGTGCAAAGCAGTCATCAAAGCAAAAGGTGGCTACTTTGAAGAACCTGGAATATAAGACATATTTTCAGTTGTTTCACACTTTTTTGTTACGTATATAATTCCACATGTGTTAATTCATAGTTTTGATGCCTTCAGTGTGAATTTACAATTTTCATAGTCATGCAAATACAGAAAAATCTTTAAATGAGAAGGTGTGTCCAAACTTTTGATATGTACTGTATGTGCACATGTAGCTTTTTCAAAGACAAGTACAGCAATGCCTTTCTATGGCCAGTCCATTCCTCCATTACTGAGAAATAAGTGTTTAACTCCTTCCCAACATGCGCCGTATATATACCACTCACTATTTTCATTGTTTAGGCACATCAAGAGCTCTCCAAACGCGACATGGCGTCCACTAATGATTCCAGCAAATTTTGCATTCAAAAAGTGAAATGAGCCCTGCCATGCTCCAATCCAGTAGTTTTCCCCCACATATGGGGTATCACCATACTCAGGAGAAATTGCACAACAAACTCTATGCTGCAATTTTTCCTGACACCCTGACAGGGCTCTACGTTACAAATTTATGTGAAGCACCTAGGGGTTCAAGGTTCTCACCACACATCTAGTTTCCTGAGGGGTCTAGTTTCCAAAATAGGGTCAATTGTGAGCGTTTTCCACTGTTTAAGCTCATTAGGGGCTCTCCAAACACACATGGCGTCCGCTAATTATTCCAGCAAATTTTACATTCCAAAAGTCAAATGGTGCTCCTTCCCTTCCGATCCCTGCCGTGTGCTAAAACAGTAGTTTTCCTCAAAATATGCGGTATTAGCGTATTTGGGAAAAATTGCACAACAAATTGTATGGTGCAGTTTCTCCTGCTACTCTTGTGAAAATGCAAAATTTGGGGCTGGCTAAAAAAAAACATTTTTGTGGGAAAAATTAGATTTTTTTCATTTCAAGGCTCAAAGTTATAAACTTCTGTAAAGCTCCTGGGGAGGGTCAAAGTGCTCACTACACATCTAGATTAGTTACTCGAGGGGTCTAGTTTCCACAATGGTGTCACTTGTGAGCAATTTCCACTGTTTAGGCACATCAAGGGATCTCCAAACGCAAGATGGTGTCCACTAATTATTCCAACAAATCTTACATTCAAAAAGTCAAATGGCGCTCCTTCCCTTCAGAGCGCTTCCGTGTGCCAAAACAGTACACATATGGGGTATTGGCATACTGAGGAGAAATTGCACAACAAATTTTAGGTTCCATTTTTTCCGGTTACCCTTTGCGAAAATTAAAAAATGTGGGTCTAAAGTAAAATTTTTGTGAAATAAGTTAAATGTTCATTTTTTCCTTCCACATTCCATTAATTCCTGTGAAGCACCTGAAGTGAAGGATTATATACTTCTTGAATGTGGTTTTGAACACCTTGACGGGGGCAGTCTTTAGAATAGTGTCACTTGTTGGTATTTTCTGTCATATAGACCCCTCAAAGTCACTTCAAATGTGATGTGGTCCCTAAAAGAATGGTTTTGTAAATTTGGAAAAATGGGAAATCGCTGGTCAACTTTTAACCAATATAACTTCCTTACAAAAAAAATATGTTTCAAAAATTGTGCTGATATATAAAGTAGAGATTTGGGAAATAATATTTATTAACTATTTTGTGTGACATAACTTTGTGGTTTAAGGGCATAAAAATCAAAGCTTGAAAATTGCTAAATTTTCCAAGTTGTCACCAAATTTCTTATATTTTCACAAATAAATGCAAGTCATATCGAACAAATTTTACCACTATCATGAAGTACAACATGTCATGAGAAAACAGTCTCAGAATCGATGGAACCTGTTGAAGCATTCCAGAGTTATTACCACATAAATTGACACTGGTCAGAAATTGTAAAATTTGGCCTGGTCTGGAAGGTGAAAACAGTCTTTGAGGTGAAGAGGTTAAATTGATATTCAGGGGATGGTATAGATCTGAAGCCTCTGTCACTCCAGCTCTACACCCCGCCAAATGCCTCCTCTTCCATCTTGACAGACTGCTCCTTTGCCTGAAGTCACGCAACATAAAAGCTATCAGTGCAGGAAAGGGTCAGCGGGGTGGAGCTGAAGTACTGTCTTCTGTGATTACAAGCAAGGGTGAGTGTGAAAGGAAAGCATAGTTGTGCATCATTACAAACACTTCTTTGCATCTATCCCTAGCATCCAGAATTAATTCCCTGAGAGCTGGCACAGATCCAGAGTGGTGTAGGCATCTCTTATCTCACAGCACAGCTCTCCAACCTTCTTCCCCTACATTGTCAGTGCTGTGAGATGAAAGCAACAGCGTGTTACATACATCACGCTGTGTTTCTGCTAGCTATCAGGGCATTATCCCTCGATGCCTGTGATAGATGCAGAGAGGTGTTTGTAATGACGCACAGTTCTTCTATCCTCCCGCTGTCTACTTATGATTAGTCACCATCATGTACGGGGAAATAGTAAAAGCTATCAGTGACAAATCTTTAACACTCCTGTGGTTATATAAACTTCAAAAGCTATTATCCCACAAAGGAGATGAGAAATGTAAAACATACAAAAGAAAAAAATACAGTGCTTTAACTCTGTGCCACTATTTCATGATGTGGTCAGTTTAATTTGCTGGTAAAAAGTCCACTTTCAACACCACAATCATTGATCGCTATTAGAGATGAGCCACCTCCCTAGTGTTCGGGTTCGGTTCGGTTCGTCGAACGGACGTGTTCGACGAACACCGTCGAACCCCATTGAAACCAATGGCAGGCAAACACAAACACATACAAACACATGGAAAACACATAGAAAACACCTTAAAAAGGTGTCCAAAAGCTGACAAACTGCTCAGAAGACACAACAAACACATGGAAAAGTCACAACTACATATATATTCATGCGAAAAGAAACGAGGTGGAGGAGTAAAAGGAGGAGGAGACACAGATATAGGCATGTCATGCCCTTCTAAAATCAAGAAAGGCTGGAGTAAAAATCTAAACTCACTCTACCAACACCCAGACGTCTTGACAAAAAAAATAAAAAAATAAATATCTTTAGGTAGAATGGCGGCGGGTCCATTCAGAACACTTTCCTTAGAAGACGTAGTGGTACCCCCGTTGGGAGTTGTGCCAAAAAATGAACCCAATACATTCAGACTAATCCACCATTTGTCATATCCAAGGGGAAGGTCTGTAAATGACAACATCAACGCGGAACCAAGTACAGTACTATGTACTGTACCTCCTTTGACGAGGCAATCAGGCGGGTCAAGAAGTTGGTAAGGGGCACCCTAATGGCCAAAACAGACATTGAGGGGGCGTTCCGGTTACTACCTATGCCTCCAAATAGTGTCCTCCCATTGGGCTGCTTCTGTGAAGGAGCATACTACATAGATCGCTGTTTGCCCATGGGGTGCTCCATATCCTGATCACTATTTGAGGCGTTTAGTTGCTTCCTCGAATGTGTCGTCATGGACGTTTGTAAGGCGGCACATATTAACCATTACCTCGATGACTTCTTATGCCTGGGCCCAAAAGATTCGCCACAGTGTGAAAATACGCGGTAGTTAACCTGTGAGAAGGAGAGAGCTGGAGGGAGCGTGGACACCCCAGAGCCGAGGGGTTAGATTGAAAAAGAAAGAAAGCGGTGTAGCTTGCTTCATGGGTGGGGGACTCTGCTGAGTAGCAGAAATCGCTACTAGGCCCAAAAGGATTTCCTGGGCCAGATGCCGTTAAAAATAGTAGTTAGGTGAACAGGCAGTGTAGCTTGCTTCATGGGTGGGGTACGCTGCTGAGTAGCACTAAATTCTACTAGGCCCAAAAGGATTTCCTGGGCTAGATGCCGTTACAAAATAGTACTTAGGTAAACAGGCGGTGTAGCTTGCTTCATGGGTGGGGTACGCTGCTGAGTAGCACCAAATTCTACTAGGCCCAAAAGGATTTCCTGGGCCAGATGCCGTTAAAAATAGTACTTAGGTAAACAGGCGGTGTAGCTTGCTTCATGGGTGGGGTACGCTGCTGAGTAGTACTAAATTCTACTAGGCCCAAAAGGATTTCCCGGGCTAGATGCCGTTACAAAATAGTAGTTAGGTAAACAAGCAGTGTAGCTTGCTTCATGGGTGAAGTACGCTGCTGAGTAGCACCAAATTCTACTAGGCCCAAAAGGATTTCCTGGGCCAGATGCCGTTAAAAAATAGTACTTAGGTAAACAGGCGATGTAGCTTGCTTCATGGGTGGGGTACGCTGCTGAGCAGCACTAAATTCTACTAGGCCCAAAAGGATTTCCCGGGCTAGATGCCGTTAAAAATAGTACTTAGGTAAACAGGCGGTGGGTGGCTGGGCTACTCTGCTGACTAGCAGACAATGAAGCTTTGGAGCAGACCTCTGAATCCCAGGCCATAGTATGAGTAAACAACTCGCAACTTCATGTAAAACTCAGCAAGGGGACTAAATAAAAGAGTCTCCATTTTTTAAAAAAATTCAGCCACAGACACCACTTAAGTGGCATCAATTTCGACAGAGTATTTTAAAACGGTTGGTGAGGTGATTTTCAAAAATCATCAAGCTTTTAGTCTCCCCAAGATGACACAGGGGTAGAAAAGTCCTTGCGGATCCAGGATTTGTTCATCTTGATGAACGTTAGTCTGTCTACATTGTCACTGGACAGCCGCGTACGCTTATCTGTCAGCACACCACCAGCAGCGCTGAACACACGTTCAAAGAGAACGCTGGCTGCATGGTACGACAAGATCTCCAAGGGGTGAGTGGCGAGCTCAGGCCATTTTTCAAGATTGGAAGCCCAAAATGAGCAAGGGTCCAGTTCCACAGTCATGGCATCGGTGTTAACTTAGAGATACTCTTGTACCATCCTCTCTAGGCGTTGGCTGTGCGTCAGACTTCTTGTCTCCTGTGGCCTTGCAAAGGATGGTCTAAAAAAATCTTGAAACGATTGGAAAAAATTTGCTGTTACCACCAGATACGATGTTACTGTTACGGTTAGAGTGATGACTCAATAGTCCCACGGTTGGCAATTTAGAACTCAGAGATTGACTACGTGCACCACTGGTGTTTTGTGGAACAGCAGATGTTAGATTCTGTGACAGTCTCTGCTGATACTCCTGCATGCGTGAATCCCTTTCTATGGCAGGAATTATTTCACCAAATTTGCTTTTGTATCGGGGATCTAAGAGTGTGGCAACCCAGTAGTCGGCATTACTTCGGATTCTGACAATCCGAGGGTCATGTTGCAGGTAGTGCAGCAAGAAGGCACTCATGTGTCTTGCGCATCCAGGAGGACCAAGTCCTTGTTGTCTTGGTGGTGACGAGGTGAGAATCATGCTTCCTTCGTCTGCCCTCTCCCCCCAACCTCGCACAACAGAAATTTGATCAAGGTCTCCCTCAAAATAGTACTTAGGTAAACAGGCGATGTAGCTTGCTTCATGGGTGGGGTACGCTGCTGAGCAGCACTAAATTCTACTAGGCCCAAAAGGATTTCCTGGGCTAGATGCCATTAAAAATAGTACTTAGGTAAACAGGCGGTGGGTGGCTGGGCTACTCTGCTGACTAGCAGACAATGAAGCTTTGGAGCAGACCTCTGAATCCCAGGCCATAGTATGAGTAAACAACTCGCAACTTCATGTAAAACTCAGCAAGGGGACTAAATAAAAGAGTCTCCATTTTTTCAAAAAATTCGGCCACAGACACCACTTAAGTGGCATCAATTTCGACAGAGTATTTTAAAACGGTTGGTGAGGTGATTTTCAAAAATCATCAAGCTTTTAGTCTCCCCAAGATGACACAGGGGTAGAAAAGTCCTTGCGGATCCAGGATTTGTTCATCTTGATGAACGTTAGTCTGTCTACATTGTCACTGGACAGCCGCGTACGCTTATCTGTCAGCACACCACCAGCAGCGCTGAACACACGTTCAAAGAGAACGCTGGCTGCATGGTACGACAAGATCTCCAAGGGGTGAGTGGCGAGCTCAGGCCATTTTTCAAGATTGGAAGCCCAAAATGAGCAAGGGTCCAGTTCCACAGTCATGGCATCGGTGTTAACTTGGAGATACTCTTGTACCATCCTCTCTAGGCGTTGGCTGTGCGTCAGACTTCTTGTCTCCTGTGGCCTTGCAAAGGATGGTCTAAAAAAATCTTGAAACGATTGGAAAAAATTTGCTGTTACCACCAGATACGATGTTACTGTTACGGTTAGAGTGATGACTCAATAGTCCCACGGTTGGCAATTTAGAACTCAGAGATTGACTACGTGCACCACTGGTGTTTTGTGGAACAGCAGATGTTAGATTCTGTGACAGTCTCTGCTGATACTCCTGCATGCGTGAATCCCTTTCTATGGCAGGAATTATTTCACCAAATTTGCTTTTGTATCGGGGATCTAAGAGTGTGGCAACCCAGTAGTCGGCATTACTTCGGATTCTGACAATCCGAGGGTCATGTTGCAGGTAGTGCAGCAAGAAGGCACTCATGTGTCTTGCGCATCCAGGAGGACCAAGTCCTTGTTGTCTTGGTGGTGACGAGGTGAGAATCATGCTTCCTTCGTCTGCCCTCTCCCCCCAACCTCGCACAACAGAAATTTGATCAAGGTCTCCCTCATCTGATGAGTCTTCCATGCCCAGCGCCAGTTCGTCCTCCACTTCTTCCTCGCCTCCTGCACCTTAGCAGTTTGGCTGCTACCATGCGCCCTCGGTAATCCCTCTCCCCCAACCTCCAATGCCAGCCGCCTTGGTGCTGCCAACCTTCTTGACCTTGGAGATATGATCCCTTCCGCATACGACTCCTCCTGTTCCTCCTCCTCCTCTTGTTCCACCACCTGACTCCGAACACTGTGTAAGGTGTGCTCCAGCATGTAAATCACCGGAATAGTCATGCTGATAATGGCATCGTCAGCACTAAACATCTTCGTTGCTATTTCAAAACTGTGCAGAAGGGTGCATAGGTACCTGATCTGAGACCACTCTTGCAGCGTGACTTGCCCCACCTCTTGAGCTCGTTGGCACATGCTATACGTCATAACATATTGCACCAGGGGTCGTTCGACAGTGCAGACACTGCTCCTAGGCCCAAAACTATTAACTGGATTAGATGCAGTAAAAATTGAGATACACAGGCGGTATAGTTTGTTTCACAGGCGGGCTACTCTGCTGACGTGCAGACACTGCTCCTAGGCCCAAAACTATTAACTGGATTAGATGCAGTAAAAATAGAGATACACAGGCGGTATAGTTAGTTTCACAGGCTGGCTACTCTGCTGACATGCAGACACTGCTCCTAGGCCCAAAACTATTAACTGGATTAGATGCAGTAAAAATTGAGATACACAGGCGGTATAGTTTATTTCACAGGCTGGCTACTCTGCTGACGTGGAGACACTGCTCCTAGGCCTTAAACTATTAACTGGATTAGATGCAGTGAAAATAGAGATACACAGGCGGTATAGTTAGTTTCACAGGCTGGCTACTCTGCTGACGTGCAGACACTGCTCCTAGGCCCAAAACTATTAACTGGATTAGATGCAGTAAAAATTGAGATACACAGGCGGTATAGTTTATTTCACAGGCTGGCTACTCTGCTGACGTGCACACACTGCTCCTAGGCCTTAAACTATTAACTGGATTAGATGCAGTGAAAATAGAGATACACAGGCGGGATAGTTAGTTTCACAGGCTGGCTACTCTGCTGACGTGCAGACACTGCTCCTAGGCCCAAAACTATTAACTGGATTAGATGCAGTAAAAATTGAGATACACAGGCGGTATAGTTTGTTTCACAGGCGGGCTATTCTGCGGACGTGCAGACACTGCTCCTAGGCCCTAAACTATTAACTGGATTAGATGCAGTGAAAATAGAGATACACAGGAGGTGTAGTTAGTTTCACAGGCGGGCTACTCTGCTGACGTGCAGACACTGCTACTAAGCCCAAAACCCCAAAACGATTTACTAGGTTAGATGCAGTAAAAATTGAGATACACAGGTGGTGTAGCTAGCTTCACAGGTGGGCTACTCAGATGACTATCAGACAATGCTACTAGCCCAAAAGGATTGGCTGAGCTAGATTACACCAAATGCTGTGACTAAAGGTACCTTCACACGAAACGGCATCGCTAGCGATCCGTGACGTTGCAGCGTCCTCGCTAACGATATCGTTTCGTTTGACACGCAGCAGCGATCAGGATCCTGCTGTGATGTCACTGGTCGCTGAATAAAGTCCAGAACTTTATTTGGTCGTCCGATCGCTGTGTATCGTTGTGTTTGAAAGCAAAAGCAACGATACCAGCGATGTTTTACACTGGTAACCAGGGTAAACATCGGGTTACCAAGCGCAGGGCCGCGCTTAGTAACCCGATGTTTACCCTGGTTACCAGCGTAAAAGTAAAAAAAACAAACAGTACATGCTCACCTGCGCGTCCCCCAGCCTCTGCTTCCTGAGCCGGCCCTAAAGTGAAAGTGAAAGCACAGCGGTGACGTCACCGCTGTGCTGTTAGGGCCGGAGCTCAGTCAGTGTCAGGAAGCAGACGCTGGGGGACGCGCAGGTGAGCATGTACTGTTTGTTTTTTTTACTTTTACGCTGGTAACCAGGGTAAACATCGGGTTACTAAGCGCGGCCCTGCGCTTAGCAACCCGATGTTTACCCTGGTTACCCGGGGACCTCGGCATCGTTGGTCGCTGGAGAGCGGTCTGTGTGACAGCTCCCCAGCGATCAAACAGCGACGCTGCAGCGATCGGCATCGTTGTCGCTATCGCTGCAGCGTCGCTTCGTGTGAAGGTACCTTAACACTTGCACAGCACTGGCTCAGACCTGCCTGGCAAACAGTGCTATGAACTGCTGTATCCTACCCTGAAAAGGGCTGATATTACAACTAGTCCCGACTCCTCCCGACTCCCTAAACCTATCTCTCTGACAATTCGCTCCAAAAAAACACTCTTAGTCTGTATAGCGCCCACAGCAGCAGCGGTGCCGTCTAACACTAAGCTGCAGCAGTGAGGAAATGGTGGCGACGGGGCAAATGGCTGGTTCTTATAGGGCAAGGACATGTGACATACACAGCCAATGACACATGCCCTTGCTTGTGTGCATCACATGCACATTGCTGTGTGTGTGCGCACTGCTGATAGGCTGAGAGACTGCACCGCCCCTCTGTAAATGCGGGAAAGAAAAAAAAAATGGAGATCGGCGTTATTTCAGCACAGATCTATCCCCCGCCCCCCCCTGCCCACTATACACTGAAACAGTCCATTAACAATGATAAACAGTTTTAACGTGCAAATCAAGCTAGGCTTTTGGTGAACGAACAGTTATCGAACAGAAACTCGAACAGACGAATTTTAAGCAAATTGTTCGGGTTTGTCGAACGACTCGAACACCGCCCAAAACAGCTCGAATTTGAAATTGGCGAACAGTTCGACTCGAACACCGCTCATCTCTAATCGCTATATATAGGATAGAGGCAGGGACATGTCCTGGTGGTAACACAACTGGACACATGATTACCTGGATGACAGTGGAAGCAGGCTACTGTTGGTCTAACTATACCTAACAATGATAATGGCTATTGTAACAAAGTTGTTATTTTGTAACTGGCAATGCTTTGCAGTTCCATCAACATTGGAAAAGGATAGCCAAAAAAAGTGTTAATATGCCCCAGTGGCCTTATTTGAACTGTGAGCAAAATCACCTAAAAAAGGCCCCTAATATTTATTATCATAATCATCACTAGCCTGTCCCATTAAAGTAGACAAGTAATACATCTAAATACATTATTTTTCAGATTACATTATTTTTTCTTCCAAATTTGGGAGGAAAATTCAGGTTGCGTCTTATAATACAAAGTGAGCTTATCGGGGAGCGGAGGCGGTGAAGCGGAGCGATAGTGGGATCTCAGAAAGTGTTGGTGATGGTGAGTGGAGTCCATTTTCCCTATGATATTTCTGCGGTGGGCTTTGGAAAAAAATGGCCACTGGAGGCAGCACATGCGCAGATTGAGATAGCTTTCCCGAAGCCCACTGCAGGGATATCACTGAGAAAGTGTACTCCACTCACCGGTGCCGACACCAGGCACCGCAGCATCACCCTGCTTCTGCTGCTGCTGACTACTATAGGTCCCATACCTTAAAGGGAGCCTGTCAGCAGGATTGTGCACAGCAACCTACAGAGAGTGTCAGGTTGCGGCCTTTATACTGATTAAAATGATACCTGGGGTGATGAAATCTGTCTTGAGGTTGTTGTTTAATATTTATTTTCAGTTTTTAGTTAATGAGATTCTCGTGCCCTGAGGAGGGGCTGGAGGGGTGTGTGCATGTGGTGCTCTGATTAGGTATTCATAATGCAGACTGCTGTCAGGTCACTGACCCCTCAGTGACTGCCCCCTAGTTTGCATAATGAATACCATTACATACTGAATTAAAAAAAAAACGCTTCTGCGGGCAGGTGCCAGCCATGGCATAATCACATGGTTACTGTGCACTTAATCCCTTTTGCTGACTTAATTGAGCGAGGGGGAAAGAAAAAGTCAATTTAAAAATGGCGCCCGCCACACCTGCGCAGTAGTTGCTATCGGTGTCTGTAGCATTTATCCGATAGTTGCTACTGCGCATGCATCGGTGGCGCCATCATACTGGAGAAGCAAAAAAAAATTCCCCCTCCAAGATGGCGCAACTCGCGTCTGTGCAGTAGCAGCTCAGAGATAGCCATTTTCAAATAGATTTTTTTTTCTTTTTTTCTCCAACCTGAATAACATGAAGAAAATATATTATTGGCACACTAAACGTGTGATTATGCTGCAGAGCAGGTGCCATGGCTGGCAGGAGAAGGTTTTGTTTTTTTTAAGTATATACAGATATTCATTATGCAAACTAGAGGGCAGGTCACTAAGGGAGCAGAGATCTGTCAGCAGGCTGCATTATGAATACTAAGCAGAGCACCACATGAAGACCTCCACAGGCCGCCCCAGAGCACGAGCATATCATTAGCACAAAACTGAAAATAAAGATTAAAGAACAACCACAAGACGGATTTCATCAACCAGGGTATCATTTTATTCAGTATAACGGTGCCAACCTGACACTGTCTGTAGGTTACTGTGTACAATGCTGCTGACAGGTTCCCTTTAAGTGGTCTTCTCACTTTCCAGACACATTGTATCCTTTATAGATTAAGCATTGAGCCCTATATTCTTCTTTGGCAATCCGTATATCTGATGAAAGTCTGAACTGAGACTGAAACATCATATATGATCACTGTGGATTGAAAATAAATCATCTTTTTTGTACATCAATTGAGTGCCAAGTTCTCCATCGTTATTATATGATGGATTGGGCTCCTACTTGTGCACCTCCTTTCAGGAGTGCCGCGCTCTACTACTCCTTATGGTCCGGTGCATCTTATAATCCGCAAAGTACGGTAATCGGTATATAATGTCAAAAAGAAAGTAAAAAAAAGCTGACACCATGGTAGGCCTATTTGATTATCCAAAAAACTTCTTGACTGTTAACAAAACATTTTTTTTACTTTACTATAAGCTTAAAAATTCATTAAAAGAAAGGAAAATAAAATTTCTATGTATAAAATTATAAAAAAAGAAACATAGCGGCTAACTATTTGCATTAGATTATAATCAACAGATCCTTTGGTTTTGAAAGTTTCAGTGGGATTTATACAGCCACACGTTTCAGAATTCATATTACTCGACAGTGAGGACCATTCAGTGTAATTGAACCTAATAGAATTAGTGATTCATTGAATCATCCACTGAGTGTGACAGGTACAGGACTCAGCCATTGCCAATGATTTAAAAGTTTGCATACAAAATCCTGTGTTATGTGGTGGCATCTGGACAAACAAGATTTACCTGGGGTAGAAATCCCACATTTGGTGCTTCTTTCCCTAATTGTCTGGGGCGAGTTACTAACCGCTTACATATTACCGTATATCGCTATTGCTGTATAATAATTTCCTGCATGTTTTGATTTACCCAAATCCTTAACGTAACTTGTTTTAACTAGGAAAAAAGTGGACATTTAATAACTTTGATCGATGAGACCACATCGGCTGAATGTAGACAAGAAGTGGCAGCCAACTTAGTAAAAATCTTTTGGGGGCAAGGGCTAGCGAAGGAGTTCTTGGATCTGCTCTTCAGACTAGAACTTGATAAAACAAGTAAGTGGAATTATTTATTTTAATGGTGCCCTTTTGCAGTTGTGAAAAAAAGATTGTGCTGTAAATAATTTTATTCATTTTAAACACTTCTTTTGGAGTACTGGTGCACATCCAAAGTCACAGACCCGCATTTACGTCAGTGTCTCATCATAATCATATCTGCTCTCTTCCTGCAATTTAATGATTAAGGTTATCAAGAAGTCTGAGACTCATTGAAAGAAGTATACAGGCACACAGAGGAATTATAAACACTATTCAGTAAGGAATCTGTAGCCAAGATAATAGGTAAAACCATCATAACAATGGAGTTTTTTTATAAGTGTATTTTTGTCCACAGCTGCATTCACAATTCTTCTGCTTTTAACTTAAAAAAAAATAGTTTAACTTCTAAAATACATTTGAAAAAGCTTAAAGCACCACCCCAGCATTCTTGTTATTTTAGCGCTGGAGTGGTGTCATTAATGAAACCCTATTATCATACTTACCAGCCGCCGTCTTCAGCTCTTCCCTGCGCCGTTTCAGTCCTGTGCTGCCATTTTGTGACTGCAACTTCTGACTGACTGAAAGTCAGAGGTAATAGGCATAAGCTCTCAATGCAAGTCCATGAGATCCTTGTTCTGGCCCTCAAAGACTTACATTGAATTGTGACTTGCAGACCCATCCGGGAGATCACAATCTGCTGGAGACCGACTGGAGCGGTGCCGGTGGCAAAGGAAGACGGTGACTGGTAAGTATAATACTAGGTGCCGGGAATTTAGAGTAGTGGCAGCACTCCACCCCTGCATAAAAAGAAAACTCTTGAGCGATGCTTTAAAGGAATATCATTAAGTTTTTGATGTTATTCCCTATCTATGGGGTAAAATATATCTTCCCATTGGCTACGAGTCTGACTGCTGTGACCCCTGCCTATCCCAGAACCCAAGCTCAAAAGAAACCCTTGTGAATAGAGTGGTGGTCAATAATGTACACGGCAGCACCATTTATCCTTAATGGGATTATTGAAGATAGCGGCAATGCAAATGATCGATCACGACTCCATTTACACACCCTGTCTCTTGGAATCAGCAGAAGTCCCAGCAGTTGGACCCCCAGTGACTGGGAAGTTAATTCCTATACAATGAACAGGAGATAACTTCCAAACTAGAGAATTCCCCTTTAACTGAGCTTGTGATGCAGTCCTTGTTCTGTATAGTGCATGGTGTGAGGAATGTTAAAAACAAATCACAATCGTGAATGTTGACACACAAAGGACTGTTGGGACATTCCAGCTCTGAAGCTTGCAGTTCTTTGGCTTTTAGTCAGGATTAGTGATGAGTGAGTGTACTTGTTGCTCGGGTTTTCCATAGCACGCTTGGGTGACTTCTGAGTATTTGTGACTGCTCGGAGATTTAGTTTTCATTGCGGCAGCTGAATGATTTACAGCTACTAGACAGCTTGATTACATGTGGGGATTCCCTAGCAACCAGGCAACCCCCACATGTACTCAGGCTGGCTAGTAGCTGTAAATCATTCAGCTGCAGTGATGAAAACTAAATCTCCGAGCAGTCATAAATACTCGGAGGTCACCCGAGCGTGCTCGGGAAAACCTGAGCAACGAGTGCACTCTCTCATCACTAGTCAGGATCGTAACAAGATATGTATTAGATTGTATGCATATAAAAAAAACAAGTTTGCAGATGCTGTCTCATATAATAAAGCTTTCCTTTTCAATTATCTTCTATGTACAACAGATGAACCAAACACATTATTCAGAAGTAACTCTTTGGCTTCTAAGTCTATGGAATCATTTCTTAAGGTAAGCTGTCTATTGCTCTTCAGTTTGTATTGTATCTTCGTAAAGTGTGACAACTCACAATGAATATTCCTTTTATCATCTTGATTTTTTTTGTCAAATTCATTACTTTAGACATTTTTATAGTAGTCAGAGCTTGGTTTTCCTGGAAGAGAGCTAAGCAACTTCTGCATATACTATGCACAATGATTACAATTCTGACTGATTGCAGCTGCCACTTGGGAAAATTATGACCCTTCTATACACTGTATTATTATTGAATTCCATGGCTGGTAGCCAACCCCTAATCTCAGAATCTGAAGGCTGTCAGAATGTATCATTTAAATTTTGTGTTCAGTGGGTTTCTAAGAGTACATCAATTTCTGCAACTTTGCTGCTGGTAAAATACTCCTGTCCTCTTCTGTAAATTTATGGGTGCCATTTACTGCAAAGCTACTTTACAAAATTAACTACATATACATTATGAATAAATCTCTTAGCTTAAATGACGCTTTTGCTCAGAATGTCTGTCTAATCCTGATATTAAAATAAACAGCTGTAGTCCAGCTTAAAAATGAAAGAACTTATGAGTCCAAGAGTATTCATAAGCTAAAGTCAACCTGTTAAACTCTTGAACATGATCATCAAACAGTCCTACAAAGAAAACAAAATTATAATATGACATATTTATTAGGCTTTGTCAGCAGTAGTGTGGTGCAGGACCGCACCCCTGACAGCACCCAGCACTTGGTACCACACATGATGTAGCACTCCCGCCTCATGTGACGCATGTGGGCCAAGCTGGTTTCCTATGTTCCACCAGCCCATTTTTGCGGGTCAAGCTATAATAGTGCGGTCCAAGGACTGGAAGTATGTCGCACACTGTTAATCACAATTAGCGCACGTCGGTTTAAATGGAGGCATCACTGTCTAACACATGCAGCAGCAGTTCCTTTGGACAAATGGTATGTGCCCTATTTTTGGAACTCCCCTGATGAATCGAGAACAGAAGAACAAAAAAGGCCAACCATGCATTCCAAGGTATTGTGGAAAGAAAAGTCAATTTATTAATTTAATCAGGTAAAAATAACAGAAAAAACAACAATGAATTGAATAAAATGTTAAAATTTAACAACAAGGACGCACACCCAGGACAATAATAATAAAAAAAGCTGTGTGAAAAGGTGTCAAAATGGTATGCACAGTACAAAGAATAGTATGCACAATTATATAGAACAGTGGACAAGGTTGTGCAAAGTATTTACTGGTGAATAAAGAGCTTGGGCAGTTTAACAAGATTGGATATTACCCTAAATTCATAATACAAATAGATGCATATCATTTGAATGTCAAAGCACCAGGTAACAGCAAAAAACAAATGTGTAGTGTAAGAGACAGAAGATCATGTGGAGTTGTAAGTAAATTAATCCAAAGTGGAGGCTAACTTACAAGGACAGTGCAGATCTCTGACTCCTGGATGGCGTCCAACCCAACGCATGTTTCGGCTGCCTTCCCCCAGGACTTGTTTCCAAAATGCGTCAGGCTTGTTTAAATGTACTTTTGCATACTTCTGATGCAGAATTTTATGTTGAGGACTCAGTAGAGGTTTTCTTGTAATTACTCTTCCATGAAGGCCATATTTGTGCAGGTGTCTCTGAACAGTATAACAATGTACCACAACTCCAGAGTCTACTTAATCTTTCTGAAGGTCTTTTGCAGTCAAGCGGGGGTTCTGATTTCCCTCTCCAACAATCCTGTGTGCAGTTCTCACTGAAATTTTGCTTGGTCTTCCAGACCTTATCCTGAATGTCACTGTTCCTGGTAATTGCCATTTCTTAATTACATTTTGAACTGAGGAATGGGCAACTTGAAAACGCTTTGCTATCTTCTCATAGCCTTCTCCTGCTTTGTGGGCCTCCATTATTTTCATTTTGATAGTGCTAGGGAACTGTTTAGGAGGCTGGGTTTTTATAAAGCTGGGAAATTTGCATCTTATGGCCTTTCCTAGTCATGATAGTGAACATGCTATAACCATACAGGCTAATTAAGGTCTGAAACCTTGGTCAAAGTTCTCTGAGCACACAAATCTCCAAGGGTACCCAAACTTTTGCATTGGCCCATTTCCCTTTTTGTAATCTTTAACATAAACAAAAATGGCAATATTTATTTTTTCCTAAAATACAAAGGAAATGTGTCATCTTTAACTTTAGACCTTTTAGAGATTATTTCATCTTCAACTTGCTTAACAGCAATAACAGTAATTTTGATCAGGGGTGCTGAAACTTTACATGACAAAGTATATGTAGATTATGTTGTGAAATGTATTGACAGTTTCTCTTGAAATATATTTATTTTTCATGTCCTTGTTAATTTAAGATGTTGTTTGCTTCATAGGTGGCAGGAACCCAATATCTACACAGTGTGGTTGGACCAACAATAAATCGTATCTTTGAAGAGAAAAAATATCTTGAACTTGACCCCAGTAAAGTAGAGATAAAAGAAGCAGGGTAAGTTGTGCAAAAAGAGATTTTAAAAGTGAGTGTAAAATGGGGTTATCAGGGTTCGTCTGGTATAATAATTTATCACCTATCTAAAAAATAGGTGATAAGTTGCTGATTGCTGGGAATCACTGATCAGAGAATGGGACTATATAGACTTCAGGTTGAATGGAAGGATGGTCAAGCATGCACAGCATCACTTCATTCATTATGTATAGACAGCTGAAATAGCAAAGCTCCTTTCTCAGGATTGGTGGGGTATCAGTGGTCCAGCCCCCAGTGGTCCACAATTTATCACTTAATGGAGAACTCTTCTTAAATTCTACATACAAAATACAACATATACTACTTACCAATGCCATTCTTTCAATGTCAGGGCTGTGTATCCCGGTAATGATGAGACACTGTAATGTTACTTAAGTGCTTCAGTCTTTCTCAGTTCCATTAGATGTAACAGCTCTGTCTGATGAAATCAGCTGCAGACGACCAGGAGCCTGATAGGCTGCAGCACTCGTGTGACATTATTATAATACAACAATATTAAAACAATGGTAATAAAACAATACTCCAACATTGGTCGGGCCACAACATTTTCAGCAGTTTTCCAGTAACATACTTCTTAATAAACTGTCATGTGATTGCACTCCAGACCACTGCTGTATTCTAAGGCTATGTTCACACAAAGTTTTTGAGGCATTCAAAAACCAATCGAAAACTGCTTCAGAAAACACCGGAGAGTTTTTGGTGGAGTTTTTCCTTTCCTGAAGCAGTGTTGAAGAGATTTTAAGAGTTTTGTAAAAGTTTTTTCCTGAACCGTTCTTTAGAGCATTTTTATTTATTAGTGCCTAGTTTGAAGAAGTTTCCTTCAGAACCCACTAAAAGTAAGTGACATATAAATTTTTTCTTCCACCTTTCTTAAACTTGTTCAGGAAAAAAAAATCCTTAAAAACTCCTCATATGAATAGCAAAGCGGAGTTCCCATAAAAATAAATAGGACTAATTCTCCATGCATATTGCATCAATTTCTGAGCAGGATTTTGGAGACGATTTTTCCTTTTAAAAAATGCTTAGAAAACATTTCTATTTCATTTCTATGTGAACTCCTTTTTATTGTTACTGAAGAGTTTTAAAAAAATTCCTAGTGAAAAAAAAAAGAAAGTACAGATCACTTCTTTGAAGCGGATCATGATGTCAACCTCTCCAAATTGGCACTGTTAAATCAAAAGGCCGCAAGGAGCACTTTAGGTTAAAAAAAACTCTTCCAAAAGTCATCAAACCACTTCAGGACATACTTCGGGTAAACAAAAACTCCTCCAAAATCTGCCCAAAGAAGGAGAGTTTCCTAAGAAGTTTCTGCTTAAAATTTTGGTGGCTTTTGAAAGTCTCCACAATTTAGTGTGAACATAGCCTAAATTGCTTATGTGGAAAAAAAAATGGAAATGATTGTCTGGCACTGCTGTAGAATCCACGGAATATCACTTTAAAATAATGATTTTCAGCGAGGGATACACATTAGAGATGAGCGAACCCGAACTTAAATGTTCAGGGTTCGTACCGGACACTTTGTGTCTAATTCTATACTCCGAACATGTACTTCGCCCAGAAGTTTGTGCTAATGTTTGTCAATAGACAGAGAGATTTTTTTTCCAGATCCAAAGTTAGAATCTCCATTGTTTTTAATGGGGTTCTGGTTCTGCTTCAAGTTCGGGTACAGCTCTGGAACCCGAACCGAACTTTGCACTAAAGTCTGTCTCCAGCTTCAGTACTACATTTTCCTCCTTACATGGTTATTGCCTTCTTCATAGATGGACATTGTCAGATAGTGAGCACTCTTGTAATTTACAGCTGATTAACATTTTGCAGCCAAACTTGAGATATTAACACTTTTTTCTTATCTACAGCTCGTTGTCTTGGAGACCGACCACCACAGCCGTCTAGTTTGTAAGCACTGCGTTGAAGCAGGCTAGGATTAAGAGGTAACAGCACACTCCAGCAATCACAGCTTCAAAACAGTGCTTACAAGCTCCAAAGCAAAGTGCTTGTAAGCACTGTTCATCTTCTGCTGTCTGGCAGCGGCGGTTGGTCTCCAAAACAACGAGCTTTAAACAAAAGACAAATAGTATCTTAAAAAATGGCTGAAAAAATTAATAAGCAATAAATTGCAAAATTGATTGTTTTTAAAAGCCTTATCAAAAAATCTCAACTAATGAAACATGGGAATAAACCTTTACAAGAGTTTTCTACTTCTGTGATTTCAGAACAATGTGTAACTGATAAGGACTTCCTGAGATTCATATTGTGAAGGCACATTCTGACCTGCTAGGAAACGGTGGTGCATTACTTCTGCATCATCGGTCTGGGCATACATAGAGATGTAACAGAGCTGAGTTTGTTCTTGTAGCAGAGCATCATTTTAATATGACATGCATTACTGGTCTCTAGGAGTCTTATTGCATAAAGTTCTGCTTAAACCTTAACAATGAGCTAAGGTTGCATGTTTCACCTTCCGCTGACTGTTTGGAAAATATCAAGAGGAAAGGGAAGTATATTTCTTGAAGGTCTTAATCTAACAGCAAAGCTTATTAAGTCTGCCAGTAAATTTCTAAACACGTCCAATAAACTGAGGGTTTGCCCATCCGTAACCTGCAGTTGACTTCATGTAAATTGTGTCATGCTGCTAAAGCATTATTTATTAGGAAA
Source organism: Ranitomeya variabilis (assembly GCF_051348905.1). Lineage (NCBI taxonomy): Eukaryota > Metazoa > Chordata > Amphibia > Anura > Dendrobatidae > Ranitomeya > Ranitomeya variabilis. The sequence continues at coordinate 415,096,550 of NC_135234.1, forward strand.
TGTGTTAGTGTGGCCTGACAGTGCTTTATATACTGCAGCTTCCGGTAAAAGTTTCTGATTTATTAGGTAGTTGGATGTTGTGTTGTGAAGTTGCACGTAGCTTGTATCTAAAAAAAAATCTAGCTTCTTCTAATTAATAATAATCATTAACAAAAATGATTAGTTATTATTATTATTATCCCGCCCAGGACGGTGACTGTAATAGGAAATGTATCCAATTAAGGGCAGAGTTCTTCTGCAATCTATATACCGTATATACTCGAGTATAAGCCGACCTGAGTATAAGCCGACCCCCCTAATTTTGCCACAAAAAACTGGGAAAACTTATTGACTCGAGTATAAGCCTAGGGTGGAAAATGCAGCAGCTACCGGTGAATTTCAAAAATAAAAATAGATGCTCCATGCCGTTCATTATGGCCCCATAGCTGTGCCATATAGTGCTCTGCACCGTTCATTATTGCCCCATAGCTGTACCATAGAAAGCTGTGCCATATAGTGCTCTGCACCGTTCATTATTGCCCCATAGCTGTACCATAGAAAGCTGTGCCATATATAATGCTCTGCACCGTTCATTATTGCCCCATAGCTGTGCCATATAGTGCTCTGCACCGTTCATTATTGCCCCATAGCGGTACCATAGAAAGCTGTGCCATATATAATGCTCTGCACCGTTCATTATTGCCCCATAGCTGTGCCATATAGTGCTCTGCACCGTTCATTATTGCCCCATAGCTGTACCATAGAAAGCTGTGCCATATAGTGCTCTGCACCGTTCATTATTGCCCCATAGCTGTGCCATATAGTGCTCTGCACCGTTCATTATTGCCCCATAGCTGTGCCATATAGTGCTCTGCACCGTTCATTATTGCCCCATAGCTGTGTCATATAGTGCTCTGCACCATTCATTATTGCCCCATAGCTGTGCCATATAGTGCTCTGCACCACTCATTATTGCCCCATAGCTGTGCCATATAGTGCTCTGCACCGTTCATTATTGCCCCATAGCTGTGCCATATAGTGCTCTGCACCGTTCATTATTGCCCCATAGATGTACCATAGAAAGCTGTGCCATTGCTGCTGCTGCTGCTGCAATAAAAAAAAATGACATACTCACCTCTCTTGCTTGCAGCTCCTCAGTGTCCCGTCTCCCGTCCCGGCGTCTCTCTGCACTGACTGATCAGGCAGAGGGCGGCGCGCACACTATATGCGTCATCGCGCCCTCTGACCTGCACAGTCAGTGCGGAGAGATGCCGGGAAGACAGAGCGGCGCCCAGCGTGTGGAATGCGGACAGGTGAATATGTAATACTTACCTGCTCCCGGCGTCCCGCTCCTTCCCCCGGACAGCTGGTCTTTGGTGCCGCAGCCTCTTCCTCTATCAGCGGTCACCGTTACCGCTCATTAGAGAAATGAATATGCGGCTCCACCCCTATGGGAGTAGAGTCCATATTCATTTCTCTAATGAGCGGTCCCATGTGACCGCTGAACAGGGGAAGAGCTGTGGCACCCGGAGACCGTGGGACTGCAGGGACAGCGCCAGGAGCCCCGGAAGCAGGTAAGTATGCCTCAGCGACCTCTCACCCGCCGACCCTGCCGCCGACCGTGACTCGAGTATAAGCCGAGAGGGGCACTTTCAGCCCAAAAATTTGGGCTGAAAATCTCGGCTTATAGTCGAGTATATACGGTATATAAATATCCATGCTCACAAAAATTACTTAGGGGCGTTAGGAATAATAGTTCTAATGTGAAGGCATCAGCTATTTGGAATGCACAAAATATCCAAGTCCCTTTGCAATATATTTATTGTAGCAGGAGCCACTCTCTGCACGTTTCATACTACCAACATCACACAGTACATTTCTGCACAGCACTTTCTGGGCTGGCTCCAGGATTTCATGGGCCCCAGGCAAGAGTCTCAGTGGGCTCCTTTAACACATACCGCAATTCATGATGCACAGATACGGCAGAGAAATATACGGATAGTACAATGCCAAAGATGTCACTTTCTTACATTACAAGAGTGAAATCAATTGCTCAGAAACCGGACAGTATAGTCCTCTATATAGTACTATGGGCACCACATAGCACTCCAAACAGAATAATGAGCCCCATATGTTGGTTCATGCAGAATAATTAGCCACATATATTGCTCCATACAGTTTTATGGGCCCTACATAGTGCTCCATTCAGAATAATGAGCCCCATATATTGCTCCATACAGAATAATAGACCTCATATAATGCTCCATACAGAATAATGAGCACCATATATTCCTCCATACAGACATAAAGTATAATGAGCCCCATATATTGCTCCATACAGTATAATGAGCCCAATATAATGCTCCATATAGTATAATGAGCCCCATATAATGTTCTATGCAGTATATGATGGGTCCTATATAATGCTTCACACAGAATAGCCCCCATATAATGCTCCATACAGTATATAATGGGCACTATATAATGCTCCAATATATGTTCGGCCTCATATATTGCGTCACACAGATTGGGCCATATATAATTGGCCTCATAAGATTCTCCATATGTAATTGGCCCCCTATGATGCTCCATATATGATGGGCCCCATATACTGCTCCATATGTAATTGGCCCCATAAGATGCTCCATGTGTCATTACCCCAAAAGATGCTCCATATGTATTTGGCCCAATAAGATGCTTAATATGTAATTGGCCCCATAGGATGCTCCAGACATTAATAAAACATGAAATACTCACGTTTACTCTATGGCCGCTGCTTTGCTCCAGACTCCTCAGTGTTGGTGTTCTCCGGCTGTCTGCACTATGGCTGCTCAGGCAGCGGGCGCACACTAGTCACGTCATTGCGCCCTCTGACCTGAACGTCACAGTCAGAGTACGTGGAAGACGCCGCACTTGCACAAGCATCGGGCCCCCATAGCGCACCGGTGTCCTCGACGGCGAGTGGGCTCCTCTGCCTGCTCAGGGCCCCTTCACTTGACCGGGTGTGCTGGGTGCTGATTCCAGCCCTGAGAACTTTCATCTTGGCTCTGAGCGGAAGCAGCTCGATCAATGTGCAGTTCCGTGTAGCAGGATCCACTCTCTGCAGTTGGATGATGTGGCATTCTTCTCCAATCTTCTCCAAGTGCTTCGATATACAGTATGACCTGAATGAAGGTGCAGGTGCCATTGATCCAGAAGGTGAGCGTCCTCCACAACCACTCCCTTTGTGTTTAGGCTGCAGGAAGTGCTTGGCACAGCAGCCACTAAGAACAGACCCCCTGGTGCTTGCTAACACCCACATAATGCTATACATTTCTGTACATTGTGTCATGCATTTGGGTTCAAACCCTTGACCTATGCTTTGTGGTTGGCTTCTCTGTCTGCCGAGCCACAGCAGATATACCGTATATACTCGAGTATAAGGTGAGATTTTCAGCCCATTTTTTTTGGCTGAAAGTCCCCCTCTCGGCTTACACTCGAGTCATACATAGGGGTTGGTAGGGGAGGGGGAGCGGGGGCTGTCTAATTATACTTACCTGCTCCTGGTGCGGTCCCTGCAAGTCCCTGGTTCCCCGGCGCCGCAGCTTCGTGTTGTACTGAGCAGTCACATGGTACCGCTCATTACAGTAATGAATATGCAGCTCCAACTCCCATAAGGGTGGAGCCGCATATTCATTACTGTAATGAGCGGTAACGGTGACCAATACAATATTCAATACAAATTCAATACAGGAAGAAGCTGCGGCGCCGGGGAACCAGGGACCTGCAGGGACTGCGCCAGGAGCAGGTGAGTATAATGGGGTGGGGGAGCGCTGCGCGAGTCACCTTTCCTTCTTCCGATGCCGCTCCGTCTTCAGCGTCTTCTGCAGTGACGCTCAGGTTAGCGCCCTCTGCCCGAACGTCAGTGCAGAAGACGCTGAAGACGGAGCGGCACCGGAACGAGGAAAGGTGAATATAGCAATTCCCGGGGGCCTGAGTGACGAGAGACACAAGAGTATGTGATTTTTTTTTTTATCGCAGCAACAGCAAATGGGGCAAATGTCTGTATGGAGCATCTTATGGGGCCATAATTAATGTTTGTGCAGCACTGTATGGGGCAATGCAGCTTTGTATAGTATGTATGGTTCATGCAGCTTTACATGAACACCCGAGCCTTACACTATGGCTGGTCCAAATAACTAAAGCAATTGTTACCATCCACCTCTCGTGTCTCCCCTTTTCCTCATAGTTTGTAAGCTTGCGAGCAGGGCCCTCATTCCTCCTGGTATCTGTTTTGAACTGTGATTTCTGTTATGCTGTAATGTCTATTGTCTGTACAAGTCCCCTCTATAATTTGTAAAGCGCTGCGGAATATGTTGGCGCTATATAAATAAAAATTATTATATTATTATATAAGTGTCTGTATGGAGTATCTTATAGGGTCATAATTAACGTTTGTGTAGCATTACTGTATATGGGGCAAGTGTCTATATGGAGTATCTTATGGGGCCATAACTAACGTTTGTGCAGCATTATATGGGGCAAGTGTCTATATGGAGTATCTTATGGGGCCATAATTAACGTTTGTGCAGCACTGTATGGGGCAAATATCTTCATGGAGCATCTTATGGGGCCATAATTAACGTTTGTGGAGCATTGTATGGGGCAAGTGTCTGTATGGAGCATCTTATGGGGCCATAATCAATGTTTGTGCAGCATTATATGAGGCAAATGTGTCTATGGAGCATCTTATGGGGCCATTATTAACCTTTATGCAGGATTATATGGGGCATATTTTAATATGGAGCATCTTATGGGGCCCATCATAAACTTTATGGAGCATTATATGGGGTGTATTTTGTATGGAGCATCTTATGGGGCCATCATGAACTGTATGGAGCATTATATGGGACTCTTGATTCAATATCAATATTCAAAAACACTTAAACTACTGATGTCTCAATTAATTTTACTTTTAATGGTATCTACTTTTATTTTTGACATTTACCGGTAGCTGCTGCATTTCCCACCCTAGGCTTATACTCGAGTCATTAAGTTTTCCCATTTTTTTGTGGCAAAATTAGGGGGGGGGGGGGGGGTCGGCTTATACTCGGTTCGGCTTATACTCGAGTATGTACGGTACCTTTTCTCTCGGTGTTTAATTTCTGTTAGCCTTGCTTCAGTGTTTTCAGGGTAACAGGTGTTTTCATTTACTCATTTGTCTGCCCCATCACCTTTTGGGTGTGGTTTTATATACTTTCTCTCTGCTGGTATTTCCTGCTGATGATAGTCTCATTTGGATGTCCAGTCATACTGTATTAATGTAGTTTAAGCCAGACAGTGAAAGGTTTATTTCTCTGTTGTTTATGTTCTTTACCCCACACCTATTGTTATGACCCTGGACAGGAGGGTTCCGCCTCCATCCTGGTCATGTCAGGGTTAATTTTAGTTCGCCTCTCTTTGGTTCTGAGGCGGGTATTTAATGTTGGCAGTTCCTGGATTTGGTGTCGGTGATACTTCCGTATTCTCGGTTTGTGGTTGCTGACCCAGGTTACTCGTCCGTTAACGTTGTTCCTCTGTGCTTGTGTGCTTTCCTGTGTATGACCCGGTTTGTCCCCTGACTCTTGCCTCTGTATCCTGCTTTGTACTGCTCTGTCCTTTCTGGTTATATGACCCCTTGGCTTGTCTCCATTTACTCTTTGTCTTATCCCTAGGTACTATGCTCTTGTCTGGCTTTTGACTCTCGGCTTTCCTTGACCACATTTTCCTGTCTGTGTCTTGCACTCAGTGCACTCAGTTACCTTCCCTGCACTCACGCGCGGTGACTCCGCCCCATGGTCATGTGACTGCTCAGTGCGAGGTCCTGAACTCACTGCTTAGTGTCAGGTCTTTGCACACAGCGTGCCTTTTTCCTGCACTCCTTGCGCTCGTTCCCTTGCCCCTGATAGTGCCCACTAGGCAGCACCAATGACACCATTGGTGTTATCACACCTATCTTCTGTTTCATTTTAGGAAGTAGGCGGCGTAATGTCCAGCAGTACGTATTTTATCTTTAATTTTGTATTTCATGGTTTGTTTTACTCACTCTGGGATCTCTTTCTATTCCAGCACACTTTCCCTTCTGTAGGTAATTTGCACTCTGCTCTGCCCTTTGTTTTTTTAGGAGGAACATTAAAGGGAACCTGTCACCAGTTTTGTCATAAAGCAGCTAATTCAGCAACTGCTAGGCATTCCCTAAATCCTTATAAAACCTCCTGACTCCCCTTGTATACTCTTGGAAAACCTTTTTAATTTCTCCCGCTCTGTATGGTATTCTTCTTAGTCTGGTCGGATGGGCATGGTTTCAGACCTGTACATCACTCCTATCGTCTGTTGCTCGCTGCCCTACTTCATAGATGACACCTCTTGCGCCGTGCGACATCTCACGCCTGCTCAAAAATATTGCGTTTCACACCTACACAGTATGCTTTGCCCAACTACAGGCAAAACCGAAAAACAGAAGTGTCATGCGCCTACACATGTATTTTCGGCTCATGCACCGGAACTAGGTTTCCATGCGCACTTCTGTTTTTCAGCTTTGCCCACAGTTGGGCAAAGCATACTGCGCAGGTGCAAAACACAATATTTCCGGGCAGGCGTGATATGTCGCATGGCAATGTGGATCGTTATCCATGTCAGGAGGACGGCGAGCAGAAGCCGGGGGGAGGGATGCAGAGGTCCGAATCCATGCCCATCAGCTGGGCTGAGAAGATTTCCATACAGCGCAGGAGAAGTTAAAAAAGGTTTTCAGGAGTATACAATGGGAGTCAGGGGGTTCTATAAGGATTTAGGGAATGCAAAGCAGACGTTGAATAAGGTGATATTTTTAGCTACTTATTTCACAAAACTGGTGACAGGTTCCCTTTAAGCGCTTGATGGCCTTTTTGGCAGCATAGGTCAGAATTATCATCATTTAGTCGGTGGTTAGGGCTATCTCAGCTCACGCAGGAACCACTATGGACTATGGGGTAAGGATCTCTAGTCTGTACAGGAACCGGCAGGGTCAGTTGCAGTTTTCAGTGTGTTACCTATTTTCCTGAGTGAGTTCCTACACAATCATAACACATTGCTTTGATGTGGGCAGTGAGTGCAGCAAGAATCGGTGTGCTTACAAGCCGGAGACAACCACTCTCCTCTGCTTTTTACTGCCCACATCATAATGTACATTCATGTGTAGCGATTCATTGTTGACAGTGAATGAAGCAGGAGCAACTACCGACTAGCCACAGGTTGATAAGCAGGAGCAGCAGCTAAGCCAAACACACAGGTTAGTGTAGCGTGAGCCCCACAAGGCACAGTGGAGTGAGTTTGGGTGCACGGCTTCCTTATCACTCCCCACATTTTACTTGATAGCGCCTAAATTACTCTGTACATTCGATGTTGGCGCAGAATGCAGCAGGAGCCACTCTCTGCTACACTGGTGAGTGGGTGGTGCAGCATCATTCTCCCCAAGCCCTCATTCTCTCAGCTATTAAGTGGGTGGCACGGCATCTTCTACAGTATAAACAATTAGGTGTCAAGTTCCCTCCAATTGGCCCACATATATAAAAGTATTAGCATGTCATTTGGTCATCCAACCAGTATGGCAGTATTTCAGTTAAAAATCGTCACAGCTAAAACATATATGGGTAAGTTCACACAGGGCATTTTTGCTGTGTTTTTTTTTCTGCAGCAAAACCTGATCATCTTGGCAGGAAAGAAGCTGTACCAGAAACGCAGGTTTAGGTGTGTTTTTTGGTGCGTTTTTGGTGCATTTTTTCCATGCGTTTTTTTTCTCTTTGTGCATGCCAATAAAGGTGATTACACACAGAGAAAAAAAACAACTTCCTGTAGATAGATAGAATGAATAGATAGATTGATAGAATAGATAGACTGATAGAATTGATAAAGTGATAGAATAGATAGATAGATAGAATAGAATAGAATAGATAGATTGATAGAATAGATACATTACCTGCGGTATCCTCGTCCCTGACATTTTCCCACGGTGCAGAGGTTACCTCCGGTCAGGCTGTGAGGGAGCGCAGACTCGGTGACGTCACCGCTAGTTACGGAGCCTGCGCCCGCTCCTTCTCCTTCATTCCCCAGTCGCTTACAGCCGGGAGGGGTCCCATTAGCAGCGCTCCCGGTTATAAGCTTTATCTCCCCCAGATACTGCGTGGGACCCTCGTTATATTGGACTGCGACGGATCAGGGAGTGTACTGTTGGTTTATTACTTTATTTTTATTTCAGAAGATCAATTGGCTTCGCTTGGAATGGCAGAATAATAAAATGGTAAAACTGTGTGGTATTTTATTTGATTAAAATACTTTTGCTGCATGTGTGTGTTTATTTAACCCTTTAATTACTATAGGATTAGTAATGGATAGGTGTCTTCTTTCCACCTCTCCATTACTAAGCTGACTTAATATCACCTTTCAATAGAAAGGTGACATTAACCCCTCATTACCCCACTTGCCACCACTACAGGGCAAGTGGGAAGAGCCAAGCAAAGCGCCACAATTGGCGCATCTGATAGATGCGCCTTTTCTGGGCAAATGCGGGCTGCTATTTTTAGGCTGGGGGGGGCCTATATCAACAGCCCCTTACCACCCTGAGAATACCAGCCCCCAGCTGTGAGCTTTAGCAAGGTGGATGTCAAAAATGGGGTGGACTCCACGCCATTTTTTAAAATTATTTATTTAAATAATTTAAAAAAAAAGCGTGAGGGCCCCTCTATTCTTGATAACTAGCCTTGCTGAAGCTGACAGCTGGGGGTTGCAGCCCCTAGCTGTGAGTTTTGTCTGGCGGGTTATCAAAAATAGGGGGGAACCCAGGCCGTTTTTGTTTTATTATTTGTTTATAGCCCAGGAGCAGCAGATAAAAACTCCCATCCGCCGCTCCTGCTTGCACTGTAATTAGCGGCTGTAGGTGTCACATGATGGGAGCAGTAGTCCCATCAGCTGACACCAGTGATCGGAGGTGAAGTTTACACCTCCGATCACAGCTGAGCGCTCCTGCTGTCTTCTGACAGTGTGGGAGCCACGGCTCTCTGACCGGCGAGGAGGATTTCACCGCTGATCAGAAGCGGTGTTTGCCGCGCTGTCATGCATATGACAGCATGTCACACACTGTATTGTTGGGCCCCCCATTGAAGTGAATAGGGTTTGGGTCCGCTCTGCTGGATGACAGGCTGTATGGATGCATCATGCAGCCTGCCATCTAGAGGTAGCGGAGCAGAGTGTGACATCACATCCGGCTGTCCTTGACTTTTCTGCAGCAAATACGTTGCAGCATTTTTTCACCATCTATTCAAGTCAGTGTGTGGAAAACGCTGAAAAAATGCTGGAAAACGCTGAAAGAAGTGACTTGCTCTGTGTCCAAAAAACGCAGCAAAGCGCAAAATACTGACTACACAAAAAAACAATGTGTGTGCATGAGATTTCTGAAATCTCATAGGCTTAGCTGGTATTGTAAAAAACAGCTGAAAATTAGCATAAAAAACGCAGCTAAATTCCCTGTGTGAACTTACCCTATGTCAGTTTCTTTTTGTCCTAGGGAAAATACCAGAGAAATAGAGGTGCATGTATTTGCTACAGCACATGGAGAAGGACACAAAACTTTCTCATTTGGACTTTGAATCTAATGTACAATAAAAAAATAATTTTGTATATTGTGGTACCATTTAATCGATGAAAATACTTTGCCCAAAAATGACAAAAGTATTCTCGGAGTGATACCTTTATCGGCTAACAAGAAAAAAATGTATATAAAGCTTGCAAATATATTTTTTATGGTCAGCCAATAAAGGTATCATTCCGAGAATACTTTTGTCATTTTTGGGCATGAAAGTATTTACATTATCTCTGATTGTACAAATGCTAAAATTGTACAATACTCCTAGATTTAAAAAAAAAAATCGATTATATGGCATAAAATATATTGACATCTGAATATATTCTTGATATGTGCTTCCTGCATATCTAATACCTAAACTGCTGAAATACCCTCGGCTCCCCTGAAAAGGTATTTTTGTGATTTTATAGGGCTGCAGATTTTTCTTTCTATACGCCACAAGAGCTTGGGTGGCACAGACGACTTGTGGATCATTATGTTTCACACCAAGGTTATGTACAAATCTGATAATTTTTTCAACACCAAACGTGGCCCTTAAACAGGGTCATTGTCATGGTGAAACAGAAGGCCATCTTGTAGAATAATGGCATATCACAAGTACTGTATATGCTGATACTTTCTTAAAGTCTGATCTCTGCGGTTACCTGCACAGCCGGGTAGCCTGAATCATATGTGCAATCAGAACTGTCCATGCTGTTACTTGATGTAGCATACAATTCCGTAGCACGTCATTGACAGGAGGTCCAACCAAAATCATCAAAAACAGCTCTCATAAAGTACTGCTCATACAGACTGGAAGGATTATCTTCAGAAATTCTAACCTGTTCATTATTCTGCCAAATGGTACATTATTATAATAGTGGAACGCTTCACAGATTATACTACTTAACCTGACGTTGGGCATGAGGAACTCAGGTTCTCTCCGGAAGCTCCGCCGTGGAAACAAAATGCATACATAGTTGTTGTGCTGACATTGCTTCTGACATACAGTGATATCAGATCTGGCTCATGAAATCACTTAGGTTACATATTTGTATCATTGTATGAATCTGCAGGCAATGTCATCATGCAAAATAGATGGAAAGTGAACTTTGTATGTCAAGAAGTTTTCCTCTAGAAAGTAGAAAACTGACTCTGTAGTGCCACATAGTTCGGCAAGGGTCCTTCACACGTCAGTGATTTTTCTTGTACGCAAAAGAATAGTCCAAGTTTCATCAGTGTTTTTGATCATAGTTTCTTGAGAGCTTGTTCATGTTAGTTTTTACCCTCAGAGTTTCATCAGTTTTTGGGCTTGCTCCTACCACCATACATATACCATACTACATACCAAGAGAATTGGGCCGATTATGCTAATGACACTCAGCTCAAACTCTGCCAGAGTTTGTTCCAAGTCTCACATTACTGTGATCAGATTCTCTCGCATTAGAGAATCGCATCACAGCTGCAGAGAAGGAGAACTTCATTTCTTCATCTTCTCCATTGTCTCTGTGCGCGTACATCAGACATTACTTCCTCCCCTGCCCAGGAGATGTGATATGATCAGACCATGTTCCTGGACGGTCAGACAAAACCATTACACAGTACAAAGCAGGGGCACATTTATAAGATTATCTCAGCACAGGAACATTTTTTTAACACATCCAATTGTGGAACTTATTATTATTCCAAGAACTATTGATTAGAATAAATTTTGTTCGTGGGACAACCCTTTTAAATGTAAAATGATTCTGGTACATCACTTTTATTTCTAGCTGTGTATTTTAGATGCCGTTTTTCTCTCTCAGGTGTTCAGGTTTACATCGGATCCAGACGGAGAGTGAAATAATCCTTCAGAGCGCTCAGCATCTTCAGTCTTATCTTACTGAACTCCTAATAGCAATAGCCAAGTCAGTGAAGATCTGTCCTGTAACCATACGGGCCACATTTCGGCAACTGTTCAAGAGGGTGGAGGAACGCTTTCCAGAAAATAAACACATGGTTTGTTTAAGATGCATTAGTTATGCACTATTACACACTGAATATTGTCTTTGGGGTCATCCGCTGTCTTTGAGGTGCTACTTGATCTAATTAGTATATGTGGAGTTTTATCCATTAACTGGCTTTAAAGGGAACTTGTCACCATGAAAATGCCATCCAATCTGCTGATACCATATTATAGAGCAAGGGGAGCTGAGCAGATCGATATATAGTTTTGGGAGAAAAAATTTAGTATAACCTGGGTTTCATCATTTAAACCTCTGGCTCTTTCTGGCATTTTTGGTTCAGCAGGCAGTCCTATCTCTGTATAAGGGGGTATGCAGAGGTCATTGTCAGTCACTGAAAGGACCACCTACTGGACCGAAAATGCCAAAAAGAGCAGAGGTTTAAATTATTAAAATATACATTGTACTGAATCATTTCTCACTCAACGACATATAACTCCTCTCAGCTCCCCCTGCTCTTTAACATGGTGTCTGCAGACTGGACTGCATATTCATTGTGAAAGGTTCCCTTTAAAACACCACTCTGGCATTTTTTTTTTTTAAATTCACCAGCGGTATCACTAATGTAAGTTCCCTGCCTTTCGTAAAATACTTACCAACTGCTGTTTTATACTCTTCCCGGTGACTCACCAATCCCGTTCCGCCATCTTGCGACCGCAGCTCCTCACTGATCAGAAGTCACAGCTAATGGTCACAAGCTCTCAATGTAAGTCTATGAGAACCTTGTAATGGCCTCGTTCTGGCTCTCATACACTTACAAAGAGAAGTGACTTCCAGTCAGCCCAGCAAACATTGGAGAGATCCAGCAGGTTACAACACCTGCAGAAGACAACCAAAGCGGTGCCGAGAACATCAGAAGCCAGCAGCCAGTAACTATATTACTATTGGCAGGGAACATAGATCAGTGATACACTCCGGGGGTGAAATAGTAAGGAAAAAAAATGCTGGAGTGGCACTTTAAGTAGAAAAAAAACCTTGTCATTTGATAAAAGAAAAACCTACAAAGAAAAGAAGTCAATGCCTAATCAAATCAAATACAACAACCTTTATTGACTCAAAAAAAGACTGTAAACACACATAGATTAAAAGGAAAACGACTGCAGGGTATGATAAGTCATTCTGAAAAATAGTAATACAGATCTTTCCTGGATATAATCCAAATAAGGTGTCATGTGAGTCATAAACAGCTATAGAATGCAAAGTTGAAGACCACAATACAAAGTAAGCTGACTAAAATGATATATTGATCTGTGATCTGATGTTTTATTCCAGAGAAATCCACATTTTTCTTATCTGTAAATGAGCTGTTCAGGGCTATGGGAAGAACACTGATCTGTATGAAAATCTGCCTCCAGAGCTTTATTATAAAAAAAAGGGGAGTTGTCAAGATATCATGGTATCATTTTATTCCCCTTCCTATGGCCTACACGCCCATATACATGGCTTAGGAGGGTCGATCCTACTGACAGATTCCCTTTTAAGCTGTTGTCCTTCTCGATCACTGCTGATTCATTGCATAGAACGTGCTTAGTTTAGCTGTTGTAACGAGCCAGTCAGCCAGCCCCCTTCATACTCGTCACTCAAACAGAGGTGGGAAGAAGCTCTCTGTTTTTTAGTCAACATGAAAGGAAGTTCTTTTTTTTGAGTCAACATGAAACGTGAAGCAGAAAAGCTGAACTGTGAGACAGAGTCTGGAATCGGGGCTTCAGGGCAGTATGAATGAAAGAAGATATATTGTTAAATTGTGTTCAATTTCCTTTGGGCTATGGCCAAATATTTTTTTTTTTACTCTTGAACAACCACATTAATCCTTTCATGGTTGGGGTTGTTCTGGGCCGCCGAAGTCTCGAATACTGCATTCTCATTATTTTTTTTGGGGGTAGACACATAGGGATTCTTATTGTTCCAAATTGAAATTGATGTTCATTTATGGATTTACATTGATAAAATTGATGACTTTTTATTTTTTTTCTTACTTTATTTTACATTGTACTACGTTTTGCATATGCATAGACCCAAGAAAGATCTAGATTTTTGCAACAAATACTATAACTGATTGTCATTTGTCTATAGTGCATTGGGCGGTTAATGTGACACCCTGATAGTGCTGGTTGTATTTTATAGAGGATCGGTTACTTTGGAAACATTTCCAAGGATTTCTTTAAACAATAGCCAGCCATAATGCTACTAACCTCTATTCGTTCTGTGTGTTTTTCAGAATGTGAAGTTCATTGCGGTGACAAGTTTCTTGTGTCTTCGTTTTTTCTCCCCTGCAATAATGTCACCTAAGCTCTTCCATCTCCGAGAAAAGCACGCTGATGCTCGCACAAGTCGGACATTGCTTCTCTTAGCTAAGGTGACAAAGCTTTACGTATGTGTGGTTTGCAAAGAGCAAAATGGGAAGGTCCAACACAGGTTCCATTGCAGTTGTTTTACAACCGAAAGTAGCACCTAGTTCGATTCTTGATTATTTTTCCTGAGAGCAAATCAAGACCATTTTGGGTTACAGAGGAAAATATTTTAAATGCAATCTGCCAAATCTAATCATCATAAATGCATCACATGTTGCCCATCACATGCACCTTAACCTTTTCTTCTATTTTGAATTTCTTTTTCCATATATAAATCATTGATTCAAATTTTTTTCAGACAAAATAAGTATAAGTGGAAATGTGACCCAACTAAAAGTACTAATATCTATACTGTACAAAAGTACTGATGGCTCACCATAAATACAAGCTGTTGGGTCCGTAGCCCAAGAATAGCATGTTATCCATTACTGATATACAGTTATAGAATATTTCATACAGAAATGGTGAGGCAAGATGAGCTGATGGAGCTACCAGCATGTGTCCATTTTTTGCTTCCTGTATCCATTTCCATTTTTTGATAGACCCTCTATAAGTCTTCATAAAAACTTAAAATCAGTTCTTGTCTAACACATTTCCTACTTCTGAATAATCCTATACTTTGTATTATAGGCTGTTCAGAACGTTGGAAATATGGATGCTCCAGCAAGCAGAGCCAAGGAGTCCTGGATGGCTCCACTGCAGCCAACCATCCAACAAGGAGTTTCTCAGCTGAAGGAATTTATCGTCAAACTTATAGACATTGAGGAGAAGGAAGGTAACAAGGGAACTCAACACCTCATTTTACTGGGAACTCAACACCTCATTTCACTGATGCTGAATCCTATCAGTGCTGGGTTATCACTATTAAAATCACCACATGTACACTGTTCAAAAAAAGCTTGCACTATAGTTTCAAACTTTTGTATCCATATCAATACCAAATGTTCCAGCTGGATCCAAATCCATAGCCCCAATCTCACACTGTGGCAGCCTCCTTGGCAATAAGAGTATGTGCACACAATGTCTATAAGATGCCAGTGGAGCTACCAACATTTTTCTAGGGCCTTTTTCATGAAGTGGCTTCGCTGGCAGTTTTTACATCGCTTTTATGGCACCTCCTCTGCCGGCATCTTCCTAGCTGAAGCAGCCCAGAGAAGGAACATGTT
Source organism: Ranitomeya variabilis (assembly GCF_051348905.1). Taxonomy (NCBI): domain Eukaryota; kingdom Metazoa; phylum Chordata; class Amphibia; order Anura; family Dendrobatidae; genus Ranitomeya; species Ranitomeya variabilis. The sequence continues at coordinate 415,111,662 of NC_135234.1, forward strand.
GCTTCTTTTGAATGCTTCATGGTTCACTGAAGCGGTTAAAAGAAGTGACAAAAGACGGGACATGTGCACAGTAATGCCTTTATTACATTGCTGTGCAGTATGTTTTTTTTTTTTTTGCTGTAGTTTTGGCATTGCTTATTTTAGGTAGATTTCCGGTGGAATCCATTTGAAAAAGATCTCCTGTGCACATATCTTAATAAAGACGTTGACTCTGTATTGCATTTTGAATGAAGTAAAATATATCCCAATATACTTATGATGTCTGCAGTCCTGCTCCTTAAAAAGGGAGTCTGTCAGCCCAGAATGACTGAACATACCAAGTAAGTCGCCTGGTGCACCCTTGTCGTGGCCAAATATTTGCGTGCACCTTCCCACCTACTTACATTCCCTCAATCTCCATCCCCTCTTTATTTCACTGACAGGATTGGCTGGCTTCATAGAGTTAGAGGAGGGTAGAAATACAGGTGCTTCTCACAAAATTAGAATACCATCAAAAAGTTAATTTATTTCAGTTCTTCAATACAAAAAGTGAAACTCATATATTATATAGAGTCATTACAAACAGAGTGATCTATTTCAAGTGTTTATTTCTGTTAATGTTGATGATTATGGCTTACAGCCAATGAAAACCAAAAATCATTATCTCAGTAAATTAGAATAATTAACAAAAAACACCTGCAAAGACTTCCTCAGTGTTTAAAAAGGTCCCTTAGTCTGTTTCAGTAGGTTCCACAATCATGGGGAAGCTTCTGACTTGACAGATGTCCAGGAGGCAGTCATTGATACACTCCACAAGGAAAGTAAATTTTGCATTTCATTTGGAAATCAAGGTTGCAGAGTCTGGAGGAAGAGTGGAGAGGCACACAATCCAAGCTGATTGAGGTCTAGTGTGAAGTTTCCACAATCACTAATAGTTTGGGGAGCCATGTCATCTGCTGGTGTAGGTCCACTGTGTTTTACAAAGACCAAAGTCAGCGCAGCCATCTACCAGGAAATTTTAGAGCACTTCATGCTTCTCACTTCCGACAAACTTTTTGGAGACGGAAATTTCATTCTCAGCAGGACTTGGCACCTGTCCACACTGCCAAAAGTACCAGTACCTGGTTTAAAAACAAGAGTATCACTGTGCTTGATTGGCCAGCAAACTTGCCTGACCTTAACCCCATAGCGAATCTATGGGGTATTGTCAAGAGGAAGATGAGAGACACCAGACCCAACAATGCAGACAAGCTGAAGGCTGCTATCAAAGCAACCTAGGCTTCTATAACACCTCAGCAGTGCCACAGGCTGATTGCCTCCATGCCATGTCGCATTAATGCAGCAATTAAAAAAAAAAAATTGAGTTTGATTTAATTTGGTATACATGCAGCACATAAACGCATGTTCACATTGGCCATAAAGCATACAAAACCTACAAAAAACAAAATGAGCAAAAACCCTGCTGTAATTAAATAAGTAAAAAGCAAAAGTACATTTAAATAACACAGGGTTCTTAGTAATACTGCTTTTGATAAAAAATAGCATAAAAACCATACCACCATCGACAAGGTGACCATGATCGGGACGGTCCTACGCTGTCTAATATTAAAAACCTTACCATGTGTCAGAGTTGACCTCAGTGTGTGAATAAGGGCAGACAACAAGACTGGGTCCAAGCTCAATTTTTGTGTTTTTTCTTTGTATTTTTGCATTCTGTGCAAGCCGGGGTATGGCCTCCCTCTCCTGAGCTGGAAATTACGTTTAAAGGCTTCCCCAGACTGTTCATAGGTCGGGACCCAGTCCTTTTATCTGCCCATACTCACACACTGAGGTCAACTCTGACACATGGTTAAGTTTTTAATATTAGACAGCGCAAGACTGTCCCGATCAGGTCACCTTGTCGACGGCAGTGGGATGGCTTTTATGCTATTTTTGATCAAAAACAGTATCACTAAAAACCCTGTGTTATTTAAATGCACATTTGCTTTTTACTTATTTAGTTACAGCAGGGTTTTTGCTCATTTTGTTTCTTGTAGTTATTGATGCAGCAATTGATGCAAAAGGAGCCAACCGACCAAGTATTGAGTGCATTTACTGAATATACATTTCAGTAGGCCAACATTTCGGATTTTAAAATAAGTTTTCAAGCTGATGTTATAAAGTATTCTAATTTACTGAGATAATGACTTGGGTTTTCATTGGCTGTAAGCCATAATCATCAACATTAACAGAAATAAACACTTGAAATAGATCACTCTGGAACAACTCTATATACTATGAGTTTCACTTTTTGTATTGAAGAATTGAAATAAATTAACTTTTTGATGATAATCTTATTTTGTGAGAAGCACCTGTATAATACAGCTCCCCATAGTAAATAATGCAGCCCCCCTCATAGAATATAATGCAGCTCACCCCCCATAGAATATAATGTAGCCCCCCACCCTCCCCCCATAGAGTATAATCCAGCCTCACAGTCCAGTACTCACTCACTGATAGATTTAGTACAAAAAACACAATACTCACCACTCCTCTTCATTCCCTGCGCTGCTCCAGGCTCTGCTCCGGTATCAGCAGCTGCACTGCCCGACACAACGGGTGCATGATGAAGTGACGTCATTGCGCACCCACAGTGTCAGAGCGAGGCAGAGGGGAATGATAAAGGAGGGAGCGTCATCTGACCCCCTCTCCTCCATCATTGCTTTCAACTGTATCGGCGTCTATGATGCCGATACAGTTGAATGCGGCTCGCAGGTGGGGGGGTCGGCGCTGGCGCCAGGCAGGCCCCCCTGACTCACGGGCCTCATAGCAGCCATGTGGTGTGCCACTATTAGCGGCATGCCACTGGCTGGTGCCCTTAGGGGAGCAGGGGCCCTAGGCATCTACCTAGTCTCCCTGACGCTAACCCAAGCCCTGCCTATCAAAATATGTAGTAGGTGTAATAATAATATTAGCAAATACCTCCATTTAGAAATGTAGTATAGTTCCTCTGGTTCGCTATCTCGCTTACCTCATGTGCAGGGCATTTCAGTAGCTTAGGTGTCCATGGTTATGATGACCTCTCATATAGTGATAGCTAGTTAACTGTTAGTGGTCATAACCATGGACACCTAAGCTACTCCAAGCCCTGCACATGGGGTAAGCAACATAGCAAATAAGAAGAACTATAGTATACAGTAATACAGTATTTGTAATTGTAGGTATTTGCTAATATTATTAGGATGCTTATTACATATTGGAATAGGATCTTGGAGATGGGAATACCCCTTTAACCTCATATTGTTTCTATTTTAGAGCTTGATTTGCAGAAGGCACTAAATCTTCAGAGCCTGACAGTCAAAGAAGGTCAACTGATGGTCTACAAAACTAAATGTAAAGGATACCTGCTCTCATCTACTTTCAAAAAACTCTTCCTCTCATTAACGGTTGACGCATTAAGTTTTGCAAAAACTCAATTTTCCAAGGTTAGAAAAATTTGTGGATTTTATTCTGTTTTTCTTAATCCTAAATCAATAGTCCTATGTATGATGTTTATAAAATGACCCTACAGCAAATCTAGAATTAAAATGCCCAGTGTTAAAGAATCTATGCAAATTAGCTTTAATTTTGACCTCATCTTTTGAGATGCTTGGAACCAGATTCTAAATTGACATACTTTTTCCCATATATTCGATTTTTTAAGGAAGTTCATATATTAATGGGCAGATCACCACAGGTCCAGCTCCAAAGACCCCAGCTGATTTTACCAGGGAAAGTCGCCATTGAATACCGATTTCTCTGCAGAAACTACTACAAGGCAAATGTAGTACATGTAAATGGCCGTATAGCTAATATTTGGAACAAATGCCTGCTAGGAGCTCTCCACTCTGGCTCATAGAGGGGGTCCTAAGCTGAAGTCCATGTGCTTAAATAGGGCATCAGTCAAGATGAGATTACCCATTCAAGTCATTGCTTTCACTCTTATAACTTCTTTGCAAGCCGTTCAGCAATCAGGGTAGTTTACCCTGTACTCAATGCAATGCTTAATTTATGTTATTTATTTCTGTTTGGGTGCAGAAAAGTTCATTTATACCTCTATCAAGAGTCCGAGCCCTGGAGAAAGTGGAAGAGAAAAGCTTTGGAAATTCAAATGTAATGCAAATTATTTACACAGATGAGAATGGCGGCCTGGAAGCTTTATATTTGCAGTGTAAGGTACTGATAATATTATCAATATAGAACAATAAATTTTCATTCTGCCTAACTATTAATAATTGACAATGAGAGGGCTCAATAGAAGATTTATTATTTTTAAAGGCTTTATTTTCTATTTTTTAACGCAATGAAAGTATTAACAATAGCAACCATTAGAATCAATAAGAAACATCAATGTCTAATGAAGCCAGTTCAATGTGTGACTTTAGATCAATATAAATATACTGTAGTTGCATAGAAAAAATCAACAACAACCAAAGAACCATATCAATACACTCAATACATACAACCTGGCGTAGTTTCACATCCCCCATTGTCCTCACAGGTCCAGAGAGGCACAGGGAGTGAGAGGATGTGGCGTCCGCAGTCACTGACGTGGCACCACACTCGCTCACAACCCTGGCAGGCCGAGAGGCCCCTTTTACTAGCACCAGTGAAATAGAGCGCTGCCTACCCGGTAGAACTGCCACTAGTTCCTCGATAGATATAAGCCAAGTCCGTTAACGGGATTATATCAGGCCGGAAACCAGCCCTGGTAGCATGAACAGATAAACCGACAAACGGATGTGTGGATTCGTGGATCAAGATAAAAATGCAGTTCAAGGTTAAATTATTTATTTAAATGCAATCTGTCCCCCCTGGGATGTATATGACCTATTAATATGGGAATACAGATAATAGAAATGTTACACTAGTCCTACCTGTATGCCTCATATTAATAGTCTTGATGCTGAGAAATGTTATATTCTTCTTTATTTTAATGATTTCTTCCAGGCTCCAGGGCGTGTGGTGCCTGGAAGAAATCCCTGCCTTCTGTCTTCATTGTAATACTTACCCCCTGCCATCAGTGTCAGTTATGGCCCCGGAATCCTGTGCCTGCACTCCCTCAGAAATACATACTTCATCCTCCCTTCTATGGACACTGCATTCAGGGATCTTCTTTGCAGGCGCCGGCGAGTCATTGTGACCTCCAGCGTGCGCGTCAATAATATGATCTCCCCACTTCCTCCCTGCACAGTCATTGCTTGGAACCATATGTACATGGCGATGACTATGCAGGGAGGAAGTGCGGAGAGCACCTTATCGGCGCGCACGCCGGAGGTCACTGGGGCGGAAGTTGCTGGCACCTGCACAGCAGATCCCTGTATGCAGTGCCCACAGAAGGGAGGATGAGGTATGTATTTCTTAGGGAGTGCAGAGAACAGATAATGGTTTCCGGGGTTGTAACTGACATGCATGGGAGGGGGTAGTATTATAATGAAGACAGGGGACAGGGATTTTTCCCATGCACCGCACGCCCCAGAGCCTGGAAGAAATAATGTACATAAAGACAGGCAATAACATTTCTCAGCAACAAGACCGCTAATATGAGACATACAGGTAGGACTAGTGTAACAATTCTATAACCTGTATACCCATATTAATAGGTCAGATACGTCCCGGGGGTGACAGATTCTCTTTAAAGGGAACCTGTCACCCCCCTCAGGCGTTTGTAACTAAAAGAGCCACTTGTGCAGCACTAATGCTGCATTCTGACAAGGTGGCTCTTTTAGTTATGCTCGCTGCACACGCTGAAATAAACGTTTATAAAATGCGCCCCTCATACCCTGAAATCACCAGGGAGGCGGGTCTTTTCTTCCTAAGCCAGACCCCTCCCAGCCGTCACTCCGGGCCTGTGCACGCCAGGCGCCGCCTCCTCTTGCTTCTTTATCGACCCCGGCGCCTTCCTTGTAAGTACGAAGGGCAGCGCAACTGCGCATGCCCGAAAAAAAAAAACTTACAGCGCAGGTGCCGGGAACGATAATGAAGCAAGAGGAGGCGGCGCCTGGCGTGCACAGGCCCGGAGTGACGGCTGGGAGGCGTCTGGCTTAGGAAGAAAAGACCTGCCTCCCTGGTGATTTCAGGGTATGAGGGGCGCATTTTATAAACGTTTATTTCAGCGTGTGCAGGGAGCATAACTTAAAGAACCACTTTGTCAGAATGCAGCATTAGTGCTGCACAAGGTGGCTCTTTTAGTTACAAATGCCTGAGGGGGGTGACAGGTTCCCTTTAATCAGTTTTAGGGCACACTAGACAATACGCTATATACACAATGGTTATACATATACAATGGTCAGCTATGCAAATACAGATAGTGGTAGGACAAAAGATATAAGCAGAATATATGTCAATTATCAGTAGCTGCCACATGGAACCCTTGTGGTTCCCTCTGTTCCTTGACTTCTCCTATGAAAGAACAGGGGCAGTACTTAAACCCCCTCCCCTTGCCTCTGTCAGCTAAAAAGTCCCAAAACCTAAGAGGAGTCATAATTCCTTAATAGACGAACCTAGGGAGGCAGTTTTGGTGCCATCCGATCCAGCCCGTGCCCCTGCTTCGTTTTGAAGTACTACAGACTTCATCAGGACAAGAAAGCTTTCTTGTCCTGGTGAAGAAGTCTGTAGTGCTTCAAAACGTGTTGACTATATAAAGGAAAACCGCATGTACTTTCTGTGTGGATTTGGATTTATCATATGGGATACCAGCAGCGCAGATTATCCACAGATCCTCCTTATCTGTGATCAATAATTGTTTACAGATTGATAGTCATTTAATAGCCTATTTACTCATGCAGACTGGGCTTCAGATGTGCACTGAACACATAGGACAAGACAAACAAAACCTCCTTATATTTCTTCTTAGACAATATAGGACAATTAAACAATACAGTTGATAATTCACTCTACATCCTACCTAGCCACAGAGGTTAGCACCCTATAAAAGCGCATATGGTGCCGCCGCTCACCAACAACTGTCCCTATGGAGACCTGATATGATTTATCCAATATCTCATATATACATACACAATATAATACACAGGGAGGTAGTATCTGGCGCTAACTCAAGACCATTAAGAAACCAACTAGGGTAAACCAAAAAGGTATATCACTCAAATAGGGAGATTAGATTTCCTTCTTGCAGTATGTGTCTAGTGTACTTAGCCATCCACACACTGCGCCTCGACGCGTTTCCACTCCACACTATAAACCGGGCATTTAATGGATGGATATCTACTATTTCAGTTCTCCATGGGCCTCCTAAAGAACATTTTTCCTAGAGGGGAAATGCGTCGAGGTCCGGTCGGATGGGTGAATCCACGTCTCCTCACTCCGTTTTGCGTAGTCACGAGACTTCAAGCACTGTGTGGATGATGTAGAGAGTTCATCCACTTACATACAGCCATAGGACCTGCATAAATCACTTTTTCAGAGGTATTCAGGAGCACCTATGGTGATATAAAGGGTTGTAGAAACCCCAATTACATGATTTTAAAGGTGACGGGTAGGGGCCAAAACATGCAGCATTGTTAACGCATTCTTCATTGTTCACCCCCTTGGCATTTTTTTGTGTTTTGCTACCTCACAACCTGCAGTTTCACAGTTTTTTTTTGAAGGTTTGCCTCAGTTCATGTATAGAACATGCCTACAGCTGTGAATATTTGATTTTCCTTGTATTGACATTCTGATTATCGTGTAAGATTACGTGTTCACAAAAGCATTCCTTTAACCCCTTGTTTGTATTTCAGTGTGTTAATGAGTTAAATCAGTGGCTCTCTGCACTGAGAAAGATCTGTGTTAACAACAGTGACATGCTAGGCTCCTATCATCCTGGTGTCTACAAAGGAGAGAAGTGGAGCTGCTGCCACCAGAAGGACAAAGGAGGTATTGCATCATCCATAAATAATATTGTGTTTTTAGCGCGCATAAGAGAGTTTTTACACTTAAGAGATGTTTTTAGTGTCTATATATACATCCTCATACCACCTTATATACAATTTTTATCTTGTGCTACCTCTCCTCAAACAATATAAAATAGGAAAGCTACCCCAAAACTGCTTCAAGTTGAGTAGCTGTCCATGGCAACCTATCAGAATTCACTTCTCATTTCTCAAAGGCCTTTTTGAAAATGAAACTATAAACCGGATTGGCGGTCGTGGGCACTTTTGTTTTAGTCAATTAGTGTTATCAACTAATGTAAATTAAATAAAATATGACTTACAGTATATGGGGTAATATGGTAAACACAAAAATACCAGAATATTCATGGGATGAGGGTTCATAGGGAGCCTTCTTCTGGAGATATGTATTGATCCAGACGTTTATGTGGAAATCCCGTAAATGTCTATAATATGGTTACCCTATCCAAGGTGTTCTGCAGAATTACACAACCATGACGGCTTTATTGTAAAACTATCTTGTCTGTAGTGTTGCAGCTCGGCTTCAGTCAGGTCAGTTCATCTGAACTGCAGTGCCATGTATAACCCATGGGCAGCTATGTTTCTGGGAAGAAATGTTTCTGGAAGAAATACGCCTTGTTTTTCGTATTCTGGCCAGCCCCTTCAAAGGAGTATTCCCCAAATCACAGCGTGTTCTACTATTAATGTACATATGTATTTATTCATTTGTGCCAATCTCATTTTCATAATGAACCTGGCACAATGTACTTGTAATCTGATCAGAGAACAGGATGGTATAAAGCTTGGTGTGAATGAATCATATGCAGGTTTATTGGAAATGATTCAGTATAACTTGGTATTTGTAAGCATATGAGTCCAGTAGGTGGTTCTACTCAGTGATTGACAGCTATCTCTGCACGCAGTCATACAGGGAAGACTGTCAATCATTGAATAGGGCCGACTCGCATGCTTACAAACAAAAGGGATTTAATGATTAAAATGCAAGGTTTACTGAAATTTTCCCTTAATCCGATCAGCTACTTCTGCTCTATAACATCCTGCCTGTAGATGAGATACCATTTTTAACATGACAGGTTCCCTTTAAATATGCCCTATTTTGCACATATTACCCCCCAAAATGCCTCTTTAGGCTTTATTTATTCTCCAGTACTAATTTGATCCATCTTTTTGTGGTTCCACTGCTTTTGGTCAGTCATGCGCAGTGCAGTCTCAGCTGTCTTTCAGCATAGCTCTGCTGTGTATCCTCCAGCAACATAATGAATTCTACTTTCAGAATACACTCTATTCCTCTGTACACTGTATCCTGTACACTACTCTGCCATACCGATTTTATTTTTTGCCGTACTCAATATAGCTGCATGTGAGTTTTTACATCATTGATCTATTAGTTGGTTTGTAGCAGAGATCAACAGTTCTGCCTTCTGCTATGCCTTCACAATACAGCTTGAGATGACCATTGCAGAAACACAGCGAAGCAGAGACCATGTTTCATAATTATCTTCTGCGATATGCACCAACAGAGGGGCATTTTGCAGTTTGTATCCTTGATCTGTCTGCAGTAGGTAGTTTTGCAAGATAGCAGCCATGATTTTCTAATTCAGCATAACCCCTTTGAATGGGTAATCCCATCCTAAACTTTTACAGCACATTCACATTTCTGGACCAGGACATATCTCCAGGAGTAGGCTCCCTCTGAATATAAATTAGCTTGATGACGCGCGACATATCTGTGGTGGAGGTACAGCGAGTGAACATAGCCTAGCAGAGCTGTGCTGGAAGTCAGTGCTTTTTTTTACATATTCTTCAGTCAGCTTCCAGCACAGCTCTGAGACAAACCCAGAGAGGTGGGTCACACAGGAGAGGGACAGAAGGGTCTGCCACGCTGAAGGGAAGCATTATGCTGCTGGGAAATGTTGTTTTAGCAGTATAAGAATTGGACTAGCCATTTGAGGCTGGATGAACAGAGGGGCAAATTAAGATAACAAAAAAGACAAAGGTACAATTTACAATCTTTATGCTCAATTTGGTCTCTATATTACCAAGAAGTATGCATTTACTATGCTTTGTGAAATATAATGCACTTATGGAAATAACCCTTTAATTGTGAAAGACCGGACCAGGTACTGTTCATGTAAGCTGTCTGCTTTATTTTCAGTTGCTGGCTGTGACAAAACTCGACATGAAGTCACATTACAGGAATGGAACGATCTCTTAAATCCTGATCTAGAGGCACAGCTTATTTTCAGACATTTGATTGGCGTGAGAGAGTTAATGAGGTAAATTGTCTGTTTGCCATCCATATGACAGTACGGGAATGTTTCAGTGTTATACATGGTCACAATAAGGTGAAGCTTATATCACACACTAAGAAATATTTCTGATGTAGCACAGTGGAATGTTGTTTTGTTGCACAACCATGCACACTTTAAAGGGGTTCTCTAAGACTGTAATAAAAAAAAGGCCCCCATCACATAATTCAAACAGTAGCCCGTTGTGCTCATGTGTCAAGATGGGCTGCAGTGTGAAGAATACTGCTCCTGAAACCTCTGGCAAATGATAAGTGCTTTATCATAAGCACACATGCCTCCATGAGCCGAGAAGAGGTGAAGTGTGTGACACGATTAGAAATATACCTTCACCTCAGTTGACTAGACATGGAGGAGTGAGGCTGGGTAAAAAAATCCTTAGTGCTCAGTCAGCTGAGAAAATGTATTTCTTCTGTCACACACTTCTCAGCTAATGGACTTATGTGTGCTTTCGATACAGCTCCTGTCAATTGACACAGGTCCAGGGGCTGACTGGCAAATTTTGGCCTGGGGGGCAAGCACACAGCAGTGGCCCATGAGTAGCGGCTCATCCTTAAAGGGGTTGTCAGATCTTATGCTACATGTCTACAGACACTATGTGTGAATACTCATATCGTGCGCACTGTGCGCTGTGAAGATTCTCTGGTGCCGGCAACAGGTGGTCTTGAGACTGCAAGCATGCAATATATATATTCCCAGCCACATTTCGACTAGACTGTTTTGGGCCTTGTTCAATACAGTTGCATTAGGCCATGCAAGTCTAGTCGACATGTGACCGCATGTATGCAAATCACAAACTTACAGCCACACACCCGCCAAATGACCACAGCACTGCGAGCAATGTGAGAAGCACAAGTCTGCAGTCCATAGAATGACACAGAGTGAATGCACCAATGACACACACACACGCACAGCCCCACTGTATAATGACAGACACACGCACAGCCCCACTGCATAATGACACACACACAGCCCCACTGTATAATGACACACACACAGCCCCACTGTATAATGACACACAGGCACAGCCCCACTGTATGACACACACACGCAAAGCCCAACACTGTATAATGACACACACACGCAAAGCCCAACACTGTATAATGACACACACACACGCACAGCCCAACACTGTATGACACACACAGTCCCACTGTATAATGACACACACACAGCCCCACTGTATAATGACCCACACACACACACAGCCCTACTGTATAATGACATACACACACCCACAGCCCCACTGTATAATGACACACACACGCACAGCCCCACTGCATAATGACACACACACATGCACAGTCCCACTGTATAATGACATACACACACAGCCCCACTGTATAATGGGAAGCACACGCACAGCCCCACTGTATAATGACACATACGTACAGCCCTACTGTATAACGACACACACAGCCCCACTGTATAATGACACACACACACACCACAGCCCCACTGTATAATGACATACACACCCACAGCCCCACTGTATAATGACACACACACGCACAGCCCCACTGCATAATGACACACACACGCACAGCCCCACTGTATAATGGGAGGCACACGCACAGCCCCACTGTATAATGACACATACGCACAGCCCTACTGTATAACGACACACACAGCCCCACTGTATAATGACACATACACACACACACACACACACACACACACACACACACACACACACACCCCCACTGTATAATGACAGGCACACGCACAGCCCCACTGTATGACACACACACGCACAGCCCCACTGTATAATGACACACGCACACACAGCCCCACTGTATAATGACACACGCACACACAGCCCCACTGTATAATGACACACACGTACAGCCCCACTGTATAATGACACACACGCACAGCCCCACTGTATAATGACACACACGCACAGCCCCACTGTATAATGACAGGCACACGCACAGCCCCACTGTATAATGACAGGCACACGCACAGCCCCACTGTATAATGACAGGCACACGCACAGCCCCACTGTATGACAGGCACACGCACGGCCCCACTGTATAATGACACACACACGCAGCACACGCAGCTCACACGCACGCAGCTCACACACACGCAGCTCTCACACACACACGCGGCTCACACACATGCGGCTCACACACACGCGGCTCACACACACACACGGCACACACACACACCAGTTACCTCATACACATCACACACTCTCTGTGGTGCAGGGGCGGCTGATGATGTCCATGTGCAGCTCTTCAGTTTCTCCTGCTCACAGCTCTGCACTGTCCCGGCACCTCCCCCGTCTCTCCTTCTTTGCCGGGATAGTAGATAAGAGCAGGAGAAGCCGGAGCTCCGTGCTCACACAGGCCGGTGTGCTGACCTTTCATCTTGGCTGCTGGCTCTCTCCCTCAGAGTGGCAGTGGCGCATAGGAGCTTGCTCATCACATACCCCTGCAGCCTGCATGTCAGAGCTGCTGGCGGGATGACACCATCGCACACTACAGGTGCGCTATGTATTACAGTCACTGCCAGTCCTCCAGCGGCCCTGTGCAGCTGCTTAGACACCAGCCCGGGGGGCATATGCATTTCTGCCACCTGGCCCAGCCCGCCCCTGCACAGGTCTCTGGAGCAGTGTTTCTTCAGACTGCAACCCATCTTGACACACCAGTAGGATGGGCTACGTTTGAATCATTCTTGGGGAATTCCTTTAAGTCCACGTTCACACATACAGTATTTGGTCAGTATTTTACCTCGGTATGTGTAAGCCAAAACCAGGAGTGGGTGGTAAATACAGAAGTGGTTTATACTTTCCTCCAATTGTTCCACTCCAGATTTTGGCTTATATATACTGAGGTAAAATACTGACCAAATACCGAACGTGTGAACGTGGCCTAACAATGAAAGTGATTTACCTGCATCCATTGAAGGTACCTGTTGCAGTTCTATATAGTAGAGTACAGAGATTTGTCCTGAGTGACCAGACATGGAATACTCAAAGAAAAAATAGTGGTTTCCAGCTCCAATAAAAACATTTTGTGTATTCAAAAAGTGTTAAAATGACAATTCCATGGAAGGAAAGGAGTAAAAATGTTATGGACAAGTGCAGCAATAAATGTTTTTATTGGAGCTGGAAACTACTGCTTTTGCTTCACTTGCATGTCAATGTGGTTTATGGTCACATTGTACGGTTCCCACGGAAATAAGCGCATCTGCATATAAATATTGCTTCAACATTTGGCGTGATACATAACCCCCCCCCTTCTTTCTGGTCTATGGACTGTTAGGAACATCCGAACTTTGCACAGAAAGTGTGTCCTCACTGTCATCATGTCATTTACTGACAGTTATGAGAAATGTTTGGAATAACAGTATGTTGAATTTCTAACAGAACAAATCAAACATTTCATTACAAGGCCTAAAAGTGAAAGTCCTTGTTTGGTAGGATATTACACTCTGACTGTACGTAAATAGGGAAAGAGGCCCTGCACTTACCCCAGGTGTGGGACCCTAACTATCACTGCTCCCAAAGGTACCTCTAAGGGCTCATTTCCACATGCGAGGCACAAGTCCGTATCTCGCATGTGGAAACCAAGCTCTGGCGCCGGCACTTTGGAGCGGAGCTGTGCAGCTCCATGTGTTCCTATGCGGCCGCACGCTCCGCTCTGGAGTGCCGGCTCCACAGCTTGGTTTCCACATGCGAGATACGGACGTGTGCCTCGCATGTGGAAATGAGCCCTAAAGGTGAGGAGGTTTGGAACACCAGCCTTACTCTTCTGTTATAGCCTAAGCTGTCCCCTGCCCCAGGAGGCCTGGGACAGAAATGCTCGTATATAAACACATAAGATAAACAGGAATGACAAAAAGCAACTAAACATACAAAACACTCACCAAAGGTAGACAGGTATATAGGGAAGGGTAGGAAAGTACAAGCCAAACGGGAATAGGACAATGAGGAAAGAAGAGAAAGTCTGGCCAGATTTTATAGGGAGAAGAAATGACCAGGTCAGAAACAGCTGTGAGATGGAGTTGCAAGTTTCTAACCAGCATAAAAAGGGTGGTTAACCTCTTCAGCACTAAAGGAAACTAAATCCATTGAATATGAAACACAAACACACAGACTAAATGAAAGATCTGCGATTCACGATACGTAGCAATTTTGTAACCCTAGATCTCCCAGAAGGATGTGACCCGCTCGTGACATAGGATTACCAATAGGACACAGATCCCTGAAAAATTACATCTTCGGACAAGTCACAATTCTCCTTTTAAAAACTGCTTCTTGAAGTGACTTGTTCCCTGGGGAAGGTGGGGGAGCCGTGTATTGTAACATCTAAATCATGCCAATCCTGCTTATCCTGTGCTGTAGGAGTGGAAAGGGAGATAGACGTGGTTTAGACTTACCCCTACAGTTCCAATGCTGCTGCTTGGAAGCAGGAAGAATGAAAGCTGATTTGAGCAGAACAAGCAGAAGAATACACATGGTATCAGGTAGTACCTAAGAAACGTATAGTCACTTTTCAGTTCCAGGGAGGAGGGTCAGCACATTTTTGCAATCTGAGAGCAGCATGATATAGGGGTCGAGAGCTTGATTGCAGGAATGTATCACTTACCAAACTGGTGCAGTTTTGATAAATTTGATCATTGCAGCTTTCTGTGTACATTGTATACTGTCAGTCAGCTGCCAATCAGTAGTGGGGGCTGGGTTACACAGATTACCTGGACCGCATAGCATTAGACTCTTACTCATGCAGGGATAATCTCCTGTTAATAAAAAGCAGCAAGTGACACATCCCTGGAATTAGGGTCTCTGTCCCTACATTATGCTGCTTTCAGATTACATAGCAAAAACCTGCAGACAGATTCCCTTTAGCTATACAGTTCTCCATTTCAAACATTACATAAGAAGCTTCTTTAGTATAACATGGCTATAAAGCATTTTCAGGTTGGTCTGGTGAGAACAATACTCCTATACACATTACACTAATATTGACCGAAAGTCTAGTAGTGTGAAGGGGCCTTCCGGCTCATGTCAGGGAAGAGAAGGATCCAGCATGTGCAATTTGTGATCCTTTTGTTCTCCAAGGGATAAGCTGCATCCAGAGGAGTCTAACCAGAGAGCTCACTGATAGGGAATACAGAAACGCTCAGCTAAGCCGGCATCAATGTGTATGGGGGAGCTGGAAGACCTGACCGGTTGTTTGGCCACTGTGTATGGGGGGCTTAAATCTGTCTGCAGATATAAGGTGACTTTTGGTTGTACGTTAATCTCATGGCATTGAAAACATGATCATGCACAGTGGTCCAATGTTTCCTATGGTGTGTGACTGCGCTGTTCAGAAATAAAACAAAGGGAAAAACAATCCCGAGCAAACCTTTATCTAATAATAGGCCTAATATTACAATAAACATTCTTGTATCTCCAGGGAAAAGCACTTGGAAATAACAAAACATGATAACAGCAGCAAATCTCACCTAACAGGTAATGTGATTTTATGCAGATTGTCCATGGGATTGCAGCAGCTGTATTCACAGATCTTCTGCCTTGTTCAACGCCTTCCTACCGGGGCCAACTTTCATTCTTGTGCTTTCATTTGTTCCCCTCTTACTTCCAAGAGCCATAACTTTTTTTTTTTGTGCACATCAACGTAAGACGGATTGTATTTTTGCGGGACGAGTTGTACTTTTGAATGACACCATTCATTTTATCATATTATATACTCCATGCATGTGTATGGTATGATTTGTATAGTCATTACAAGGCGGCGTGGGTAAGAGGATAATAACACACTGTAGCCCCCAGAGAATCCTGTGAGCCATGGCCCTTTGGTAAACACCATAAAAACTAGTACTAAAGAGGTCCGTATCTCTGAAACCGTATGTGAGAAAAAAAACAACAAAAACAATTAAAACCTAAGGGGAGCAGCAGGAATTAAGCAACAGCAAAAACTGGCCTCTTTAGATCTGGTGACACCTGTACAATAAGATTTGATAAAATGATATACGAGCAAGATTTTAAGACAATATTTTTATGTTTACAAGGAGAAAAAAAAACTGACTCCTGCTTTTTCCACCCACCAATTGACAGCTCTTCCATTATGAGTTTACACATACAGTGGCTTGCAAAAGTATTCGCTCCCTTGGCATTTTTCATCTGTTGCTACCACACAACCTGGAATTTCACTGTTTATTTTTTTTAGGATTTGCACCAGTTCATATAAAGAACATGCCTACAACTGTGAAAATTTGTGTGCAACAAATAGGAACAAAATAACTGGAAACTTAAGTGTACATAACTGTTCACCGCCCCCTAAAGTCAGTACTTTGTGAAGCTTCCTTTTGCTGAAATTACACAAGTCTGGTGAATGGCAATCTTCAAGTCTGACCACAGATTACACAGGTCAACAAAAAAACACTTTTTTTCTGGTGTCCAAAATATTTTAATGAATTTGGGGTATTTTTGGGGTGCTGATTCTGAATATGCTATCAGTTTTGCCAGATTGGCTCAAGTTTTTGAGATTTTTGGTATCTTATTTATAGCACTTGTTGGTAAATGTGACGCATCATCTCATTAATTTCTTTGGATTAGTACTTGAACTGAGCAGTTCTCAATATAGTTTTGTGTTAATTAGTGTTCTAAAAGTTTGTTCATAGCTTGATTTTTGCACTAACTTTATGTTGGTGTCTGTTTTCCAGTGAAAAGCATGAACTCATCAAGAAGAAGTTGTCTTAACGATCCAGACTCATTCTGTTACATTTGTGGTGAATACACACTGCCAAAACATAGAAGAAACATAACAGACTTCGTAAAAAAAAGTGTATTTTGCCTATTTTGGGGTTATGCTTGGGGACCAAGACAAGTTTTGGGCACCACACATAGTGTGCAAAGCATGTATCGAATTATTACGAAAATGGAGCAAAGGACAAAGAAAAAGCTTCAAATTTGGTGTTCCAATGGTGTGGAGAGAGCCAAAAAATCATCATGATGACTGTTATTTCTGTGCAGTGCAAGTGCAAGGATTCAATAAGCATAAGAAACGAAAATGGGAGTAACATGGAATCTGCAAGAAGGCCTGTCCCTCATTGTGAAGATGTGCCTGTGCCTGTGTTTACCATAAATAACAGTCATCATGATGATTTTTTGCTCTCTCCACACCATTGGAACACCAAATTTGAAGCTTTTTCTTTGTCCTTTGCTCCATTTTCGTAATAATTCGATACATGCTTTGCACACTATGTGTGGTGCCCAAAACTTGTCTTGGTCCCCAAGCATAACCCCAAAATAGGCAAAATACACTTTTTTTTACGAAGTCTGTTATGTTTCTTCTATGTTTTGGCAGTGTGTATTCACCACAAATGTAACAGAATGAGTCTGGATCGTTAAGACAACTTCTTCTTGATGAGTTCATGCTTTTCACTGGAAAACAGACAACAACATAAAGTTAGTGCAAAAATCAAGCTATGAACAAACTTTTAGAACACTAACACAAAACTATATTGAGAACTGCTCAGTTCAAGTACTAATCCAAAGAAATTAATGAGATGATGCGTCGCATTTACCAACAAGT
Organism: Ranitomeya variabilis; assembly: GCF_051348905.1. NCBI lineage: Eukaryota > Metazoa > Chordata > Amphibia > Anura > Dendrobatidae > Ranitomeya > Ranitomeya variabilis. The sequence continues at coordinate 415,129,428 of NC_135234.1, forward strand.
GCTATAAATAAGATACCAAAAATCTCAAAAACTTGAGCCAATCTGGCAAAACTGATGGCATATTCAGAATCCGCACCCCAAAAATACCCTAAATTCGATGAAATATCTTTGGCACCAAAAATGCTGTTGACCAGTGTTATCAATTGTATTAAGGTCTGGGCTTTGGCTAGGCCACGCCAAAACATTTACGTTTCCCCTTCAACCACTCGAGTATTGCTTTAGCAGTATGCTTTGGGTCATCGTCTTATTGGAAAGTGAACCTCTCAGTCTGTCTCAAATCACTGTCAGACAAACAGGTTTTGCTTAAGAATATCCCTGTATTTCGCACCATCCATCTTCCCCTCAACTCGCACCATTTCCCTGTCCCTCCTGCCAAAAAACATCTCCACAGCATGATGCTGCCACTACATTTCACTGTGGGGATGATGTTTTGGGGGTGATGAGAGGTGTTGGTTTGGCGCATTTATCTTGTTGGCCAGAAAGTTAGATTTTGGTCTCTTCTGACCGCAGCACCTTCCTCCATACATTTGGGAGTCTCCCACGTCTTTTGGCAAACTCAAGATGATCCTTCCATTTTTGTGTGTAAGTAAAAGGCTTTTTTTCTGCCCACTATTCCATAAAGACCACCTCTATGGAGTGTGGGGCTTATTGTTGTGGACATATACTCCAGGGTCTGCTTGGGAACTCTGCATTTCCTTCAGGGTTACCTTTATCTCTGTGCTGCCTCTCTAATTAATGCCCTCCTTGCTTGGGCTGACAGTTTTGGTGGGCGGCCCTCTCTTTCCAGGTTTTGTGTTGGTACCATGTTATTTCCATTTGATTATAATAGATTTGATAGTACTGCGGGGGGATCATCAGACATTGGGATATTATTTTATATCCCAACCCCGACTTGTACTTCTCAACAACTTTGTCTCTGACTTATTTGGAGATCTCCTTGGTCTACAAGGTGTTATTTGGTTACTGGTGCCTTTTCCTTAAAGGTAAGGTACCGCGTTTGTAGATCATTAATAAATCACTGTAATGTAGCATAACATGCTGCTATAACCAAGTTTTAAATGCATGTGAAACAGATTTCGTGTGTTATATGTGTTTAAAGAAGGAACTGGGGGCTGACATCTTGGTTTCACAGCAGTTCACGACACTAACAGTGTCATTTTACAGCACCCCATGGACATAGGAGATAATAGACCGGCGCTGACCCTATCTTTAACATTGGAGAGGCGTTAGCAGTGAGCTGGGCACACCTCTGTGGGCTGTACAACTCACTGCTGTAGGTGTGACTAGCTGCCATTTTATTATAGCCCAGTGCTCTCTGCCCAGCTCCACTTACTCTCTATCGCAGGAGCTCCATTCCCAGCCTGCAGAGAGAGGTGACACCTGACACCTCTCTCCGCCATACAATGTATCTCTCCCCTCCCTCCACAATGCCTGGCCATTCACTGCAGACCTGGAGCTCCTTCTTATCTTACTGAGGGATGAGTCACAGACAGCTCTGCACAGACAATGCTGCTCCATACACACCACATACACTAACTGTGCTTCTGATGCACTAACTGCTGGTGATAGCAGATCACAGGTCAGTCACACACAAAATGGCTCTGCCCTGTGATGCTGCTCTTCATTCTGCCCCAGGGATACTAGACCACCCAAAAGGGGAGGGAAATGCTGATGTCAGCAGTTACTGCCCAGATTTTCCAGCTAACAGTAAAGCTGGTAAGTCTTACTATAGCTGCTTGAGGTCTAAAACGGAAAATGCTCCCCCTAGTGGTCAATATATATATATTTGTAAGAAAATATATAATATTTTTCATATAGAAAATGTTTGCAAACATTGCATTAGTACATTTTATTTACTATTTTAAGCTTAATTTCACAAAAAAAAACTGGTGGCACCTTCCCTTTAATGGGGTTGCAGCCTCTGTGGCCTTTCAGAAAAGGTGTGTTTATACTGACAGACGATGTAATACTTAGCTTGCACACAGGTGGACTTCCTTTCACTAAGCATGTGACTTATGAAGGTAACTGTTTGCACCATAATTTTTGGGGGGCTTCATCGCAAAAAGGGTGAATACATATGCACATGCCAATTTTTAATTATTTGATCACATTAATTAAATTATGCCTATATTTTTCTAACTTCACTAGACTATTTATTGTTGATGCATCACACATCAATTTGATTACAAAAAATATTTAAACAGGTTGTAATGTAACAAAATACGTAAAAAGGCAAGGGGGGATACTTTTGCAAGCCATTGTATGAAGAGTCATAAATCAGGCTTTGAGTACTGGGAACATGTAAGCTGCTCGTTGCAAGAAAATGCTGAAGGAAATTTTATATATACGTTTCATCTTGTTGCCCTATGATACGATACCATCAAAGATCTAACTAAGCTTTTCTTCTCTTTCATGCCTTGAGCTCCTGAATTTTAGGCCCACTGCTGCTCTCTGAGCTCCAGGGGCCACAAGCAGGAGCCTTGCAGGAATCGGCAGCTTTCTACGTTTTCCCATCTATCTGCTGATATTCTAGTAGTCTGTCACTGAGCACTATTTGCTGCCTGGAGTTACAGAGGGGGCTGTGAAATCATCAGTATTCAAAAATCTTACTATTATTTACAAATTTGTATTTGTTTTTTCCTTTAGATCCTGCTAGAAAGGACAGTGCTACCGAGCTTTTCCACATACTCAAGGACCTCGAAACTGCTCATGATTCTTTCCTTGCTGATTCGTCACATTTTGCTGATCAAGAGAAAAAGTACTTGCTGGAAATGTAAATATTTCCCCTGTAACTATAGTAAGGCTGTATCTAGAATGCTACCCGTGGTTTATTAGGACAGAGCAGGCAATGCTGCAGAGAACATATACATCAAGTCATGTAACCGAAAATATAGCGAAAGCAGAAAGTCCAGTCTGTCGTCATTTATAAAGTATAGCACTATATACCCTGCATAACCCTTTCCTTAGGTTTTTAATAGGTCTTGCTCCAGTGTGTAATCTTTCACTGTTGGGACAGCCATGTCACATTCACAATAGCAAGCTGTATGTAACACAATCCTTTTTATATTAAAACTGAATGCCAAATACTGATCATCTTGTATTTTTTTTTTACATCCTCCATTAATATTTATAGGATTTAAAATTCAAAAACCTTCAGAAAGTTTAAAAAAAAATACAGTTACCAAAAAATGGATTTAACTAGGTCATTTTCTGATGACATTCTCTTTAAGGGTGTAAGCATCTGCTGCGATTAGAGGAGTCTAAAGCAGCCCTGGGAAAACTGTGGCCCACAGCTGACATCCAGCCCTCTGGAGGGCATGTGAAATGCACACTTTTCCAATCTTCTCTTGTTATGGTGTGCAGCATCAAACCTGACCATACTTATGTACTGTCTCAGGGTAGCCTCTGAGCGCCTTTTGGCACAATTCTTGGAAAGCCAGGTTTTAGAATCCTAGGTAATTCCTTTAATAATTTTTCAGAGCAGCCCACAATCCTCACTATCTGTATTTTCAGTGTAATTCTGTGTTGCATTAATATAATTCCTGCCAAAATCGAAAATTCCCATGAGTGAAAAGGTCACAATTATATTTGGCATACCGCAGCATGTGGATGAGATGAACTCCCATTCACAACGCTTCTACTATATATAATATGCAATGGACTTTCCAACTAGAACCTGCGCTATGTATACACATACCCCAAAAGTGCCCTAAAGAACCATGGACACTTTTGATTGTCTTTAAAATGAAATGTGGTATCAATAAGTAAGAGCAGAATTTTGTCTTGGAAAAGTAAACCACATGTGTGACAGAATACAGGAGGCACCAAGTTTCACTGTCAGGAGTCATTTAACATTAATTTTTATAAAGACCTTAATCAAAATTATTTTATATTGCCAGTAGAGAACACTGACCCTCTGTGCAGCCCATCTGATGTGTTCTTGTTTGCATTAAAAGGAATCTGTGAGCAGGTTTTGTAATTTGAGAGCAGCATGATGTAGGGGCAGAGAGCCTGATTCCAGGAATGTGTCACGTGCTAGGCTGTGCAATTTCAATAAAATCTGTAGTATTTTATTAGCAGATTATCACTAGAGGACTAATTGTCCAGTGCCATGTAGTCCTCCAGCTCTATGTAACCCCACCACTGATTGGCAGCTTTCTGCCTATGCACAGTATACACAGAAAGCTGCCAATCAGTGGTGTGGGCGGGGTTATACAGAGCTCAGCATTAAGAGAACTGCTAGATCTGCAGGAGATAAAACAGGGATTATAACAAAACTGCACCAGGCAGATCAATAAATTATACATTACTGGAATCAGGGTCTCTGTTCCTACATTACGTTGCTGTCAGATTACATAGTAAAACCTGCTGACAGAAAGAAATGGAATAACCATTTAAAGGGAATCTGATTGTCGGGACTTGAATATTAAGACACTCTCACAGATCATGAGGATCAAGCACTATGGCCCCTTTATTCTCAGAAATAATGGGGTACAACTAACTGGATCAGATAGCGATAGCATATTTTAGTCATATGTAATCACTTCGTGTAATGGGAATAATTAAAGAAGATAGGTCAACAGATTTTTACAATACAAACTGCATATAAGTAAAACTGTAGACCTGATGAGGCTGATGCACTTTACTTTAAATCTGTCAACATGGCTGTATAATCCTTTATGAAAGCTAAAATGCTTATTGCCAAAATCAGACAGGAAAACATATACAGCTATTCTGAAGGATTATCAAAGTACATACAACAGCATCATCTGGTCTAAGATCGTTTTAGTATTCTATACAGTTAGTATTGTGAAATCTGGCAACCAATGTGCCTAAAAACATATTATAAGCAATGCATTATTGAATAAAACAGGCCAGGCAGTACTCATTGCAGACCATTGGTGTACTTACAGTCCGGTGTAATACCGCAGTATTACTAAGCCCACAGACATTTCCCAAGCCATGGGTGCTGTATATTACAGAAAGCACCCACAAAACATTAATTTACATTTACTGGCTGATTTAATTACCATTTAGTGCATTTTATCAATCTAGTACTTCAATTTCGTCAGTTTTAAGAGAAACGCTTCAACCAAACATAGCGCTATAAAGAAAACAGATGTTAACACAATGCTACCTGTGAATGGCACCGCTTCATATTTAATCTTTTCAGGGAAATATATATATATATATATATATATATATATATATATATATATATATATATATATATATATATATATATTTTTAGTGTTTTCCACAAACCTAAATGTCGAATGCTTAAAGGGATTGTCTGGTGTAAAGCTACAAGTCTGCAGTCACTATGAGTCTGCAGACTTGTGAATCATCACACTGTGTACATTGCATGCTGTAAGGATTCTCCAGTGATGGCATCGAGACTGGGCAGTCACGTGACCACAAGTATGTGATATGCATCTAGACCACATTCCAACTAGATGGGCGCAGCCTCAATCAATGCAAACGTATGTATATCATATACTTGTGGTCACATGACCGCAGTCTCTAGCGCCAAAGATTCTTCACAGAGCGCAGTGGGCACGATGTGAGGATTCACAAGTCTGCAGTCACATAGAGTAACAGCAGACTTGTAGCTTTAGACCAGACAACCCCCTTTAAATATTAGGATCTGCTTGTCTCCAGAAACAATATCACTCTGGTCTAGAATTGCTGCCATTCAAATTAAAGCGAATGAGACTGAACTGCAAAGTCCATCCATGGACCAATAAGTGTTCGTTTCTGAAAAAGGCAGTATTTTTTTTTTTTTCCAAATCATTGACAACCTATGAAACAAAATGGAGTCAATGAAAACTAAAATGTAAGCGTTTTTCTTGCAGGACTTGTATCAGGGGCCAATTAATTACCGAAGTACATAAAACGTCTTATTTGGCATCAGGAAATTGCTGGAATTGGTAGAGGGGAAAATATATTTTAGATGTGAATTTCTTTTTCTAACTGAAATAAAATTTCTTTTCAAAGTTTATAAATTGAAAATATTCTTGCACAACTTTTAACTGAGATTCCGCATAAGTTGAAGTTGTTGCTTGTCATTAAGTGATAAGTTATGAAATATTCTTACATTATAAAACCAGAACAGAAAAAAAAAAAAAGATAACAGAAAAGGTTTCCCATAAGTCCAAACAAAATTGCATTACTTTCCCAGATCGCAAAATGAAAAGTTCAATGCAATCGTCAGTATCCATCATGGAAAACCGCACTAAAATCCCAAAAAGGACACTTCACCGAGTCAACAGTATTTTGCATTGTGCAGGAATGACTAAGGTTATATTTTAGCAAAGTTGTTTCCAGGAAACCACAAGAAAAGGAAACCGTTAATTTTCCTGGAGAAGTTCCTCAATCTCCTTGTCCCAGTTCTCGTCCTTCAGTTTGTCGGAGCCAGAGACTACTTCATATTCCTGCACCACTTCCTGCAGTTCCTTTATCCAGTCTTCCGATTCCTCTGAAAGAAAAAAAAAACAAAAAAACAAAAATCACATTTAGGATGGTTTCAGTCACAAAGCCAGATAAGTAGATTTATTGGGAAATCTAAAAAGGACTTGTACTTCCCACTAAAAAAAAAAAGCTGCATCAAAAACTGCAGTGGTATTTTTTTCCAAAAAAGCTAGTTGGCGAGACCCCCCACAAATCCAAAAATCTATGGAACATCACTGGTCCATTTGTGCCGGTAACTTGGAAACCCCTGTTATCAAAATAAAAGGGGGTCCCACTGGTAATTCATTTATCACGTATTTTGTATATAGGTGATACCAGGAAGGATATAATGGAACTAGAGCGAGTACAAAGGAGGGCAACAAAATTAATAAAGGGGATAGGGGAATTACAATACCCAGAGAGATTAGCAAAATTAGATTTATTTAGTCTAGAAAAAAAGACGACTGAGGGGCGATCTAATAACCATGTATAAGTATATAAGGGGACAATACAAATATCTCTCCGAGGATCTGTTTATACCAAGGAAGGTGACGGGCACAAGGGGGCATTCTCTCCGTCTGGAGGAGAGAAGGGTTTTCCACCAACATAGAAGAGGATTCTTTACTGTTAGGGCAGTGAGAATCTGGAATTCATTGCCTGAGGAGGTGGTGATGGCGAACTCAGTCGAGGGGTTCAAGAGAGGCCTGGATGTCTTCCTGGAGCGTAACAATATTGTATCTTACAGTTATTAGGTTCTTTAGAAGGACGTAGATCTGGGGATTTATTCTGATGGAATATAGGAATATAGGCTGAGCTGGATGGACAAATGTCTTTTTTCAGCCTTGCTAACTATGTTACTACGTTGTTTATGGGAAAACCCCTTTAAGGATTACTTTTAAATGAAGAGATTGAGAGTGCACACTTCACGTGATATCTACACGTAACTACAAAACTCATTTGGTATAGTATGCCTTTTACAATAGTGAGACCACTTGCACTTGACAGTGAGGGAGCAGTGTGGCAACATTTTGTGCATTTTACAGTGTGGATATTAGCGGTGGATTTTTTTCATCGAACCATTTGGAACACTACCACTTGTATGAGCCCAGCCTTAGAGTACAGCAGATGGAGTTTACCAGCAGGTAGGCCTAATTTACTTATATGGGTTGTCCGGCCTCTAACTGCAGATTTGTGAATCCTCACATTGCACAGTGTTGCATAGGTTCAAGTGACCACAAGTATGCAATTTTCATACTTCCGGCCACATTCCGACTAGACTTGTTTGGCCTTGCAATGAGCGAGGGTGCACTCGACTAGTCAGCAGCATGTGACTCCATGCATATAAATCGCATACTTGCAGTCACACGCCTGTCGCTGGAGAATCCTCAGAGAGCGTGTGATGTGAGAATTCACAAGTCTGCAGTTACATAGTGAATGCACCCTTGTACCCCAAAGCCAGACAACCCCATTAATTTCTGGACACGCCTAAGAAAAAAATAAAAAAAAAAATAGATCACCGTTAGCTTGCCAATTGTTTTGTGGCCGAAAACAGAATCTTGTCTTCTGGAAACTAATCCCTGTAACTGACGGCGTTACATCCGGATGGCTATTGATTATAGCAGTAACTTAATAACGGCACGTTGGAAAGCTACCAGATTACAAGACACTTACTGAGAAGTGTCGGAGCATTTCTACCATCAATCTAATTAAAGGGCTAAGTTCACCATCAGAATGTATTGCATATTCACACAACAGGCCATTAAAGCTTTATAGGCATGTGTCTCCCACCTGGGCCCCACACTTATCTGCAGACCAGTGGTGGCTTGTTGGCAGATTTAGGAGGGGTCATTCTTCATACAGACATTTATATGAATCAGAAGAGATGATCCGACTGTGGATGAAGGTCACACAGATCCTCTTCTCTACCAACAGGCGCAATTTGGACACTAGTGATTATACCACAAATGTTTAACATGAGAATACGCCATCCACAGCCATAAATAAAAGGTTTTTACCTTCTGCTGTGTCAACGTCATCTTTTTTGTCGAGAACAAACTGTTCCATTTCTTTCCTCAGGTCTTCTTGGTCTATGTTGCAAGAGTCAAAAGCTTCACTCACAAACTCTGACATTCCAGGGCTGGTAGAGATCTCCTCTTCTTCCTGAGTAGTAAGGACGCAGAATCATAGACACATTAATAGCATTCTCATTGGACATGTATCAAGAAATGGTTGCCCGTCTGCAAAAGTCCCTGCAAATCAGGTGTCAAAGTAACATCCTCATTGACACCAGGACGCATGCTTTCCCAGCAGGAAATTGCCAAAAGCATCACACTGGCTCCAATTGCTTACCTTCTTCCCATAGTGCATGCTGGTGCCTTCACATCTCGTAGTAAGCCTAAGGGTTAAAGCTTCTCTTTGAGGACAGTATGAAGTTTGTGTATAGGGACTTATCGGTCATGTAATGCTCCCGGAGGCAAAAAAAAAAATAAAAAATGTACAAATAGCTTCTTCCCAGAGAAGACAGCAGGGTCTCTAGTTTTTCCCTTTTTCCCTGATCAGTGCAAAGATTCTGATTTGGGTTTATATCCTGAGTTGTGTGGTGACACTATAGACCCTGCTCTCCCTGCAAAGAGGCTACGCCAAAGGATCAGGCCTCCTCCTTTCATCGCTCCTTAGTCCAGTTCCAATGCTCACGTGCTCATTGTAGGTGGCTGTGGACAGTGACCACCATTTGTACTATGACCAATCGACAGCTAGGTAGTCCTATGGACAGCACGCTATGATACACTGTGTGGTCCCACATCCATCATAGCATCTTTTTTTTAACCATTTATTGTACAGTGGCAGTTCAGCAGTATGCCCTATTCTGCAGCCTATTCTAACACCCATACAATACATAGTTAGGGCAATGTCATTACAAAAGTACAAAGATACAATAATATAATATTGCAGGTTATGGGCATTAGTTTCTGTGATGATCCAGGGAACCAGTCTGATTGCCCTATGGAGTCGGGAAGGAATGTTTCCCCTAATAGGGAGCCATTAGCATCTGCCCCATGGGGCTTTCTTTTGCCTTCCTCTGGATCAACATGTTAGGCTATAGACTGAACTCTATGGACTTATGTCTACCTTCATCCTACAAAATTATGAAGCCGGACACATTAGGGACTAAGTCTATAATTTACATAATTTCCTCTATTTATTACTACATGAACCACAATAGTCCATGGATTAATGGGCACAAATATTAAAACACCCCAAAGGCTATACAGGAGGCTTCTTTTGGTTAGTTAGCTCCAGCCCCAGCAGAAGTCTTCTGACTGCTGCACTATACCCATCCACCTTGTTTAGCTTCACCCCCATTCTTATTACAAAGCTGCTCGGCCAAAAGGTGACTTTTACCGGCCACTGTTTGGGAGAGAAACTATAAGAAAAGCATCACAGTAAGAGTAAAATCCACAAGAACACAGACCGCAAAAGAGAAGATACAGAAACTAATTTGTGTGACTGAAGAAAAGGTGATCATTACCTCCTGAGGCTTGTGTGGGGACTTGATGGCTACCGGTGGAGTCTTTGGTCTTACAGTTTCTAGAAGAGTTTGAAGAAAGAAGTCTTTAGAAACTTGTGTGTGACATTCGGTGACATGCTCAATAGCTTATGAGAATAAAAGAAGCGCTAAAAACACCTTAAAACTATATGGTAATTGCCGGCTGGTGTTCACCAGCAGAAAACTACACCTGAACATAAAGTAAAGCAGCCATATCTCCATTATATAAAACTATACTGTTATTTACCTACACGTAATTATTTCTCTCTCTTCCACACTCTCCAATACACAAGCAGAATTAAATTACACGCATCGGCCAGGTTTACTAGTGGTCAGAACAGATCGATAAGTTTGAAGCTAAAGCTCAGAAGACTACCCACCATTTTACCTGTGGCTGCCAGTTATATGTAAGATTATATTTTTACACCCAGGGTGTGAGATCCCGACATGCAGAGTGGGATTGCCTAACCCACTGCAGCCCCCATTATTTGGCAAAGCGTGAGATTTTGTGCTTTTAATTAAAACAATGTAGTCGCCTTACATACACAGCAGTTAAAGTTCGGTAATATCGCTATAGCGGTGACCAGTCTGTGCTATGTATACCATGCGGCAATACGGTTTTAGAGCTATGTGCTATACACAGCAGTGCCACGGGCCAGCGTTAATTGTAATGACAGCCCGGGGGTCTGCGATGACCCCCATACCTATCAGGTCAACCCATCGGTACCCCGCGATCACATCACATACACGTCGATGGGAGCATGGAATGATGCGCGCCCCTCTCAGAGATTGACTGAACGGCTCCAACTGTGACTATTAGAGGCACATGATGGCTGAATAAATCAGCCATCATGTGCGGGGAAAGTTGCGGGCTCAGGTAGCGAACCCTTATTAAAGCCTGGCGAACAAGGTATGGTGTAAATATACATCATATGTCGTGAAGGGGTGAGTTATAAGTTATCTGGCCGCCCTTCAATATGCCTACTGATAACAATATAAGAGTAAGATCATTTGTAGTATGTAGTAGCTGGAAGGATGACATGTTAACCTACGTTCAGGATTGCATCAGGATTTGGTCAGGATTTTCCATCAGTATTTGTAAGCCAAAACCAGGAGTGGAACAATTAGAGGAAAAGTAGAATAGAAACACATGCACCAATTCTGCATTTATCACCCATTCCTGGTTTTGGCTTAAAAATACTGACATAAAATCCTGACCAAATCCTGATGCAATCCTGAACGTGGACACATACCCTTAGGATCATAATTTCAGGAGCATAATAATGGACCACTAGATTATATAATGACTGGTAAGCAGCACATCCTTGAAGAGTCTGCAGCTCTACAACAGTCAAGACATCATCATCATCATCTTACAACGTTTTACAAAAAATGTCTACGGAACGTAGTAATAGTAGAAACAACTATTCTGTCCACTGTTCTCGCTCATTCATCTACCAGATGCAAACATTTGTTTTACCTTCTAAGCCTTCATCTCTTTGCTTGCAGTTTGCCTTGTCAGAGTTGCCAGCTGATTGCTGGGCAGCCAGTGCCGTCAGCTGGGCAGACTGCTTTATCAGAGACACCCGGTAAAAATAATTCCTCCAAAATACATCTTCTTTCACGCTGAAAAGAAAAAACATCTTACACTAAAAACATACAACAATCTTTAGATTTGGTCAAACTATAAAACCGTAAATTAAAATGAATGCAGATAATCATAGCTCAGTCACATCAGGAAAAGGCAACTCCATTATCCGTTATGTAAGGATACCTGCTCTCAGAATAAAAACTTTTACAGTAGCCATTGTAAGAGCCATCAATTTATAAGAAAACTATAAAATGAGAAAAACCTTGAAAAGAGTTTGAAATGAAAAGGCCATACTTTCAGAGTGTGTACAGGAGAAATAACACTATATCTGGCCATTAAATGAATGTATGCGGCATTTCATCAGTTCTCCCCTGTGCTGGTTATATCTCTGTTCATCAGGTAACTGGAAACGGATGGATGCATATGAGCTGCTTTTATCTCTGCCACCTAGAGCACAGCATACAGAGAGCGATTCCTGCTCTTCATTTCCTAGTTGTCACACAGATAGAAGCAGCAGTACGAAGGACATTATACAGCTGTACTGGTCAGTGTAGCTGTGAATCCAGCTCTGGGGTGAGGTAAATAATTTTTTAGGTGTCTCCCTCTGCCTGTTTTTTCACTGTGCTCCCCTCTCAATAGAATATAAAATGAGGTGTATCCTAACAGCTCACTGTGGCGTCCGTTTTGTGTTGACCAAGACTGATTTAAAAGGGAACTGGACAGCAGATACGTTCTCCCCGAAGCACGTGCAGCACGTATAAGACACTGGCTGTATAATTTTAATCATGTATGATTGCCGCGTTCCATAAAAAAACAAAACATAATTTTAGAGCTTCCGGGAACTAAGCTGCACGGGAGACTAGTCGAAAAGGTTGGCTCCTCAGTGGCTTCACCCCACCTGCTGCCAGTGACTGACAGGCCTCTTCCTAGACACGCATGGAGAGACTGGACAGTCATTGGTTCAGGCAAAGATCTGCTGTCAGCACCATGCGCTTCTACGGGTCCTCACCATGCATAGAAGGGCAGGGTGTGCGAAACGGCCAACGTCCTTTGAGCTCCACACAGGACTCCTGCCTCTGATGTTTTAAGCAACTTAAATAAAGTGGACTTTTAATTGGGATGGTGAGTGTCACCCACATTCCTTCTTTTCACGGAGGAGGCAGGGGAAGAAGTGTATGGTAAGTGGAGAAAGAAACAGATTTCTCTGCTACGATATGTTAATAAAATACTTTTTAAAATCGCCTGCAGTATTGACTAACGAGAAGAATGTTGCAAGCACAGTCTCAGTGAAGAACAATTATATTTGAAATTGATGGACATCAGCTTCTCAACCATCTTAGACCTTACACACACACTTTTGTGGTAGGGCTTCTCTCAGGTAGGCACTAGGCAGCGTTCACACAGATGTTTTTTTAGTCTTAACAAGGCAAGGTTTATTAACTCCATACGTCCTGGAGGGACTTTAACACAAAACAGCCATGCTCCGACACAAAGGTAAACTCAGCAGGAAAGTACAATACATATGGCAGGGCAATACTCCGGCAGGTATACGTCCGATACTCCGGCAGGCATACATCCATCCACACAGGTCAGCATGAAATCAGAGTATCCCTTGCGCGGATAAGTATTTTGAATGGTACTTTAAAGGGAGTGAACGGAGTCAGCTGGCTAGGTGACTGTTACACACTGTGTACACTAATTACCAAACATTCAGAACACTCACAGTTTTGGAACCAGATCAAATCTCATACGATTCAGCAGCTCATCTTCCTGAAGCATTACAAGGGCAACAGGGTACATCTGCTCAAAGTCAAAATTAAAATGGACACCAGCAGGAGGGTCTCTGAGGAAGTTTCTCCTGTCCTTAAAAAAGAAGGAGAAAAAACACATAGTAGTTATAAAACAATCTGTACAACACAAATCAGATCCATAGAAAGTGCTCACTGTAACAGACTGGAAAACGTGCTCATATGGACAGATATTTATTCTATTAATTAGCAGGATAATAGACAGCAGAATTGATGGATGCTACTAAAGCCTTAATCCAGCACCGAACTCTTCCACAGGAGGCGAGCAGCACTCGGTAGATGCATGGCAGGATGTGTGCACAGCCGGCAGGTAGAATGGAGCCCTATACATACAGGTGGAGTATACACCCCAGAAATATACATGACACACACAGGGCTCAGACGCAGCACAGAGCAGACATTGGTACTGTACCTAAAGAGTGGACTACAACAATCATTAATGACAACTCTCACCGCTGACAAGGCCAAGATTTGCTGCTGAATGGTCTCTTCCTCACTATAGCCCACCCAGGGAGGAACGGCAGCTTCTATTAAAAAGAATAAAAAGTTAATTCAATATTTTTTGTCTGTAGATAAACAGACTAATAGCAAATATTGAGAATAAAGATGTTGTGCAGCAGTTCTTAATGGAAATTAACAGTTGCACATATTTAGCTCTAACAAGTGGGAGCACAAAAAACATTCACACATTATGTGTAATGCTCGGGGCTGTTCCGCAGAGATCTCGGCCAGAACTATAGGCTCAGAACAGCTTGTACACAAGTCTAACTAAGACCACGTTCACACGGTCAGTATTTGGTGAGTTGTTTACCTTGTAAGCCAAAACCAGGAGAGGAACAGTCAGAGGAAAAGAATAATAGAAACGTGTCACCAATTCTGGTTTTGACTTACAACTACTGATGTAAAAAAAAACCCATCAAATACTGACGTGTGAACGTGGTCCTACACCTCCCATCTGACTTCTTCACACATAGAATAAGACACAGGGCAACAATTCTCTTCTACTCTACCAAAGTTTAAAAGCGAGATGGATAAAAAGGTGATGGGATGGAGCATTGAACTTTTTAACCAAGTCAAGGGTGTACAGAGGACTTTATTAGCATATTTGAATAAGGAAAGATTTCTGACAAATATTGAAACAGACTTGGACACTAAAGGTATGATTTTAATTAGCACTGCACAGTGCTGTGCTTTGTTTGAACAGTCATTCTGTGCAGACTGTAGAAGGGATAATATATATAGCAAGCGACACTACTCTGTCCTCCTCCTCCTGGACCTGTCCTCTGCCTTTGACACAGTGGACCATTCCCTGTTGCTGCGGACCCGCTCATCCCTTGGAATCACAGACTTGGCCCTATCCTGGACCTCGTCATACCTAATTGACGGCACGCGACCAATCAGAAGCCGTGACGTCACGGAAGGAAGGAAAAGCGCGCATTTTAAGCAAAGAACGCTGCCGGTTCCCTCGGTGAGGTCCAGGCTGCGTCGGAGGGTGAGTATAGCAATATTTTTTATTTTAATTCTTTATTTTACACACTAATATGGTTCCCAGGGCCTGAAGGAGAGTTTCCTCTCCTTCAGACCCTGGGAACCATCAGGGATACCGTCCGATACTTGAGTCCCATTGACTTGTATTGGTATCGGTATCGGATTAGATCCGATACTTTGCCGGTATCGGCCGATACTTTCCGATACCGATACTTTCAAGTATCGGACGGTATCGCTCAACACTAATCCTCACCCATCCCTTGTAGATTGTGAGCCATCATGGGCAGGGTCCTCTCTCCTCCTGTACCAGTTGTGACCTGTATTGTTTAAGATTATTGTACTTGTTTTTTATTATGTATACCCCTCCTCACATGTAAGGCGCCATGGAATAAATGGCAATATAATAATAAATAAATTTTTATATATGTATATGTATATATATATATATATATATATATATATATATATATATATATATATATATATATATATATATATATATATATATATATATATTCCCCCGCATGTATTCCACATGAACTCAGAAGCCCGCTCCTCCATCATGTGGTCTACAAAGAAGGGTCCGGCCATGTGCTAGTAGAACAAGTTTAATCAGGATGGAGTGGATGTACCTTAGCCAGTGGACAATATACTGATGACCTCATCCCCCACACCTGGGGTTGGACACCTTTTTGGCTGGACGTAAATCCCAAGAGACATGTGCCTTGCTGCTGGAACTCCATGATGGACATATGGGCTGAGTATCTGTAACCTTTTACTTACTAGGCCTTAGGGATAGTGTGATAGACGGGAGGGCTGATATGGCATGTGTGATTTGGGTACCGTAATTCTGGCAGTTAATCGTGGGTTTTGAATGTGTGATATTACAGTAGTGTGTGTATGTGTGTGTGTGTGTGTGTGTGTGTGTGTGTGTGTGTGTGTGTGTGTGTGTATATATATATACACACACGCACAAACACACTGCTCAAAAAAATAAAGGGAACGCTAAAATACCACATCCTGGATATCAATGTAAATCAAAATGAATATCCCATGGAGGTCTGGATTTGGAATGATACTCAAAGTCAAAGTGGAAAATCAAATTACAGGCTGATCCAACTTCAGTGGAAACGCCTCATGACAAGGAAAAGATGCTCAGTATTGTGTGTGGCCTCCACGTGCCTGTATGACCTCCCTACAATGCCTGGGCATGCTCCTGGTGAGGCAGCGGATGGTCTCCTGAGGGATCTCCTACCAGTCCTGGACTAAAGCATCCGCCAACTCCTGGACAGTCTGTGGTGCAACGTGTTGATGGTGGATGGAGTGAGACATGATGTCCCAGATGTGCTCAATCGGATTCAGGTCTGGGGAACGGGAAGGCCAGTCCATAGCTTCAATGCCTTCATCTTGCAGGAACTGCTGACACACTCCAGCCACATGAGGTCTGGCATTGTCCTGCATTAGGAGGAACCCAGGGCCAACGGCACCAGCGTATGGTCTCACAAGGGGTCTGAAGATCTCATCTCGGAACTTAATGGCAGTCTGGCTACCTCTGGTGAGCACATGGAGGGCTGTGCAGCCCTCCAAATAAATGCCACCCCACACTATTACTGACCCACTCCCAAACCGGTCATGCTGAAGGATGTTGCAGGCAGATCACTCTCCACGGCGTCTCCAGACTCTGTCACATGTGCTCAGTGTGAAACTGCTTTCATCTGTGAAGAGCACAGGGCGCCAGTGGCGAATTTGCCAATCCTGGTGTTCTGTGGGGCTGTGAGCACAACCCCCATCAGTGGACGTTGGGCACTCAGACCATCCTCATGAGGTCAGTTTCAAACAGCTTGTGCAGACACATGCACATTTGTGAAGCAAATAAGGCAGCACACTGCGGCGCTAAAACATGCAAACATGAAACATGAAAACTGAACTGCAATACTGCACTAGAAATATGAAAAATGAGAGCGTTTAGCGCATAAAAATGGCCAATAATTATTCTCAGCGAGGAATGGAAAGCGTAGGACCTGGTATAAGAGATGCCGTAAAGTGGCTACCAGGTACACATAAAATTGGCCATTTTTATGCGCTAAACGCTCTCATTTTTCATATTTCTAGTGCAGTAATGCAGTTCAATTATCGTGTTTCATGTTTGCATGTTTTAGCTCTGCATTGTGCTGCCTTAGTTGCTTAACTATATAAGAGTTGGTGACTCTAGGTTCAGCACCTGTTCACACAGTCTATGTTTGGATGTGACGGTCAGTTTTTTCAAATTTTTTCACATGCACATTTGTGGCCTGCTGGATGTCATTTTGCAGGGCTCTGGCAGTGCTTCTCCTGTTCCTCCTTGCACAAAGGCGGACGTATCGGTCCTGCTGCTGGGTTGTTTCCGTCCTATGGCCCCCTTCACATCTCCTGGTGTACTGGCCTGTCTCCTGGTAGCGACTCCAGCCTCTGGACACTACGCTGACAGACACACCAAACCTTCTTGCCACGGCTTGCATTGATGTGTCATCCTGGATGAGCTGCACTACCTGAGCGACTTGTGTGGGTTGTAGAGTCCGTCTCATGCTACCACGAGTGTGAAAGCACAACCAACATTCAAAAGTGACCAAAACATCAGCCAGAAAGCATTGGTACTGAGATGTGGTCTGTGGTCCTCACCTGCAGAACCACTCCTTTATTGAGGGTGTCTTGATAATTGCCAATAATTTCCATCTGTTGTCTATTCCATTTGCACAACAGCATGTGAAATTGATTGTCAAATAGTGTTGCTTCCTAAGTGGACAGTTTGATTTCACAGAAGTTTGATCTACTTGGAGTTATATTCTGTTTAAGTATTCCCTTTATTTTTTTTGAGCAGTGTATAGTATATATGAATGTAGACTGTAGACTTGTGTGGTAATAAATATCCTTTACTGATGCACTGTTTTGTCTCAGTTTTGTACATAGTGTAAGGAACAAATAATGTTAAGGCATTACTAATAATTTAATATTAATTAACCCCTTCACGACCTTGCCCTTTTCCGTTTTTGCGTTCTCGTTTTTCGCTCCCCTCCTTCCCAGAACCATAACTTTTTTATTTTTCCGTCAATATGGCCATATGAGGGCTTGTTTTTTGCGGGACAAGTTGCACTTTTCAACGACATCATTGGTTTTAGCATGTCGTGTACTAGAAAACGGGAAAAAAATTCCAAGTGCGGTGAAACTGCAAAAAAAGTGCAATCCCACACTTGTTTTTTGTTTGGCTTTTTTGCTAGGTTTACTAAATGCTAAAACTGACCTGCCATTTTGATTCTCCAGGTCTTTATGAGTTCATAGACACCGAACATGTCTAGGTTACGTTTTATCTAAGCAGTAAAAAAAAAAAAAAAATCCAAACTTTGCTTATAAAAAATAAATAAATAAAAATAATAAATAAATAATAATAATAATAAAAAAAGCGCCATTTTCCAATACCCGTAGCGTCTCCATTTTTTGTGATCTGGAGTCAGGTGAGGGCTTATTTTTTGCGTGCCGAGCTGTAATTTTTAATGATGTCATTTTGGTGCAGATACGTTCTTTTGATCGCCCCCGTTATTACATTTTAATGCAATGTCGCCGCGACCAAAAAAACGTAATTCTGGCGTTTGAAATTTTTTTCTCGCTAGGCTGTTTAACGATCAGGTCAATCTTTTTTTATTGAGAGATCGGGCGATTCTGAACGCGGCGATACCAAATATGTGTAGGTTTGATTTTTTTTATTGTTTTATTTTGAATGGGGCGAAAGGGGGGTGATTTAAACTTTTATATATTTTTTTTTATTTTTTTCCATACTTTAAACTTTTTTTTTTTGTTTTGGGTAAAGTGACCAGGCAGTATGATTTTCAGGTCTGTTCACTTACATAGAGACCAAACATACATTGTGTTTGTTTCACTTAAGTGGAGAAAAAAAAAAGAATCAGAAATGTGTTAAAAAAAAACAAAACATTTTACTGGAGATGTAGTTTTCAATTTTCAGGACATGGAGCCATGAGAGGGCTTGTTTTTTGTGCCACAAGCTGTTTTTATGATTTTTTTTTTGTGTTATTGCGGTGGCCGAAAAAAATGCAATTTTGGCATTTTTAATTTTTTTCTCATTATACAATTTACTGATCAAATTTATTTTATATTATATTTTGACAGATCTTTTATGAACGCCGCAACACCATTCATGTATTTTTTTTTTTATTTATTAATTTTTAATAGGGGTAAAGTGGTGCGATTTGAACTTATATTTTTCAAAATGTTTTTTTATTTTTCACTGATAATTATTTACCTTATGGAACTTGAACCAGTGATCATTCAATCTCTTGTGCTACATACAGCAATACCACAGCAAAAATCATGGTCGCCTATGAACACAACCCACAGGCAGTCTTACCGTCATGACAAGCACAGGGGTCTTCACCAGACCCATGGTGGTGCCCTGGAATCACATCACAAGATAGTAGATGGGCACATAGAACTGCATGCCCCCCACCCCTTGCCAGTGCTGTAAATTCCACTATCACAGACTGATAGTGGCACTTGACAAGTTAACAATAGTGGTCAAATATCCGCACCACCCGTTGCTGCCGGCAATGATTCTGCTTCCAAGCTCACATCAAAGTCAGGGAGACAACATTTGACACATAATAGGTCGTTAAGAGGTTAATTCGGCTTTTGAAATAATAATCAGCGATATGATGCCCCCACACAGACCGCTCCAAAGTATGATGTCCCCACACAGTGCCTCAAACAGTAATATATCCCCAAAAACCACCTCCCCGAGTATGATGGCCTCCCACATAGCAAGCTGTTCCTCACAGGTCCCCCTCATGCACCATAATGTCACCACAGTTCCCCCTCCACACAGAACTATGTCCCCAGTTTCTCAGTACAAAATAAAAGTAGGGGTTGATGAGGGTGATTGATCATTGTGAAATACAGACAATCCCATGTTAAGTTAGAATGGCTATATATGCGAGTCCCTCTTCGGATTTACAAAAAGCGGAACGTACACTTTAAAATCTTTCAAATACTACGCCGAAGGTAAATAGGATGTACAAACAATCAGGCAGGAGGAACAAGAAAGACATGGCCACGTGCCATTTAGTACAATAACAAGAACACAAAGGTAAGGAATGAAGAAGTGAAAGATGTCCCTGCAGAGCCATGTAAAAGCGGTCAGGCATGGGCAGATGTGATTCTGTATGACAGGACATACCTGTTTTTTTATTTGACTTCTCCTGTACAAATTTGTCCTGTTCTTTCTGGAATTCACCAATGATGGTCTGTAAATACAAATCAATAGATTCCCGTGAATGGCAGTGATCAGAGTATTTAAGGGCTGAGGCACTACAGATTGGCGGTGCAGATTAGCAGCAGATGAATATAATCTACATGTGGATGAGGTTTTCAATACCCTGTCCACATTAGTGAGACATGTCACAGATCAAAAAAACAAATAATCATCAAGTTGGGGGCTTCAGGTTTATTAACCTTTTGGATTGACTGAAAGCACTGTAGTTGTTCAATAATAAAACGAGTCATCAAAAATACAAATTGCCTAATAACTGTGCATGCCGAATATTTCCACTCCTCCGATGTTGGCACGGCGTCTACCGATGGTCAAGTGAACACTGCAGCCAATCAGCAGCAGCCGTTACAGGAGAGGTGATTAACATATCCAACAGCTGGGACTGCACCAATCTATGCCTCCCAAAGTTTGCATACTAGTCCCCTGTCCCATTATTTGTGTACAGAAGTCGTGGTTTCACACACTCACTACTCTACTGTCACAATTGGGCGAGGGGAGGGAGTCTGAAAAACCAGATGTCCAGAAATCATACCTTCACCTATATCCTGTGGATAGGCCCTCGTTCACAGTGTATCAACCAATGTTTATGTCACATGTGCACAGATCATTATGGGCTTGCCAAATTCCAAAAAGACCATTCTCTTGGCATACCTTTAGGTTTCAATTTGCTGGAACCCAACTGGAGGCTGCTTCGAGCAGCGGTGTAAGCAGTGACTTTTAGATGCACTTATATGTAACAAGCAATATACATAAGTGCACAAGGAATCATTTTTTGAGGCGGAAAAAATGACATGTTTTCGAGTGAGAAGTGCTTTAGGAAGCAGGGCTTTTTTTCGGCCTTTCTGCAGTCCAAGACTAGGGGACATGGCCTACTTCCCGCTAGTCGCCCTGCAGTGAAGGAGACATTATCAGGGAGCAGGCCATGCCCCCTCACCTCAGACTGCAGACAGGGAGACTATTAGAGGGCTGATGTGACAGCAGCTGCTCCTCACTACTCACCCCATCCGTCTGGGGACATTACAGCAGTGTGCAACTCCATGCTGTTACTATCAGCCAGCCTCCTGAAAAAAGCTCTATCCCAAAGAACAGGGGGCCTGGCCATACCACCTCTTCTGGCTGTTACAGGGGAAAGTGAACACTGATGTGTGATGTACTGTCCCAGAGGGAGCAGTGAAGAGCATCTGCTATCACATGGAATTACAAGTGTCATAAAGATAAGAAAAGTGCACTTGGGATCTCATCTTTATACATTATGAGGGCAAGGAAAGTACAAACATTTTTTTTTTCTCCCTGGACTACCGCTTTAGGGCAGATTTCATCAGGTGACACTACAAAAAACTGGCATGTACTTTCTTTTTATAGTAACAGGAGTTTTCGAAACATGAAAAATGCTCGAAAGACTGAGCATATGGACAGCAAAGTGGGTTTACAATTGAAATTAATAGTAGGAAATTTAAAAAAAAGGCTTCAAGCAACTTCTGAGCTTTCTTTTTTTGAGAGGACCAGCTTAAAAAAAAAAAAAAAACCTAGTCAAAAACCTCAGCATCAGTACACTTTATTTTTTTCCAGGAAAATTTGGGGTCCACTCCAACAACTCAACTGCCTGAAAAAAAGTGCTCAAAAATGTCCAAAGAATGAACATATGTACATCTATGTAAAGACGACTTGCTCTTCATATGTTCAGCCTTTTGAGCTTTTCTTAACTAATCCAGGTTTGCAAAATGCACCAAGTGGATAAAATAAGTGGCCTGGCCATTCTTCGGGCATTTTCCATGCTGAAGACACAATGTATTTTACAATAGAAGTCATTGGGAAGGTTGAAAAGAAGTCCAAAAGACGCCTGAGCGTCTTTTTGAGCATCTCTGGTATAAAAATATATATATCAGCAACATTTTTATTATTTAATGATTTTTATTATTTAATGAAAAAATAAGTCTGGGAAACAAGTTTCAAAAAAGTCTTTAAAAAGAAAAAAAAGTCAGAGATGCTGTGGAAACTATATATAAAAAAAAAAAAAAAAAAAAAAAAAAAGTTTCAGGTTCACAAAATTCTAGTAAAAGAGGAGCATTTCCTAAAGAGTCTACCAGTTTAAAAACTGACGTTTTTGGTTGCCTGATGAAGGCACAGTGTGAACATCCTCTTAGTCTTGGAGGATTAATTCTGTGAAAAAAAAAACTTTGGGGGGTTTACGAGAGAAAAATAGCACATTAGAACTTCTGCACCAGAGATGCCGAAAATATCTACCGGCCAAGACACAGAATCCCTTGAGATATAAGAGAAGTGCTGATAAATGGTAAAGCCCACATGATTAACAATAAGCTGAACTGGAAGGAGAGGATGTCTGAATGTGTCATCAGATCTGATGCCACGTGAGACGTCATGTCACAATGCCCAACCTTCATAGGAGGTACGGAGGTCACTACAAATCAGGCACTCAGACAAGCCGTTCTCAGGCCGTAAATCAACAATGATCAACTATACAAGTCTATGGTTTACCGGCCCGTTTACGCAGGCCCACGAGTACTGATGGCAACGGGACATTCAATAATTATGGTGTCCTCACACGGCATCATGTTATTGGCAGTACACCTCCAGATTACTAGGGTTAATGTTTTTAAATGAGCCAATCACCCAAGAAATGAGCAAACATGGGCAGATGAAGGTACTTTTCTCCCCAAATAAGAGATGAGCACTCAGGTTTATCTTTCCGGACATCAGCAATGTTCCTTCACACTGAGGATAAAAACAGATACTAAAGAAAGGAGTGATCAAGCCCTTACAGGTACAAGAAACATAACCCTTCAAACCTTATCAATGATGCCATCAATTTTTCCTTCTTCAACGGACTTCTTGATAGTATGAGCAGTTTCAGTAACCGATTCAGAGATCTTCTTTGTTGCGACTGAAGCCAGGCTTAAGATATAACCTGGAAAAGAGATAAATTATGGAGTTTATTTATTGGCTGGATTTCTTTTTGTTTAGTGACACGCGACGTACAAATAAAGATGGTTATAACAAGTGACAGAAGACGTCATCCATCTATTGTCTCCCGGTAACCAAAGCAGAACATGACAGATGGAAAACCAGCTGTATACCTGCACTGAACAATGACAGCGGCAGAGTGCTCAACGTCTGCTCACCATCACAGCAGGTCACCATATTGTGCTCCTGGGTGACCAACAACAAGAACAAAGCAGAGTAGCTCCGGAGTAAAGAGCTGCATCCCCCAAACAGGAGACCAGCCCCTGCCGAGACACTATAGGTAAACTGCAAAGGTGCTTGCTTTGAAGGGACTGTCAGCACAGAATGACTGTCCAAACTAAGTGCAGGCGCTCAGTGCGTCACAACATGGCCAATCATTCATATACACCGAAACATCTGCTTGTTTTCCCTCTTTCTCCAACCCACCTCTTTGATTGACAGCTCTGACATCATACAGCCATAGAAGGGCTGAGATAGATGGAAAGCCAGCAGGTGTAATGAATGATTGGCACTGCCAAGGAACACCGGGCGCCTCTACTTGGTTCGAACAGTCATTGTGCGCTGACTGCGGCCCTTTAGCAACTAACTTCTAATTTACCCATTTAAAAAAATGAGACAACATCTTTGAGAAAAAAAAATTGCAACTTAAAAACAACTTCAACAATAAAAGATGCTTTATTATGGGGGAATAAAAACAAATACAAATAAATTTAAAAAAACAACAAAAATGCCAGGACTGCAAAATAAATAGGAAAAAAAAAAAAAAAGTATGACTTTCAGAACTTAACCCCTTAGTGACCAGGACACATTTTGCAAATCTGACTACGCGGCAATAACGCGGTGCAGTCAGTTTCAGCATTTCCCAGTGATTTTGAGAATGTTCTTCTTGTGATACGGTAAGTGTAGGTCGACAAGCTTGGAGTTTATTTGTAAAAATATTAGAAGCTTGACAAAAATGTAAACAATGTTGCAATTTACACATTTTTAATGTTCCTACCAATAATTGTGTGAGCAAGCCTCTACGGCCATTAATTGGCCTTGGATCGCTATGGAAAGCATCAGGACCACAATTATGATCCCAAAGCGCCAATTGGATCAAAGAGGGAGCCCCCACGCTCTACTAATCATCTAGATGCTGCTAGCATTACTGACAGCAGCATTTAAGGGGTTACACAGCCATGAATGATGTCAACAATGGATGTGGCTGTAGTGTACAGCTGGCCGCTGCTCATTTTAACCCATGTGGATGGGGCAGAGATGCTGTTTCTTGGCCGCTGCTCCATTCAGTGGCCAGGGGACTGCTGGAATTAGCGGAGTGCGGTGCTCAGCTTTCTCCGGGGGATTCAGCGGATGAGCAGCTCCGATCCATCCATGACAGCGGCTGCAGAGCCAATTCTGGAGATCAATAAGGATCTCAGCAGTCAGTAAGGGATCATTACCATCCTGGGGAAAGCTCTGCCGCCCCCATACAGTGGTATCATTGTCCAGGATTGGGGTCCCGGAACCGGCCTCTCCCCCGGATAATGGCACGGTACCATTGCCGGTGACTAGAGATAACGGCAGCAGTCAGATCACCGGACCCCAGCCCAGCAGCCATGACAGCGCCGGCCACTTACTGCTGAAGCTTGTGGCCTGTCTGCGCAGCACGTCCTCCGCGTCATCCAGTGCCGTCCTTTCGGGCTCTGTGCCGTCTCCCTTCTCCGTGCTTGCGGATTCCTCGCCCGTGTCTTGTATCGGTTGACTCTTTTCTTCCACAGACTGTGGTTCCGATTCTGGGTCCAAGCCCAGCCAACTTCCCAGGCCACGAAACATAGTGGCGTCCGCTTACAGCCCCCCGGTGTTGACACTAGGCAGTTACCGACGAATAACTCCCTGTTGTTACCGTTTACCGTCAAAACTTCCTCGTTTCTACCTTCTACGTCACCAGCAGCCTGTCCAACCAATGGCGACAGTCGCTGTAGTCACGTGACACTGTCGGAGCCGTCCACAAAACAGCTCTAACCATCCAATCACTGAGCTTTAGCCATGACCACGCCCACACTCCGCCCTCTTACTTCCTGTCCTGTCACATGCTCGTTGCCTTGTGCAGTGAAGTGTTGTGCGCGTGCGCAGAGGTTAATCTGTCAGCCATTGTAAACAAAGAGAATCAGAGCCTACAGGAGCTGGATGTAACAGAAGTCTCTGCAATAGGATCAGATACAAAGTGGCAAATTACCAGTCAGCACATAGAAAAATGTTTAGAATTGAGAGTCGTCAGTCAGCACATATTAACTGTGATTCCATGACGAAATGTAGCATCAGGCAGCTGCCAAAATTACCTTGTAAGGCTTCTTTCACACTTCAGTTGTTTGGCGTCAGTCAGCTCCGACATAGTGACGAATTGACAGATCCGTCACAATTGTTGAGAAAACGGTTCTAACGGATTCGTTTTTTTGACGGATCCGTTACTTGGGGGTTGCCTGGGAAAAGTACTTTTTGGAGCATGCGCAATTGAAAAAGCGGATTGGGGCGACGGATCCGCCGAAATGACGTCGTGACGGATCCGTCGCCCATAGGCGGCCATTCTATGGAATGGCGGATGCGACGGATCCGTCGCGAACCGCCATTTCGGCGCAGACAAAAAACGTTATAATGTCCGTCAATGTCTAGATGACGTCCGCCAAATCTCGACGGATCCGTCGCATGGCGGATGGAACGGACGACCATCCGCCACAATCCGTCGCTAATGCATGTCTATGGGAAAA
Source organism: Ranitomeya variabilis (assembly GCF_051348905.1). Taxonomy (NCBI): domain Eukaryota; kingdom Metazoa; phylum Chordata; class Amphibia; order Anura; family Dendrobatidae; genus Ranitomeya; species Ranitomeya variabilis. The sequence continues at coordinate 415,155,352 of NC_135234.1, forward strand.
TAGCGGATCCGCCAAAAAAAAATGGCGGATCCGCTATTTGACGAAAATGGCGGATTCAAACTGACGCCAAAAGACTGAAGTGTGAAAGAGGCCTTAGGCTATGTTCACATGCAGCGTTTTTTGGTTGCTTTTTTTATGCACGTTACCAGCAAAGGCTATCAGATTTCAGAAATCTCATTCACTCGCTTGTTTTTTCTTCTTTTTCCTGACTGAATTTGAAAGCGTTTTTTTTTTTTTTTAATCTGCAGTATGTCACTTCTTGCAGTGTTTTTTTCACCCATAGAAAGCAATGAGAAATTGAAAAAAACACTGCAAAAACGCAACTGTGTTTTCGCTGCGTTTTTGGTGAATTTTCTTAATTATTTTAGCGTAGACAAAGCACACATGTAATCTGCACACATGTAATCTGCACGCAAAAACTGCAAAGAATGACCCAAATGGGCTTTCTGAACAGCATTTTACTACCAAGAGAGCAGGTTTTGATTGAGAAAAAACGCTGAAAAAATGCCTAGTGTGAACTTATCCTTAATATTACAGTATTAGTTACCTACTATGGCCACGGTCACACATTCAGTAATTGGTCAGTATTTTACTTCAGTACTTGGAAGCCAAAACCAGGAGTGGAAGAATTAGAGGAAAAGTATAATAGAAACATATGCACCACTTATAATAATAATAATAATTTTATTTATATAGCGCCAACATATTCCGCAGCGCTTTACAACTTATAGAGGGGACTTGTACAGACAATAGACATTACAGCATAACAGAAATCACAGTTCAAAACAGATACCAGGAGGAATGAGGGCCCTGCTCGCAAGCTTACAAACTATGAGAAAAAAAAAAAAAGAATGGACACCATAGCTCAAAAATAACAAATTTATTGAAAAACCATTTAAAGAATACATAAATACAGCAAGTAAATATCAAAGTAAAAACGATGCAATAGAAAAACAGAGAGGCAACACTAGTACCACGTACGTTATACCAAACAGAAGAGCAAAAGAATGAATGTATACTCATCCCACAAGAGTGTATAAAAATACACAGAAGATATCCTTCAGTAATGAAAAATAATTATGGTAGTACATAACCAACCAGGCATATAGCAGCAATACTAGCTCTCAGGTAGTAAGCAGGTGCAGGGAGATACTAAGTATATATAAAAGACAAAGTACAAATAAAGTGCCTAGTGCAAAGTGTAATACGGCAAAATACCCTATATGACTATACTGCCCTCAACGCATGGGCACAAATGTGACAGGGAAGTCCCATAAGCATAAGTGGGTAAAGCCATACTATACTTACTAAGTAGTAGTGAGAGGCACATACAAAAGAAATCCCCCTGCGGCCGTACGTGGAAGGAGGAGCCCCGACGCGCGTTTCGCAAATGCTGCTTCCTCGGGGGGCGCTAGTGCAAGAGTGGTAAAGAGTCTCGTTTTATCTGCAATATTGGCGCTCAGAGCGGTAATGGCGGCGCTTACCCCAGGTGCTGCAATGGCCGGAAGCAGCGGAATCGGCGTCCAACGTCACTCCACAGCGCCCCGCACTGACGCGCCAGTGGGAGGAGCCAGAGGTGCGACGCCGTGAGGACGCGTATCCATGGCAACCAGAACAAGCAGGCCGTGAGAAGCGCACACCGCTGAGAGCGGAAAGGGAGATAGGAGGCAGTGAGACGAGAAGCCGATAATGGACATGTGCACATACCTGAGCAGTGGGAGTGACGGGGAAGTGAGAGTGAGGGAAAGGAGTGCACGTGAAGGAGCCAGGTAAATACCTAGAAAAAATAGGAGAAACATATATCATACGAGTGCACTGCAAAGTACAAATATTACACAGAATAGTCTGAAAAATATTAAGGTATAATAATATAGAAATATAAAAATAAGTGACACATGTGTATCAATGTGTACAGCATATATCAAATGCATAAAGAGCAAAGAAAGTGATACGCAAAAGAAGCGGTGTAAAAAGGAGGAGTGTACCTAATGCCCTAACGCTAAGAAACATGAATATGATAAAAAATGGTGAACCAATGTCCAGGGATGCCCGCTCTGATTAACGAATCAGTGTCATAAAAAGTTAGAATGTGAACACTATCAAAAATACAGTTAGGTACAGTCGGGCAAACCAGAAAATAAAGTAATAATAATAGTTAATACCACTAAACAGTGAAAAAAAGCATGACACACTATAACAATAATAGACAGACATAAGAATCAAGATCTGTCCTCGGCTTCTCAAGTGCAGGAAATCTGTTGATGCCTCCTGAGATCATAGAAGATGAACAAGTATAATGTACAGCGGATACAATCTGTTAAATAGACAAAAAAAGAGACAAGTGAAAACCATGAATATAAAACAAAGGTTAAAAACACTAGACTAAAAAGTTTATTATAGAAGCTAGAGGGCCACTATAAAAACTATAAAAATGGGACAAAACTAAGGACCTCATTGAGGCCCTTAGGTCGAACACAATCTATGCGAACAATCCATTGCGCTTCCAATTGGGCAAGACGTTTTTTCATATCTCCACCTCGTCCATCCATAATGACACGATCGATGCCATGTACCCTAAGCAGATGACTATTGCAGCCATGTTTTTCCTTGACGTGCCTAGGTATTGGCTTCAAAAATTCGTCAGCCGATGAATTCAATGCTGCCTTAATATCCCGGATGTGTTCCCCGATTCTAATACGTAGCTGGCGTGACGTTAGGCCCACATAAATGAGTCCACAAGGACATGTGGCATAATAAACCACATAGTCCGTGGAGCATGTAATGTGCTGAGTAGTGTTGAGCGATACTTTCCGATATCGGAAAGTATCGGTATCGGAAAGTATCGGCCGATACCGTCACAGTATCGGAATCCAATCCGATACCGATACCCGATCCCAATGCAAGTCAATGGGACTCATGTATCGGACGGTATTCCTGATGGTTCCCAGGGTCTGAAGGAGAGGAAACTCTCCTTCAGGCCCTGGGAACCATATAAATGTGTAAAAGAAAGAATTAAAATAAAAAATATCGCTATACTCACCTCTCCGACGCAGCCGGGACTTCCAATGACTCTAACATCAAACTTACCTGCCATTACAGCCGAGACAGCGTTGATTTCCTTGATGTGCGTATCCGTAAGGGTGGTGATGGTCTGTTACAAAGTGACCTGCTGTTGTGAATTCCATTCTTGGGCTCTCTCCTGTGGTTATGAATGGTACTTTTGTGAGTTCAGCCCTTGGGCTCCATCTGGTGGTTTCGAGTGGAACTGCTGCTCCTTGAGGTTCTGCAGCAGCTGCTTTCACTAATCGGCTCCACTGGCCTTGCTATTTAACTTGGCTCTGGTCTGTAGTCCATGCCAGCTGTCAATGTTCTCTGGGTTGGATTCAGATCTCTACTTGGATTTCTCTGATGGCCTGTCCATTTCAGCATAAGATAAGTTCTTGCTAGTTCTTTGGTTGTCCATTTGCTTTTACCAACACACCCTCCATTACATACCGGAGGAACAAAAATCTACGCGACCTGTTAACTCACAGTCACTACAGGGGTCGGGAATCCAAGTGTGCTTTTGGCTCTAAGGGCCCTAGATGGGGTTTTTTCCCTTGCCGTGATTGTACAGCGTGTAAAAATTTGGAACGGTGCTTCACTTGTCTATCTAGTGACGGATCCAAAGAATTCCGGATTACTCAGCACTAGTGTTGAGCATTCCGATGCTGCAAGTATCGGGTATCGGCCGATACTTGCTGTATCGGAATTCCGATACCGGGATTCCGATACTCTTGTGGTATCGGATATCGGGTATCGCAACAACATTAATGTTAAAATGTGTAAAAGAGAGAATTAAAATAAAAAATATCGCTATACTCACCTCTCCGACGCAGCCGGGACTTCAGCGAGGGAACCGGCAGCGTTGTTTGTTTAAAATTCGCGCTATTACTTGGTTACGTGAATTCCCGGCTTGTGATTGGTCAGGTCGGCCATGTTGCCGGGACGCGGACCAATCACAGCAAGCCGTGACGAAATTACGTCACGGCTTGCTGTGATTGGTCCGCGTCCCGGCAATATGGCCGCCCTGACCAATCACAAGCCGTGACGTCACGGGAGGCTGGACACGCGCTCATTTTAAAATGGGCGCGTGTCCAGCCTCCCGTGACGTCACGGCTTGTGATTGGTTGCGCCGCGGTCAACCAATCACAAGCCGGGAGGCTGGACGCGCTCATTTTAAAATGGGCGCGTGTCCAGCCTCCCGTGACGTCACGGCTTGTGATTGGTCAGGGCGGCCATATTGCCGGGACGCGGACCAATCACAGCAAGCCGTGACGTAATTTCGTCACGGCTTGCTGTGATTGGTCCGCGTCCCGGCAACATGGCCGACCTGACCAATCACAAGCCGGGAATTCACGTAACCAAGTAATAGCGCGAATTTTAAACAAACAACGCTGCCGGTTCCCTCGCTGAAGTCCCGGCTGCGTCGGAGAGGTGAGTATAGCGATATTTTTTATTTTAATTCTCTCTTTTACACATTTTAACATTAATGTTGTTGCGATACCCGATATCCGATACCACAAGAGTATCGGAATCCCGGTATCGGAATTCCGATACAGCAAGTATCGGCCGATACCCGATACTTGCAGCATCGGAATGCTCAACACTAGTGCTGAGTAATCCGGAATTCTTTGGATCCGTCACTAGATAGACAAGTGAAGCACCGTTCCAAATTTTTACACGCTGTACAATCACGGCAAGGGAAAAAACCCCATCTAGGGCCCTTAGAGCCAAAAGCACACTTGGATTCCCGACCCCTGTAGTGACTGTGAGTTAACAGGTCGCGTAGATTTTTGTTCCTCCGGTATGTAATGGAGGGTGTGTTGGTAAGACAGTTAGTTAATACTGTGTCATATTTGATAATGGGCCAGTATTTACTCAGGACTTCTTTCATCATTGTGGAATTGCTTGAGTAGGTGGCTATAAATCTCACCTGATTGGATGTTGTGGATTCCTTTTTGGTCTTTAAGAGATTCACTCGGTCCATGCGAGAAGCTCTTCTTTTACACCGTTTGATTACCCTTGATGAGTAGCCTCGATCCAAAAATCGGTTAGAAATATCTTCTGCATGTTTTTGATACGATACATCCTCCGAGCAAATACGCTTAGCTCTGAGGAACTGTCCATAGGGAATGCTGTTCTTAAGATGTCTAGGGTGGGCTGAAGTAGAATGCAATAAGCTGTTGACTGATGTTTCCTTTCGATGCAGGTCACTTTGTAACAGACCATCACCACCCTTACGGATACGCACATCAAGGAAATCAACGCTGTCTCGGCTGTAATGGCAGGTAAGTTTGATGTTAGAGTCATTGGTATTTAGTTCCTCAACAAATTTCAACAGATCCCTCTCAGTACCCTGCCAGATTGCAAAAACATAATCTATATATCTAGACCACATGAGTATATTAGAAGGAAGGCACTCTACCTACAGCTCCAGGGTACAGCCATGGGGGCGGCCTTTGCGCCGTCCCTCGCATGTCTGTTCCTGGGGCTGTGGGAGAGAAGAGTCTTCATCACGGATGCCACCCCTCTATCTTCTAATATACTCATGTGGTCTAGATATATAGATGATGTTTTTGCAATCTGGCAGGGTACTGAGAGGGATCTGTTGAAATTTGTTGAGGAACTAAATACCAATGACTCTAACATCAAACTTACCTGCCATTACAGCCGAGACAGCGTTGATTTCCTTGATGTGCGTATCCGTAAGGGTGGTGATGGTCTGTTACAAAGTGACCTGCTGTTGTGAATTCCATTCTTGGGCTCTCTCCTGTGGTTATGAATGGTACTTTTGTGAGTTCAGCCCTTGGGCTCCATCTGGTGGTTTCGAGTGGAACTGCTGCTCCTTGAGGTTCTGCAGCAGCTGCTTTCACTAATCGGCTCCACTGGCCTTGCTATTTAACTTGGCTCTGGTCTGTAGTCCATGCCAGCTGTCAATGTTCTCTGGGTTGGATTCAGATCTCTACTTGGATTTCTCTGATGGCCTGTCCATTTCAGCATAAGATAAGTTCTTGCTAGTTCTTTGGTTGTCCATTTGCTTTGGACCTTACTGCTCAGTTAAGTTATGTTTCTTTTGTCCAGCTTGTCATTATGAAATACTCAGGCTAGCTGGAAGCTCTGGGGAAGTAGATTTGCCCCTCCACACCGTGAGTCGGTGTGGAGATAATTTTTGTAAACTCTGCGTGGATTTTTAGTTTTTAATACTGACCGCACAGTATCCTTTTCTATTTTCTGTCTATATAGATTAGAATTGGCCTCCTTTGCTAAAATCTGATTTCATTTCTGTGTATGTCATTTCCCTCTCTACTCACGGTTAATATTTGTGGGGGGCTATCTTTCCTTTTGGGAATTTCTCTGAGGCGAGATAGTTTTCTGTTTCCATCTTTAGGGGTAGCTAGTTCTTAGGCTGTGACGAGGCGTCTAGGGAGTGACAGGAACGTCCCACGGCTATTTCTAGTGTTGGTGTTAGGATTAGGATCTGCGGTCAGTAAAGCTACCACCTCCCAGAGCTTGTCCCATGACTCATTTTACCCACCAAGTCATATCAGTGCTTCTCCGTAACCACCAGGTCATAACAGTACAGCTGGCCCACAATGTGTTGAATGCATCTCAAAAGAGGGAAAAGAAAGTTCTGAGCCATTTTTTTTTCCTTTGTAGCTTGTTTTGTCTTTTTTTTCCCCTTGATCTTTGGGTGGTTCCGGATTTTGGTGCTGATATGGAGGTTCAGGGTCTGTTCTCACGTGTTGATCAGCTCGCTGCAAGGGTACAGAGTATCCAAGATTATGTTGTTCAGACTCCGGTTCTGGAGCCTAGAATTCCTATTCCTGATTTGTTTTCTGGGGATAGATCTAATTTTCTGAACTTTAAAAATAACTGCAGATTGTTTTTTGCTTTGAGACCCCGTTCCTCTGGTGACCCCATTCAGCAGGTGAAGATTGTCATTTCTCTGCTGCGTGGAGACCCGCAGGACTGGGCATTCTCCCTAGAGCCAGGGAATCCTGCATTGCTCAATGTAGATGCATTTTTTCAAGCACTTGGACTGCTGTATGATGAACCTAATTCTGTGGATCAGGCAGAAAAAATCTTGCTGGCTCTGTGTCAGGGTCAGGAAGCAGCAGAAGTATACTGCCAGAAATTTAGAAAGTGGTCTGTGCTCACAAAATGGAATGAGGATGCCCTAGCAGCTATTTTCAGAACGGGTCTTTCTGAAGCCCTTAAAGATGTTATGGTGGGGTTCCCCATACCTGCTGGTTTGAACGAATCAATGTCTCTGGCCATTCAGATTGATCGGCGCCTGCGCGAGCGTAAGGTTGTGCACCATATGGCGGTGTCCTCTGGGCTGAGTCCTGAGCCTATGCAATGTGATAGGATTTTGACTAGAGCAGAACGGCAGGAATTCAGACGTCAGAATGGGCTGTGTTTTTACTGTGGTGACTCTACTCATGCTATTTCTGATTGCCCGAAGCGTACTAAGAGGGTCGCTAGGTCTGTTACCATTAGTACTGTACAGCCAAAATTTCTCTTGTCTGTTACCCTGATTTGCTCATTGTCGTCCTTTTCTGTAATGGCATTTGTGGTTTCTGGCGCTGCCCTGAACTTAATGGACTTAGAATTTGCCAAGCGCTGTGGTTTTTCCTTGGAGCCTTTGCAGAGTCCTATTCCCTTGAGGGGGATAGATGCTACGCCATTGGCCAAGAATAAACCTCAGTACTGGACACAGTTGACCATGTACATGGCTCTAGCACATCAGGAAAATATTTGTTTTTTGGTGTTGCATAATTTGCATGATGTAGTTGTGCTGGGTTTTCCATGGTTACAGCTACATAATCCGGTGCTGGATTGGAAATCTATGTCTGTGACTAGTTGGGGTTGCCAAGGGATGCATTGTGATATTCCTTTGATGTCGATTTCCTCTTCCCCCTCTTCTGAAGTTCCTGAGTTTTTGTCGGATTTCCAGGATATATTTGATGAGCCCAAGTCCAGTTCCCTACCTCCTCATAGGGACTGTGATTGTGCTATTAACTTGATTCCTGGCTGTAAGTTCCCTAAGGGTCGACACTTCAATCTGTCTGTGCCAGAGCATGCCGCTATGCGGAGTTATGTAAAGGAGTCCTTAGAGAAGAGGCATATTCGCCTGTCTTCGTCACCATTGGGAGCGGGGTTCTTTTTTGTTGCCAAGAAGGATGGCTCCTTGAGGCCCTGTATAGATTATCGCCTTCTCAATAAGATCACGGTCAAATTCCAGTACCCTTTACCTTTACTTTCTGATTTGTTTGCTCGGATTAAGGGGGCTAGCTGGTTTACCAAGATCGACCTTCGAGGGGCGTATAATCTTGTTCGTATTAAACAGGGCGATGAATGGAAAACAGCATTTAATACGCCCGAAGGCCATTTTGAATATCTTGTGATGCCTTTCGGGCTCTCTAATGCTCCATCTGTGTTTCAGTCCTTTATGCATGATATTTTCCGGGATTATCTAGCTAAGTTCATGATAGTATATTTGGATGATATTTAGTTTTTTTCCGATGATTGGGAGTCTCATGTGAAGCAGGTCAGGATGGTATTTCAGATCCTTCGTGCTAATGCATTGTTTGTGAAGGGGTCTAAGTGCCTTTTTGGAGTTCAGAAGGTTTCTTTTTTGGGTTTCATTTTTTCTCCCTCGGCTATTGAAATGGACCCTGTTAAGGTCCAGGCCATTCATGATTGGACTCAACCCACATCTGTGAAAAGCCTTCAGAAATTTTTGGGCTTTGCTAATTTTTATCGCCGCTTCATTGCTAATTTTTCTAGTGTGGTTAAACCTTTGACCGATTTAACGAAGAAAGATGCTGATGTGGTGAATTGGTCCTCTGCGGCTGTGGAGGCCTTTCAGGAGCTTAAACGTCGCTTTACTTCTGCCCCTGTACTGCGTCAGCCAGATGTTTCTCTCCCTTTTCAGGTTGAGGTTGACGCTTCTGAGATTGGGGCAGGGGCCGTTTTGTCTCAGAGAAGTTCTGATGGCTCTTTGATGAAACCGTGTGCTTTCTTCTCCATAACGTTTTCGCCTGCTGAGCGTAATTATGATGTCGGCAATCGGGAATTGTTGGCTATGAAGTGGGCATTTGAGGAGTGGCGACATTGGCTTGAGGGAGCCAAGCATCGCGTTGTGGTCTTGACCGACCATAAGAATCTGATTTACCTCGAGTCTGCCAAGCGGTTGAATCCTAGACAAGCTCGATGGTCTCTGTTTTTCTCCCATTTTGATTTTGTGGTCTCGTATCTTCCGGGATCTAAGAATGTGAAGGCTGATGCCCTTTCTAGGAGTTTTTTTGCCTGATTCTCCGGGAGTCCTTGAGCCGGCTGGTATTCTCAAGGAGGGGGTTATTCTTTCTGCCATCTCCCCTGATTTGCGGCGGGTGCTTCAGGAGTTTCAGGCTGATAAACCTGATCGCTGCCCAGTGGGGAAACTGTTTCTTCCTGATAGATGGACTAATAAGGTAATTTCTGAGATTCATTGTTCTGTATTGGCTGGTCATCCTGGGATTTTTGGTACCAGAGATTTGGTTGCCAGGTCCTTTTGGTGGCCTTCCTTGTCGCGGGATGTGCGTTCTTTCGTGCAGTCCTGTGGGACCTGTGCCCGGGCCAAGCCCTGCTGTTCCCGTGCTAGTGGGTTGCTTTTGCCTTTGCCGGTCCCTGGGAGGCCCTGGACGCATATTTCCATGGATTTTATTTCTGATCTTCCTGTTTCTCAGAAGATGTCTGTCATCTGGGTGGTTTGTGACCGGTTTTCTAAGATGGTCCATTAGGTACCTTTGCCTAAGTTGCCTTCCTCCTCTGATTTGGTTCCATTGTTCTTTCAGCATGTGGTTCGGTTGCATGGCATTCCGGAGAATATTGTGTCTGACAGAGGTTCTCAGTTCGTTTCTAGGTTTTGGCGGTCCTTTTGTGCTAGAATGGGCATTGATTTGTCTTTTTCGTCAGCATTTCATCCTCAGACAAATGGCCAAATGGAGCGAACCAATCAGACCTTGGAAACCTATTTGAGATGCTTTGTGTCTGCTGATCAGGATGATTGGGTGACCTTCTTGCCATTGGCCGAGTTTGCCCTTAATAATCGGGCTAGTTCGGCTACTTTGGTTTCGCCTTTTTTTTGTAACTTCGGTTTTCATCCTCGTTTTTCTTCAGGGCAGGTTGAGCCTTCGGACTGTCCTGGTGTGGATTCTGTGGTGGACAGGTTGCAGCGGATTTGGACTCATGTGGTGGACAATTTGACGTTGTCTCAGGAAAAGGCTCAGCGTTTTGCTAACCATCGTCGGTGCGTTGGTCCCCGGCTTCTTGTTGGGGATTTGTTCTGGTTGTCTTCTCGTCATGTTCCTATGAAGGTTTCTTCCCCTAAGTTCAAGCCTCGCTTTATTGGTCCTTATAAGATTTCTGAAATTATCAATCGTGTGTCTTTTCGTTTGGCCCTTCCAGCTTCTTTTTCCATTCATAATGTGTTCCATAGATCTTTGTTGCGGAGATATGTGGTGCCCATGGTCCCCTCCGTTGACCCTCCTGCTCCGGTGTTGGTTGAGGGGGAGTTGGAGTATGTGGTGGAGAAGATTTTGGGTTCTCGTCTTTCGAGGCGGAAGCTTCAGTATCTGGTTAAGTGGAAGGGTTATGGCCAGGAGGATAATTCTTGGGTTTTTGCCTCCGATGTCCATGCTGCCGATTTGGTTCGTGCTTTTCATTTGGCTCGTCCTGATCGGCCTGGGGGCTCTGGTGAGGGTTCGGTGACTCCTCCTCAAGGGGGGGGGGGTACTGTTGTGAATTCCGTTCTTGGGCTCCCTCCTGTGGTTATGAATGGTACTTTTGTGAGTTCTGCCCTTGGGCTCCATCTTGTGGTTTTGAGTGGAACTGCTGCTCCTTGAGGCTCTGCAGCAGCTGCTTTCACTAATTGGCTCCACTGGCCTTGCTATTTAACTTGGCTCTGGTCTGTAGTCCATGCCAGCTGTCAATGTTCTCTGGGTTGGATTCAGATCTCTACTTGGATTTCTCTGATGGCCTGTCCATTTCAGCATAAGATAAGTTCTTGCTAGTTCTTTGGTTGTCCATTTGCTTTGGACCTTACTGCTCAGTTAAGTTATGTTTCTTTTGTCCAGCTTGTCATTATGAAATATTCAGGCTAGCTGGAAGCTCTGGGGAAGCAGATTTGCCCCTCCACACCGTGAGTCGGTGTGGAGATCATTTTTTGTAAACTCTGCGTGGATTTTTAGTTTTTAATACTGACCGCACAGTATCCTTTTCTATTTTCTGTCTGTCTAGATTAGAATTGGCCTCCTTTGCTAAAATCTGATTTCATTTCTGTGTATGTCATTTCCCTCTCTACTCACTGTTAATATTTGTGGGGGGCTATCTTTCCTTTTGGGAATTTCTCTGAGGCGAGATAGTTTTCTGTTTCCATCTTTAGGGGTAGCTAGTTCTTAGGCTTTGATGAGGCGTCTAGTGAGTGACAGGAACGTCCCACGGCTATTTCTAGTGTTGGTGTTAGGATTAGGAACTGCGGTCAGTAAAGCTACCACCTCCCAGAGCTTGTCCCATGACTCATTTTACCCACCAGGTCATATCAGTGCTTCTCCGTAACCACCAGGTCATAACACCTGCATCGAAAGGAAACATCAGTCAACAGCTTATTGCATTCTACTTCAGCCCACCCTAGACATCTTAAGAACAGCATTCCCTATGGACAGTTCCTCAGAGCTAAACGTATTTGCTCGGAGGATGTATCGTATCAAAAACATGCAGAAGATATTTCTAACCGATTTTTGGATCGAGGCTACTCATCAAGGGTAATCAAACGGTGTAAAAGAAGAGCTTCTCGCATGGACCGAGTGAATCTCTTAAAGACCAAAAAGGAATCCACAACACCCAATCAGGTGAGATTTATAGCCACCTACTCAAGCAATTCCACAATGATGAAAGAAGTCCTGAGTAAATACTGGCCCATTATCAAATATGACACAGTATTAACTAACTGTCTTACCAACACACCCTCCAAACAAACAAAAATCTACGCGACCTGTTAACTCACAGTCACTACAGGGGTCGGGAATCCAAGTGTGCTTTTGGCTCTAAGGGCCCTAGATGGGGTTTTTTCCCTTGCCGTGATTGTACAGCGTGTAAAAATTTGGAACGGTGCTTCACTTGTCTATCTAGTGACGGATCCAAAGAATTCCGGATTACTCAGCACATTACATGCTCCACGGACTATGTGGTTTATTATGTCACATGTCCTTGTGGACTCATTTATGTGGGCCTAACGTCACGCCAGCTACGTATTAGAATCGGGGAACACATCCGGGATATTAAGGCAGCATTGAATTCATCGGCTGACATATTTTTGAAGCCAATACCTAGGCACTTCAAGGAAAAACATGGCTGCAATAGTCATCTGCTTAGGGTACGTGGCATCGATCGTGTCATTATGGATGGACGAGGTGAAGATATGAAAAAACGTCTTGCCCAATTGGAAGCGCAATGGATTGTTCGCATAGATTGTGTTCGACCTAAGGGCCTCAATAAGGTCCTTAGTTTTGTCCCATTTTTATAGTTTTTTATAGTGGCCCTCTAGCTTCTATAATAAACTTTTTAGTCTAGTGTTTTTAACCTTTGTTTTATATTCATGGTTTTCACTTGTCTCTTTTTTTGTCTATTTAACAGATTGTATCCGCTGTACATTATACTTGTTCATCTTCTATGATCTCAGGAGGCGCCAACAGATTTCCTGCACTTGAGAAGCCGAGGACAGATCTTGATTCTTATGTCTGTCTATTATTGTTATAGTGTGTCATGCTTTTTTTCACTGTTTAGTGGTATTAACTATTATTATTACTTTATTTTCTGGTTTGCCCGACTGTACCTAACTGTATTTTTGATAGTGTTCACATTCTAACTTTTTATGACACTGATTTGTTAATCAGAGCGGGCATCCCTGGACATTGGTTCACCATTTTTTATCATATTCATGTTTCTTAGCGTTAGGGCATTAGGTACACTCCTCCTTTTTACACCGCTTCTTTTGCGTATCACTTTCTTTGCTCTTTATGCATTTGATATATGCTGTACACATTGATACACATGTGTCACTTATTTTTATATTTCTATATTATTATACCTTAATATTTTTCAGACTATTCTGTGTAATATTTGTACTTTGCAGTGCACTCGTATGATATATGTTTCTCCTATTTTTTCTAGGTATTTACCTGGCTCCTTCACGTGCACTCCTTTCCCTCACTCTCACTTCCCCGTCACTCCCACTGCTCAGGTATGTGCACATGTCCATTATCGGCTTCTCGTCTCACTGCCTCCTATCTCCCTTTCCGCTCTCAGCGGTGTGCGCTTCTCACGGCCTGCTTGTTCTGGTTGCCGTGGATACGCGTCCTCACGGCGTCGCACCTCTGGCCCCTCCCACTGGCGCGTCAGTGCGGGGCGCTGTGGAGTGACGTTGGACGCCGATTCCGCTGCTTCCGGCCATTGCAGCACCTGGGGTAAGCGCCGCCATTACCGCTCTGAGCGCCAATATTGCGGATAAAACGAGACTCTTTACCACTCTTGCACTAGCGCCCCCCGAGGAAGCAGCATTTGCGAAACGCGCGTCGGGGCTCCTCCTTCCACGTACGGCCGCAGGGGGATTTCTTTTGTATGTGCCTCTCACTACTACTTAGTAAGTATAGTATGGCTTTACCCACTTATGCTTATGGGACTTCCCTGTCACATTTGTGCCCATGCGTTGAGGGCAGTATAGTCATATAGGGTATTTTGCCGTATTACACTTTGCACTAGGCACTTTATTTGTACTTTGTCTTTTATATATACTTAGTATCTCCCTGCACCTGCTTACTACCTGAGAGCTAGTATTGCTGTTATATGCCTGGTTGGTTATGTACTACCATAATTATTTTTCATTACTGAAGTTTATCTTCTGTTTATTTTTATACACTCTTGTGGGATGAGTATACATTCATTCTTTTGCTCTTCTGTTTGGTATAACGTACGTGGTACTAGTGTCGCCTCTCTGTTTTTCTATTGCATCGTTTTTACTTTGATATTTACTTGCTGTATTTATGTATTTTTTAAATGGTTTTTCAATAAATTTGTTATTTTTGAGCTATGGTGTCCATTCTTTTTTGTTTTTTTTGATACTTACGATGGTGGAGCATTTACCTTTAGTGCCGTCTTTATAGGTTTACTTACAAACTATGAGGAAGAGGGGAGACACGAGAGGTGGATGGTAACAATTGCTTTAGTTATTTGGACCAGCCATAGTGTAAGGCTCGGGTGTTCATGTAAAGCTGCATGAACCAGTTATCTGCCTAAGTATGCAGCAGTACAGACACAGAGTGCTATTAACTGCATAAAGTGTATGAGAACATGATGAGAGGAACCTGATTATGTTTTTTTTTTTTTTTTTTTTTTAATTGGCCACACAGGGATGGTTAGGTTAATGCATTGAGGCGGTAGGCCAGTTTGAACAAATTAGTTTTTAGGGCACGCTTAAAACTGTGGGGATTGGGGATTAATCGTATTAACCTAGGTAATGCATTCCAAAGAATCGGCGCAGCACGTGTAAAGTCTTGGAGACGGGAGTGGGAGGTTCTGATTATTGAGGATGCTAACCTGAGGTCATTAGCGGAGCGGAGGGCACGGGTAGGGTGGTAGACTGAGACCAGAGAGGAGATGTAGGGTGCTGCTGAGCCATGGAGTGTTTTGTGGATGAGGGTAGTAGTTTTGTACTGGATTCTGGAGTGGATGGGTAACCAGTGTAATGACTGGCACAAGGTAGAGGCATCAGTGTAACGGTTGGTGAGGAATATGATCCTGGCTGCAGCATTCAGGACAGATTGGAGCAGGGAGAGTTTGGTAAGAGGGAGGCCGATTAGTAAAGTTACAATAGTCCAGACGAGAATGAATAAGTGAGACAGTAAGAGTTTTTGCAGAGTCGAAAGTAAGAAAAGGGCGAATTCTAGAAATGTTTTTGAGATGCAGATAAGAAGAGCGAGCCAGTGATCGGATGTGGGGGGTGAATGAAACTCGGAATCAAGGATGACCCCAAGGCAGCGGGCATGTTGCTTTGGAGTAATGGTGGAACCACACACGGAGATGGCAATGTCAGGCAAAGGTAGGTTAGTAGAGGGAGAGAACACGAGGAGTTCAGTTTTTGACAGGTTCAGTTTCAGATAGAGGGAGGACATGATGTTAGAGACAGCGGTAAGACAATCACTGGTGTTTTCTAAAAAGGTCGGCGTGATAACAAGAGAAGAAGTGTATAATTGGGTGTCGTCAGCATAGAGATGGTACTGGAAACCAAATCTACTGATTGTTTGTCCAATAGGGGCAGTATACGAAGAGAAGAGGAGGGGGCCTAGGACTGATCCTTGAGGAACACCAACAGTAAGGGGAAGGTGAGAAGAGG
Organism: Ranitomeya variabilis; assembly: GCF_051348905.1. Taxonomy (NCBI): domain Eukaryota; kingdom Metazoa; phylum Chordata; class Amphibia; order Anura; family Dendrobatidae; genus Ranitomeya; species Ranitomeya variabilis. Next base: position 415,170,827 of record NC_135234.1, read on the forward strand.
AGGAACCAGCAAAACATACAGTGAAGGATCGGTCAGAGAGATAGGAGGAGAACCAAGAGAGAACGGTGTCCTTGAGGCCGATGGAGCGGAGCATAGTGAGGAGAAGCTGATGATCCTCAGTGTCGAATGCTGCGGAGAGATCCAAGAGAATTAGCATGGAGTAGTGACCATTAGATTTAGCTGTTAGTAGGTCATTAGAGACTTTGGTGAGGGCAGTTTCAGTAGAGTGTAAAGAGCAGAAGCCAGATTGAAGAGGGTCGAGAAGAGAGTTATCTGAGAGATAGCGGGTAAGACGGGAGTGGACCAGGCGTTCGAGGAGTTTAGAGATGAAGGGAAGATTAGAGACAGGTCTATAATTAGCGGCACAATTTTGGTCG